>NC_086332.1:71912279-72555091 GCF_032445375.1 Bacillus rossius redtenbacheri
GTAAAGTGAGTAAACTTATGTTTTATAAAAAAATTGTGATTTAATGAAACACTATTTTCAGAATTTTGTATTCATATAGTTTTTTTATCTTGGAAATAATTTAACTTTATTTTTTCACTGGAAATATGAATTATATAGGCTACTATCATTAAACCTTATGGTGCCAAATTATGAAAAATCGTGTTTTCTGTGTTGTGCGAAAATTGTCAAGGCCAAAAAATCCTCTTAAAGTATATATATTAACTAAGACACGTTTTTCGACACTTAACCACATTCTATCGTTGTGAGTTGAGCTACCCTATTATTAGCTGCTTTTTCTCATAAAATATTGCAGAAGTTTTATGTTTCTGGGCATCGCACAGCATGTGACACTGGAAATGTGTTTTTCATATTTATTTGTTTACAATAAAAACTTCACATTTTAATTAATTTAATTACATGTTTTAAAAGTATACATTTGTTTATTTTGAGTTTATTTTGGTTAATTATAAATTTTTATTCGCTTTTAAAACTTATATTTTTTTATATATTTCTTAGTAATTTTATCAATGAAACAGTCAGTATAACATTCATAGAAGGTTTAATATAAATTGACTTAATTTTTTTTCAATACATTCTGTGTAAACAATTATGAACGGAACAATAATTACAGAACTAATATTTCATTGTATTAAGAAAAAATTTAAGATTTAAAAAATAAAATCCATGAATATTATTTTATAACTACGTCCACTCCTCATTTTGTACATAAAAATATTAATTTTAATTACAATATTAAAAATATTAACGTAAAAATGGGATAAAAATTGTATATTTTTACTTAAGAATTGCCAAAAAATTAGAGTTTATTTATTAGCGTTAAAAATTATGAATATCTAATGAATGAGTTATAAAATAATTGTTATGGTTAATTTATATTGTCATTTTTTACAGTTCATCACCGTTCGTGTGATGCCTCGCCCACGTTCAAACATTGGCCGCCATACTCGACGTGCAAACGCAGAGCGTCAGAGATTATCAAATCGCACTGATCAACAACGTTTAGAATATAATGAACATCTTAGAGAACGAAGTATTCAAAGGCGAGCAGAAGAATTGGCCGATCAAAGGGAAGAGAGACTTCAACTCTTACGAGAAGAAGCGAGAAGAAGAAGAGCAGCATATTCGTCTCAACAACGCCAAGAAGAAATAGATCAACGGCGAAGACGAATGCAGTTACAACATCTAAATAACCAAGCTTCATACCACCGAATGGCTTTTTCATATGAACCGGATATACAATACAATACCTCATGCACATTTGTTCAAATCGGAAAAATGGATAAAGTTTGTCCTCATTGCAGAGCAATTAAATTCAAAGGAGAAACTCCAGGAATGTGTTGTGCAAGCGGTAAAGTGAAGCTACCTGAACTTGAACAGCCAAAAGAACCACTGAAAAATTTGTTAAATGGAATTACTGATGATTCTAAACATTTTCTCCAAAATATTAGAAAATATAATTCATGTTTTCAGATGACTTCATTTGGCGCTAACATTATAACGGAGCATTATATGCCGACATTTAAAGTTCAGGGTCAAATTTACCACAAAGCTGGTTCTTTACTTCCTTTCCACAATAATCACCATAAATTTCTACAAATATATTTCATGGGAGATCAAAGTGCTCAGTTGAATGCACGATGTCAAATCTACGCTGGAGTAAGAAGGGACATTGTTGAGTCGTTGCAACAGTTGTTACATGACGATAATAGTTTGATTCGATTGTTCAAAAATGCGATTGATCTTATGCCATCAGACAGTCATAGAATTGTTATTCATGCTGATTATACACCAGCAAGTGAGCATGTCAGACGATATAATGCGCCAACAATTGATGAGGTAGCAATTGTCATGGTTGGAGAAGAATTTCATCATCGCGATATCGTTTTGCAGTGCAGAAATGAGCAACTACAACGAATTGCTGACACTCATAGGTGCTACGATCCATTGCAATATCCAATTATGTTTCCAAGTGGTCAAGACGGTTATCATTTTAACATTAAAATGATAAACACAGTCACAGGCGAATACACTGACAAAAAAGTTAGTTCTATGAATTATTATTCCTATAGAATTATGTTACGTGAAAATGAAGAAAACCATATTCTGAAATGCCGTCTGCTCTTCCACCAGTACATCGTCGACATGTACGCGAAAATAGAGTCGGAACGACTACTATTCATTAGGCTCAATCAAACAAAGCTGAGATCAGAAGAATATGTACATTTGAGAGATGCTGTTATAAATGATGGTGATATAAGTAACATAGGCAAGATGACAATATTGCCTGCAACATATACTGGTAGTCCACGACATATGCACGAATCAATATGCGCAGGACGCTCTTACATATGTGCGAAAATATGGTCGTCCTGATCTTTTCATTACATTTACATGTAATCCAGCATGGGATGAAATAAAAGAGTTACTTTTCCCTGGACAATCTCCTGCTGATCGCCACGACATAACAGCACGTGTTTTCAAACAAAAGCTAAAGATGTTAATTAAATTCATCACTTCACTGCACGTTTTCGGAGAAACACAATGCTGGATGTACTCTGTGGAGTGGCAAAAAAGAGGACTGCCACATGCACACATTTTAATATGGCTTACTATGAAGATCATGCCTAATGAAATCGATAAAGTCATATCCGCTGAAATACCAGATACTACAACTGACAATGAGTTGTATGATGTTGTGACCAAGAACATGATACATGGACCATGTGGGTCAATCAATACAAATTCACCATGTATGATAGATGGAAAATGCTCTAAACGTTATCCTCGAGAGTTTTTAAAAGATACAATCACTGGCAGTGATGGTTACCCACTATATCGACGAAGAAGTACAGAAGACAATGGGAAAGCAATTGTTATGAAAGTGAGAGGAAATGACATTGAAGTTTATAATCGTTGGGTTGTTCCATATTCGCCACTTTTATCAAAAACGTTTAAAGCTTATATCAATGTGGAGTATTGCAATTCTGTGAAATCCATAAAATACATCTGTAAATACGTCAACAAAGGCAGCGACATGGCCGTGTTTGGAGTTTCATCAACAAGTAACTTAGATGAGATCTCACAATACCAAATCGGCAGATATATTAGCAGCAATGAAGCTGTATGGCGCATTTTAGGATTTCAAATCCATGAGAGGGATCCAACTGTCATTCACCTTGCTGTTCATCTCGAAAACGGACAAAGGGTATATTTCACAGAGAAAAACCTACAAGACATTGCAATAAATCCACCGAACACAACATTAACAGCATTTTTTCATTTATGTCAAACAGATGATTTTGCAAAATCTTTGAGGTATGCAGATGTTCCAACTTATTTTACTTGGAATGTGACCAAAAAGAATTTTGAAAGAAGAAAGAGAGGGAAGGCAGTAACTGGACAACCTGGAATATTTTCATCAAATGCTTTAGAAAGGATATACACTGTACATCCGAACAATGCAGAATGCTTTTATTTACGTTTGCTTCTAATTACATGTCGTGGTCCAACATCATTTATGCACTTGCGAACAGTGAATGGAATAGTACATACTACGTATCGGAGTGCATGCGAGGCACTTAATTTGTTGGAAAACGACGATCATTGGGACAAGTCAATTGAAGATGCATGTGCTACTTCTCATCCATCTCAAATACGTATGCTGTTCGCAACTATTTTGTCCGCATGTTTCCCATCACAACCAGCGCAATTGTGGGAGAAATACAAAGACTACATGGCTGAAGATATTCTGTACAAAATTCGCCAAGAAACAAATAATCATGACTTGGATTTCACAGAAGAAGTATACAATGAAGCGCTGATATTCATTGAGGATCTTTGTCTGACAATATGTGGTAAGTCGTTGACTCAATTGGGAGTGACGGCACCGAACCGGTCCATCAATGCGACATTTGACAGAGAACTACTTAGAGAACAATCATACAACAGAAATGACTTACAGCTGTTCGTCCAGGAAAATACACCGAGACTCCTTCAAGAACAAAATATAGTATATAATACTATCATACAAGCTGTGGCCAACCAATCCGGTGGATTGTACTTTTTGGATGCTCCAGGTGGAACTGGAAAAACATTCTTAATTTCCTTAATCCTTGCTACGATCCGTTCAAATGGCCATATTGCATTAGCTCTTGCTTCCTCGGGTATTGCTGCAACATTAATGGAAGGAGGTAGAACAGCGCATTCAGCTCTTAAACTATCACTAAACATGCAATGCACAGAAAGTCCAACATGTAACATTTCAAAAACATCAGGAATGGGAAAAGTTCTTCAGACGTGCAAAATCATTGTATGGGATGAGTGTACAATGGCTCAAGAAAAGTCATTGGAAGCATTAGACCATACACTGAAATATTTGCGAAATAATCCAGATCCATTTGGGGGAGTGTTGGTGTTACTATCCGGTGATTTCAGGCAAACGCTCCCAGTGATACCTCGCTCAACACCTGCTGATGAATTGCATGCCTGCTTAAAATATTCAAATTTTTGGAGCACAGTAAAAAAAATGCATTTAACCACGAATATGCGAGTTAAACTTCAGAACGATCCAACAGCAGTCATATTTTCAAGACAATTAATTGAAGTTGGTAACGGCACTGTACCTACAAATCCAGAAACAGGAAAAATCAGCTTATCATCTGATTTATGCAACATCGTAGATTCAAAAGAGGAATTAGTAGACAAGGTATTCCAAAACATCGAAACAAAATTCAAAAATCATGCATGGTTGAGCGAAAGAGCCATTCTAGCGGCTAAAAATGTTGACGTACACGATATGAACAAAAGTATTATAAACAGAATCGAAGGTGAAACAATGATATACAAATCTATTGATTCAGTAGTGCACCAAAATGAAGCAGTGAACTTTCCAACGGAATTTCTCAATTCACTCGATGTTCCAGGATTACCACCACATATTTTGAATTTGAAAATTGGTGTGCCAATTATATTGCTTCGAAATATCTGTCAGCCTAAATTATGTAATGGTACACGATTAGTAGTTAAAAAATTAATGGATAATCTTATTGAAGCAACAATTTTGATTGGACTTCATAAAGGTGAAGACGTATTACTTCCACGAATGCCACTTATTCCGACAGATATGGCGTTCGAGTTCAAACGACTTCAATTTCCAATACGCCTTGCGTTCGCTATGACCATCAATAAAGCACAAGGACAATCTTTGCAAGTGTGCGGTTTGAATTTAGAAAATGAATGCTTCTCTCATGGACAGTTATATGTCGGGTGCTCCAGAGTCGGTAAACCATCTGATCTATATGTTTATGCAAAAAATGGGAAAACAAGGAATGTAGTCCTTCCATTAGCTTTACAATAAAAATATTTAAGCTAAACACATTTTTATTTCTTCTATTACATTCCACAGCCATGCACAGTAAAATATTAAATTAAACAATGAATTAATATTAAACTGTGCCACAGCAAAGCGTGGCCGGGTTTAGCTAGTATATATATATTTACACAGCCTCCTGCAAGGACACACCAACCGAGAAATCCTACTACATATTATTGACCCCGTGTCAGGCGCTAGAATTATCTGCGTTCCCGCATATTCGGATTTATTTAATAACATATCAGAGTTATAAAAGTAAAAGACATGTTTGTAATAAAACTCTCGCAAAAATTAGCTCTTTTTTTTCCAATGGGAGGAAATTTATTCGCACATGTATGTGATTTTATTTATTTATTTATTAAAAGCCAGCCAATAGACATAGTACAATAATAGGCTGGCACGATACAAATATAAAAACCAATATTTAGGCAAACAACATAAACGTACAAGAAAAATTTGGAAGAAAATAAATGTGAAGAATGGAGATTATATGGAAGAAATAGTATTAGCATCTTAGGCCGCACTTAGTAGGGCCCAGCTAGGACGTCAGAGATGTTCCCCTTTACGTACGCCCTTTGTCCAGAGGCTACCCACTCCGTACCTGAGACCTCATCCATGATGCCTTACTTGCTGCGTACATTTAAATAATATGAGTGACATATAAAATACTTTCAAATCGTTTAAGAGTATGAAATACCCAAAATTTTGGATTTTTTTTTAATGCCGACAGGTTGTCCGAGCGAGCGAAGAACTTCGGAAGCGTTCGGGAACTAATCGGTAAAGACCGGAAAAAATTCGCGGATTTATTACGTGATACTCTAAAATTCAAAAAATTCGAACAATTTTACTATATTGCTGCTTCTGCTATTGGTTCACTGTTAGAGTTGAGGACTCTTGGCCAGTTGGAGACCATCTGTCAATGGAAGTATTCGAATCACAAGTCACCCAGCTGAGGCGCCTCGCAAAGTCAGCAGTCAAACGAACAGTTGACGTTCGCCCGAGTTTGCAGAGCATCGTGGAGTCCATCAAGGAGGTCGCTGTCCCTACAGAGCGGGGGTGTTCGGCGCGGCGGTCTGGATGGCGGGCACAATGGACGCTACACTCGGCTGGGCGCCGACCCGGGTCAGCGCGGGTCCTTCTTCCCGCCGCCGGTGGAGCCAGTCTAGAGCAGACCGCAGCGAGAAGCGTTACGAGGGGGACGCACTACAACGCCGAAATACCACAACGCCGAACGTACAATAACGCCGAATACCATAACACCGAATGTCAAAATTGACCACAACGCCGACAGCTAGAAAACTGCTGTGTACCACAACGCCGAAATACATTATCGCCGAAAAATGTCATTGCAGGACTGCCACAAAGGTTACATTAGGTAAGGTTAGCACACAAATTCATTCAGTTGTTTTTTTCATTTTGCTCCTGTGGCCCCCCTTCCCCGCAAAATCATTTCTCGGCGTTGTGGTACACAGCAGTTTTCTAGCTGTCGGCGTTGTGGTCAATTTTGACATTCGGCGTTATGGTATTCGGCGTTATTGTACGTTCGGCGTTGTGGTATTTAGGCGTTGTGGTAACGACCCCGTTACGAGCAACGCTCAGGAGTGGGGAACTCGCTGGTAGTGATAAAGGAAAGAGTTTGCTCGTCTGCAGTGGCGGATTTAGTGTTGGGGGGGGGGGGGGGGGGGCCACGGGGTGCACGTGCCACCCCTCTGCCCCCAAAAGAGTAAAATTTGCACTGGATAATACAACTTATAAAGAAATATACAGTTACTATTCCAAGGTCAAGACTACCGGTGCCCCACGCGTGATGTTTGTTTACGAACACTGAAAACCACATGAAACTGTTTGCAGACACTGTAGTTGGGCAAAAGTTGCAGAAGGATTTTTACATTTTACATGACCCATACTATATAGAATGATATTATAAGACACCCAGCAGGGGCAGCATCCTTTCTTTTTTCCTTGTGGAAAGTCTTCCGCAAAGATCTTTGCAGCTGTCTGTTAAACGATTACTATTTTTGTACGAAAGTTTTTTCTTTTGCCTTGTTAAGGTCTACAAGTTTAAAAATTACTTTCCTCGGGCATTATAAGTGCGTGATATTTTCATGATTAATATATTTATAAAATCATTCAGCTGTTACGTAGCAACATTTATTGAAAACACATTGCAACGCGAACAGGCAACGTACATATACATTGAGGACAAACATACCAAAAGCTCAGGCAAATACCGAATTCACAGCGTTATTAATAACGTATAAGCTTAACAATTGTTGTACGGTGTATTTTAACCTGTGTTTAAGGATTTTGTTCAAGGATGCTGGTGTTGGAACACTTAGTCATTGACACACAACTCTTTGTATTATCAACGATTTGTATTGTCTAGTGTGTCACACAAACTGTGTTTACATGCACTCGCACAGTGAACTGTTTGATCCCATGTGCCAATTGCTTTCCATTTGCCCTCCCTTGATGTCGTCTGGCGGCATTTAGCACGTGTTTTTTTTTTCAAGGTTGTGAGGTAGATGCGTGACCACCGGTTAGCGGGCCGAGCCTAACTCGCCACTCACGATGTTAAAGGCCAAGTCGTTTGTACGAAATCGTATATTTGCCACTCGGCTGCTGGGTTTCTGTAATCGCCAAAACTTTACACTTAATGAGACAGTCCCAGAGAGCAGATATAATTTGCAGCGAGCCTGACTCCTTAAAAGGCACGCCTAGTCAGGTGTGTATTTGTGCTAGTGAGACGGGATGATAAGCGCGACGCTCGCTGGTGCTTCTAGCGCGGAATCGCCTCTAAGCGCAAAGCTCTGAACTGGCGCGCAGTCGTCTTGTCGTGAATAGAACAACTGTGCAATGTGAATGGTGACCGTAACATTATATGACAGAGAAACGAAGAAAAATATGTAATGCAAGTCCCTTAACTGCTTTCAATAATCTGTACCAGGTGTTGTATGCCTAAAAATTACTCTGAAAACACGCCTTTTAGCCATTTTTACTCTTCTAAAAATACAGTAACAACTTTATTAGGAAAAAAAGCTAGATATTGGATCTCAGCGAATTATTTAAATACATTTCGTAAACAAACCCAACCCGGACATCTCTTAGTTTTCCAATCGCGTTGTTTTTCCTGAAGCTCTGCACACAGTGAGTTTGCCCAAGTTGGCGAGACCCATATGCCTGGGAGACTGAGTCAGCATTAAAAATCACACCTAGTCTCCACTCAGCCACCTTGCTAACTACGTCAAGCTTGACTCAAGCGTATATCAAGCTGGATTTAAGGTTTACATTGCAAGTTATAATCGGTATCATGCAACTCTTGTCAAATTTGACATTTCTCACAGGTATGTACTCCTATGCATATTTCTTCCATTCTTGTTCTTTAAACAGTGTTTGTAAACAACTTCATGTGTTTTCAATGTTCATAAACAAACATGATGTTTTTAAAGTGGCAGTTGGGTACAACTAGTTTTACTTTTTAGAACAGTTAAGTTTATGACACGTTATATGACATAGACTTTGACTTTGCAGTTCCTAAGTCAAGGTTATTGCAAGCTTGTTAGTAACAGCTACGTCATGATCATTAAATGTGGCCAAGCTTTAAGGGCCCACTTAGTCAAGGATGTATCTGTGTTAGTGAGGCGATAGCCACTGTTTCTAGCGCGGTATCGCCTCCAGGCACAAGGCTGTGGATTGGCGCGCAGTCTTCTCGTCTTGCATCAGACAAATAAAAAGTTTGAAAGGTAGACATACCATTGTGGCAGGAAAATGAATTTAAAGTTGTAATGCAATACCTTTGAGTGCTCTCAAGAATATGTACAAGAGTAAAATTTACTCTCAAAACACATGTTTTAGTCATTATACTCTTCTAAAAATATAGCTTAAATACTAAATACGAAAACGGAACTACCAATACATACTAAACTTGTTATTAAATGCGTTTCTAAAACTTTGCAAGCCGTATGTGTGTCCAGGTAGGCGGAGCCCTGAGTAGCAAGTCGACTTGGCGAAAGATAAAGTCAATTTTGTGTGGTAGATTCGCACTGATAGTCTTTTATTCTAATCCATGGCATGGGTTGTTATTATTCTTAAGTACCAAGTCCACTACGAAGTTATCTGTAGTAAGCTGTATTCCTAAAAAATTTCATTTCATGTTGATTTTCTGTGTTGTATGAACGCAATGATCAAAATTAAGACACTTCTCATGTTTGTGTTGGGGGAGCTTTTAAGGAAGTTGTCGTAGGGGCGTCACATCATGAGTCGTCTGTTTCTGAGCACCGAGTCGTCGATCGCGTGGTTGGAAGGCAGCCGTAACCTTGGAGGACTCCCGTCGCCTTTAAGCCCCTTTGCATAACCGCGTGACGCAAGACTCCTCCACCACCCGCTTCACCTTGACTCGCCTTGACGCAGTGTCTGCGTTCGTCTGTCGCATTCTGCGCACTGCACTCCGTATCTTGAAGATCCGCCACCAGTTGTCTCTCTAAACACGAGAGAAGCTTACTCCATTGGACCGTGATAAATGTACTTCCTGCTCTCCAACCAGAATTTAAGCCTCTAAGGATCTCGGATGTACTTCCAATGAGACCCCTATCGCATTAACATAGCCGTCGAGAACGTGGTACGGGCACCAAAGGGGTTAATTTCATTACAAGTTTAGTGTTGATATAATTCAAAATAAACATTACAAGTAATGTTGAACGTGCATATCACATTTAAAGTTATGGCTAGACTACAGTTTTCAGTTTTTAGTTTCTTTTTTTAAATGTTGGGTTTAAAAAATGAGTACATTAATTAACAGGCAGGGGGCCAGACCAAATTAATCCCCCCCCCCCCCCGGGCCCATATTTTCTCTCGAAGGTCCTGCCCATTACTACACAAACTTGAATTTAGAACAATATCATTTGAAAAGTGTGCCTGCATGTGCTCTTGCGTGTATACTTACTAATTATTGATTGTGAATTGGTTATTTCTTTATTCCTAACAAACAGTATTATTGTTTAATTATTATTTTCATGTAGCGGCGTCATTCCAAATCACTTAAAATGGTAATATACTTTTTTCCGTATTTGCAATATTTATGTTATTATTGGCTCTGATCGGCCAAAGAATCTCATTTTGCAATTAACTCAGCCAATGAGGAAGCACACACTTTAATAGAGTACGTTCGAGATTCACCCTTAAAAAAACTATTCTACGTAGAAAGTATTTCTTCCAGCCACAATAGTAAGTAGAAGTTACATTGTATTTCAGACTTCCTTAGAAACATTTCAGAAATCGATGAATCATAATCGCTAACGGTGTTTGATGTGAGCAAAAATTAAAAATTGGTATAAGTGCCAAATTTTTTAGTATACCATATGGATAGGGCCATGTATTTTTCGCGAAAAGATTTTGAGCCTAGTTGAGTGTTAAAACACTGCGGCATCGTCTGTGTTTCGTGATTGGTAGAGTTTCTTTTATATAGGTGTTTACTGTTGGTACACGAATCACAGCCATTCAGTGCGGAAGCCAATGGGTCCTGAATGGCCTGGCCAAATACGGCACTGCTTCTCTTTCAGACGGCCGCCAATTATAAGGCAGAAACTACTGGCGCAGGCATAACTTTTTGCAGTTTATTGATCTTTCATATTATTTTGCGAAAAAAACTTGCCATACTTATAGATTGAAATGAACTTAAGTTCTGTGCACGTGCATTTTTACTACTCCTTTCATGGCAAATGCAAGGCTCGAGATGCCTCATGTGAGGCCCATCTAAGTTGAGGCACCTGGCACAGCCGGGTCTACCTATCACTGCTTTCGCCGACCATTGATGTCATGCCCGCAGACCAGAAAAACTTGCGGGTTCAATGGCCTCCAGGATAAAATCCACAATCCTCTGCATACGTGGGTAAACGTAATCTGTCCACTGGCTACTGACTTTTGAGGCGTTTTAACTGGATAACTTGTTATTCGATACTTGGTCTCTAAATGGCCCAGAGTCCTCAGGATTGACAATGATCCAGATGCAGAATCAGCTCAAAGGCATAATTATTTAAATTTCAGCATATCACTAAATGAATTCGTGAATTTTTCCTGTCTTTAAGTACAAAACAAAGTCGCTATCCGATTCTGTTTGTTCGCTTACTTCTTCTTTACTACACAAGGCTCATTAATGGTACAAATATAGTTTTAAGGATACGCCCAAAACCCTTGCAAGAGAAAAGCAGTATTGCGCAAACGTAGAAACATACCATACCCTGACCGTAATTCAGAAACTCGAATAATCCACGTGCATGCATCGTCGGAAAATCTGTATCATATTCTGAAAATAAGTACCTAAATTATGTAACGACAGTTATATACGTAAAACATAAAAACGTTTAGAAAGTACTCGAGTTTTCGAAAAAAAAAATAATATTTTTGGGTAGGTGTTTGTTGGTCTGTAAGTAACCGTAATTAAACTGAATGTTTGGTTGGGTTGTCAGCAAAATTAAAAAAAAAAATAATAATAATAAATAGTGAAAAATGTAAGAAAAAACGTTTTTATTTATTTCGTCCACGACGTTGCACGAGCGAGCGGCTTACTTTCGGATAAGTTCGGGAATGATCGGGGGTCAGTGAAGTGCACCTAAGCTTCCCACCGCACACTGGTGAGCCGCGTTTCCCACCGGTGAGCTTGTCGGTGCGGGGAGGTGCGGCGGGCCCCCTCGGGCGGAGATCAACCAATTAGCGGCGCCCATTAGCGCCCGTGGCTAAGTGGCCTAACCGACGCCGTGAGCCGTCTGGGAGGGGGGGGGGGAGTGTTAGGGGAGGGGAAGGGTGGCTCGCCGCTGCCTCATTAGCACGTCACCAACTTCCGGACTGCAATGCTTGCAGCCTCCGCCCGCCAGCTGCATGAGCGACTCTAGGCGCGCATAGCTCCGGGATCTCAACACGCCATTGACGTAACAATGACAGGACGATCGCTCAACGGCTCGTATAAATACTTGATCGTCACGAATACTACACTCCAGTTATATGCCTTGTGGTGCACAGGGGCACGAGCTACACTGTATACATATATAAATCGCGTGACTGCTGGTTAAAACACGATTCCTCTCAACTGCGTATGCGTATTTCAACAATTTATAGTGTAATTTTTTGCAGCTTCTAAATATCTTACAGCTGTGTAAAATTAGCTTAGGTTTTAAATTTTAACACCAGCTTAGTGTGATACCACACCAACACTGACACTATAAAATTAGCTAATATTTTATCTGGTTTCTTAACTCACATTGCGTGTAAAATTACAACCAATACTACCAGTGCAAAAATAGCTTCCGACTACACTTCGTAACAAGAGTGTGAGTAGTGTATGACAGAGAGTTCTGGCCCAAGTTTCATGCTCACGGGCCCGTTCCTTCACTTGGCTCTCGGCATTGTCGTCCAGCAATGAGAAAATATTTAAACCGTAAATAAAGAATACAGAATTTTTCTGTTGCAAATTTTCAGGAAAACGTTGGAATAACATTCACGGATAATAAGGCGAATTTATTTATAGGCTTTGATAATATACAGCCAATTCTTATCCTTCTTCATAACTAGCTCAGGGTGGCCAAAGGCCTGTCAGTAGTTCTGTAGTCAATTCGTCAACTTTAAGCCGATGCATATTCAAGTCCAGTTAGCTACCCAACGAATTTACGCCAAATAATCGTGACTCTTACCTTACGAGGTAGAAATTACTGTCGAATGCAGGTCATTATGGAGAGGAAAAAATTTCTCGCTTTGAGTCATCACCTCAACTCGTTAAGTTAGGCACTCGGGCTTCGAGGCAGTGGTTGGGGCGTCTACTCCTCGCGCGTCGGCGGCGAGGTGAGCGAACGAGAGCGACGCAGTGACCCTTCGACCCCGGGGTCGATTCTTCCCGCTCCCCTCCCCCTTCGTCTCCACCCTGCTGACGCACCTTCTTCTTGTGTCCGCAGACCCAGAGGCCGCTGCATCTCCACGTGACCCGGCGAGGCGACCTGCCCGTCGGAACACCTGCAGCTGCCCCGTGCAGGTAGGCCACTGTCCACAAATCTGGTGGTTCCAAAATCACCATTTATATTTACTACGAGGTGTGGTAAAAACACACGGTGAATAATTTTATTACGAAAAACTTCAATAGTTACCATCAAATTTGATCTAATATATTTATAAATAGAGACCGAAAAATTTCACGGATTTATTTCGCGTTATACTAGAATCCAAACACATGTACCTTCTTCATATTGGTTCTGTGATTGCCTCACAATTTTCTGAAGGAATTTGAGTAAATGAAAAACCTTCCAACTAACAACTATCGAGTCGGAAGCATCCCAGTTGACAGGTCTCACAAGTAGGTAGCCAATCAGCATGTGGCTTTTGACTGTGTATGAAGGGAATTGTGAGGTCTAACCTAGAGTTCATTGAAACCGCGAATTATTCCAGTCTCTACTTATTGGCTAGAAATGCACACCTTTCGCAATGTTTTTTCCATGTTTGGAATCATTACTGGAAGGTTTTTTGGTAGGGTCTTCAATGTCCGGAATGGTGACAAAACGATTTCCTTTTGACAAATTCAATTTTTCTGGTCTTCGTTTCGCTAAAAATTTTAATGTTAACGCGTTGATCGAAATATATGATTAGAGATACGGAAATTACGCGCATTCATTAAGCCGCAAGTTAGAATGTAAACTTTCACGCTATCGCAGGTGTGTTCATGATTAGACCGCAGCTATTTGAACTATACCCAGCCAGTGCAGAATAAAGCGAATTAAGTAGTGCAAGTTAACAGTAGTAAAAATGTTCTCTCTAAGAAATCAAAACATCGGGAACAAAACATGGGAAACCAAAAAGTGGGAAACCTAACATGGGTTGATTTCACTTATGACTTTGAATTCTACCCTGAGGTCAGATGAATCATCAAAATTTCCGGATCTCTATCCATGATGCGTGACCGACACAGTAAACACGAACTCACTTTTCCAGTCTGAAAGCTGAATGACAAATCAAAACTTGTTCAAACTTGTTACTGACTATCTCAACGGATCAGGCTATCGGGCTTATTACTTAAAATAGATGTCCCAGTATCCCTAATATGTTACCGTTTCTAATGACTAAGGAGCCGAAAAATTAGCGGATTCTAAGCTAGTTTCTCAATTGGCACACAGTTCATAGGAAACACTCCTGGCTAATGAAAAACGCTCAATTAAATAATACCCGAATCACAGGCTACCCAGTTGAGACGTCTCACTGGTCGGCAGCTAATGAACGGATGACATTTCCCAGAATATAGGTCTACACAGCACTACGGTGTCTATGTTAGAGGTAAATGGAAACGCGAGATTTTCTGGTCCCTACTAATGACTAAAGACTTATTTGTTTTCGTGACATGAATCAACAATTAAAAATAAAATTCGGGGCCTGAAACTCAAGAGGACTCTTCCCTTACCCCTCAACCATAATTTATATTTTATATAAATTTTCATCTCTAGTCGAATGCTCGATCATTAACGACGCAAATACCCAAAACAATTCTAGGATAATCAGTAAGGAATTAGCTGTGGTACGAGTTAGCTTTTACCGGGATATTTTAGCTTTTATTTTTGATCGCTAACTACTATCGCTTTATATAAAATATAACAATAAAAAACTTGTAATGTTAATAAAATAATAGGTAATTTTTACCCAGAGACCGGAAAAATTCACTGATTCAGTGACCGTTATCTCCTACTTTTCTCAATCAAATCCACACGTTCATTGGTTGCTAACTTGTAAATGGATAGCTTGTGATTCGATGTTTATTTGGTTGATAGTCTCGCATTGGCCCAGAGAGCTCCAGTTTAACTGCACGCCAATGGCAGAATCAGCAGAATGATACACATATTTAAATTTCAGTCTATCCCGAAATGAAGCCGCACGTTTTTCCGGTCTCTATTAATACCCATTACCGTGGATTTCTTCGATGGGAGAGCGCTGGCTTGCAGGTCGAGAGGGCGATTGCGATTGCTGGACTTCCTGAATTATTAGTGAGGACCTCGTTCGATTCCCGCACTTTCTAGCGAAATCGGCCGTTCGTACACCCCACCACGCTGTGCTTTGTGGAGAGAACGGAGCGAAACGGCGCAGTGGTAAGGCACTACACTCGCCACCCGAATCACCCTGACCGTCCCGGCATAAGCTAGCTAGCTAGTGCACCAAATATAACAAATTATAGTTGGTCCTTTAGAAGAAACCAGCCAAAAATTTTCAAGAGGATTACCTATCAGTCATTTTTTGTAGGTACAGTGACCCGAAAATTTCGCGAATACATTTGGCGTGAGGTTAAAACTGAAAACTCCTTACATTCACATTGAAATCTTCTGTGTTGATGTGTCTGTAAAATATGTTAATGCATCTACCAACGGGATCTCTACTGTAATTGTGTCTTTGCCACCGAGGTCACGTCTAACAATGAGGTTGTAGATGGTAGATCAGACTTGATCTTCGTCGATAATGCCACTGCAGCTACAAATAATAATGTTAGAATAACTAGAATAACTATCAGGAGAGTCTATCCTCACTCTTCTACATTTAAGGCGAACTGAGAGTCACACTGAAGACCGGTTTTTTATATACCCACAGTGTAAAACTTTTGCCGGATTATGTGTTAAAACTAATATATTATGTTGAGACATTATACGAGACAAGGCAACATACAATTGGCCGTGTGAAAAGCATTAAGTGGTTTAGTCAATTTCAGCAACATTCAATGTTTGACCTTGTGCTTTATTAATAGTCATTCCAAATACAAATTTAATTGGAAATTGGAGCCTTTGAACTGAAATGGCAATTCTGAGAGTATCATCGGTATTCTTGGTATCAAAACAGTTTTACCAGTTCCGTAGCCAGTTAATATTGTACATTCGATCAAAAAAGTTCTTAAATTAACTATTTTGAGTCTCATACTTTTGCACATTTTAGGTGTGTTTAAATTTCTTAGTAATATAATAGGTGCACCTACTTTTAATATTGATTTGTGAGGAGTAATTCCGGGAGGCGACAAAGAATGCAAAAATTTAGTTGGATATAGTACTGCCTCCTCCCTATCGACGACTGTGTCAACTAAGCAGTATATTTGTGACGACACTATAATATTTGAAAGAATCAAATCATTTATTTTTCAACTTGATCATTTGTAGGTGATAGTATGGCCCTCTCTTGAAACCAATTTAATGTCTTAGTGATTATGTTACTAATATATCTTTTCAGTCAATTCCTCCACAGTTTGCACCAAAACACAAAAGCTTTTTAAGAGTGATTTTGACAACGGCTTGAAATTCACCATTACCTACTTGGAGTAAGTCTTTAGAAAATTGCCTATCACGGTCTAAGGATAAACGGATGTTACGTTCCACCGACGACTCTCATGATCTTTGAAAAACATGTCTTTCGCGGTCCAATAATAAACGTTCTTCTCTCTTTGCTTCATTTTCGTTACTTACTGCGTCCTATATTCGATATTCGTCGAGGCATAATTACCTCATTTGAACATAAAAATATTACAAAACAGAAATGAGATAAAATTCACTCAAAAAAAGTAGGTTTACAACTATATTTTAATTTTAAAATAAGTACCTATCTATCTAAAGACAACACATAAAAAAATACGATCTCCACTTCCTTCTTGAAAAAAGTAATGCATTCAACAACTGTAACCAACATAGACATCAAACACCTATTTGAAAAAAAATATGAATACAACAATTGTATCCAACAGCGAACGGCTCCAAATGACCAGTAAAGCGGATTATTCAAGACGTTAATAGTGAAGCCTTCATGTCTTGGTTCATCAAGTATAGACCGTATAAATTGTCGGTATTTTGCGAATCAAGTAGACGTCTTAACCTGTCGAGCTATGTGTTAGGATCTTTCCATGACCCATAATTGATAATTTACGCTGTTACCGTATTCTTTATACCTTTATTAACAATATTCTGGAAATCTCTAGAGCCTTCACCATCCTCATAGACATGATCAACGTCATCATTCAAGTGATCATTATCACATCTTCACAAACATGAGCCCTATCATTTACATTTATAACAACGCTTTGTTTCCAATCTTTTGGTCTCTGAGACCATAACAGCCTTCGATATAGTCAGTTTTCGGGTGTTTCTATGTTGTTACCAAGTTCGTGGAGACAACTAGCAGTTGGTAACCATATTTATTTTCATTTCCAATGGATATCCCTACTTTCTTATGTTGTATCCCTTATGTTTTTGCCAGATTTCATTCCTAAATTATTAGTGAGATCTGAGTTAATGATAATATCTAGGGTTTTACAATAGCCTCAAGATTATTTTTTATATTTGTTTAATATACTGCCTCCATTCCAATTTTGTGAAGTTGTAGACTCAATTTGTGTTAGTAAGTTAATATGGTTGTACAGTTCTTCCGATGGTGATAAAAGGTATTTCTTTTACTAAAAGATTTATGGCACTAGCATCAGCTAAGTAGTTTTTGGTAACGACCTATGTATATATTCAATTCTCGTATGACGCTTAGAATTCTTTCGCAAAGGAAACCCCTTGCCGCAGCAACGACACCGGTGAACATTCAAACCCGCTGTAGAAATTGATCTGGAATCAATATTAGCTTCTGCGACTAATATCAGATCCATACCGATAGTTTGTATTGAAATCAAATACTTAAAAAGGAATTTAAATAATACACCAGCAAGAGTTAATTTTTTAAGTAGTTCTGCTTCTCACCAACAGATTTTGTATCATGTAATGACTCAGAGAGTTTGTTGTTTTATGTGGTATGCAGAATGCAGAATGCATGGCTACATATGTAAACACATTGACTACATAAGTAGCCTATCTGGCTCCATTTGGCTACATCTTGCTACAGCTGACTCCACTTGGTGGCAGGATACGATAGGATACGACTTTTGCATACTACTCATGTACAATAAAACAAGTACATAATTTGTTGTGTTGTAAAAGCAGTCGCGGTTTTGTATGGGTAGCGGGATGCTCTCTCGCGGTAAGAGAAGGAAGGCTCCGCTAGACCTCAAGGGGAAGGGAATTAATTTTGCATGATACTACATATTTTCAGATGTACTTAGCATAGTTATCGACTGTAAATGTATTCTTCTTTTCGAGTGCCAACCGATATAAACATTAAAAGTTCAGATTTGGTAACAGGGATTTACAAAACAAACATATTTTTTTTAATATATCTCAAGTTCTATATAAAACACCTACACAGAGGATTGATGTTTCAAGTATATTTAGAATAACATTGAGAAAATCCAACAGAAGTCTTGAAAACGTATGCTCTGTGAATTAATATTTAGCCGGTGATGTAATCGGGGTGTCAAATTTCCCTCGCGGGTATAAAATTTCAGTCACATTTCAAGGTCATCTAAAATGGCTGCAGTGACGTCACAAATTCAAGATGGCGTACTTCCCATGGGACTATGTGCCAGGAAGAACTATTTCCGACTACTCATACGTGTTTGTATGTATGGAAGTTCTAAAACTTCAAACACAGATGGCCTGTGACTAACAAACGCAGTTGGTTGTTCAAACATCGCTCCGCATGTCTTACCTTCGTGTTTACACTACGGGGTACGCTTCGCGCCAATGTCAGACACGTTGTGGCAACAGTGCTCGCAATGCGTAGAGGCCATGTACAGGGGAGCAACAGCGTCCTTGTCAAGGGTTTAGGATCAACTCCGGGACTGTCCACAGGGCTAGGATGGATCTGGACGAGATAAAACTCAAAACCAATAGCTTCTTTTATCATCGCAGTAGCTTTGGATGTACGTACTTGTGTGCAAAATTTCATCGACCTCAGAATAAAACTTTTCGTTTGTATAAAAATAATACAAACAAGTCTAAACACTACTTTCATATGTTTTTTGTGTTTATATATACAAATATATAATCACTTTGATTGTCTTTATAAGATTGATTTTTATCATTAGTAAAATATAAAGTTGTTTTGTCTACCTAGTGTAAAATAAAAATCAATAGGCTGAGCTATGAACTAAAATATGGTATAACAAATGGTTAAAGAAATAACAAGTAATAATATCATTTTTTTCGATTTAGTGTTAAAACTGAAATAATAAGTTGTACAAAAAGGAAAAATAATATTGTCTATTGGCGAACCATTACCAGAGACACCACGCATTCAACTACTGAGCTAATCTGGCTATATTTTTGGTGTGTGTGTAGGTGTGTGTGTGTGTAGGTGTGTGTGTGTGTGTGTGTGTTAAATATTTTCCTACAGGTGGTTTAACACCAGGATTAACACGTAATTACTGTTATAAATTTTCGTGACTATTTAAATTTTGTGAAGTTTTACTATCACACAGAGTTCATTGGCACACCGATAATGCTTGGTACGTTCCCCGATGTTCACAAAGGCGAATATATCCAGGTAAATGTGGCCACACGTGGTCTGCTTGTGGGTACAGCAGATACATGCATGTGCATTAGACTTCGACCTGTTAAACTTCCGCGGCATGGTGAGCACGCAGATCATTCATTGCATTTCCGCCGCATAATAAAAATTCAACCTCAACATGCGTACATAAAAATAGCTTTAAGAAAACTAAAGCAAGTGAACTATACAACTCTTGTTTTGTTTTTTGTAAATATAACTGCAATAATAATGTAAATTACAGATATTTGTACATTTCTACATTTACATAAAAACTACAGCATTGCTAAAAACATATTCGCAGCAATAATAGGTTCAGAATCTTTCCCTACCTATTCTTTCTACCTCCTAAAGTTATTATTATTTTTTTTTTCATTCTGTTCCCTGAACAACTTTCCAGAATTAACTGCGCACATTGATTAACATTATAATACAATATAAAGTCGAATTTAAATTTTGAAATTTAAAGCAGAATTCTTTATACTAGTGCCGAGCGTGATGAACATACACAGATTGTGTTTTCAACTAGGTACATTTCTGGACGGAGTCACACGTAGTTTCCGCACCTACCGCTAGAATTCACTGCCGGAAAAGCTACTACGACTATCGAATCAATCGATTTGTATAGCGAAATTTTAAAACTATATAATGAAACGGCTGCTAAAAAAAAGAAGAAAATTGAAGAATAAAAAACTCAATACCCACTTTGGACTATAATTTTATACAAGGATTTTTTTAAATAGGTACTGCCCATATTGTTAAAGTTTATTGAACAGTTTATACTATAATATTTCCCTCAGTATTTGTGAAGTTTGGTTCGCGCGCCCTCTGCCACAGACGGCAGCACCAACTGCCGCGCACCGAGAGCCAGGATGTGACGCCGCGGGCCGACGCGACGGGCGACCTTGGCGACGGCTCCCTTATCTCGGCATCGTGCCCGCCTGTGGCCCCGCCTCGTCCCCGGTATCTCAAGTTCACACGCTATCGGCCCCCTGTGTGCTCGGGACTTACGCCACTTGTAAACCCGTCACCGACGAGCTAGCGAGCGGTGGCGCAGCAGAAAAGGGGGGGGGGGGGGGGGGAGGAAATATCAGACTCCGGGCTGGTTGCGTAACCACTCCCCCGTCAACCCCCCCCCCTCCTCGGCCGAGGGTTTCGCAAAGCTGACACGTTAGCTTTACGTGCGCGCGTGCCCCGACCTTGGGACGTCACGCGTGATAGAGCGCTGTAAAAAAAAAAAAAAAAAGAGCTGGAAATCACGACGTGACACGAACAAACACCGCTAAGTAACGCAAGACATCTTCTCTGATCCAGTTTCTCTGGAACACAGCCAGGGTCGTTCAGACAGACGAAGAGGCAGGGATGGCTGAGTCCCCTGGTTGCGTTTGGAAATATTTTCGAAATGGGCTATTTATTTAGGGGCACGCCTAGCCAGGGGTGTGTGTTATCTGTGTTAGTGCGACTCTAGCGCGCGGTCTTCTCGTCGTGCATAGGGCAACCACGATATTTGAGCGGTAACCATAAAATTGTATGGCAGAGAAATGAAGCTAAAGCTGTAAAGCCCTTGGGTACTTTCAAGAAAATTTACCGGGCGATTTACGTGTAAAGTTGATTCTGAAAACACAATTTTTAACCCTCTTCACTCTCCTAAAAAGGAATTACGGAAAAAGAAATACCTGTCCACCCTACGCGCATCCTTAAATGCTTTTTCGCAAACAAATACCACCCAGATATCTAGAGCAGTTTTTAAATTCCGTGATCGTATGGACAATGTGTGTGTTTACCCTGATAAGACATAAATTACAAGCCTAGTGCGAATGTAAACATTAGAAACCTTATTAGTTATGCGGTAAGCGCAGATCACCTTTGCAAATTATTGCAATGGTAACATTTAGTAATTAGATATTATTTTTTTAAATTTTAATAGTCATAAATTGTACACTGAGTAATTGGATGGGGGCCCAAAATAATTTATTAGCCCCTTGGCTCTTAGTTTCTCTCGCCGGACCTGAACACAGCTATTTTACAATTTACCTTGCATTTCAATATACCTTTTACATGTCAGCAATTTTCTCTTAACTCCGTACTTTTTGACGTGTACATCTTAGATCTCGGTATATGGCATTTGTTACGAGTAATTTCGCGAATGGAACGGAAGTCGCATGGAACGAAAATGTCTAAACACGGTGCTGCCATGTGTGGCGGATGGCAGTAACCAAATTTCTCAAATCCAAACTGAAACTTTATAGTATTAACTATTTAGTGAATTTTAACAAGATGATTAGTGTATTAATAAAATCCCTTTCAGAAAATCAGGTCGAAAGCCGAGGTTTAGTATTTTTTCAAGGTGTAATATATATATATATATATTTTTTTTTTTCGCTTTTATCGGAGCTGTTTCATTATATAGTTTTAAATTTATGTCTGCATATGGAATGATTCGATAGCCGACGTAGCCACACTGGCAGCGAATTTTAGTGGTGGGTGCGCAAACTGCTTGTGTTTGCATTCAGAAATGTAGTTTGAAAACACAACTTACGAATCTTTATCACGCTCGAAAATATTTTTGAGAATTCTACTTTAAATTTCGTGTTTCAGTTTATAATTATAATTGTATTTGCAACACGAGAACACTTGAATTTTCCGTCACCGAGGTTAGATGTTACACATCTCTGGCGAGTACTAAAAGACTTGCTCACAATTATTTTTTTTTTCCTCATACCGACTTCTTGCTAAGCGGCAGTTTCATGCTGTTGCAATCCTGATTTCGACAGTTTTTTTTTTCAAAGACGTGATTTCTCGTAAAGTTACTTGACAAAACGACTCGCGTCATCTCAGTGGCATCCGCCTGATCTCAATGGTATTCGCGTTGACGTTTCCCAGTCATAATTTTAGCAATAAACCGAACAGCAGAATTAATGTCGTAACAACCATTGTCTCAGGATTCATCGGTTTCTGTAAAAAAAACAACTGTCATTCAATCACAGTTAAAAAAAAAAGTGAGTGCGTGGCCGCCACAAATGTTAGAAATAAAACTAGGTACATAGATTTTGCAAAGCACACAAAGGTTTTTGGAAAAACTTGAGATTTGTGCAAGTACGTAAGTGTGCGATGGTTAAAACTTGTCATTGAGCATGGCTGCTGCCCACGGTGTTTTCGGCAAGTGTTTTAATAGCTGGAATATGACAAATGAACTCGCGTTGCAATGTTCGCTGCACATTAATTACATAGCGCCAGAACACGAGGCCTACTTGTTTTGTTGATCGCCCTTTAAAGATGCTTTCAGCAAGGCAACCTGAAACGTCGAACCCTTCACCATTTCCACGGATATGGCGTCAAAATTAGGAGGCCAAGAAGTAGTTGAGCATACAGCATGTCCATAAAAGAATTTCCCCGTTATGAATTTTTATAGTATCAACTGTAAGCGTTGTAGAATGTTGGTTCAAGGTCACGGTTAAAGAATAACTCAAACAGTTTTAGATAAGCTCATGCGCGAGTACTGATTTATTGTTTTCTCGCTTGCAGCGCCACCTACGCAAAATTGCGACTCCTGTGCGTAAAGCGTTTTGTGTTCAGCAATTTGCTATGAGTGATTCTGTAATTTCTGCCCTCCTCATTGGAATATCTTTGTAAGAGAGTGGTTGAACGTTGAAGTCTTTGACCGTTTGATTGTTCTTAATGGTTGAGACAACAGAGCTCTTTTTCGCTGTCTTCCTCGTTAACATGACATAACGCCATGCGAATTTTTCGTTTGGGACTTTATAAAAGATAGTATCTACGTTCCGCAGCTACCTAATGCTTTGCCAGAGTTGAGGTACAGACTTAAAGAGGCTATTGCTTCCATTACTCTGGACGTGTTAACCAAAGTGTGGAAATTGGACTTTAGGTTGTATGTGTGCCGAATAACTACAGGTGTATATTCTGAACATTTGTAAGAAAAACTATTTTAGTTTACTTCCTTTTGATGTATGATTTGTTGTAAATAGTCTAAATTAAAATTATATAATATTTCTTTGAATCTGGGACATTCTTTAATTAACAACCTTTTTTTGTTGTTGGACGAAAACTGGGAGGGATGGGATACGAAAAAGCAAAGTGTTGGCAGTAGGCCTATTGGTATGAAAAGAAACAGGATGACGTTCGAGGTGGCTCGACAGGAGAAGACTGGCATTCGTAAAGTTCAGGGTTCGAGTCCCGATCCATCGACACTGATTTCATTTTTTGCACGATTTCCCGAAATTACGCCAGGCACATGATTGGATAGTTCCTAACTACATATATTCCATTAACGATTCCTTCCTCTATCTGTCTGTCTTGTGAGGTAGTGAACGACGAGATTTAAATCTAAAATGTACACTGTTAAAGATGTTCACCTTAAATCTAACGAAAACCGCTGGCAACAAATTATCCAGGGATCCTAATGGTTTATCTTCGAAAATGCATTGTACCTATTTAGTTAACACATTTAACCAAAATCTACAAAAATAAACTTATTTTATTTAAAACATAAAAAATTGTTTAATATACAAAAAACACTTATTTTTGCATTCCACGCTGGTGTTAACTATGTTTACAACGAAACACTAAACTCGTAGTCGGATTCAGGCGTAGTTTCTATGGTTATCTGAGATAAGGAAAATTATTTAGTTTATTTCAGGTTAGATCTTCGTTGAAAAGTCTGTAAATTTACTGTTATTTCTAACAGTGTAAATGACAATTAAAACAATAAATTTTTAAAAAATGTGAGTGAGTCTTTTAGTACTCACCAGTGACAAAATTTCTAGACGCGAATCACATACATACTTTCTGCACCCGCAGCTTTAATTCGCTGCCTCAATCGTACACGTTGCTTCTCACCATCATCCACAGAGAGCAGCACGAAACAGCCGGGATTTTTAAATTATTAGAAACGTCTTCGATAAAAACGGGAAATACTTGAAAAAATTTCAACCTCGGCTCCGAACATGATTTTATAAAAATAATTTTACTAAAATAACGTCCGTCTGGTTAAAATTCAATAACCAATCAATAATATTGAGTTTACGCATATTTTAGAAGTTATAATTCTATGAAATTACTAAAATATTAGCAGGAAACATTTTAAAGCATATATTATAACACTAAGTATATGTTTACATATTTGTTTTTCCTTAAACGACTAAAATCAGTCGGTTAATACTTCCTACAAACAAACCTTGACCTTATTGATCTGGTTCAATATTATTATAATGTTATTAAAAAAGTAAAACTTTTTCCATTGACGAGATTTTAAATAGACGTTCCTTGAGGTCAACAAGTGCGAGCCTTAACGCTGCCATACTAAGCTTATTGGAAATTAAGGAGAATATGTATTATAATAATAAATTGTAATGCCAGTTTTCTAAAGAATTTTAAAACACAAAATTACTTTTTACTATGACTATTTTCGTTTACCAAATATGTTCCCGGTAGTTTCACTATCATTAAGTTTAATTTGGCAAGCCAATACGTTTGCTATGACCCCTAATAATAACGATATGACTACATACAGTTTTATGTGGCTGCACATTGGTCCGCTATCTTGTTCACACTTTTTCGTTCATCGTCTCCCGTTCCTTTTCACAAAAGTACGCCTACTTAATGTCGTATACCGTGAGCTAAGGTGTTTACACATCAATTAACAAGGCCACAAAAATGTCATTTATTTCGCACTCAGAGTCAATTATCGCTGTAGACCACGTGCTCGCGTTGTGAAGATCGCGGCACAGATGCCTTCAGATAAACTATGAACCAATAGCAGATGAAAAATATGTAGTTATTTGAATTCTAGCCTACAGCAAAATGAATCCGCAACTTTTGTCGGTCTCTAGTTATCGGTGAGCCGGCTGAAAGAGAAGCCATTGCCTTAATTCGGTCAGGCCATTCACGATAACAGATTTTTTTTCGTACCAAAATTGGTGAACCGGTAGTATACATGTATCTGTAAGCAACTCAATCAATCGCGAGAAACAGACGATGGTAAAGTGCTTAATCGTACAGATTGACTGCCCACTGACCATACATAGTTAGAGACCCGGGCATTTCGTGGATTCGATGACCTGTTGTGTTCTGTTCTTTCTCGAATGACAGTCATTTGTTAATTGGCCAATAGGCTGGTGTAGGGAGGGGGCAGAAGACACTATCATTCAATGGTCTGATGACATTCGACCGTTTAGTTATTGGCGTGTTATTGTTGGAGACGCGCAAATTTCGTGTTAAATCCTAGTGCTAGGATAAACCTCATACACTTGTACACAAAACGCTGTATATTGTACAGATGCTGCTGCCACATTTAAACTTCTGTCCGGATTGGTCATTTGAGTGACTTGTCAATAGTTGACTACAGGGGAATGTCAAAAAATAACTATGCCCAATCGTCAAAGAGATGCAAATGTATATATGTTTGCAGTTCCTGTCGTGACCAAAAGAATTCGCGAAATTCCCGGGTCTTTTACCGATAGCAATAAATATTTTGAGTCTGACGTGTCATCTAATGAATCCGCGAATTTTCTTGGCCTCTATTTGTTTCGCGGATCCATTGAGTATCAAAGTGGACTTGAAAAACGAAAACACATGCTTCACGTCGATGATTGGACTGCAGCGCTCTTGACCCGACCTTGACGACCCTGAGCCAGTTGTAAACAAGGAGGAGAAGTGGTCACCAGTTCACGTGTAACTCGCCAAAGGATGTGACCTTGTTTTCAACCAATGAACACTCTAAAAGGCTTCAATATGTACAGACAAGTTGAAGCAAACCTGTCGTGAAATAAATCCGCGAAAAAAACGTGGCTCTATCCATTTCGCGATTGTCTATAATCCAAATACGTTTACCCTTTTTCTGCTTCTGAGATTGTGCAACAGTTTATCTGAAGGACTCTGGGCTAGTGAAGAACATTAAACAGAAGAATCATCGAATCACGACCTACCCAGTTAACATGTGTCCCGAGGCAGTGACCAAAGAGCAGATGTCATTTGGCTGAGTGCGTGGATGATCACGGAGTCCATCCCTACGGGACACTGAAATCGCGAATTTTTTCCTGGGCTCGAAAGTCAACCACAGTCACCAGCCGGGTTTGGGCGCGGCCTGCCCCGGACCCCCTGCGGCCGAGGCCGACACTGTTCTCTTCGCCCGCACAATGGACAGTTCGCACGCCTGCGCAACAGGCGAGGTCTCACGAGTGTCCCGTCGCCGCCGCCAAGGGCGTGCGGACTTTTGTTCTCCCCTCGGTGCATTGTCTCGTCGATCCCCCCCCCCCCCCCATCCTTCCTTCTTCTGCCAGACCTGCTGCAACCGTTGGGCGAGCGAATGTGCAGTCCAGCCGCGTTTTCCAGTAGAGGCACGAGGTCTCCGCGGGGGTTCAATCATTCCAGCGACATAGCCTTGAAACACGTGTGCACCTGCTTATAGTTTAATGATTGGATCACAGAGGGATGGTACGCCCTGGACGACCATGAGCCGGTAATAAACAAAGGAAAAGAAGAGATTTATGATTTTTCTTTTCGTCATGCACTATTTAAGATTACACCTTATGTCATAAGTAGAAACCGAAAAAAATTCGCGTATTTATTTCGTGGTATAATACAAAAAAAAAATATATATATATACCTTTGAGCTGCTTCTGCTATTTGTTCATTATTAATCTTGAGGACTCTGGCCCAATCGACCATCAATCAATGAAGTATCAAATCACACGTTCTCCAGCTGAGAAGCTTTGTTAAGTCCACAGCCAACGAACAGTTGTCGTCTGCCCGAGTATTCAGAGCATCGTGGAATCTATTCTGGAGGCCACTGAACATTCCAATGTTTTCGGTCCCTAGTCATAATTAACCTTAATAACGAACAAAAACAAAATCTGCAAACTCACGCAAAAAAGCCAAAAAGAAGTCATTGTCAAAAGTTAAAAAACATAGGCAGCACAGAACATTTCCGTGGAAGCAGTTAGTTGGAAAAATATTACAGCACAGACGGACACATCGAGCTGATGAGACAGTTTTTGTCCGTTATTGAGGTTTTATTATGACTTGCACTGTAACCAGCTTGTTAAAAAAACACAAGTTAAATAAATCATTCTCATTGTAAGTATAGCCTACCATTCAAACAACTTAAGCTAAAGCTAAAATTACGTCAAACCGAGTTAGAGGAGTGGAAATCCTTGGTATCGGTCAACGGGTACAACACAGTGGTTTTATTTTGTATAGCATGGTTGAGACTTTCCTGACGTGAAAAGGAACTCGCGAAATAATCGTTGCCCCACTTATATGGAAACGTTTGAAATAATGGAAGTCCGTTAAACTGAGAATTGTAAGAACGAGTTTACATTCTGGTACAAACCTACACTGTTAGAAGACGATAATACACGTAGCAGTAGTGTTAGAGTCATGCAGCTGTATGTACTAGATAGAGGTTGCTGTTAGGAACGAGAAACGACAAAAAGAATTTTAAAAGTACAACTGTAGCATGACTTATATGATTATATGTTTTATGTGACTCTCCTATTCACCCAGACAATTTTATCAGGCTGTAGGCCTAGTTAAATCATGTAAACATTAGGTTAGGTTAAATGATCTTCGATATTTTTTTTAATGGTATGAATTAGTGGTTGGGTTTCCTACATTAAACTACTTAAATGCATTTTCTGAGACAAATAGTACTTAAAATAACAATTTTCGCATTTTCTTTATGTAATAAAAACTACTATATAAAATTACTTAATCGTCTAATATTAAGATCCAAATTAGACTTAAGTGTTATTATAATGAAATTTCTTTACATACGTTAGGGTTAAACGATGACATAATCAGAGCATAATGAAAGTGTGGAGGGGACACTCGATTGCATGTTTACATTGTAGCACACTTCCATATTTGCGCAATTTTATATTAGCATACTTGCTACCTCGAAAATTTGTTTCCTCGCATACATTTCACATTATTATCTGTAGACAGAGACACGGGAATTTTGAGAAATCGTTTGGAGTCAAAGTCTCGCGTTTGCTCTGACAACGTT
The DNA here is from genome assembly GCF_032445375.1 of Bacillus rossius redtenbacheri. Lineage (NCBI taxonomy): Eukaryota > Metazoa > Arthropoda > Insecta > Phasmatodea > Bacillidae > Bacillus > Bacillus rossius. Next base: position 71,941,133 of record NC_086332.1, read on the forward strand.
TGCTTTAACTTTGGCTGATTTCTTAGCGAGAAAAATTTTGTTCTTATTAACCGGCACTACCTGATTCGCCAACTATCCTCCTAGCCGGACTTCGTTGGCTCACGATCGTGGAGGGGCGGGGCCAAAGAACTGCGGTCCAATCATGAACATGGTGCATGAGTACGAAGGTTTGCAGTCCATCTTACGACCAAATGAAAAAAATGGAATTTCCGTATCTCTTGTTGAACATTCTCAATCCTCTGTGAAGTTTCACATCACTCGCACGGGGCGGACACGACAGCAAGAGATTTTTTTTCTAGGTACTTTTAATGCATGAAGAGGATTCTTATGAGTTTATTTATGAAGTAGTTTGGACTCAGTATCCGTAAACTTAACTGTATATTTTTGCCATTAAGGTGTGAAAAAAAAAACACTTCTCACCGGCTAATGTCAATAGCAAAACCAAAGGCAAAATACAAAAAAAGTATTTTGAAGTAAAAAAAAAAATGTCAAACGGTTCCATTAAATAAAGGTGTCCATATGTATGAACTGTACTATGTTTGAAATCCGTGTCCTTTTTTTTTTTTTACTTGTGTGCATGGGAACAATATTAAGTGTTGAAGCAATAGTTTAATTTTTTCCTACATAGGGACAGTTTCGCTTTTTTCGAATCATGCTTTACGGGTCTCCGAGTTCATACCCACTTTCGCACTGGTGTGAGAACTTTGGAATTATTCCCGTTCGCAAACTGGAGACACGTCAACTTACAAGCTGTCACACGCACGCATTTCCGTAGCCGATTACTAGAAGTTGTATTTTCAGGGAAAATGTATCGAGACTACCGCTGACAGTTGAAACACTGTAGCAACTTCTGTGTTTCGTGGTTTGTTGAGCTTCTTTCAGAGAACATGTTTGCTATTGGTATACGAATCACAGCCATTCAGCACGAAAGCAAAAAAAAAAAAGTCCTGAATGGTATAGCCAAATAAATTGCTTATCTTGTAGAATAAAGACGAATCGGTTAGCATGACAATACCTTATTGCAGTCTAATGAGCCTTCAGAATTATTAATGAAAAATACATGGCCCTACGATTACTGTCACTACCGGTGCATCGTTTTGTGTCACTGTCTCTAGGCACTTGGCGGCTTCTGCAAGAGAAGATAAATCGCCTTATTTGGGCGGACCATTCAGGTCACGTTTGCTTCCGCATATATGTCCCTCGATGAAAGTCAACCGATCACAAAACACAGACGATGGGATAGGTATTTTTTTTTTTAACACATAGCTGTAGTCGCTAAATATTTTCTCTAAAAATAAATGATCCTTAAAAATAGTAGGGCGGGCGCTGCTGCGTGTAGCGCTTCCCGGAAAACCAGCATGCACGCCGGGCGAACATCGCCTCCCCCCTATCGCATCAAGACCTCGACAGTTACGCCCCGCGCCGCGTGACTCAGCCGCGCGGCGTGCCAAGGAATGCCCCGACGTCAACAAGCCGCCCTCAGCTGCTCTGTCCTCCCGCCGCGACCGGACAATGTAAGTCCCCGCGGCGCGGCGTTGCAGGAATATGCCTACCAGACAACACACGCGGTTTCAAAAACTGATCAAGGTATCCGAGGGTAGTACCTATGTTCACGAAACGCATTTGAGAATACGCTGAAAGAGGGTGGGTATTTCTGTTTACGTATATAGTTTTTAAATGTGTTTTTAGAAGAGTTAAAATACATAAAACCCATGTTTCAGAATAAATTAACGCACGATACATCCGGTACAGATTATTCAAAGTTCTCGAGGGACTTGCATTACGCCTTTTGTCTTCATTTCTCTGTCATATAATGTTTTGGTCGCCGCTCAAATCTCACAGTTTCCCCATGCACGACGAGAAAAATGCTTGCCAGTCCACAGCCTTGCGCTTAGAGGCGATACGAGATAGAGGCACCAGAAAGAGTCTGCTTATCATCCCACCTCAGTAATACACATACACCCCGACTAGACGGGCACCTCAAGTCCCAATTTCAGGCGATGGCTTCACCAAAGCATCACTTAACTATAACGCTCAGAGGACAACGAAAAGGGCAAAGATCAGGAGACTGCTCGATGGTATGTTTGCATTTTATCTCGCTCACATACTTGCGTGCATGCACACCCGCGGACTTAACATACTGGCGCACTTGTATACTTGCGCACTCGCGTACATTCTCACTCGCGTTCTTGAACACATTTCTGTTCATTCTTATCCCTCTATCTTCTAAGTTTCACCCCTGTTTCTTATGGTTTGATATGTTTTCAAAATTCGTTTTCTATCGACAATTATAAGATTCTAAGTTCAAAGCAAGAAGTTCATTACCAGTATCTGTTTGAAATAGTCTTTCATTTAGAAGAAAACAATCATAAGCTGCAGTCATAATCGAGCTGCCTCATTGCAGGCCACTCGCATTTGGAGGTTGTTGGACAACATAGTATCGTTGTTAGAGCGGTTTATTTTACTCACATGCAGAATTTCTTAATTGTAACGTATAGCTGGTTTTCACTAGGTCCGTAATTTAGCCCGGTGGCAAGTAATTATGTAAACATCCCGTGTGTGAACTTCCCGTGTGTGGTTTAGTAAACCGGCCAGTTATCTTTCTCCATTAAAATGAATAGTGGACGGTCGAGTAGAGTAGCTTCACCCAACCCAGCTTACTCTCCAGTCGCTCTCTACCGGAAAAGTATTAACGACGACGTATTAGTAGAGTTTTTTAGTGGAATTCATGTTCACAGCTCGACACTCCGACATCTACTAAACTCGCTTCTTGCCTCGTGGGAGCCCTCACTCGCCTGCTTGCCGTTTTTCTCGTCCACTCGCTTGGCTAAATTACTGACCAGGTGCGTAAATCAGACTTTAGGCTGGTTTTAGTCTGAAGTAGGCACAGGAATGTGTAGAGACCGGAAAAAAGCGCTGAATTATTTAGTGATATGCTAAAATTAAAATAGTTATACCTTTGTGCTGCTGCTACTTTTTCACTGGTAAAATGGAGGATTATTAGCTAATTATATACCAGCAATCAAAGAAGTATCTAATCACAAGTCAGCAGCCAATGAACAGGCAACGTCTGCCCGAGTATACAGATGATCGTACAGTTTATCCTGGTGGTCATTGAACCCACGAATTTTTCCAGGCCCTAGGAACGTGTATTTATGCGCGGAAGGTCTCGAAAAGGGTAACTGAGCCCTTCTTGGCCAGTCAATGGTCGTAGCCTATAAATAAACTATCGAGACCTAGCTCATTTTTGTGTGCTTCGTACGAGCCCTGTTTTTTTTATATCGGAAGAGACGTGGTTTTTTTGCTGTGTATTTCGACCTGATGTTTCACTTATACGTATGGGGCATTCACATTTCGTTAAAAGATTTCAAGACTAGTTAACAGTTAAAACCCTGTAGCATCGTCCGTGTTTCGTGACTGGGTGAATTTCTTCCAGGTACATGTCTACTGTAAGAACACCAATAACAGAAATTCAATGCAGAAGCAAACGCGTCCTGAGTGGCTTGGAAAAAAAATAGCAATGGCTTCTCTTGCAGACAGACGGCTGCCAATCACAAGGTAGAAACAGCTGACGCGGGCATAGCTTAATGGAATTTAATGAACGCACAGATTTCTTCACGGATAATGCCTGCCCCTAGTTATCACTATATTTTTTGGAAATAATGTTTAAATTTAGTCATGGCGTAGTTATGTAGAACCGATCAAGGACGTTCTGACTTGCAGTATGTGTTTCCTCGATGGATGAGTTGAGTGCGTAACGAGCGTCATCCGGAAATAACAGCCAATTTTAAAATAAATAGATGTTGCAAATGCGTGCACAATATGTTGGAACCTATCTGAATGTCCAGATTTCCAAAAATGAAATAAAGATATATTTTCTAGCTCCGTTTGTAAATTAACACATCAGCTTATTATCGACAGTTATTTCTACGGTCAGTTCGTAAGCAAAGTCTGGCGCGACGCGCAGATCGTTAAAGGGTCAGTATTGTGAAATCATCCGGACTTCAGTGTTTCCAACTGAGAAAAAGCCAGGTCTACGGCTCACAGTGAATAGGGGCATGTAATATTCGCTAAATAATCCGATCGTTCATTAAACTGCAATAAGTTATGCCTGCGCTAGCGATTGTTCCGTTGCGACTGGCGGCTTTCTGCAAGAGAATCCATTGCCCTATTTGGCCGTGCCATTCTTACACATTCGGGATGGCTGAGATTGGTGTGCTAACAGTAGACCCAGCCAACCACGAAATACGAGAAAATGCTACAAAGTTTTCACACAATGCTAGTCTGGAAAACGTTTCGCCAATCTGGTAGTGTCGATTAACAAGAACAAGCAATTTAAGAGCAAACGCTGGTAGAGCAAACATAAGGCTTTTTAATTTAGCCTGACTGCAGACAGATTCACGAATATCCGGATCTATAGTAATTTGGGTGTAGAAACAGTTGCTTTTAAGACTGCCGATGAATAATAACACGAATTCTGTTTTGTTAATGACAACTAGAGTCCCGGAAATTTCGCGGATTCCTCTGGCCTCAGGATAGAATTCAAAGTTATAGGTGTGCTCGACCCATGTTTACTTTCCCATTGGTTGATTTCTTAGCGAGAACATTTTTATCCTTGTTATTTGGCACTACCTGATTCGCTTACTAATCTCTCCTAGCTGGACATCGTTGGCTCACGGTCGTAGAGGGGCGTGTCCAGATAACTGCGGTCCAATCATGAACACAGTGCGACAGTGTGGAGGTTTGCATTCTACCTTGCGACTAAATGAATGCGCGAAAATTCCGTGGCTCTAGTGATAGCGATGTCGCTGGGACCTTTGAATATATATACTGTATAGAAGTCGCGAGTGGATAGGATTTACTCTACGTTTTTCAGAAGCTTATGATGAGCAGCTTGGGAACTTCACCGCTGCAGTGCGCTGCCGTAACGCCCTGTATCGTCTTAGTTGTTATTTACACGTTAGAGCGCAGCGCTGTCACCCGCTGTCATTCCCCGCTCCCCTCTTCCATCATTCACTGCAGCTCAACGTCGTTCAGCGGGAGGGGGAAGGGGTGTTTGAAGAGTTCGACACTTGTCCGCTAGGGACCACCACAAGTCGATGCCCTAGAGATGGTGGCGATTGCGGCGGTTAATTAACCAACTACCTCAAAACCGTATGAGAAGTTTTAACCTGGGCTGGCGACTTCTATACAGTATATATATTCAAAGCTGGGACCAAGGCCGCTCCACACGGGCTGCACGCGGCTGGCGCAAGCCCGCTTCACATGGGCGCGCCCGACGGAGGGGAGCGTCGCCGGGAAGATAACCTCCTGGTGCCACGACCGCGCGAACAGCTGCCAGTTTCTCCACGGGGCGTGACCAAGGCGAAGGACATGTGTCTTGACCTGCTGACCCCTTCGCCTCAGCGTCGCGAATCAGTTCGCAGTAATAGATAAAAAAAAAATTATAAAGCTCTGTACAGCCCCTGACAGGTCAATATTAACCCTACAGTCTAAAGTCGAGTTAGTTGCGAAACTTCCCGCAAAGTCCACTCCGCGGCTGTAGTCGATTTGATATGTTTTCAAAATTCCTTTTCTATCGACAATTATAAGATTCTAAGTCCAAAGCCAGAAGTTCATTATCAGTATCTGTTTGAAATAGTATTTCATTTAGAAGAAAACAATCATAAGCTGCAAAAGAAAAGAGACATAATCGAGCTGCCTTATTGCAGGCCACTCGCATGTGGAGGTTGATGGACAACATAGTATCGTTGTTAGAGCAGTTTATTTTACTCACATGCATAATTTCTTAATGGTAACGGATAGCTGGTTTGAACGGCTACTTCCGTATCCCTGCCTATGATCCTTGTCATTGCATCACGGTTTATTTGACACGCCAGGAGGACTGGAAGCCAATTATTAGAGCTGCGATTTTTTTGCGGATTAATTTAACTCCAGCATGGACTCTTCTTGCATATATATGATGAAAATCTTTTTAAAAAGCTCGTTGGTTAATATTAAGGTAACAGTTTTTTTATTATTATACGTGAAATATTATTATACCTGAAATATTCACGAATTCAATTCAGGATACACTAAAGTTCAAATCATTATACCTTTGTACAGCTTCTGGCATTGGTTCAATGTTTATCTAGACGAATCTGGGCCAATTAGAGAACATCAATCAAGGAAGTATTGAATCACTAGTTACCCAGATGAGACGCCTCACATGTCAGCAGCCAATTAACAGGTGACGTTTGTCCGAGTATGCAAACGATTGTGGAGTTTATCCTGGAGGTCATTGAACTCACAAATTTTTCCAGTCTCTAGTTATATGTAGGGTCTGGAAAAAATCGCTGTTTCAATTACCTCCAGGACAGACTCTACGATAATCTATGTACTCGGGCCAATTACACCTGTTCATTGGCTACTAACTCGTTACGCCTGTTTACTGGGGCTGCTTGTTATTAGATTCTTCTTTTGTTGATAAACTGTGACCAAATCACTAAAGCAGTACGGAGGTAAATATGCTTGGAGTCTAACCTATCGCGATACGAGTCCGCGAATTTTTCCAGTCTCGAGATATACGTGATAATGTAACACTTCTTCTCCTTGCTTATAAGTGGGAATGGGGGCATCCAAGGCGTGTAAAGAAAACTCTTGCCCAATCATCAATGAGAAGCTGACGTATATGTGTTCCAAGTCTAATTTTCTACCAATTGAATGCGGGAAATAATCGTAGCTCTATTAATGACAAACACAAAAATAAAAAATCTGAACTAATCTTGTGTAACCCGAAAAGAAGGTGAAATGTGCCATCAGCCAATGAACACATGGCATCGCCTTACTAAGGGCACGTTTGTGGAGTCTTACCTGAAACCTTTAAAAAAAAAAAAAAAAAAAAAAACTATTTTGCAGATTTCTTTTCTTGCGTAGGCATGGTCGAAAATTTGACGTTTAGTTTAGTGACCAGCTGTATTACTGACATTAAATTCCTTCCCCTTATATTTTTAAATAATATATAATCAATTAATTGTCACGATATGATGGATAAATCTGAATTGAAACAGAGTTACGTTTGCAAGCTTTAAGGTCGATCCTAGAGTCTGGATTATTTTTAATTGAATGAAGTTCTACAACCACAGGAAAAAAAAATATTTCATTGAAATAATTGGAGGTTACAACTATATCATACACATATATTTCAATAAAACTAATTTTGTTGCAGCGAAAAAATTCGCAGTGGTTGTATAGCTAAATTCATTTAAACATAATCCAGACTCTCTGTGTTCTCTCTTAAACACTTTCTCTTTATTTAAAATAAAAACAAATGTTGTTCAGAGCAAACTTCAAAGGAAGAGCCTATGATGTACATTCTGTATTGCACAGACCCGAACAAGCCCGAATATCTACCTTCGGCCAAATTCGTCAGTTTTTTTGTTTATTACTTTACAAAATTGTGGATGGTTGGTTATGTTAGGTTAGTATAGCTACATTAAAAATACTGTCAAATCATTTTAATGCCGACGTTGGCCAAAGGTAAATATTCGGGCTTGTTCGGGTCTGTGCAATACAGAATGTACATCGTAGGCATCCCACTTCAAAGACGTAGACCAGCCTTGGTAACCATTTTAGACCATAAGTCGTATACGGTTTTAGCATATTGTTACGAGTTTGAAAACATTTTTGAAAAAGATAACCCCATTAATTAACAACAGTTTTATTTACTAACCAGGTGCGCCCAGCTGTCTAGTGCGGGAGTGTCCGTTATATAACTACTCTTAACTCTATGGTCGTTGGTCTTAGCGCTCTCTAACTGGTTTTAATACGTCAGATTGTGGCATTTAATCGCATGTGAAATTCAAATCAACGATGATGTAATGCTGTAAACACAATTTCTACAAGGCGTATTACAAGTTACAAAATTATTTATTTATAATTCACACAGTTGCTTATTTCAGAAAAAAAAAAACATGTGAAGTTCGGGTTTGCGCCGTAGATTTTTCGTGAAAACATCGGGATAAAATTATAGCAGGTGTTTCGGATTTATATGTAATATAATTATCAGTCTCTTTAATACAATGGTTACACAGAGTATTATAATGGTTACAAAACAGATAAATCATAAGTGGTCGTATGCAGTTGGGTCTATAGTACCTAAAGTTTCATGTTTTTTTTTCGACGCTGGCGTAACTCATAGCTTTCGCATTCACCCATCACTGGACAATTATTGTGCATTTTAGATTACTTTTAACGATAGCTTTCCTTTTACTTGCATTTTTTATATTTCCAAACATATTTAAGAGTCATATGAGACGACATTATTATTTTGTAATTTTCAATTTATTGCCGATTTCAAGTACATACGAGCAAATATTTTTCTCTCTCTTTGTGTGATTAAAGTACATGATTACAGTTTCCTAAACTTTCGTCCTTTATATATTTTTTCTGGTAGGATAGGTTTGCGCAAGTCTACGTGATCTTAACTACAATTTGAGGTTAGTTGATTTTGGTCACCTACATTTAAAATGCACCCTAAAATCATGGAAACGTTGTAACCTCTAAAATTATTTTATTTTTTATTCCGACTGAGAAGTTGCACGGCGAGCAGCAAATTTAGGGTGTGTTTGGTGGATGTTCAGGGGTGAGTGAAATGTATAGGCTTTTCTTACCTCTGTGATGTCACGGATGTCGTCATCCACTGCGGATCGCTGTAAAGAAATGAAGCAAGATCAAAGAAAGTCCCATTGTACAAAAAAGTAGAAATTCATTGCAAAGAGTGTTTATTATTCTCGATGTAAATGGTTAATTTTAATCTCTTTCGAGGCTTACGTTCTTAATGTGAAACTGATAAATCTACTTAAATATCAGTTAAATTTAGTTGAAAATCCATTAAAACTGCACCAAACTGATACAAAATGGAGCGGTTTTAACAGGGTTTTTTTTCTCAATAAAATAATGTATTTGCGAATAGCGCTTTTCTGGTTTCAGTATGCTAGGTTGCCAAATATATGCCATAGAGCACAAAAGGCTTAATACCACTTAACGAATTCATGAAAAAAATTTAAATATATATTAAACTTTTAATTTGTAAATATAAATTATGAATTAGAATTTTGGAAATACAATTTTGGCCATATTTAATCATAACCATCATGAGATAACATTCAAAATTTACTTCTATAAGGAGACACAATTCAAAGGTGCCATGTTGGTTGCAACATTTTATGTCAACAAATTTGGTAAATTTTTTATTATTAAACATTTTGGCTCGGTTTGAGCGCAGCACATAAATTAATAGAATGCCTTGTTATTAACAGTAACTGGCTGCTACAAATAGTTTCTTCTGTGCAATAATAATTGGTCTTTGCATTAGTTTTTTTTCATTCAACACAACTCAAACTGTAATGACTCTGTCAATTAATTGACACTATTTAATGGTCTAAGAAAAAAAGTGAAATTCAAAAAGTATTTAAAATTGTTATAATTAACGATGGAGTGCAAAATAATATTTTTAATGTAAACAAACCGGGTAGTATCACAGTGGCCACAGTGGGCGTCCTTTGCTCTCTACTGCAAACTAAGCGTGAGACACTCTCTAGAGTGTAATATGACTTTCCTATTTGCCTAGACGTCTACAAAATGTTCATAAATGACCTCATTTACGAAAAGAGTAACATGTTATTCGTTCCCTATATTTTCTTAAATTAATGTTCGGGAGTATTTTTTGAACGACATAACTTTTCAAATATACTTGTTTAACAATTTTGCCACCAACACCAGAAGTATACTAGTTGGTTTTATTATTTGCTTTCTTTTTGTAATATTTTGTTCTATTTTTTTTATCTGCAGAGTCTTCTGGTAAACTTGGTCCATATTTTGTAACGGGGATTCGTATGTTCGAATAGTGTTTCATTGTACCACAGTGTTTTTTTAAATTAAAATTTACGACCATGTAAATTTATTGAGATGAAAATTTGTTAACACGGAGGTGTATGGGAAGTGAGCTGATGTTCTGGACTTGGTAAGTAGGTAACGTAGTTTTCCTGCCGGCATCGCTACAAGGAAGAAAATAGTTTGCCACATAATCGAGGATATATAAGTTTTTGATAACTTCATCGATAAAATAAATATAAAAAAGCTTACTATTCTCTACTCTCAACAATACCTCAATGTTTTAGCCGTACGAAGTTACGAACAACTATTTGACTTGTATTTTACTCTTAATGGAAAAATGTCACTGATTACAGGGGAACCTACCATTTGTGACACTTAATTTAGAACATACATCATCAAGCTCCACTCTCGAAAGCGGGAGGTTATTTGCGTTCGTGGCAAAGTGTAATGTTGAATAGAGATAACCGTCTGGTTACTTGTCACTTGGATTAATTATGTCGCCACACATGTAAACACACAAATAACTTCTCAAGTGTGTAGGAAGACGGTAACATTTAGCAGTACGCAGAACAAAGAGGCGAATGAGCATCGATCCGAGTAGGCTATTTTCTTACGTGATTAGTGATTTGTTTAGGTCGTGTTGCTATTACCTGTTTGCCGTTGTCGTATTCGTTACAAGCGGCTGATTGTCCCATCAAGGGATCCGAGTTAATTTTTCTGCATAAGCCAGTACTGTCTCATTTTTTTTATGTAAATGGAACAGAAATATTAATGTAAAACTACAGAAATTTTAAATTTTTTTACATCTACATGAAAACAATTGTGTTCGCAGTAATACTGTGTTCGGATTCTTACCCGGTCATTTATGCTTTGCGTTGTCTCAGTACCTTCAATAGTTAAAGCTATTTCCTGAATTTATATTTACAGCATTAACTACGTACATTAATAGGCACAATAAACAAAATAAATTCTAGTTATTAATTATTCAATTATCTTTTTTCATGGTTCAATAAAATAGGCTTGAATGAAACAACAGTTTAAATGTAAAATTATGCCCCAATTTTCGTAAGAAATACTCAGTATTATCTTGAAAAACGTAATTTATACATGCAAAAATAACCATAGCTGTGTACAAAGTTTCAATATCTTTCTTGTAGTGTTAAAAACTACTACCAGTATTCGAAACGAAACTTTTGTAAAAATACAGACAATGTTTCTACTGTGTAAATTTTCTCTGCGTATTTCGATTTCCCCCACCCATTCATTCCACAAATTCTTCTTTCTCGTCTTACCTTCCCTCTTTATCTCCAGTAACCTCGATTTGGATCACCTCATGTCGGTAAGGCTCTCAGCCCTAAATTTATTAATTACTGATTGTGTTTACCAACTCGGTACACACACGATATCGCTCAAACCTCATCAAACGTTTTATTGAAGTTTTAGAATTTGTAAGCAATATTAAAATTCGCTGTAACGTTTTCTTGTTCGTATCGCCCTTTTTAATTCGTGACTAAAAGTGGTCTCTGGGGTTTATTATAATACAAGCATATAAATTCCGCGCATATTTATGCATTTGTACTCATGATCTCGCATATAAAACACTTTAAAAAAAATAATAATAATTTCCCCCTCCGAGGTTCCAATAAATAAAATATATAGTCCATGCAACCAACAAGATTTTATATAATTATAAATAGTATGTAAATTATTATTTTTAGCAAAAATGTGTGCAAGGAGTCCACGCGCAACAAAAATAAAACATCTTGCTTAATAAGTATAGACAGAAATAAATTATTAGTATTTTTTCATAGAACAAGAGATAATAATTGAGAATAGTAAGGAGGTGGGTATGATCTCACGTGAAAAAATATTTTCCACTCGAATAAAAAAAATTGTAGAATCTTTTGATAAAAAAATTTTACTTTTTTTTTTCTCGCACATTTAAAACAAACTTGCGCAAAGAACACTTGAATTTTATTTCAAATAATTCATTAACTTTAAGCATGACGATAATTAGGTAGTTTATGCAGCTTAACTAATTGTCCATATGGACGCGTGGAGTCTGAGATAGCTATCAGGCATGTGAAAGTGACAGCATTTCATACGAACTGGACCTAGCTCAATGCTACTTTGTTGGGCAACAGTCGATCGAAAAATTATAATTAGGCCTCTTAGTTGGACTTAATATATTTACATGCTCGTGATCTCGTAACTAAAATACGGTGTGTGATTTAGTTAATCAAATAATAATTCGTGACAAATAATTACCTACGTCAAACTAAAGCATTGTACCAGGAAAAGTATTTAGTTACCCAGCTGAAATAATACTCACATAACACCACGACCCGCCTATCCCTGCAGCATGGCAGGGTTCAAGCTAAGCCGCTCACCATCACTTGGAGCCCGCTCAAGGCTGCTCCAGCGATCACCGGCTGCACCAACGGCCCTGCAGTGGGGATACCGCGAGGCGCCACCACCAAGAAACAACCGCGCATAACTAAGTGCGCGAATACGCTCGTAGCGAGTTATGGGAACGTAAGAGTTCCTGGTATCGCTGTCACACGCTCCCGGCCGAGCATATGAGGAAACGGCGGCGGCTACCGAGCAAGAGCGCAAGTGTGCAAGTGCATTTACGCAAGTCCTCAAATGAGCAAATGCTCAAGGTAGCAAGATAGCAAGAGCCCAAGTGTGTAAGCTGCATGTGTGCAAGTGTGCACGCATGCAAGCGTGCTAGCGTGCAAGTATACAACATTATTTCTACCTTTCCCTGCCGTCTCCTCTACCGGTTCCCCCATCACGTTCCTAACTATTCCTCTTCTCTCGGTTCCTCCACCGAATGCGATCGGAATTTTCGTAACGCTCGATAATTGTTGCCCCCTCAGCAATGAAGTACCACTTAAAAAAAAATTAAAAGTACTTGTAACTCTAAGAAATCTTGCAATGCTCTGAAAACTTATGTAAAACCTATATATTATCTTATGACATGTATATCAACCATGCTACTGCATACTGTTTTTATAACAGTGTTTAATCAACAAATTATTAAGTCACACTCAACCCATTTATACATAAAATCGTTTAATATATGAGTCAATCATTTTGAATATATAATGTCAATATAATATGTATAGCATAATTTTATAAAATAAATTTTCGACTGTGAGTAGTGATAGAATGATTCGGGGTTACTTGTAAAAACGGTTTCTCTTTCTTTTCAAAGGGACTTATTATGTATTTCAGTTTTTGTTACACACGCTTCTAACGGTAATTAGTGGGTAATCGAGAGCACATGAATTTGTCTCTGGTAGCTCTTAGGGTTGGTTGATCTGCATCCTACAATCTTGGAGGTGGGGGGAGGCATGTATTTTTTTACAGAAAAATCTGGGATCTTTTCTAAACAGATAAGTGCTAAAACGGGACACACACAAACTCAGTTGAATCATAAGAAAAATAATTATAAAATGCAGTCTGTGCGAGTACCACACAGTAAACAACATGAGAATCCCCGCGTACCGATAAGATATCGCTAGCATAACAGTGCATGTCAAATGTGTAATCACAAGACTGGCTAGCCACTGTTGAAACCACATTGAATCTTTTTTATAGACAAACGCACGAGATATGCAAGCAAATAAACACCAATCTGTTTTAAATACAAACGTTTCCTTATTTGAATCTTTCTTTTTTTCTCACCCTTCCCTTATACGAACAATTCATCACATGCCTTACTCCATTGGAGTAGCCAATTGAAATGTTTATATGTGAGTTTGTAAATTTGTTTCTAAAAACATCCTGCACAAAATTTTTGAATTTGAGTACTAAGAGTAGAGTAAGTGATGCCAGAATCTTTCAGACCTGAGTACATTTTATACGATCTCTTCCTGTTTTGCACAAAACAACAAACTATTCACCATTATGAATCGGAAACTGAACCAGATACTTATTAGTGCAAACCAAACGAAACTACAAGCAAATATGCATTTGTTCATTCTTTGAATAAACATAAAAATCTTTTAGGATGAACCACAAACGTATTTTTAAAAGGTCTACTAAAAATAAAAACACAATATTTTAAGTCATGAAAAATTCGCGGATTTATTTTTCGATAGGCTAGAATCCAAATACTTTTTTCCTTTTTTATATTTCAGTTATTGAACTATAGTTCAAAATATCTGAAAGACTCTGGGCCAATGAAAAACCTTTAACAAAAGAAGTATCAAATCACGGGCATCCCAGTTAACAGGTGTCACGAGTCAGTAGCCAATGACCACATGTAATGTTCCCGAATGCATAGAGGATAATGGAGACTATCCTATAGGTCACTGAAATCGCGAATTTTTTCGATCTCTAACAATAATATGTGTAATGCAACTTGTCTCAAATAATATCGTTCTCAAAAACAGTAACAATGGTACCCATTTCCCAAATGTCATTTGATGTTTGCCGCATGATGTATGTTTACAAACTCTGCTGAAAGAATAACACTGAGTAGTCCACTGGTGCTACTTTTAAGAAATGTAAAATTTGAGAAAAGATACGTAACACAGACTATATACAACTTTTTTTCACTGTTTGAAAAAAAATATAATTTCTTAAAATGCATGGAAAGAAACTCTCACATATTAAAATTTAACCTTGTAGAGTTAACATCATAATAATAATAATAATAATAATAAGGTTTTTTTTAATTTTCTAACGAACAATAAACTTGCTACATTTGACGGGACGGCTTAAAGGGAACCCACTGGAAAAAAAAAGGTACCACATAGATCCAACGGAATAGATTCTCGAGGGGGCATGGGAAGGAGAAATTCTCTAATAGCCCCTATTTCACAACTAGGGCGAGTCTTCGACCGCAGTAGAACTTTCTCTTCAGATACGAGCAGGTGACTTATCGGTGGAGCTGAGTTATCAGCGACTACTTTCACGAGTGGCCCTGAGAATGTAGAGAGAGAGAGAGATAAAAAAGGTGTGGAAGGAAGGGGTAACGTGATAGAAAGTTGGAACGAAGATTAAAGTCCACCCACAGCAAGGTATAGGCATACATAACTAACTGTCTGCACTTCTCACAACCTCTAGCCTAGGGAAAAGTGTTAGGTTATCGTACAGGCTGGCGTAAAGGCTCTAAAATGCTATTCGCATTCACGAACCTTCAAAGGAATAAAAGAATGAGCGTTTTTGAGGTGAAACTAACTACAATGCTGGGATAAAACCCACTATCTCCCGATTGCTAGCCTGATACGCCATATCGCATCACCAAAAATTTGTTGCGTGTCTGGTCCTTTTGGCTCACTCTGAAATAAAGTCCGCAGATATTTAAGTTTTCTTAGAAGTTTTATCCTCATAAATATTGGAAGTGTGTGCTCCTCGTATATTCTGAATACGCTTTATCACCAGGGACTTGCACATTTGCGTTATAATTTGTATGCATGCTAGAATGTATACAATTACATCTGTGAATAACTTTTTTTAGATCAAGAATAATCTTAGACGTTCGAAGGACAAGAAATTAATTCCAGTGACCCAAAAATGGGAAATACGGACTTTGGCTGCAGGCAGTGAACAAAAGATCCTTGACTTGTACATCTGCAAGTGTGTGAAGTCTATCCTGTGCCAGCCAATTTTAAACGTCTTCGTGGTCTGTTTATGTGTTGGCCTGGCATACGTATTTTCTTAAAAAAAAATAAAACTAAAGAAAATGTTAATGGCTTCCGTGGGAATCAATAGTGAAGCCCTGAGGTTGAAGGTGATGCGGTGGGATGCGGCGACCGAGTCAGCTTTAAAACTGTTCTCCTGTGGCAGTAGAATGGCCGAGTAACATCGATCCACTAAACGAATGGGAGGGTCTACAGTAACGGATTAGCCAATAGGAAAGCATATGAGGGTAGAGTATAAATAGGACTGAGAATTTTGCGAAAATGTGTAGTCCCAAAGAGTCTGCACTCAACCGTAACTTCTTCTGACTCATATGGTTAGAAAAAAAACTACATGTCTCACTTCTATTAAGGAAACTGACGGACGTCTTGAATTACAGTATGTGTCTCCTCATTGGCTGTGTTAAGTGCGGTACAAAATTATTTCGTCGATAAGAGCCACTAAGAAAATAAATTTTAAAAATAGTATCCAAGCTAACAAAAAAAAGTGCAGAAGATCTAAAGCCTGTTGACATGAAAAACATCGAGCACCTGAAATTCTTATCAAGAGTGTGTCTTGCGCTTGGAGCCTGGTTTTGTGGAAAAGCAGGATTGAAATGCTCCAGTATGTGTAAGCACTGCAGTGGCGTGGAGCATGCGGTAGATATTTTTTTTTAAATTTTATTTTGATGAGACTGAAGGGATAATGTAATGACCTGTCCCATCAGCTTTTAGAACCACCACGACTCAGAGCCGAACAAACAACTTGAGTAAGACAGCTTCTCTTCACCTCCGATGGTTGCTGAACCGGAAGAAGAGCCTGGGCCTTCACAACGTCTTAAGAAAATGTAGAAATTTCCTTTCTTTAATTAAGTTTTTCTAGACTGTATAAATTGCTTTGCAATTTGCATATAAATAATAAATTTATAATTTTTTTATATTTTTTTATTGTTTGTGTACCCCAAACAGTATAGTAGGCCTATTATCATCATTGCGTCAGTAATTATGATTCATTAATTTAAAGTATTACCTAGAAAATTACTTGAATTTGGCTACAACATATATAATTCTGATTATTTGCTTTACCAGCCCATTATTTATTCATTTACATTTTCTTTCAAAGTCACTTCTTTTAAGGTTAACCAATCAGAGTGAAATGTGCTGTGAAACACACTATATTTTCCAGTTCTACAGTAAAAAACGTGAGCTGTTATTGGGTTCACATAGAGTCGCCTACAACTGCGATCATCAAGCGGGGATTGTGAGAGGTATCTGTAGAGGGAGGGGGGAGAGAAGTGTGGTGGGAAGAATAGAGTGGTTGGAGGGAGTATGGGAATTTGGATAACCTTCTGAGAATAAAGGTTATACTCAAAGTTTAAAATATTAAAGTGTATTATTCGGTAAGGAGCAGTTAATGCCGTTTTTACAAAGTAAAAAATAAAAATGTCAACATTCAAGAAGCTACTCAGCACATATTTTATTCGTACCACAGAAATGTCCGAATGAGAATTGTAGGAAATGTAATCATCTTTTAAACAATATGCAATAGGAAAATTGCTTAGGTCAATAATTTTTGAGAAACTTTAAAAAAACCTTTGTGTGGTTTTTCGGCCACCAAAGGTTTTCCCGTGATCGGCCACGCTCGAAAACTTAGTTTCTTAATGTTGGCAACGATATACAAAAATAAAAAAATAAATTAAAATATTTTACCCTACCTTTTACAAGATAGAATGTATCTACTGAATATGTTATTTGTATGTATTTGTTTCGTATCGCTGTAAAGTTTTCCACTTTCTTAGTAGTTTTTTCTGACAAGAGGTTTTTTTGTTCCAATAGTTTACTGCTAAGAATTATACTCCATAATCTGGAATCGTTGTGGTATAACACAATTTATTGTCTAGTAAATATTTAAATTCTACAAATTTCAGTCGTGTTTCAATTCCCAGCAGTTAAAAAATCAAAATTTTCGTCAGTAGGAAACTTGGCGGACGTTACTGTGAGTTGGTTGGGTTTTCAGGGTATTTACGCAGCCACCACCACTCCTCCCCAATGTATTTCGTCTTACTACCACACCATTTATTCTTCTCTAGTGATCTGATAACCTTGGTACGAATGAGAAGTTCAGCGATAAACTATTCATTTATTCATTTTTACCGTTATAACAACCGTTGTTTTATGGATTTGGGTCATTTAGACCTTTATTTTTTATATTAATTTACGTCATCCTGCTTAACGGCGTTTTTTTTACTCATGTCTTACAAATAACAGTATACATTAGAATTCCCAAACTGTGATCATCGAACTGGCCTCGTAGATCACCGTTATTTTGGTTCGACGTTTTTCAGGAAAATAATGGTGTAGGTTACCAATGCCAATGTCGTTTTTCTTGAGGCACGACCGTCTCCAAAACTACACCACTGCCACAACCAAGGTTTACATTAATCACACGTTGCTTCTAGGAATAACAGCACCTATTCAGTCCCTCTGGGGGATTTGTTCTGCCGCATGGATATACATACGCCGTAACTCATTATTCAGCAAAAAATACTATATGAACACTGTGGGTAGAACCACGAACACTTAGCGAATTCACTGGGAAGCAAAGTAGACTTAAAGCACATGGACATCTTCATGTTTATGATTGGACTGCAGTTGCCCTGAAACACGCCCTTGACGATCATGAAACAAGTCACAAACAAGGAGTATATTTAGTATAGGGAAGGGAGTCTAGCCTGGAAACAAATGAATCAGCGAAATAATCGTCGTACTAAAATTTATAATGTACTTATAAGGGGAGTTATTAATTTATAAGAGGTTTTCTGGCATTTACGTTAAAATAACTTTGCTCAAATGATTAGAGCATCAGTGATGCCTGATGCGACATATGAATATCCTACATCTAAAAATAAGCTCCCGTAAGTTTTAGAATAAAGTACTTTAATGTTTTCATTTGTGCAGTATTGAATGTTACCCAGTCAGGTATTTTCATGCGTATAACATTTGGTGAGTAATATATTAAAGCTCTCTAATCTAGAAAAAAATGGAACAGAATTTCTACGAACGTTCTACAATGATATTATACAACTCTCTTTACACGATTTTCTAAAGTAAAATCGTCCCAGTGCTTGAAATTCCAAAGTGGTATGCAAATGACGAAAACTTTTACCAAGACAGTAGGGTTGCGTATTGATAGGTACGGAACTCTAAACATTTATATTTTCCTGGTTTTTCACATTGTAAATTGTTTGACATTGGTATGGAATGAGTTTCACCTGATTTTTTATTTCGATGAAAAATCAAATATGCAACCAATCATTTTATATTACTGCTGCAGAAGAAAGCATATTAACACCAAAATTACTCAATACAATTTGTAACAACTATAAAACTGTTACTCATACACAAAAAAAAAAGTTATTTTTAAATGCTCCATATCTGAAATAAAGTGAAGGAGTAACACTATACAAATATATCATGAAAGTAAAATGGCAAGGAATGCAACATTCATAAATTCCAACTATCAAATTGAATGTTTGAACCCCAGCTCTAAAAACATTTTTATTTTTTTAGATTAGCAACACTTCATTGGACACTATTTTATTATTCAGAAACTGATAATGTGATAACATATTTAAGGCTCGCTGCTGCATATACATAAAATTGTAGTTTGAAACAATTTCATTTGCACAGAACCTTCTTTTTCAACTGCATCTATTCAGTGAAATTATATCCTTTTCAAAACGTAATTAATTTTGAGAAACTGTTTACGTTCTGAAATATTGGATTTGTGTGCGTAAAAAATTGGACCATTTACGACAGACATCAACTCAACGCGGATACGTCTCTACGTCCGCCGCTATCTGCGCAAAAGCGTTCCAGCCACTTGCTTTGCTTTGAATCGCCATCGCACTAGTTATATATTATTATTATTTAGCTCTCTCTCTCTCTCTCTATCTCTCTCAGTTGGAGGCTGAGCGACCCGGCCGTAACCGTCCTATTCACGCCGATTCTCTTGTTTCTCTATTCCCGACTCGTAAACGAGCCCAAGGCCCGCACCGGCAAGTGGTACGACGCAGAAAGGCGTTGGGACACGCGTCTCTTGTTTTTCTGCTGCTGCCGCCGCGTGCCGCTTTTCAGATGCAAACGAATCCGGGTCCGTCGTGGCGCAACCAGCTGCTTCGCCCGCACGCGCCACTGTGGCGCGACAGTGCAGCGGCACCGACACACTGTAGCACAGCAGTGCAGGAGTGTTACACACTGTGGCACAGCAGTGCAGTAGCAGCATACACTATGGCACAGCAGTGCAGCAGCAGGTATGTACTGTGGCGTGACAGTGTAGCGACATTTAAACACCGTGGCCCAGTAGCGCAGCAGCTTGACACAAAATGGCACGACAGTGCATTGTCATTCACACATTGTGGCACAGTAGCACAGCAGCTCCACACACTGTGGCAACAAAAGTGCATTGGCATTCACACACTGAGGTACAGCAGTGCAGCAGCAGGTATATACTGTAACGTGACAGTGTAGCGACATTTAAACACAGTGGCATAGTAGCGCAGCAGGTCGACACACTATGGCACGACAGTGCGTTGTCATTCACACTTTGTGGCACAGCAGTGCAGCAGAAGGACACACTGTGGCGCGACAATGCAGCGTCAGCACACAATGTGACACAACAATGCAGCAGACATGTGGCATGACAATGCAGCATCAGTTATATACTGTGCAGGACACACAGTGTAGCTGTAATCCAGTGACATGTACAAACTGTTTCTTGACTGCACACCAGCAAGATACCCTGTGGTACAGCTGTCGTGAAGGAGATCTTAAGACTGTGCCATGTTTCCAATGTTACAGTTCTCAAAAGTAGTACCAGTGGTACCCATTTCTCAAATTTCACTTGAATACCAACACAAGGTGTTATTTTATTAACACTGATGATCACATAAATGTTTTACAAACACTGCTTACAGAACAAGTAGCAGACGTATACATATACGATTGGTATTACTTTTCAGAATTTTCAATTTGGTGACAAGGAACATGACACAGCACAAATTATTAATGTTATAATGCAGTAATACTGCAGCAGGCATCCACATACATGAATAAATAGTTTTATTTATATCGAAACATTTAATTTACCTGGCATTTAAGCTTTTGAACAACAGATAAAACGACAAGAGACAGTAATATTTTGATTCAAATATTATGTTTTTCTTAGTTTTAAATAAGATTATAAGCAATTAAATGGCTTTTAACTTACACAAATCGTAAGATAAAAGTCTCATACATCAGACGCCTTGCGCTAATGACGTGCATCATGTATTGGATGTCATTCTGTGGTTTTAAATATTGATTAATCGAGTATTTCTAGGGAAAGCTGATTCGGTCTGGAGTTATTTTCTTCCAGATTGACACACCAAAAATGTTTTCTAGAGTTCTATTTTTCTGTTCGTTATTGTTACCGAAGCTTGTAAAAAGGTATTTGAATTTATATTATCAGAACAATTTTCGTTGCAATGTTATTACTAGATACCTCCAGAATTTCCTTTATTCTTTTTTATGGCAGGATAGATTAAAAAGATTTCTCCACCTAAATGATTCTTTTTTATCGAATCACGAGTTTATGGCATGCCCTTGACGACTAGAACACAATGACATGCACACGGTAGAAGGCGAAATTTGAAATACACGACCTCGAATTGATTATGCACAAGTTTGTGGATCCTGATAAGTAGCCAGAAAATTTAGCAAATTTTGCAGGCCTCTAGTCTTTACTTATATGCATGCATGAAATGTGGTGCTGACACAGTACATAACAAAAACGACTTTGTCCTCCAAAAAAATTATTGCATCTAATCCAATGCGATATTTAGTTTCGGCATGCAGTGCAAGGGATAGCAATGAGCTCATTCGGATGAGTACAAACTATACGCTTGTCCAGAGAGACGCTTCCACAGTGACTATTATAATGTTACTTGCGGATAAAGATACAGTTACAGACTGTGCTGTATGATTCGAGAAGCACAGGCGATGGGACGAACCAAAAAAAAAGAGCACGTGTAACTCAGTACACATGATATAACTAAACCTTCTTTGGCAATTCAAACCTCGACTCGTAAGTATATCGTAAGGAGTAAAACGGCAGAGAGAAAGAGAAAGGCAGAAAGAAACAATTTTCTAAATAAAAATGTATAACACAATTATTATGTACTCACGTCAAAATAACTGCTCAGGATGTCAATATAATTATTGATCAATCAATAATGATTAATTAGCGATAAATATTTCTCACTGTTGAAATACACCATAAAAAAAACTGTGCGTGTTACTGGTTCTTCAAACAAGTCTGCCATTTGGAACATGCCAAATTTCTGAACTAAATATGAAATTCATAACAGGAAGCGCTATATACGCGGGAAATGCAGAGACTGTCTCAACAGCGCTCTCTACGCTGCTGGTTGAGCAAGGAGAAACGCGAGCGCGCTGGTAGAAAATATAAAATTCAAGGCACTCACATCTGACTGTTTAGGATACCTTCATCTATCTTAAGAAACATTCGCATGCGCACTCTCTCTGTCTTATTTTTTAGTTCAACTATCTCTATCGGTTCTATTTTTTGGGGGGTGGACGAATTATCGCACAACGAAGAGAACGGAAACGAGCACAGCAACTTATATAGTATAGTGCGTCCTGTCTTTCGGCGTAAGAAACGTTTCACAAACAATATTTCATGAAAAAGTTTCACTAAAATTCGGCTTTGAAAATTTACTCTCATCGCACCCAAAGAAAATTCACTTCAAAAAACACGTGGCTGCGTGGCCGTCACACTCGTTAAAGGTGAAACTTCACAGAGAGAGGTATAAGAATTTATGTAAACGTGTGTTTAAGTACGAAAGTGAGCACAAATATGCGAGTGTGCTATAATGCAAACATGCCATCGAGCGCACCACTCCTAGGCCATGACTTACCCTACCTCATGTAAAAAGGTTTCACTTATAAAAAAAGGTAGCATGTGACGCTGCGCCGCGCCGCGCTGCCACTGTTTCAGGTGCCAACTATAACAATATCTGGAACAAATGATTGCGCTATTAAGTGAGGCCTGGTGTAGCAGCGACCTCCAGCGTTCGCAGGCACTAACTGCGCATGCGCTGTGCGGCTTCAACGCGGCCACACGTGTTGCTTACTACACGCTTGCGCGCGTGCTGAGGGGCGTTATCGCCACCAGTGTTGCCATATGTGTCCGATATCTAGTATTAGAATTTGACATCCGGTACTAGGTACCAGAAAATTTTCAATCAAGTACAAACATACAAGAATTTCGTCTCCTGCAAATAAAAACATAGTAAACGTTACAGAAGTTGTTAGTTAACAAAACTAGATGCCTAAAGTGTATGATTGGTTGCGTGAAAAATTACTAATTCTAATTATTAAAATTGATATTTATACGTTTAATATTTCTTATATATGTAGTAAAAATGTTAATACCAAATAAAGTTCAATATTTGCAAAACTAAATCACCAAGAAGCTAGATCGCTTCATTATTGCTGTTCAGATCTGGAAACTCTGGGCGTCTTTATCCAGTTAGTTATTATCGCTCCCCGAGTGTGATCGTGAATGTTCGGCGGTCGACGTATGTACCTAATTGAAACTCAAATCCTATTGAAGTATGATATTAGTTTGTTATTTGAATGTAGTTTACTATTTCTTATATCGTAGAAAAATATTAATGTCAAATAAATCATATTATGGTAAACTTACTTCGGTGCACGTTTTTGCTAAATTTAGAAACATATTGTGGTTTCTTTTGCACTTGTCAAACAATTTATATTCATTTATACACATATATTTGTTCAACGTAAGTAGGATATATACTGTATTAATAAATTTTTTGACTGAGTGTTTTGTTATTTCTAGTTTTTACCTTTCCTTTTTGCTACACTATTATAATCCATTGAGAATGTTTATGTCTTTTTTAATTCTCTTTATAATCTTTAAGGAAAATCGTCGTATGTAACTAAAATACACATATATATTTTAAATTATGTAAAGCCACGGAAATATCTATTTAAAGCCTTCCTGAAAAACTGTTAGTAAATACGTGCGATTATTTAATTTCATGAGGGTACGTTCGAATGGTTGCTGAAGTATACATCCTACAACCTAAAATAAAAACTACGCAAAAAAAATTCAAAATGATACCAATGTCAATGAATTTAAAAAGTAAATATAGATATATAGTTGTCAATATTTGAAAAAAAAAAATAACCGTGACTGTAGCACTATAATGCTGGAAAATTAATTAATCTCCGAGCGCTGGGTTCCGGGTGTGGATCCGGTGAGAAGGATCCGTTAACTTAATGACGTCGCGGCAGTGATCTTAAAAGAACTTCAGCGTTTTTTTTGTTTTTTTTTTTTCATTTTTACCTAATAGGGTAGGGCGGGTCTAGTTGAGCATAGGGGAAAGTTGGGCAATCGAAATATCTCGAAAACTATTCACCGCACGCGAAGGCATCAAATGCTATAGTTGCTCAACTAACCCCACGACTTAGAACTAAAGTAATATATGCTTTTTATATATTTTTTAGGATGCGGACTTATAAAAGAAAGACTACGAGATGTTCTTACTCTACTCAAAACTTAAATGATGCTGCAAAAACGGTCAACGGTGAGGGAAAAAGCGTGAATGCCGCCGCAAAAGAATTCGGTATCAAACGGATGGCTTTGACCAGATTTACCAGGAGAAACATGGATCCAGTGTCAAGTTTGCAAGGAATGGGCACATACATGTGCGTCAGATGCTGGTCTTACTTTCGTTTGTGTCAATTGCAACAGTGACAACGACGATTAAGTTTCCTATATCTCATTCATATTTTCTTTTATATTATATTAATATTTTCTTATTAAGATAAGCTTTATTGATTATTATATAAATATTCAAGTCTGAATTTGATCAGAAAGACTGAAACTAATTCCAAAGTTAAGCTTAAGATACGTTGATGTATTGTTGATTCTATTTTCAGTTTATTATTCAAAGAAAATTACTTTTAATTTAGTTGTTTTGTCACTAAAAGACTATAAATAAAAAGTTGATTATCAAACAGAAATTTTATTTCATGTCTAGTTAACATTCAACCCATCATTTGGTTAGACATTCTAAGTGCTCAATTTGCCCCATACCCTTGCTCAACTTACCTCACCTATGGGGTACGTTGAGCATACTTGACTTTCTGCATTTAAAAAACTGTAGATCTTAAATTCAACTTGTAAGAAATACATTACTATGGACATTTTTGCAAACGGATAAATTCTCAATCCTTCAGTATGCATAACAAGCCATTAATACTTATCGTTGAGGAGCTATACCCGCTCAAGTGAAAAAGTGCTCAACTAGCCCCGCCCTACCCTATTGGATCAAAATATTTCATTATTGAAAAAAAAATATTCCGGTAGGTACTATAATTGGGGGTGTAAAATACACATATATTGGCACATGCCTTGTAGACGTTACCATGGTGAGACTTACAGATTATATTTATATAGTTTTTCGTTTCATGGTCCATAGACACCAAAAACATCGTCAAATCAAAAAATTATATAAATCACATTTTTATGGACAAGATAACAGCCGTATTTTTATTTGCAACTAATTTCAAAGCTGATACATAAAATATATAATGGAAAATCTCGGTCGAGTTTGCTGACTGACAAATTCCGACCAAAAAAGTAGACATGCGGAATGTTTTTTTACAAACAGAAAAAAAAACGCTAAAACTCTCATTAAGTAAAAAATATCACAACCGTTTGAAAGTATTATAACTCGTAGGAGTAATGCCAAAAAGGTTTGTCCAAATAAATTTAAGATACGACCAACCATAACTGCAAGAGGTTAAAAACAAGGTTTGGCTGATAAAAAAAATTATAAATGTTTTTTTGATAAGACGAACCATTGCTGAACGGGTGAGGCCATTCCCATCTGGACCCAAATGCTCACTGCAAGCACGAACTCTTATCAACTCACAAAGTAAACACTTGCTTGTTCAAATGGGGCCTTAACCTACATATTAAATTAAACACATCACAGTAAATAACCTAAATGTTGAAAACTTAAGAAGGTAGTAGAACATTAACAAGTCAAAATAAATTTGGAAAAACACTTAAATTTATTCGATTGCAATATATATATATATATATATATATATATATATATATATTCTATATAATTCTTCTGTCCGTATGTATGTGACTGAACTCCTCCTAAATGGCTGGACCGATTTTGATGAAATTTTTTGTGTGTGTTCCAGTGGATTCGAGAATGGTTTAGATTCACGGGTAAGGTTATATGTTTCTCTCGTGCCCTTAAATTTTTTTAATGTAGAAAATTAAAACGAAACCGTTTCGTGACCAAACACTCGGTCACAAGGTGTTAAAAAAAGAGGTAGAAATAAAAATATTTGTACCGTGTACACAACATATTATGTCCGGTATTATTTATGGTGAATCCTAAATATTATCTAAAACTTTCAACCGAAAATTTTCTTTCATAAAACCAACCGTTACTACAAAGGGTGGAAAAACCAAGGGTTGAAGGATAAAAAAAAGCGTAACTCCCTGAGTTGGGACACAATTAAACCCATTAAAATTATATGTAAACCTTATCAATATTATCTAATCTTTTGTGTGAAACATTTTTTGATAAACAAACTATTTCTGCAGGAAGTTGAAAAAATTAGGGTAGATTAAACAAAATTATAATTATTGTACCATAAATATATATTTATTCATTTCTTATTTATTTAAAACCCTAAATTACTATCTAAAACGTTCGTCCTAAAAAGTTTTTATACGGCCTCCTATTATTGAAGGGGTTGAAAAAACAAGGACTAGATGACAAAAAAATTTCATAACTCCCTTATTATAGGAAACACCATCAAATCTGTTAAAATGTTTTGTAAATCTTATAAATATAATCTTAAACTTTTTTTTGAAACAATTTTTGATAAAAAAACCATTGCTGCAAAGGGTGGAATAAACAGGGATTAAAGGACCAAATATTCATAACTCCATCATTATGCACAACATGAAATGAGTTAAAATTGTTTTGAAATCTTATAATGTTTATCTAAACTTTTGTCTTAAACAATTTTTGATAAGACAAACAATTCCTTCAAGAGATTTAAAAAAATAACAGGGGAGAAAAAAAATTCCGTACCAAGTACGCTATTAAATCCGTTCTTATTTATTGTGAAACCACAAAATACTATGCACAACTTTGGTCAGAAATAATTTTTTATACTACCAAACATTACTGCAAGGGGTGGAAAATAACAGAGGTTGAATGACGAAAATCATATTAATATTCTTATTGAATACACTGTTAAATCCGTTTGAATTATTTGGAAACCTTATAAATATTAACTAAAACTTTTTTCAAAAACAATTTTTGATATAATCAAATATTATTGCTTAGTGTGAAATAAACACAGGTTATAAGCAAAAAAAACACAATTCCCTTATTGGTTAAATATAAAATCTATAATAATTAATTTTAAATATTTTAAAAATTATTTAAAACTTTGGGTTGAAACAATTTTTTATAAGACGAACCCCTACTGCAAGGAGATGAATAAAAACAGGGGTTGTAACATAAATAAATAAAAAAGAAATTCCCTACCATGTGCATCAACGAATCCGTTCTCATTTATTTTTAACTTTCTAATATAGTGTATAAAACGTGTAACTTAAAATTAAATATTTATGTAATGAACCAAAACTGTAATGGGTGGAAATAAGAGTTGAAAAACAAAAATGTAACTTTTTAATTTGGTATACTATTAAATCTGTCATAATTTATTGCAAAAAATTCTAAACATTATCTAAAACCTCCAGCTGAAACAATTTTTGATGAGAATAACTATTACCGTAAAAACAGCAGTTGAAATAAAAAAAATACCTTTTTTACTATCAAATTTGTTAGAATTTTTAATTATAATATGTTTTAATATTATCTTAACCTATGGTCCAAAACAAATGTTTATACGACCATGTATTAGTGCATGGGATGAAAAATAGTGTTTGAAGGTCAAAAAAATTCATAACAACATTAGTATACATAATATTAATCTTGTTGTAAGCTATTCAATGATAAATGCATTGCGTTTAAAACATTTGAAACATTTTCGCTGCATGAAATATGGGAAAATGTTTTATCGGTCATTTTGGAATATTGGAGAATATATAGGATGTCATGTACCTGTCATATAAATGGTCCAGAAGTGTATAGAAGTTACCAGGACATTTACAAAAGAAAAGGGTACTTCTCAATCTACCTACGCCTGTAGGCTGTGACGAATGAGATTTTTTTAATCGATTTGTTTCTCAAAAGTTATTTTTTTAAGTTTTTAAATTAGAACCTCACTGGCAGAACTTCAGATAAGCAAAATATATGATAGTGTTGGGAGGTGTGAAACAAAACCTATACAACGTCAAACTATGTTTTAATTTCACGTTTTATGTACTACACAAAAATCTTAATAGAATAAAATGTGAGCCAGTCCTTCAGTACTCGCCAGAGATGTGTAACATATAAACTCGGTAACGAGAAAATTCATGTGATTTCATGTTGCAAATACACTTATAATATACATTTTGGACACTAAATTTAATTTAAAATTATTAAAATAATAACGTTCGTGATAGATATACGTAAATTCTGTCTTCAACTACATTTCTGGACGCGAATCACACGTAGTTTCCGCATCACCACTACAGTTCACTGCCGGAGAAACTACGTCGACTATCGAATAATTCCATTTGCAGACCGAAATTTTAAACTAAATAATGAAACGGCTCCTATTAAAGCAAAAAAGTCATAAAAAATACTAAACATCGGCTTTGGACCTGGTTTTCGGCAAGGAATTTTATTGAAATACTGCCCATCTTGCAAAAAATTATTTTAAAAGTTATTGATTTCAAGTTTTGCTTTGGTTTTGTGAACTTTGTTTCGCACCATGCGCCACTGGTTACACAATTCCGTTCCATGCAACTTCCGTTTATATTCACGAAATTAACCCTACCAAATACCACACACGAATTTTACACATAAATAATAAAATGACGAGATAATTTCAAACAAATCAAAGTGGATTGTGAGACGGAACCGCTGTCTAGAACCACAATGTTCCTCAATAATAATGCAACTTGATTTAAAAGAGTCAAGTATGGCTCAATTTTTTGTAATTGAATATGCAAAATTAAAGAGTAGCCGTGTCGTTAGGCAGTGGCCAAAACGATCTACATTTAGTAATTGGTTATTTTTATCTAAGTAGTTCAGATTTCGGAGAAGCACTGTAGGGTCACTCATCAGATATAAAAAAAAAATTTCAAGCATCATCTTTTTAAAACATTTCTGGGGGTGAGTTACCCGGCCTCCCCACTACAATATCCAGAAAACAGGTTTAGCAGAAATACAGTATGCCCATAAAAGATTATCCCAGTTAAAAATATTAATAGAATAAACTGTAAGCGTTGTAGAGTGTTGAGTCAAGATCACTATTAAACAATTTTCGATAAGCAAATATGGGAATACTGGTGCGTAGTTTTTCTCGCTTGCAGTGTCGCCTATGTTGAAAGAATTGCTCTTTCTCCAATTAGTAGAGGGTGAACCTGAAAAACTTTATTTGGCAACAGGGTGGAGCCTCTCCCCATTGGAATCTGTTTTTACGAGAATGGTTGAACGGCGAAGTCCCTGAATGTTGGATTGGTTCGTAATGGTCGAGACAACAGAGTTCTTTTACGCTGGCCTCCACGTTCACCTGACATAACACCATGCGAATTTTTTCTTCCTTTGGGACTTTATAAAAGATCGTGTCTACGTTCCGCCGCTACCTAATGATTTGCCAGAGTTGAGACACAGAAATGAAGAGGCTATTACTACCATTACTACGGACGTGTTAACCAAAGCGTGGAAGAATTTGACTTTTAGGTTTTATGTGTGCCGAATAACTACAGGTGTATATACTGAATATTTTCAAGATTAACAAATTTAGTTTACCTTCAATTTTTGTGTGATTTGTTGTAAATAGTATAAATCCGAATTATATAATATTTAGTTTAATCTTGGACATTATTTTATGTACACTCGGGATATTATTATAACTAACGTCGGGCACTCTTCCACACAGACGTGGCCTCGCCTTGTGGGAGGCTTCCAGAGGCCTCGTCGGCCCGGCGCGCCGATCGCGCAGATGGGACTTTCCACCAGATCAGACGACGTGGCGCTCTTCGGGGCTCTTATCGCGCGATTACGCCAACTATCTCTCTCTCTCTCTCTCTCTGTCTCGCTCGCGAAACTCTGCGCGTGATAAGGTCAGGCGACAGCCGCGTGATTACACACAAAGTGCTGTAACTTCTCTTTTCATTTACAAAGCACACAATATCTTATAGATTTACGGCTGCGAGCAGCACAGATTGAGCACTAATTCGTGACGTGGAAAAGATACCCGAAAAATTTATATCTTAAATGGGTTATAGTCAACTTGAAGTCCAGTTGGTAACCAATCTATTATAAAATCATGGGTGTGAAAGAGGTGTGCAAGTCTTCGTAATTACTATCACCTTTCTCCCATGATTTTACACAAATACAATATATTTTGAAAATATTCGTGGCAGAACAAAAATGCAAGGGAGGTATCGAGTTAATTTTAGAATTAGCCCTTAAAAAATAACTGATGAAAAAGCGAAAAAACAATCATCATGGCGTGTGCGACCAAGCTCAAAGTTTATAAAAGAATCTTCACGGCATTAAAATAAACAACTTTAGGAGATGGGAAAATATTCTGAAAAAAACGAGGTAGTAATTTAATTGCCTATTTTAGAAACAGCATAAGTTACTGAACCCAAAATTTTTCAAGATTTACAAAAAAAATATCAATGCAATTTTAATTAATACATGTAAGTACATTTTTTATTTTCTTGATAACAATTAAAGTTCAAATATAGTTGCTTTTTAATTAATAAAATATATTGCCTGGTTTTTTTCTGAAATAAACACGTTTCCCCTAACAACTTCAACTACACTTATTTACCATGAAATTAAAAAAACACAAAACTTTGAAATTTAATGCTATTTATGTTTCATAAATAACAATTTTTTTTATTGAAAATAACTTGCGTATTACAATTATGTATTACACCCTTATTTTTCAGAAATGTAACAGAGTTCCTTCAGTGTGTTTGATACAACTCTTGCGATGACCAGTTTTACGAATATTAATAAAACTTGAAACTTGTTTATATGAAACAGAAGCATAACTTTACTGTCAGAATTCATTTACATATTTTTTAACTTATTGAAAATGACATCACTCCTTTTGCAAACATCATCTACCGTAACTCTGTGCTCAACATTAACAAAACCTCTTGAAAAACCAAAACATTCAAACATAGTTCATGGGTTGCCAACCTTGACAGCTACCATGGTAGATGAAGGTTATTTCGTATTAACTCTTTAGTGCTGTAACAACATAACTCTTTGACTTAAGTTGTATCTACAATAAATTATGGTTTAATTACCATATAAATCTCAAAGTATTGGGCTGACAGATGTTTAGTTTGTTTCAAATGTGCGCCTACATACACAGAACTGGAAATCATGCTTAACTCAAAACATCCAAAATAGTGACATGTGGTTTCTAAAATAACCGATTTAATTATAATAGCAAAAAGAAGAGTGGTTAAAAATAAGGAAAATGGAGATTACCTGTAAATTGCAATAGGAAGAATCGTGGCAAGTAAAAATAGATAAAAGACAGAAGAGTATCCTTTTAATGAACATCATAAATTGTAAAGAAGGTATGAGGAAATAGGCGTGCTAAAGGCTAGTAAAAATGGAGGTACAGACAATGAGAAGGTCATCCAACAGGCATAAAAACACAGGTGATAATGACTGGTGTACTGTAATCTCACTTGTGTGTGTATATAATATTCAGGTTAAATTCTCTACGTGTACACTTCTTTTTTATTTATTATGTGTCAGACTTTGTGCTGCAATGCTTGCTAAACACATATACTCACTGTGTAAATGTGTACACATGTAAATACTGCGTGCTGGCTACGCAATTCATTATAACCCAAGTTAGGGATGTACTGTATTGATATTACATGGGATTCAAGTTGACACAATAAAAAGAGTGTGATAGAGATTAATAAACAAAAGACTTTATGAATTGTTTGCAGAATGTGAATACAAGTCATTGAACACTTTTCGAAACTCACAAAAAATATATATAAGCATAGGATAGTGTGTCTCTTTGACAAACAATTGAGATGATTATTATAGTATTTAAGCACACTAATTAGCAATAACAAGGTATCAAAACTGCATCATCATTAATCTTTTCAGTAATCAGGATTGAGGTTGGGCACATTCAAACACCACTATGTTTCAAACCATATTTCACAATCAAATCGATAAAATATTCATAACTTATTAATGATTCCAGCTAGTTAGTTCAGTTGTAACATTGAATATATATTCAATGGTTGTAAGCATAACGTCGTTCTCGTCAGGACCACTGAGTTACGGGTGTTTGATAGTTTAACTATGTAAAATTCAGAATATAAATACTTCATTCACTAAGAAACAAAACAATATTTGCCTTAGATAAAGTCGTCTAGTTTCTGGTTACGTTCAGTTTATTTCAGTATTTTGTTAAATTTAAAAAACTACGACTTCGGCGTCACTAGTGTGTTATCCCAATACTATGAGTGTATAGGCAATGGGAGGGACTTACGATGGACATTTCTCCAAACAGCATCGTAAAGTGCTGCTCTATTACACTACTTAAGACAAACCTAATACTCTGCCGTAAGCATCATGAAAATGACGGAGGCTAATATGTGCTAACTAAAAACACAGATTTCAGTGCTGATTCTTCTGACACATATTATCATAGCCGATAGACAGAGAAGAACGTTTAACATTCAAAACGTTTAAAATTACTTATATCTAAAATCTGAATCTTATTGGTGCGCTGCTTCGCTGACGTCACCGCGCCAGACGCAGCAGACGCACAAAACAAACGTAAACAAATAAAAACCAAATCTCAGAAAAATTCTTTTTTTAAATCAAATATATATATATATGGAAATATTTATGCTTATCACAAAACAATAAATAATAAATACGTGACACTGTTCCTTACTATTTATAGGGGTCTAGACAGTTGTGTTTGAACGGCTAATTAGTAGGCAATACACTAAGTTTTCAAACATACTACTACCATAACAATTCCAATATTAATAAAATGTCAACATTATAGTAAAGAAACAGTTTAACATTCATCCGTCCGACCGTTTCTGCACACTGGAATCAATGAAATTTTACTTTATTGTGATGAACCATTCTTGCTTAAAATTAATACAAACATTTCCATTGGGGTAATCGTAAACATAAGTGCATGGAATCAAAGGCACGATTTATTATAAAGCTATTGTAAGCAAAATCACAAACACCGGAACTAACTTCAGTTAGTAGCTGGTAAATTTGATACAAGAAAACGGTTTCAATAAAAGAAAACACAATTCCGATAGAATCGTTGGTATTATGTCCCTCGATGTTGCCGTTGAGAGAAACAACGAAGGGCTCGGGAGGGTAAAAATTACCAGGTACTTCCCCATTTATTATTTTACAAAATTTCTAACTACACAATTTTATATACACATAAAGATTGTAAAGGTTGCGGCCATAACTGCAAACGTGAACAGAACTCACGTTTGGCGTTCTCGTCTGAGTTTTATCACCGTGTTTGCTGGAAGATATGCATGACAGGCTACATCTATGTGTGCGTCGCGGATCTGCTACCCACGCCCTCTGGCGAGATAGCTCTTCTGACGTCACTACCCCCTCCCTCGCGCAGAACGGGCAGAACGCGCCGCGCTGATTGGCGCCACGTGCGCCTCACATGCTGAGATAAAGTCAGGAGGAGAACGCGACAGAACAAACAGAGGCAAAACCGCTCGTTAGTGCACGTGCGTAGGTCGTGCAGTCGTTGGCACACGTTCCATCGCTTCCTAACGAATGTACCTCGAATTTCAAAACCGGCCGTCACGTGCCGTTACACGTACCGGCTTTTTCATAAAATCACACACAGTCAAGAACCAAGGGCTTGGACGGGGAGTGGAAGAGAAGGGGAGGGGTCTATGGCTTCCCTCTGAAGAAACGTATCAACCAGTTTAAAATAACGAGTTTACAGAACAATTTATGACCGCTGAATAGGAAAAAAAAATTATATCCTATCTAAATAGCCTTCTCTCTGTAAACGTTTTACGGACACAATCGTAAGCTGAAGTAAATAGCAGCTACCGTTCTTATGTGTCACGTTTTATTTAAAAATTTCACGTTTAGAAAGAAGCACTTGAAAGTCATCAGATATCCATAAATGCGTATTAAAGCATCATATTTAGAATAGAAGACGTTTCTGGAGGAGGAACACCGGACTAGCCACCTTTCTGTGAAAGCGTAAATGGGGGGGGGGGGGGGGGAAGGGGGGGGGGGGTATATTTCATAGTACTTCCCTCAGACTCCCAAAAACGGGCCTATCAAAAAGTATGCTTAACATCGCTTCATTTCCCACAAATACTCGCTACAACCATGCCAAGAACCAGCACTTTAAAGAAAACGGCCCACAGACTTCTTAAATTCCAATGTAGATATTTATTATTGTTTTCACCATGTTAAAATTTGTGACTTTAAATAACTTTATAATAAAATATATGTTTAAAGTACCTAAAAAGTTATCATGTTAGTGGTAGACAACAGTGTAATATGGTTCGTCGTCATGAGACGCTGTATTTTGAGGGTGAGGGAGATGGTAATCTAAAATCGCGCTCTAGGGTTCAACAAATTTGAATGGCATAAACAAATTATTACACATTATTTAAGAAATTGTGGCCTCTTTAAGACATGGTAATTTATTTATGGAGATGTCTGAAGTTAACAACGATTGGCTGCAACAAAATACTTTAAAATAATGAAACACTGCTAGGCAACGGAAGGGAGGGATGTTCCAGAATTAAATTTAATTGGAAAAACTACTTCTTAAAATTTTTAAATATTATCATTGAACACTTTCTCACAGTCTCAAAACCATCAGAGAATGTGATTTCTCTGCTTTAAACGAAGGCCAATTCTCAACAATAAACGATAAAAAGTTGTAATGAAGTTATGACCTGAATATTATCTGTTGAATTCATTATTTTTTAATATTATGCAGTTAGATGTGTCTCCTCGTCGGTAAATTCAACCCCCACTCGTCGTAATATAACACTATTTACCCTCGTACATATCCCGCTATACAGTGAACCTAATGCTGTCAAAATATTTATGTATAGTAAGTTTCACGTAACTTGTCTCAAATTTGACAGTTCTCAAAAGTAGTACCAATTGTCTAGGTAACATTCTGCCACTTTTTTTTATTTCAAAAGCGTTTGTAAACCACTTCTGGTGGTTGTCAGTGTTCGCAGACAGTGGGGAAATGTGAACCCCTGCGACTACCATAGAGAACTGTTAAAGTTACGTGACACAGACTATACTTTATTTTTGTTTTCCCAACTGGGAAGCGTCTGTCGGCAGCGCTCGGGCCCCGGCGAAGATGGCAGCGTTTCAAGATCCTCTCGCCGCGCCACCTCATTTCGAAGGCATTCTCCCTCGCGACTTCTCTGGCGTGGCTCGTCTGCCAATAGCAGTGGAGCGCCGCGCGGCGTTGCCAACACCGAGAATTTATCAACCACACACTTTGTAAAGAAATTCAAATCGGAAACGACAAAAATTCGCTTTATCCATAAATACCATGCGAATGTTTAAGTTTCATAAGTAATTATCAATCCATATGAACTGGATACTCGGGAAAACGTCACCTGTTCGTTGGCTATTGACTTGTGAAGAGACTCAACTGGGTTACTTGTGATTTCATACTTCATTGATTGAGAGTCGATAATTTTCCCAAAATTGAAAGTGCACCAATAGCAGAAGCCTCACAAATATATAATTATTTTAATTTTACATATCAAGATATTAATCTGCGAAATTTTCCTGTCTCTATCAATTCGTGTGACTCCACAAAAGTATGCGTAATCAAGTCACTGAATGCGTTCATTGACTGCTCTCACATCTTACCTCTCCGGATTGCACATTTTTAGGTCTTTTTTTTATGTTTTTCATTGACCTATAGCCCTCCAGTTCGTGTCAAATAACGCGGGATACAATGACACGGGTCGTTCAGAAGTAAAAACAGTTGCATTATAGTATTATAGACCGTCGTCAAATAGTAACGTGAACTTTGAAGGTCCCTACTGAGATGTTCTAGTGGTGCAGCGTGATCCTTCAGTAAGACTGCATCCTACTTATTCACAGTGCTTCTTTAGGTCTGCCAATCTAGTACTTTTGACATACACGGTACAGGAGTTCCTACAATTCTCCAACACAAGACTCAGGGAATTTTCCTTCTTAAATTATCAATCAAACTGCATCAATCTATATTAACTGATGCTCTCTTTATATATATATATATAAAGAGATTTCAAGCCATTATGTACACTTTTAGGTTCTCACTAAATATGTTCTTTCATTCAAATAAAAGCAAAATAAAATAAAACTGTTATGGCTTCTTTTTTTTCAGTTGGGAAATTTATGAAACTTTAGGTGTATTAAACATTAGATTTTCTGCATATTTTGACAGTAATGAATGGCTCTCAAAATATTCCGTTTAGGTGAAATGCTTCTCATTTCCCTTTAATTTTCTCTCAATTTCTCTCTGTTTCATCAACTTTCCTAAAACTAAAAAAAATATATATATTCAGAAAAGCTAAAAACTGTGATTTTTGCACTTAAACAACCCAGTCACCACTAGAAAGCATTTTAAAACTATTAGATATATCCCTGGTGGAAACCAGGCAATTTCATGGATTTCTCTTGTTTTAGGCTTAAATACACAGTTCCGTGTTTAATTAGCACATATGCTTTCCTGTTTGCTGATTTTTAACTGTATAACCTCCCCTTCTTTTGAGAGGGTCAATGTGATTCGGCCATTCTTAGTCGTAGAGGGTAGTGTCGGAATGATTCTGACAGAATCATAAAAAAAAATGCAAAGGTATAAAGGTTTGCAATATCTTTTTTGATTGAGATAATCCGCAAAAAATCCAGGCCTCTACTCACTAGAAACTGAAAGGTAGCTTTATTAATCGGCAGAGACTGGAACATTGACCTCTTGTATAGACTACACAAACCTCTATGTAATTTGCTACTCTGCTCATCAGCTACTAACTCGTGACACCTGTTAACTGGGAAGCTTGAGATTGATACTTCTTTTGTTTAGAGTTTTTTTTTTTTTTTTTCATTAGATCAGAGACCTTCAGGTACTCTGTGGTCAAATCACTGAAGCAGCTTGAAATTGAAGGGTTCTGAATTCTGCCCTATCGCAAAATGAATCCGCGAAGTGACCCGGTCTCTGTCAATAGGAATGCTTGTTCGAGACCGCTAGGTCCAGTTGGCAAGCGACTGAGATGGCAACGCTGTTCTCCCGCGCGCGCG
Organism: Bacillus rossius redtenbacheri; assembly: GCF_032445375.1. NCBI lineage: Eukaryota > Metazoa > Arthropoda > Insecta > Phasmatodea > Bacillidae > Bacillus > Bacillus rossius. Next base: position 71,978,238 of record NC_086332.1, read on the forward strand.
CGAAGTGAAGAACGGGGCTGTGCCGACCGGAAGTGGCAGTCCGCCAGGACAGATGAAGACGGATGAGATGGTCGGTGTGGGTATTGCGCCGGGGGGGATTCGCTTACCATCCGTCCGACGGAACTGTCCGTTTCAGCTGATACGAACAATAACGCGTGCGTTTCTTCTTTAAAAATCCAGGCTGGCAGGCAGGGGCGCAACAACAGGGGGGAGGGCAAGGGTATTTTGCCCCCCCCCCTCTGAAACCATGAAGTGGGGGAAAACGGGGGCAAAGAAAGTGCTGTGTAATCAATTTTTAGATATTAAAACTGCTTAAATAGCACCATTTTCCACCTTAAAATACAAATTTTCCGGGAGGAGGACCCCCGGACCCCCAACCCGCTTCAATAGGGGGGATCGATGATTCTTTATAAAAAGGTATATTGCCCCCCCCCCCTTTGGAAATTTAGTTGTTGCGCCCCTGCTGGCAGGGTAAAAATTTGTATTAGTCAAAATTTGTCTAGTAATATTTTTTTTTCTTCGTGTACAATGTAAAAACATTACATTGTAAATGGAACAGAAATATTCCTGTAAAATTACAGATATTTGTAAATTTGTACTTTTACACGAAAACAACGGCGTCACTACAAAATAGTATTTGAGCACATATTCTTACCCGGGTATTTATGCGTTTTGTTGTCCCAGTACCTCTAATAGTTAAAGTTATTTGTAAACAGTTCCCTGACTAGCTTTCCAGTATTAATTGCGCACATTATTAACTACAATAAAACAAAATAAAGTGAAATAATTAACTATTAATTTAACGTTTCATGGTGAAAAAAAGTATGCTTGAATGAAATATCAAATAAAATATAAAATGATGTGCCAATTTTCATTAAAAGTATATAGTATTATTTCGAAAAATGATTTTCTTATTCGCATAGTCTTGTGTTTTACAAAGTTACAATACCTTTCTTGTAGTATTACAAACTACTTTTCTTTTGGAAACGGGTTTCCAAAGGAATCTTGTGTGAAAGTACACAAAGTTTTTCCTGTGTTTCGAGAGCCGGAAATATTGCGAATTATTTGGGTTGAAACGTATACTATAACATTTACATATACTCACAAATTTATTTGATGATTGAAGCACAATTCTCTTATCACTCCTCTCTATGACTGAGCCAGTCAAATACCAGTCAGCAGTTGAGTGACAGAATCATATACCAGCTGGATTGGAAAACTATGACTTATTCAATAAAAACCTAATGCTATATCGTAAAAACCACACGAGCAGGTTCTTCACGTTAGCAGATCATTGACGTTATTCAAGTTTGTCAAGTTTTGTGTTGAATGTAAAGTAGTAGCTATAGTGAAACTTTGACATAAAAGCGCTATGACATTACATAACCTCAAAAAGGAGAAAAATACGTAAGTCGTAAGAAACTTTTTGGACAGTTTTCGTGTAAAGTAACTCGTGGAATGAGAGTACCGTTAATTCGTTTAATGGGTTACCTCTATTCTAAATTTTGTTCAAATCGGGTCAGCAGTAAAGATGTGATGGAACAATAACATCTAAACTCTCAAACATTGACATTTATATTCATAGGGAGTAGAAAAAAGAGTGTCTGTTCAACGTTTAAAAATTTGTAAATTATTAATTTAATTTATAAAATAAAACTTTTTTTTGTATTTGCAGTAGGACTGTAAGCAATTCAAGTACACTTTTCGATTAGTGACATTATCCATCTAACAAACAATAAATATTTTAGATGCATGAGAGTAAGCATGCAGTTTTGGTTCATATATATATATACTCTATAGTTCTGGCAAGCAACTTAAATCACTGAAATATTTTATAACTATCGTGGTAGCGAAAAGAACTCACGATATTTAATATTTAATCAAATAGAAATCCAGATATTTTGGTTGTATACCAAGCGACAAAAGCCTAACACCGAGACTCCAGAAATTATTTTGACGGGAAAAAATAGGACATCTAGAGGCCCGGAAATTTCATGGATTCATTTTGTGTCAGACTAAAATTTACAGTCCTATGTGTTTTCTAACCTCCTATGCTTTCCTACTGACTGATTCCTTATCTTAGAACCACCCTTCCTTTGAATGGGTCGATGTTATTCGGTCACTCTACTGCTATTTGGTAATTGATTGATTCGCAGTCGTAGAAATGAGTGGTTGAACAATTTTGAAACCTTCGAAAGAGCAATGCTAAAATATAGAGAAAAGCAGTCTTACAGGTGACCAAGTAAATCCCCGAAATTTTCGGGCTTCTAAGGACACAAATGACTTCTATGATAATGATTCTTGACCAATGTCTTAACCTCATAGTTTTTTTTATAAAACCGAATTTACCTTATTTTCACACCATTCGAGATGTAATTTCGTAATTATGTGCAGCCTATGTGTAGAGCCACGTTTATTTTGCGGATTTATTTTACTGCAGGTTGGACTCAACTCGCCTATATAAGTCAAGCCTTTTTAGAAAACTCATTGGTTTCATTATAATTTCTCATTTTTTTGGCGCGTTATACGTGATTGGTTAACCACTGCATCTTTTCTTTTTTATTATTGATCCATAGAGACCGGATAAATTCACGAATTCTGTGACCTATAGGATGTACTCCATAATCCTCTATGCACTTGGGCAAATTGCATCTGCTCATTGGCTACTGACACAAGACACCTGTTAACTGGGATGCTCGTGAACCGATATTTCTTTTGTTGAAGGTTTTTCACTGTCCCAGTGCCCTTCAGATAAACTGTAGCCCAATCACTGAAGCCGAAAAAAAGGCAAATGTATTTGGATTCCAGCCTATCCCGAAATAAATTAAAGAAATTTTTAGGTCTCCACTGATCCACGTTCAGGACGTGTCAAGAGCACACTCTAGTCCAATAATCAACGTGAAGCCGATGTATATGTACATAAGGTTATTTTGCTACACAACGAATCCATGAAATAACCGTGTTTCTATGTATTAGTAACTTCAATGTATTAACTATTTCAGTTCTTAATTTCATGTCATCTTTAAAAAAAAACTTATTAAGGTAAATTATAACGTCCAAACATTGAAACATTGAAACTTCCCAACCTTCACATGTTTATATTAGTAGGTATATTTGTAGCGTAAAACGTTTAGGTTCAGAAAGTTAGCAAATACTGTAACATGGTCGTGCTATTCAGTTTAAAGAAATAGGCTTAAAATGGCTTCGTTATTTCCAGATGAATAAAGAATTTTGCGTAATGAAGACTAATAAAATATTCAAGAGTCGATCAAGAGTCTTTTGCTGATCAGAGCCTATAGAAACATACAAATGGTGTACTGAAGCCTATGGAGCTATTACATTAGTTATCCCGCAGTGCCTCATCATTCATACATAATAAAAAGCCTGTTGCGCACTACGCTACTATTCGCTAGCTTCCATGCTGACATGACTACAACCGTTGAAACGTAGTTCTGAACTTGACTACATCACTTGCTTGTGATTGGTCGTTGCCAGTTGGGTATCTTCTGACAGAGCGACGGTGACTGGATCCCGTTGTCTTGCTGCGAGAGTCTACAGTTGCCAAAAAGCTACACTTCATCAATCGTCACTGACTACGACTATAATTCTCTTCTCAGTTAATAACCATATTTTGTTATTCCTGCAAAAATGCTCGAGACTGGGAGAATATATAGAATACCAAGGTGCCCAAGGACCAGGCAAGCTGGGCCACTGCCCAGGGCCCCGTGCCTAACGAGCCCTACGCCTAAAGGGCCCCGCGAATAATGGGCCCCGTTTCTAACGAGTCCCGCATATAACGGCCCTACACCTAAAGAGTCCCGCGGCTAACGAGCCCCGTGACTAACGGATCCCGCACCTAACGACCCTGCGCCTAAAGGGCCACGCGATTGACGGGCCCCGTGACTAACGGGTCCCGAGCCTAACGACCCCGTGACAAACGGACCCCACGCCTAAGGACCCCGTGACTAACGGGTCCCGCACCTAACGACCCCGCACCTAAAGAGCCCTGCGACTAACGGGTCCATCATCTCCTAACGGCCCCACAACTAAAAGGCCCTGCGACTAACGAGCCCCTGACTAACGGACCCCGTACCTAAAGAGCCCCGTGGCTAACGGGTCTCGCGCCTTCAGTGAACCACGAATAACGGGCCTCGTGACTGACGGGTCCCGCGCCTAAAGGGCCCTGCGACTAACGGGCCCTGCAACTAACGGGCCCTACACCTATAGGGCTCCGTGGCTATCGGGCCCCAAGTTGAACGGGCCCCGCACCTAACGGGTCTTGCGCCGGCTCCTTTAATTTTCATTTTTATTTTTTGTTCGTTTTTTTGTGACAAAGATGTATTCTTAATGTAAAACGACAGAACTAATTCGTTATGTTCATGTAATTTAAACTTCTGGTCAGTAACTTTTGCTTTTGATTTCAATCTTCAAAGTTTTTATTGACTTATATGACGTTATTTTACCGGTCATTGATCGTCAGCATTTATAAAACTAACCCGTTTTAATATAAATTAGCAAAACATTAAAAATTTTTATAACATGTTAACCAAAATTAAAATTGTATAATTTATTTACAGGGGCAGCACTTCTGAACCTTACTTCACGAAGGTTCTGCCACACAAAAGTAAACGGCCCAGGGTCCCACAAATTCTTAGGCCACCACTGCTAGAATGCAAATGTTCATATACATTTATGAACCTTGTCCGCGTGTCACGGGTTATTTGACACGCCCCGAGGACTGGAAGGCAATGGCCGACACCTATAAAAACATCTGACCGAACCATATGCGACCCGGAGGGAAGGCGGAATGTGACAGCAGACAACAAACACATGGAATCATCTTGATTACACACGCGTTTGTGAAGTCTAACCTGGCACCATAGAAATCAGGCTAACGAGACCATGCTCGAAAATATAACAGTGCGGTGCTCGGCGTCGGTGTCGTCAGAGCGCCGTTGTGATTCATCAAGAACAAAAACGAACATTTTCCAACACCATAAACATACCATCCGTAAGCAGGACAGTGGTCTTGATCTCGCCATACTTAAAAGATAGTGAGTCAACTTTCAGATACGATACTGTGGTGAAACATTTGTGCGACTAATCCGCGAGGCGGTATTGAGCATCGTAACTAAACACAAATAATCTTCCTCCGCCGTGTGACTAATCGGCTTCACGTCATGCATGAGAGGGCCCTGACTTTCTATCCTCGGAACTTTTGACACACTGGAGCAGGCGCAACGATTTCGGCGTCTCAGACTGGGTGTGAAATGTCTGCGGAACACCGTTGCTGAACCTGTTGTTTCGTCACCTTCAGTGGTTGAGACATTAGTCTAGCGACTGAAAAAACTTGCGGGTTCAATGACCTCCAGGATAGACTCCACGATCCTCTGCATACTTGGGCAAACGTCACCTATCCGTTGGCTTCTGACTTGTGAGGCGTTTCAACTGGGTGACTTGTGCTTTGACACTTCATTGATTAAAGGTCTTTAATTTGCCTAAAGTCCTTTAGATTAACAGTGAAACAATAGGAAAAGACTCACAAAGGGTATAATTATTTTCATTTTGGCATATGACGAAATGAATGTGCGAATTTTTCCGGTTTCTAGACATCACCATCGTTTATGCTCATGCCATAAGAGTATTTATTGGACGGCGATCAGTCATAGTTAGACATTATATTTTATGGCTAAGGTTCTGAAAAATTAGCAGTTTCAATGACCTCTAGGATAGTCTTCACAGTCCTCTGCATTCTCTGCAAAATGATTTCTGTTCATTAGCTGCTCACTTGTGAAACGACTCAACTGGGAAGCCGGTGGTCCGATACTTTTTGGCCGAGGGTCTCTCATTGGCCTAGAGTCCTTTAGACAATCTGTGGGTCAATATAAGAAGTATTTCAAAGGTGGGATTATTTGAATTCTAGGCTATCGTGAAATAATTTAGCTAATATATTTGGTCTCAATTTTTGGCTAAAAACAGGGATATTTCGCGGATTATTTCAGTCACAAGGGAGATTACAAACATTTTTAACTTTGCATTTCTTAAATGATCGGATCATAATCATTCCGACACTCCCTTCCACGACTGCGTGCCAGTCAGCTACCAAATAGCAGGAGAGTTTAGTCTGACATCAGATAAAATCTACGAAATTTCTGGGTCTCCATTTATGTTGGAAATGCTTATAGACAAGGTAGACTGCATTCTACTGTAAATTCATTCTACTTTTTTTTTTGTTTGAAGAAATGTACATGTGATTTCTTGACATGGCGTAGTTACGTTGGGAAAAACCACAGACTTTCTGTATGACTGTAGCTGTGTAAAGACGTTGTATTTCCTCATTGGCTGAATTATGTTTAAAACTAATTTTTTGCAGCTCAGAGAAAATAGAAAAACAAAAAACAAATATTGCAAATATGTTCATATAGTTTTGAAGCCTATCAATCAGTCCAATTTACCCACGGAAAATCATTATCTCTATTTATTATATTAAGTTTGAAATCTCAAAAAAAAAAATGAAACTATCTTATGACGCAATGAAGGCACTTAAATAATAGACTCTCTAAAAAGTTCACCAATTACAGTTTACGCCAAATAAAACCCATTCTAATTAGAGTTGCGGAAATTTCGCTGTTTAATTAAGTTGCAACCTAGAATGCAAATATATCGTCAATCGCTGTCACGTGACTAACGCCGCTAGAAATAATGAAAAGAATCACAAGGATTTCACGGATTTACTCGGCAGTAAAATAGAATTGAAGCACGTACACAGCTGCTTCACGCAACTGATTGGACCATAGGTATCTTGAAAACTAAGTTATTAAAAAACAGAATAAAAGCTAATACAATCGTATGTAGTCAATTTAAGAATTGGAAATGAGAAATGAGTTAGGGAGGAAATATATTTTGTTTTAGTATTGTAATATTTAGTAACCACTATCCTGCAAACACAGTTTTCAGCCCTTAATAAACGACCGTAAGAAAATATACAACTAAGGAGAGTACCGCAGTAAACATTTACACACGGTGCAAGTTCTCGTTGTTCAACATAAACGAATTTTCTACTTTGGTTTGTTTGTTTTCAGTTATATACGAATATTGTGTTATTATTTTTAGAAAGGCTGGAATGCATACCATTATACACTTGAACAGCGTTCCCATTGGACCATAGGTAGTTTTGACACGCCCGAAGGTCAATAAACCAATAAGCACATTAGAAAATTCATATTACTCAATCATTTACACTCCGAACAGAGGGCTTGCCTACTGTAATGTTGAAACAGCCAATGAGTAAATGATACAGATTTGTTTGTATTCGTGTTTGTGATAGATGAATATTACTGAAATTTTAAATGTCTCTAGAATTTAGTCTTGAAGTGAATTCGGGTTTAGTGTGCTCGATATTTGCATGCTGAATTCAGCGGGCAAGTCTTTGTCTCTGATGCCACGCTGAGGATAACTGATTTCCATCTGGAACTAATAGCAGACTACAGCACAAACTTATTCACGAGTCTAAACCTATGACTTTTCTCAGTACATCACAGGTAAATCATAATTAAAGACATTGAAATTTCGTGAGTTCGTTTGGCGTCACAGTAAAATTCAAAGTCCTGTGTTCCTGCTACCAACGTTTGCGAAAAAATTTTTGTTCTTGTTAATCGGAACTACCTGATTCGCTTACTTCTCTCCTAACTGGGTATTGCTGACTCATGGTCGGTCTATTCTTACGAACACGTTTTCCCTACTCGTAACAGTATTAAAAAACACCCAATATGCCAATTCAGTAAATTGTTAGCACCATCTGTACACATTCACTGGTAAAGGTCCAGTGGATCAGGTATTCCATATAAAACTTGCAAAGTGTCTCTCTGGGCGGCACTCATCACTAGAGACTGAAAAAAATTCGCGATTTCAAATCCCTAAAGAATAGACTCGATGATCCTCTATGCACTCGTGCAAATTACATCTGCTGATTGGTTACCGACTCGTAACAACTGTTGACTGGAATGATCGTGATTCGCTAATTCTTCTTTTAAAGATTTTTCATTGGCCCAGAGTCCTTCAGATAAACTGTGGCCCAATCACTGAAGCAAAATAATGTCAAAAGTATTTGGACTCTATCCTATCGCGAAATGAATCCGCGAATTTTACGGTCTCTACTCATCACGAGTGCAGGCTCAGGGACTCAAGCAAACAAGTTTGAAAAAAAAAAATGCCTCGGTTGTTATTCGTCCTTGATAATTGCTGCAACAAGACAAGCAGAAACGTCGGGAACTTCATCATTTACAAGGCTGTGGCCTCAATCCAGAAGCCAACTAGTAGTTTGTGTATCTGGCTACGAAAGCCTACGTTCTAGAATTAAAATTAAAAACTCACCTTACAAATTGATTCAAACAAACATCTATTAAATTAATCAAAGTATAGTCTTGTTCTTGTAGTTTTTCTCAAATGAAACAGTTCCTCAAGAGTAGTAGTACCAGTGTTAAGCATTTCTCAAATGCCTCTTGAGAAATCTCACATAATTTTTGATTACAAATACTGACAACCTCACGGAGTTGTTCGCAAACACCATTGACAGAACAACGTACGTGGAAGGATACGTAGGCAATTGATAGGAGATCAGGAACTATCGTGGATTCATCTGATGTCAGCCTAAAATTCACAGTCATTTGTATACTCTACCCTCGTGTTCTTTGCTATTGGCTGATTTCTTACGGCAGCCTTCCCCTTATTTTGAATGGGTCTATGTGATTCGTTCACTCTACTGCAATTTGGTAGCAGTCGTGGAGGGGGGAGTGCTGAAATTATTAGGACCCAGTCGTTGAATAAACGCAACGTTTTCTTAATGTTTGCGACTAAAATGATCCGCGAAACTTCCGAGTCTCTGTTCAACTGCTGAGAAGTACGAAATTCGAGAGACACGGCGCTACACGGAGGTGTTTATCGAGCAGGTTTGTTGTCTCGTCCGGCCGGAAGCTCCCGCGGGCGGGAGAAAGTAGCTGAGTAGCTGCAGCGACGCTACCCGGGTAGCGGGATGCACGCCTGGCCGCGTCGCCGCGCGCCGCCGACCGCCTCCCGGAGATGCAGCGGGCGAGCAGCGTGACGTCACGAGACTGTTCCGACCGCCGACCGCCGCGCCGATACACCGTCACAAATTTGCACCCGAAGTTCACCAAAAAAAAAAAAAGATAGGGATCTTCGTAAACTTAACAGTCGTCTTCGTAAATGTGACTCCGTGTAAACTAGTGGGATTGTCGGGTAGGAGTTTCGACGGGCCATGTGCGACTCATATGCATAACAGAAATGATAATGTTTAATTTTTTCCTTAAGAATCATGGGAAGCACCAAAAAGTGCACAGAAGAATGTAGTTTTGGCGCAAAGTAATGTTTCCTTGGGGATAGCATGTTATGATATGGAGTAGTACAAAAAAAAAATATTAAAAACGGGACTATAAGAATCACGTCAAGACACTATAAGATACGATAAGATGAAAATTTCACGAAATATAATATAAAACGATGTGATCGGAATCTTTATTTTGTTGTATAATTTTGGAAAAAGACTATTCTGGTGTGTTTTTGATTAATTTTGGCTATTATACTACACTATAAGACGCATTAAATTTCAAAAATATATATTTTTCAACTGTACATCCATTTTACGTTGGATTTATTTAGCGGTTTTTTTTTAATCTTTTCCCGGTTTGTTTGATTGGACCACAGTTGATTAGAAGGATTCTGAGCCAATGAAAAAAAAACTTTAAAGAATATATTATCGAATCACAAGCAACACAGAGTACAGATGACCTGTACGCCAAGAGCATGCTGGCATTCGCACATGTACTTAAAGGATTGTGGATTATAACCTACAGGTAATTAAAACAACAAATTTTTCCAGTCGCTAATAGAGAGAAGGAAATTTCGTGGATTCATTTAATCGCAAGTTAGCATGCAAACCTTCTACTCATGCATTGGAACAGTTATTTGGTCACGACCGTGAGCCAACGATGTACGGCTAGGAGGGAAGTAAGCGAATCTGGTAGTGCCGATTAATAAGAACACCGTGTTTCTCGATGTGAAACACAAAATATAAATGCAAACGTAAATTCAAACTCAATGCTTTGAATTTTAGCTTGGCGCCAAACGGATTCGCGAAATTTCCGGGCCTCTAGTCGCTACATGATGATGAGTCGTTTCACCCATTACTAGAGACCTGCAAAATTCACGGTTTCTATGGCCTTCAGGATAGACTGCACATACCCCTGTACACTCGGGCAAATAACGCAAGTTCATTGGCTGCCGACTGGTAAGTCGTCTCAGCTGGTTTGTCTGTGATTCGATCCTTCTTTGGTTGAGGGTTTATAAGTGGTTGAGATTCGTCCACATGAACAGTAAGCCAATAGCAAAATTATCTAAGAGGTATATGTGTTTGAATTCTAGCCTATCACCGAATGAATCCGCGAATTTTGCAGGTCTCTAGCCATTACTATGTGTCTTGAGCACAGGCAAGGTCACGGTGATGGCAGCCGTGACGCCGCTACGCTTGCCAAGGCAGGATGATTCTGCGATAGCTCACCATTGCCTTCCGCGGGATGAAGGCGAGGAGAATCACAAACAACCAGTCCTGAACCCAGGGAGAAGATTTGAAAAGTCCTTTCTCCGGCCGGAGATCCAAACCGGCCCACCAGCGAGACGCACTGTCCACTAGACCAAGTGGCCGGACAGTCACTACATCATACTGGAGTGTTAGCAAAAAAAACCCTTCAAAAAATGTTAGTCTTCAGAAAAAAAAAACACATTGTCTTCATCGTGCATATTTACATTTTTTTTAGTTTTACTTCTGTAGGCGCGGTATAAAAATTTATGAGAGTGCATTTTTTACGATGCGTGCGTACTATCCAACGAAATTTTCACAAGATTAAAACAAAGGCTACATTTAAAACAACGGCTACAACCAAATAAAAATTAAATATGTGCTTTAAAATCTTATACTTCAGTGATTGACACTGAATACTAGTCAATATAATTAAAAACCTTTATTTATTGTGAATATTAGTGATAGAATTGGTGCTTATAAGCTTATTGAAGTGTTTTTAAATGAGTGAGTTTATACACCATTATTTATAATTTATTGGCATGATAAACTATAAATTATTACATTTTTATTTCATAAATTATGAAAATTATTAAATTATGACAAACATTCATCATATTTATTGATTTTATTATGAATTAATCTCGATTATTTTACTAAATTAAATAATAAATTTATACAGATTTTTTTATATTAATATTTAATACTGAGTATTTATTTAATCTTTTTAATTTCATTGAAATTACAATATACCACTTCAGCCCTTTTATTATATTATTTCTATTAATTATTTGCATGCAAAATTAACAGTAGTTTTTATTACTTCCTCCACGCGTACATAAGTGCATGCTCCAAATTTTTTTTCGACGGAACACATGACGCGGAAGTCGGAAAAGACTTGGGTTCTACAAAGATTTAACTATTTGGAACTTCGAAAAACGCTTCTATAATTTGAGGAGCATACATTCGTTGGACTGAAGTCCGTAAAATTAACTGTAATTTCTAACAGTGTAGTGCGCGTGAAGACTGGTGGCTAACTCGACGATTAACGGGAAGAGCAAGGCGTTATTTATATATTCAGTGGCGAATACGTGAATTTATAAGGTTTGGGAAAAGGAAGGGGAAAAAAAAATCAAAATTTATACATGTTATTAAAAAAACATTACATTAATATTGACACCAACACACAGTAGTAGTCTTAGACGACGTGGCTTCTCACGCAGTTGAAATTGCAGGTGTTGTAAAACGCACCTTGCATCACCCAAAACATACTGCCTTCACTGATATGTTTCAAATTTTTTCAAAAAATGGGGGAGGGGAAGGGTGGACTGTGATACATATTATCCCTCCTCCCCTCCCCCTTCCACCCTGTGTCAACCACTTCATGCATTTATTTCGGTTTCGTACACCCTTTTAACAACGCGGTCGTTAAAGAGTCAAATGCAAGCCACACAAGTCAGGGTATTTGGCCATTCAGTCAATACCTATAGTAAGGAACCAATCCCAGTTTTTACCTCGAGATATTTCTAATAAAAATGCACGGAAAACAATGCAATTAGGTTGGCTGGACGGTGTGGTAGGACGTGTAGGCTTACGTAACAAATAAAAGTATGGATTTTGAGACTATCTGTGTTTTCAATCACAGTAGCATCTTCTATGTTTCAATCACTGTAGCATCGTCTGTGTTTCGTGATTGGTTGAGCTTCTTTTTAGGTTCGAATCTACTGTCGGCAACACGAATCACAGGCAATCTTGTGCGCTAGCAAACGCGTCCTGAATGGCCAGGTCAAACAAGGCTTCTATCGAAAACGGCCGTAAATTACAAGGGTGAAACCACTGGTGTGGGTATATCTACTATGGGTATTTTGAGTATTTATAATATTGTTTATTATGGGTATTGAGTGACGGGCAAACTGTGGAAGGAACTAAACTATACACAAATACAAACACCTGTTAAACACAACTACGGTATGAAAAATAAATACTCTTTAAACATACTACTGTATAAATACATACTACTGTTTAGTTTAAAACATTTTCATGGACATTTGAATTACACCGGAAGTCATAAGTTGGGACTGGAAAAATTCACAGTTCATTGGCTGCTGATTGTGAGGCGTTTCAACTGGATAACGTGTGATTCGATACTTTATTTTATTGATGGTCTCTAATTGTCCCAGAATCCTCCTGATTAAAAAGTGAACCTATAGAATAAAATTCACAATAGTATAATTATTTTAATTTTAGCATATCATTAAATGAATCCTCAAACTTTTCTGGTCTATAGTCATAGGAAAACCTCAATAATGTCAATTGAGGGTTAGTGTAATGCGTCAATGGCGTAATCATTCAAATAACGTAGCAATTAATATATTTGAGTATTTATAATATTGTTTATTGTGGACATTGAGTGATGGGTAAACTGTGGAAGGAACTTATACAAACAACTGTTATTCACACTGTCTGATTACAAAGGTTTTTGTTATTTAAATATAACTGTTGAACTAAATTATAATAATTAAAACTGTCTTATTACAGTCTAACTGAGCAAGCTTATACTATCAAGAAAAAAATTGCACTCATTTGCAAACCACCAACCCAGATGGCAACAGCAGCCTTCAGCTGCCGACAGTAGAAACAGGGAAGCGCAGCGCGTGACGCCGCGCCGTCACGCATGGACCTCAAGAGGCGACGCGACGTCTTCAAGCGGGCTGCTCGCTTCTCGCTTTCCAGGAAGTGCCCCGCCGCCGCGGCTACCGGAAGTCCACCCCGGAAGCTCCTCCCGTGCCGCGCGTGGTCATCCGAGTTATTTATTGTACGAGCTTCCGAGCTTCGCTCAATGCGGAGTCCAGCATTTTCAACTCGGTCGCGTCCTTCCGCAGCTTTCCATCGGCCGCTTCGAGCAGCCGCTCGGAGAAGTTCAGAAGTTTCGCCTGCTTGAGGAGCAGAAGAGACGGTGCGACGAGGATGGCACTGGCAGCATTATCAAACGGCCAATTTTGAAAGAAAAAAAAAATGGTTCAAAAAATCCAGCAAAAAAGACTGTGCTATTGTTTTTCATTTATAGGCAGCCATATGTTTCACAAAAATTGTTTTAGAACAATCTATTTTCAAAACCATAAAAAAATTGCACGATTGAATTCTCTTTTTTTTAATTTTAATGAAATACGTCCACCATGGCTGTTTCTTCGATTTGTGCACGAGTACCATGTTGTCCAGAACATTGAAAATCTTTAACTACGATTCGAATAGCTAAAAATAATTATCTGTTTTAAAAATATTTGGTTGTAATATTTTTTTTTCCTTTATTTTGATCACATTTTGTTGCTAGCAAAATATTTTTGTTAGGTTAAGAAATGACAATATATTTTTTTTGTGGTGGCTGCAGAGATGTTTGTAGTGTATCTGCATGCATGTATGTCAACGATTTCTTCCATGTAATTGGTGACCGTCTGCAAGAGAGGCTTGCTTACGCAATGATTATTGTAACTGGTGGGCTGTTTTTTTTAATGGAAGCATATCAAAAACATTCTGAACTAACTTAATTATTTATTTTCAAAATAAAAAATTACAAAATCCAACACATTTATCGCATTGAGAACTCGAACTACGGAATAAAGTACGTTTCGAAACCAAAATACTATATTAGGGCAGTTTTATAAATATTCTGCAAAATACCAAATTGAGTGTTGAGTAGGGCCATGTATTTTACGGGAAAATATCTGATCGCACATTAGACTGCAATAAGAAGAGGCATGTAATTTTTGAGAAAAGATTTCGAGACTGAGAGTTAAAATACTGTACCATTGCCTATGCTTCGTATTTGGTCAAGTTTTCTTTCAGGTAGGCCTACATGTTGACTGTCAGCGCACCAATCAAAATAATCAAAGCGGAAGCAAACCTCTCTTGCAGACGGTCACCAATTACATGGAAGAAAATGTGGCACGGGCATACCTTATTGCAGATACACTGCAAACATGTATATAGCCACCACAAAAAAAAATTGCCAGTTCATAACCTAACAAAAATATTTTGCTAGCAACAAAATGTTTTTGTTGTGTCGATTAAATTATTTATTAATGACCACAAAATTTTACTATTACTAATAAATTAAAGTCCTGAAAAATTCACATAAGCTATAAGATTAGACTCCACAAACTTGTGCATAGTCAATTCTATGTAATGTGTTCATTGGCTGTTGTAACATTTCACCTCCCCAAGTCGCAGATGATTCTGTCGGATGTTTTTATACGTGTTTATCATTACTTCCAATCCTCCAAAGCGTGGAAAAATAAAATGACAACGTTATTTCAAGTGTAGAAATACACGAAGCAAAATTAGAGCGAAAAATGCCATTCACGGAAGTGGCCAGCTGTCAGGGAGTTGACATGTCTGAACCGGGTGAACCTTTTTTTAATCAGCTCACGGCCTGCGCCATGTTGGTCAGGAGCCCAAAATATTGGTTGAAGTGTAGTGACTGCATTGTGGAAACGGCTTTTGTAATGACTGTATTTTTTGAAAGTGACTGTGTTTAACGACGGCGATTCTAATTATTACTTTCTAACCATCAGACGTGATCAAGCAACATTTCCGCAATGTTTAGGGCGTGATAATATGGCGATGGCGAAGTAAGAAAGTGATTCCAACCACGTCCCGAATCGGCCCTTCCTGAAAATAGCGGCCCGTCTACAATTGCAATTTCCTGCGCTGTGTCCTACGGACACTGATCACTGATTGGGCCACGTGACCATCTGACGTCATGCGTAGGGTGGGTGATGGTCCGAATCTCCCTGATCTGAATACATTGGTCAAATTAAACTTTTTGTCCCAGTCCGTGTCCTTTGGAAGGATAGAAGAATGAACACTCGTGATATTTTCTGTTTCAGGTGATATTTAAAATGGTAAACAGAAAGAAAAGATCATTTACTAGCATTTAATTTTGCCTTGCATAATAGAAATAAATATTTTTGAACTCCCACAAATTTTACAAGTCAACTAAATGTTCAAAATTTAGCTGCGTACACATTTACAAAGTATGAAAATAGTAAACAAAATCAATCGAATAACAATTATTTTGGCGCTCTATATTTACTGCGCACTTGTGCCTACTTTATAAATAAGTATATTCTGACATAGGACATCGCACCTGTAGACTGGACTGTTTCCCGTGCGATAATGTGACGTCATTTAAATTAGGACCGCCCACGGGTTTGGACTATTGTAGACGGGCCTCAGTAATTCGCAACTCCGTGGCAGCTCTATCCCGTGGACTCGTTGCCGTGTTGCAGTGTTGGCGGCGCTGCGCGGAGAGCCGTCGCGTGATCACGGCTGCCAACTGCGGCGGCGCGGCCTCGTGCCGGCCGGGTCACGTGTGCGCGCACCTGGCGCGCACACCGCACACAGCAAGTTTTCACCGCGGTCGATAAGCGTGGAGGGGCCACGCCCGCTCCAGATAGCAAGCAGTCGACCATCCCAACTACAATAACCGTACAGAGCAGAGAAAGGCTAGACTGCGTAAATTTCAAATAATATTATGGGTATACGCCATTGCTAGTTTAAACTTGTTGTGTGCGGGCTCGGGTCAGCCCCCATTCTCCCCAAATTCTAACCTTCACTCCTCACCAGTCATCATTTATAGTCCTCCCAAATCAAAAGACTCCAGTATAATAAAGCCCCTCCCTCACCCAATCACAAAACCTTTAGGTATTGGTTATATAACGATTGTATCTAAACCAGAGTAATCAAGAAATGTCAATGAAATGATTTTTAATCGATATTCCCCCATTGCAAGAATCATTCGAAGAACGTGGAATTAGCTGAAGTACCCAGCGTTGTCCGGGCTAAACACATCATAATATAAAGAACATCACTATCGAGTTTAAATTCTGTTGGACATACAAACGGGAAATTTTGATATTAAAGTCCCATTGATTGCTCAGTCTCGGTGAATGAAGGCTACGCAACAGCAAATCAGCGACGCCATTCTTCAGCTTCATCTTGTGGAAGGCAGGTAACTCTAGGCAAGACATGACGGAAGCACCAAAAAATAGCGCGTTACAAATTCAAGGATATGCCATCTATTGACGAAAATGTAAATTAAACTGTTATTAGCGCCTTTGGTTTGCTAGCGGCCGCGATCTTCACAAAACGGGTGGGTTTCGCCAAGGAGTAGGATAGGAAGTAACCATTCCTTACCATCTGACCGTGTGACGGACATAGAAATTGATACAAATATACTTTCGTGTGTCTCTATTATCTACCTCCTATTTTTTTATATTGTAAAACTGAATATAACCCTTTTTTATTCCCATAGGAATGTAATTTCATAATTAGGCCTATATGTAGCCTATGTCACTCTCCGGCCCATAAACTATCTGTGTGGGAAAAAAATCGTCGATTCGTTGCTCCGTTCCTGCGTGAAAGAAGTACAAACAGACAAATACACTTTCTTAATTATAATATTAGTTGTGATAGGGACTAAGTAGGGTTGAATTTGAATAACATCATTGTTCATTAACTTTATCAGCAGGTGACATCCTACACAGACTGCAAATATTTGTACTTTGTATACGTTACTCAATACGTCATAAATGACTAAAAAGCCAATGAGAGATGGCAAACGGTGGTAGCATCCAATGAACACCTTATATTGTCTTGATTATACACACGTTTGTGAATTATAACCATCAACAGAAAATAACGCAGATTTGGCATTTTTTTGGATGTGAATAAATGTACATTATTTATGGATCGTGGGTAAACTTATACGCCCTAAAATAAGAGTCCTATTTAAAATTTGAAAAATTCATATGATTGTATCATATGGATTCCAGACAGAAGGTATAATTTGGCTTCATCCAATTAACATAATTATTGTGTATGTATGTACATGTGTGTGAAGTTTAGTGGTTTCGAAATTGTGTAGCTGGAAAACATACGTAGTTTTCAACACATTGAATAAAACTCTGAATTTTTTTTTTTTACCATTGACTGGCATTAGGTACAATCTTTAATCTGCTCGACCAATTGTTTGTGAAATGGTTACTATTCAAGGGCTTGCACATTGAATGATGTGGTTTTTGAAACAAAATCAACCACCTAAATTTAGGTCGTTTCTTACTATTAATGCAATTAACGCAGAATTATGTGATAGAAAACCTCCCAATGATATGGCGTCCATGATCGGAAAACAAGTGGCCGACCGGGTGATAAAGAAATGTGTCGAAATATTCACTGTGACCAAGTTCTGCAAAATTCACACACAGAACTTTCGCAAGAACTGATAATTCCAAATGTTTTGGTACACAGATTTTCCGGTTAACAATTTAAGGTTTGTGCATACAACAAGCAAGGTCCAGTTAGTGCATTAAATTGTGACCACATTCCTCGTCAACAATTTGCAGTTTAAATGCTGGACCGGTGATGTGCTTCTTGAAACAAAGCCACAGACGAGGCAATATTTCAACTGTCAGGACACGCATATTGTACGCATATGGAGCACCAGAACACTATATGTTGCTAGGAAGCACATAACGAGGTAGCCCGAAAGTGACGTGTGATGTCGGATTATGCACGACCAGTTTATTAGGTCCTTATTTTTTTCAAAAGCAGACTGCAAACAGCATGAATGAACGATCTAGACGCGTAATACACAAAAATCAATACTTTCAGCATTACATCATTTTGCAGCGAGATAGCGGTCCCTCCTCATGGAGTTTGAAGTTATGGACTTTATCGAACATCATTTCCAGAGAATGTCCCATATATTGGCCTTCGCGTTCACCTGACATCACACTTACGGATTTCTTCCTGTGTTGCGATTTCAAAAGTAATGTTTTCCTAACTCAATGGATTCGTGACATGAAGACCCGTAACAGAAAAATGATCTCGACTATTATAGTACAGAAAATGGTAAATGCTAGATTTTGTCTGGACGTTCTCGGTACCACACGATGACTTCTAAGTTGGTTACAAAACGTCCAGAGTTTTACGATTATCTACAGAAGACCTCACCTACCTTTTAGGCGTGTTGACCAAATATTTATTTAACATTTGAGAATATTTTTGTAAATTTAAGACATTCCCATACTCTTCTTCTTGACGTTAAATTCAATTTATTACGTAAGCAAACCGTTTCCAATTAAACCTACTACACAAAACCGAAGGTTGCTAAGCTCTCTTAAAAATTTTCATATCTATATAATTACATTTTTTTTTTTAATTCAACATCCTCAAAGCTGCCTGATCGTGAAAACGATTTGCTGTTTTCCTTTTCCCCAGTTAAAGTTCTGTAGTTCGTTTTAATTATTGGACTTAAAAATACAAAAATTTGTGATTTATGCGTTTACAGAGAAACTTAAAAGAAATTTTTTTATTGAAATAAATTTCATTGAGACGAAAATAGAGGTGCAGATGATTCAACTTCGCTGAAAGTCGGAGAAAAACGTAAAATGTTGTGTTTGTGTTCACGCAGCTATTTTTCTGCGGCAGGCAGTATATTCACGACCTTCGTTGTTTACCGTGACGTGCGTACATCGACAAACGAGTGTTCACAACGAGACCGCAGGCACGGCCTGTACTAACGTGTTCGACAGGGGCCTGATGAAGAAGGACGGGAGGGAGAAAGAGAGAGGGTTTTCCTGAACCCTGGGGGCCCCACGCGTCAGAGATGTGACGCAGGCCTGCCTGCCCGGGCGGCGGTGTGACGTCAGTAGCACGAGCGCCCGGGTGGTTGGAGGCGGGTGGAACCGGCCGCGGGATTACATATGGAAGGGGGGGGGGGGGGGGGCTACCCGGCGTGACGTCACGAACCTGTTACTGACGCGACCAGCCACGACTCGCGCTTCTTACGCACTTGGCGTCCATTCGGCAATAGTTATGAAAGAACATCGTTAAAACGTTTTTTGACACACTATCAAGAAATTTTATTTCTTGAATATAGCAAAATTGCGGACACTTGCGCTAAACATTATAAACTGTTAGTAGAGACATAAAAATTTCCTTCTTTTTTTTTTTGTGTCGTGTGTGCATAATCAAGCCGTGTGTTCATTGTCTGCTGTCACCTCTCACCTTCCCGAGTCACGCATGATTCAGTCGCATGACCTTTTTAGGTGTTAATGCCATCGGTACAATGAAAAATCTGGGAAAGAAACCTGTGGATGGCCACATCTGGAACCGGGTGAAGCCGTTTTATTTTCAACTCATTTACTGCCTTATGCCGGTTGGACGCCCGAAAAATTGGTTGGTGTGTAGTGTTGGCATTGAGAAAACAATTTTAAATTACTGTGTTTTGTGGAAGTGAATGTGTTTAATGAAGTAGGCTCCATTTTATACTTACTTACCATCATCAAACGTGGTAAAAAGGTGAAACCTAACTAGAACTACGTCACAGAATGCGTATCCTGAAAATTTCTAACTCCATTGTGGAAACAGTTGCGTTCTGTACTGACGTGAAATAATGACGTGCGTTTAGTACAATGTAATTATAAATTTTTCTGTAAATGGAACAGAAAAATGAATATAAAGCTGCACAATTTGTAAATTTCTACATTTACATGAAAACAGCTGTATCACTACAAAATATTGTTCACAGTAATACCGGGTGCGGATTCTGGCCCGGGCATTTATGCTTTCTGTTGTCCCAGAACCGCCAATAGTCTTAAGTTATTTGTAAACCGTTCCATGAATATGTTTCTAGCGTTAACTACGCACATAATAAGCATAATACAAAAAAATAAAGCCGAATTATTGAATATTTAATTATCATTTTCATGGTGTAAAAAAATTATGCTTGAAGGAAACATCAATTAAAAAATTAAAGAATGAGCCAATTTTCGCAAGAAATGTTCAGTATTATCTCGAAAAAATGTATTAATGTATGCAAAATAACCATAGTGTGTGTTGTACAAAGTTGCAATATCTTACCTGTAGTACTACAAACTTGACAAATGGTTATCAAAGGAATATCCTGTAAAAGTACAGAACAATGTTTTTCTGTGCTTGTTCTGTGACCGCGCTGCGCATTCATATAATTATTATATGTAAGAATCACTGGCTGTAATTTTCAATCAACAGTATTTCAAATTAATAGAATCTAGTGCGTGGCGGGTTCCACTTGGAAGCTCTTGGCAATGTCTGCCACTTTTACCAATTGTGCAAAAAGAAATTCCTTGTTTTTCGTCCCCGCCGGGAATCGGGCCAGAATGACCTTGGTAAAAGGTAAGTTTTCTGCCCCTTCAGCCAATCTGATCTCTCCCCCACTCCTCTTTTTTCTTCACTCTCCGTATTCCAGCACATCACACTGTCACGATGGAAACAGTATCTACAAATTAGTAGAGTCGCGATTATTTCGCGTATTTAACAGCACATAAAATAAAGCATTTTATTAGAACGGTCATCCATAGTGACAGGAAATTTCACGTATTCTTTTAGTTGCAAGGAAGATAGCAAACATGTTTACCTTTGCATTTCTTTGCTCATTGAATTTACAATTGTTTCGACACTCCCCTCTACGACTGCGGGCCAGTCACCTACCAAATAGCAGTAGAGTGACCGAATCACATCGACCCACTCAAAGGAAGGGGAGGCTCTAAAGTAAGAAATCTGACATTAGGAAAGCATATGAGAGTAGATGTACAAAAGACTATTTTAGCCTGACTTAAATTAATTGACATCCTTTGGCTCGTGAATGAATTCTTGTACTTGTTTATAACTCTTTCGCGTGTAGATCTTGTGACGTTAAAATTTACCATTTTTTTATACTCCATGCATCATATGGTTTACTATTTGCTGATTTCTCACTGAAGAACCTCCCCTTCTTTTGAGTGGTGGGTGATTCAGCCACTCTACTGCTATTTGGTAGTTGGCTGGCCCGCAGTCGTAGAGAGGAATGTTGAAATGATCATGACCTAATTTTGAAAGAAATGCAAAGGTATATGTGTTTGCAATCTTCCTGAGGACTAAAGAGTTCGGGATATTTTCTGGGTCTGCATTCACAGATGGCCCAGCGTCCCCAAAACCAGTGTGAAGCAGCAACGTGGAGCAGACGTAGATACTGGTAGCCTGTCCACGTGTCTCTGCAAGGTCAGGACGAGACCCGCAGGGGCCTGACGCGTCGAGCTGGCGCGCTCTTGTTTGCCGCCCTGACGTAATCTCCGTGACGTCACGACACGAGCTGGCAAACACCTGGAGGCGCGGCGAGTCACCTTGCCGCCTCCGGACGGAAAACTCCGGCACGCAGCAGCTGTGGTCCGGCTCACGAGAAGTTATCTCTTGGACGTGTGTGGTAAATAGTTCTCTTGATGGTGGATCCCCGTTTTTTCTTTGCCATCCTGTTTAACGTAACGAGTTTCTTCTTCCTAAGAAAATTTTAATACCGTCAGAGTCATGCATCGTTATTAGCAGAGACATCGGGAATTTCCCGAATTCTTTTAGACACAAGGGAGATTGATAGGGGCTTGTATTTTTCGCAAAAAAAAAAAGTTTCGAAACTAGCGGAGAGTCAAAACACTTCAGCATCGTATGTGTTTCGTGATTGGGTGAATTTCTTTCAGGTGCATGTCTAATGTCTGCACACCAATCATAGTAATTAATTGCGGAAAAAAGTGTGTCCTAAATGGCCCGGTCAAATAAGACCATTATAAGGAAGAAACGGCTGGCGCAATCATATAATATTTCAGTATATTGGATGTTCAGAGATTTTCGCAAATAAAGCTCGCCTCTAGAGATTGCAAACATTTATACATTTTCATTTATTTTATGATTGGTTCATAATCACTTTCATAATCTATTTCAACACTCCCCTCTACGACTGCAGGCTAGTAAACTATCAAATAGCAGTAGAGTGACCGAATAAAATCACCAATATGAAAGCATATTAATAGAGTCCCGAAATTTTGCGCATTCGTCTGGCCTTAGGGTAGACAAACAAAGTCATAGGTGTACTCAACCCATGTTTGCTTTACCATTGGTTGATTTCTTCGCGAAAACATTTTTATTCTTGTTAATTGGCACTACCTGATTCGCTTACATCTCTCCTAGCTGGGCTTCGTTGGCTCACTCTCGTGGAGGGGCGTGTCCAAATAACTGCGGTCCAATCGTGAACACAGTGCGAGAAAGTGAAGATTTGCATTCTTACTTGCGACTTAATAAATGTGCAAAATTTCGGTACATCTACCAATAGGAGTCTGATTTTTACCGTGACAATAAACGAACCTTTGAATTTCCCAGGTGTCTAATTATAAGGGAGATGTTGCGAACCACATATAATAAACTTTGCGAAAACCACTATACGTGAGAGGTTCTTCGCATGTATTTTTTTTGTAGAAGTCGGTGTTTAAATATCATAATGAAACGTTATCCATAGCCTGTCACGTAACTTGTCGCAAATTTTACAGTTCTCCAACATAGTGTGTAACAAAGGGGTGGCCACGGCTGCATGATTACATGATATGTGTGTGAAATCGATTTTTTTCTCCAAATAATTTTTGCACCATGTTGATTAGACGGACTAAAAAATTGGCTGAAGTGTTGTGTTTGCAGTGTAGAAACAGTTTTAAATGACTTTTTTTTTTATTAATGTACATGTATTTTTCGTGTGTGCAGCCAGCGTTCATCTATTTATTTATATATTTTTAAATTAAAAATTTTTGGAAACATTTATACGCTCACGTATTAGTGCAAAATAGTTTTAAGATGAAAAATATTTGCATAACTACCTTAGTAGGCATATGATATCCGTTAATGCTGGAAGCATTAAGTTAAAAACATTCAAAATATTTTTGTTGCATGGAAATAATTGAAAATGTTAAATCGATCTTTTTTTTTAATATTGGCGAACCTATTGGATGTTATGTAAACTACATTAAGTTCTTACAATATTCCAGGAGTTTATAGAAGTTTCCAAAATATTTCCTGAAGAAATTGGTACTTTAAAATCTACCTACGTCTGTAGGCTGTGTCGAAAAGGATTTTTTTAACATACTAACATGTTTATACAACCTAAATAATTTCTTGTTTGAGCATAAGAAATTAGTTGATGCCATACATTTTGCCAGTATTCATAACCACATTCCCACCCTTCAAATTTTTGAGTTTCTTCCCCTGGAGTGATACGTATTAAAGATGACATCACGTCAATTAGAAACATTTACCTCTTATTTGTGTGAATTTTGTGTAATTAAAGTTTAAAAAAGGGTATACTTTTACATAAATTAAATGCACTTATGAAGTTTATATTTTACAGAGTAGTTCTGGGAATGCGCAGCCTAACGGCAAAATTACAAGGGGATCCAAACGACACAGACTTCATTGGGGAATGGCCCCGACAGAGGTTTTTCTCACGTGTGTTTGGTGGCATTCTCTGCATGAGAAGCTAATTGACAGCGCCATTCGAGACAAGTTGGTCTCCTTTTGGCACTCAATTGCTGTGATTCGGGTGCCGGCAGTAGCCATGCGTCTGAAACAAGCTCAAGCAACTCGAAACACAAGCAACAATAGAGCGTTTTAACTCACAGCTGGGGGCATGCGTATTTCGCGAAAAAGGCTTTAGAGACTAGTATCGTCTGTGTTTCGTGATTGAGTGTGTTTCTTTACGGTGCATGCCGATTTTTACAACACCAATCACAGTAAGTCAATGCAGAAGTAAACGCGTCCTGAGTGGCTCGGTCAAATAAGGCAATGACTTCATACACAAACGGCCGTCAATTGCGAGAAAGGAACCGCTGGTGCTGGTATACCTTGTTTCAGTCTAATAGACGTTCAGGTTTTTTGGCCAAAATTGCCTGTTCCTAACCATAGATAAAGTTTAAAAATATTTTCGCAAAGAACATATGCCCCTGCTCGTACTTCGGAAGGTATGAGTCTGTCACAGCCATGACGTTTGGGAACGAGGATTCTGGTTAAAAGCTCATAAAAAAATATGATCAAGATTGTATCAACCAGCAGTTATTTTTTATTAGACTCCCGTAATTTTTTTCTCCACTACTCTATCGGCGAAAGTGTTTTTACACCTTGGCCAACGTTCCGCTCCAAAGAGTTGGCATTGACCGATTTAAACGTCTAAGACGCAGTTCTCGGCTACGCTGGGCTCTGCCCAAGTAAAAAACCTCAGTCCAGCATCTCCTCCCGTCCTCGACGTCATCAGACTTTCCTCCACAGCCCAACAAACCAACCGCATCCCACTTAGCACTCTGGAAGGCGGCAAGGCCGTATAGAGTGACGCATTAGCAGAGACTGGAAAAATGTGCAATTTTTTATAGTTTTGTACACATAACAAAGAATGTTTTTGATGTTTAACATCTTAGCTCTCGGTATACGGTTTTTGGTAGGACTAATTTCTTGAATGGAACAAAAGTCGCGTGGAACGGAAATGTGTAACGACGGTGCTGCTATCGGCGATGGAAGGCGCGCGAACCGAAGCTCACAAAGCCAAAGGGAAACTTTGTAGTACTAACTTTTTCATGAATTTTAACAATATGGGTAGTATTTTAACGAAACTCCTAGTCGAAAATCAGACCCAAACCCGGGATAGTATTTTTTTTTAAGTATTTTTCGCTTTTATCGAAGTTGCTTTATTGTATATTTTAAATTTTCGTTCTGCAAATCGAATGATTTGATATTCAAAAAAAAGCCTCCGGCAACGAATTCTAGTGGGCGGGTACGGAAACTACATGTGATTATATTTATCATGCTGGTCATTATTTTAAATAGATTTTTTTTTTTTAAATTTTAATGTCAGGGTTTTGTATTATAAATTTATTTACATCAGAACACATAACTTTGCACGTTACCGAAGCTAAATAATATAGATCTCTGGCGAGTACTGAAAGACTCGCTCATATGTTACGTAGATTTTGAAGAAAGACTACCTATTGTAGCCGTTACCATAGTGCCTCTTCGGGAAATTTTTATAATTTTTTTTTCGTTTCATGAGCCATAGACAGCCAAACCATTGTCAAAATTTTATATGTATTAATAATATTTTTATGGACATGATAACTGCCGTAATTTTTCACAATTACTTCCAGTAGTATATTTTGGCCGGTCCGGAAACAGGCTTCAGGCTGTGGTGGTGTCGGTGTCCGCCATCTTGGATTCTGACGTCACGGCGGCCATCTTGGATTCTGACGTCACGGTGACCATCTTAGACTAGCGTAACGGGACACAGCGTAACGGGACACAGTGTAACGGGACATAACGTAACGGGACAAGTAGATCACGGCGACCATATTGGATCAGCCATCTTTAAATTGAGCGCCCCACTCATTATGATGAAATTTTCGTCTCTGTCGACATATTGATTTTTTTCTGTTCCACTGGAGGCCGCCATCTTGGATACCGTCGGCTTTGTTTCAGCTGTTTGTTCCTAGATAGCGCCAGCAGGGCTCTTGGCTTTTTTCTGTTTCACTGGAGGCCACCATCTTGGATACCGACGACTTTGTTTCTGTTATTTGTTCCTAGATAGCGCCAGCGGCGCTCATGTTTTTTTCTGTTCCGCTGAAGGTCGCCATCTTGGATACCGTCGACTTTGTTTCTGTCGTTTGTTCCTAGAGAGCGCCAGCGTCGCTCTGTCTCATCACGTAAGGTTGATGTTCCATTACCTACCAGAGCTATTATGGTCCTTATCGACATATTACATTTAATTTTTTATGAAAAATATATTGGAAACGCTGTGATTCGAACCATCGCAGCTCTGATCTCTAGGTTGGAAAACATACGCCTTTAATCGCTCGGCCATCGAGACATTTACCAGACTGAGAATTAAATAAGGTATATATTAAAGAATAACATGCATATTTGGACTTGTAATTTTTTGTAAGTTAAAGTAATAATAGCACCACCTGTTCGAGACAGAACCACCATCTTGTATTAAGATGTAACTGTTGCAATTATCGTTATGGTCGCCATCTTGAAAATCCGTAATTTTAATGCTAGAGATACAGGGAAAAATTTAAATATCATTAAAAAATTAATCAACATAATTAAATAATAAAAAAATCCTTAAAACCACCGTTGCACTTTTTGTGACGGCTGCCATCTTGTCTTCGTCCGCTAGAGATCACCATCTTGTTTTCGTCCGCTAGAGTGTGCTGATACCATGTTAGTATAATTATCTTGTCACCACACCTTGAACTTTGACCTTGACCTTGACCTTTGACCTTGACCATGACCTTTGACCTTGGTCTTGAAATTTGACCATGACCTTGAACTTTGACCTTGGCCTTGAACTTTGACCTTAACCTCGAAATTTGACCTTGACCTTGAACTTTGACCTTGACCTTGAAATTTGACCTTGACCTTGAAATTTGACCTTGACCTTGAAATTTGACCATGACCTTGAATTTTGACATTGACCTTGAAATTTGACCTTGACCTAGAAATTTGACCTTGACCTAGAAATTTGACCTTGAAATTTGACCTTGACCTTGAAATTGAACTTTGTCCTTGAAATTTGACTTTGTCCTTGTCGACCATCATGGATCCGACATTTTATGTTCAGTACAGGCTACCAGGAGCTACCACCTGCTGGAGTACGCCATCTTGTGTGTCTACTTGTACTATAGAGTACATTTCCATCTGGATAATTTTATTCTAACTCGCTACAGTGCAGTAATCATTTTTTACGGAGGTGCCCCCCCGCCATCTTGAAATTCGGCCGCCATCTTGAAATCATGTAATAATGTAGTTACAAAAGCGGGAAAAATTCCAAAATTCATTAAATAAATCACTCATTAACTTACATATCGATTCGATCCGCTCCAGTCCTTGGTTCGATCCTCGATCGACGCAATAATGTTTAATTTTATGAAAAAAATAATAATTCCAATAAACCATGTTCAACATTCTTAAAGAGACTTTAAATCATCTACTACCATCATCCTATCAGACATCAAGACCACCATATTGGAAATTCGTAATTGTAATGCTAGAGATTCGGGAAAAAGTTCAAAATTCATTAAATAAATTTGTAATCCATATAATGATTGATTGGATCGACTAAGGTCCTTGGTTCGATCCCTGGCCGATACAAAACAACTTTAATATTTTTAAAAAAGTACCACTAAAGTGGCAGGTTTGAGAAAATAAAAAACACCACAAGTTCCTTTAAAACAACTTTTATTACATACATACTACACTACTACAAGTACAAAAAAATACACAGACAAATTACTAAAGCCTTTTGGATTCCTCGATTCAAACAGTCTTCTTATTGTACGGACTAAGCCTTTTACATGACTTTAAATGTCTATCCGATCCGGTCACCACCGCAGCCAGAGACGGACTGAAGTTCATATCACTTATATAGTCTCATTAGCCGGTACAACACATGAGTCAAATCAATAACCATGTTCATTATAGGTCTCGGAGCATTTTTTATAATGACGATGTAAGCTATCGAGACGTGAAATTAGTTTATTGCACTTATTGCACTGAAATTTTATTCTTTGAACATTATTAGAACAACCGCTTCTTTCATGTCTGCGAGCATTTGAGGTGATAGTAAATGATGCACCACAGTATTTGCACTGATGCAGTACGCTCTTCATTAATTGAAGTATTCAATGCTGATGAAACTTCAGCTGATGGTGGAACAGCACATATCGAAGTCTCCACCAGTGTTGTCAGAGGCGTTGCCAACGGGATCTGCTCCAACATCGTCGGCGCTGACGTCATGGTTCCCGTAGTCGATGGTACATCCTCCATCGAGTTCGACGTTAAAGTCGGTAAAGATGCCATCGAAGTCTCAAGAACAGGCAATTACACGACTTATGCACCAGAAGAAACAAACTAGGTGATCCGTACACCGTCGACGGCAGTAACGCTCAGTTTGTTACTGCCGTCGACGGTGTACGGATCACCTAGTTTGTTTCTTCTGGTGCATAAGTCGTGTAATTGCCTGTTCTTGAGACTTCGATGGCATCTTTACCGACTTTAACGTCGAACTCGATGGAGGATGTACCATCGACTACGGGAACCATGACGTCAGCGCCGACGATGTTGGAGCAGATCCCGTTGGCAACGCCTCTGACAACACTGGTGGAGACTTCGATATGTGCTGTTCCACCATCAGCTGAAGTTTCATCAGCATTGAATACTTCAATTAATGAAGAGCGTACTGCATCAGTGCAAATACTGTGGTGCATCATTTACTATCACCTCAAATGCTCGCAGACATGAAAGAAGCGGTTGTTCTAATAATGTTCAAAGAATAAAATTTCAGTGCAATAAGTGCAATAAACTAATTTCACGTCTCGATAGCTTACATCGTCATTATAAAAAATGCTCCGAGACCTATAATGAACATGGTTATTGATTTGACTCATGTGTTGTACCGGCTAATGAGACTATATAAGTGATATGAACTTCAGTCCGTCTCTGGCTGCGGTGGTGACCGGATCGGATAGACATTTAAAGTCATGTAAAAGGCTTAGTCCGTACAATAAGAAGACTGTTTGAATCGAGGAATCCAAAAGGCTTTAGTAATTTGTCTGTGTATTTTTTTGTACTTGTAGTAGTGTAGTATGTATGTAATAAAAGTTGTTTTAAAGGAACTTGTGGTGTTTTTTATTTTCTCAAACCTGCCACTTTAGTGGTACTTTTTTAAAAATATTAAAGTTGTTTTGTATCGGCCAGGGATCGAACCAAGGACCTTAGTCGATCCAATCAATCATTATATGGATTACAAATTTATTTAATGAATTTTGAACTTTTTCCCGAATCTCTAGCATTACAATTACGAATTTCCAATATGGTGGTCTTGATGTCTGATAGGATGATGGTAGTAGATGATTTAAAGTCTCTTTAAGAATGTTGAACATGGTTTATTGGAATTATTATTTTTTTCATAAAATTAAACATTATTGCGTCGATCGAGGATCGAACCAAGGACTGGAGCGGATCGAATCGTTATGTAAGTTAATGAGTGATTTATTTAATGAATTTTGGAATTTTTCCCGCTTTTGTAACTACATTATTACATGATTTCAAGATGGCGGCCGAATTTCAAGATGGCGGGGGGGCACCTCCGTAAAAAATGATTACTGCACTGTAGCGAGTTAGAATAAAATTATCCAGATGGAAATGTACTCTATAGTACAAGTAGACACACAAGATGGCGTACTCCAGCAGGTGGTAGCTCCTGGTAGCCTGTACTGAACATAAAATGTCGGATCCATGATGGTCGACAAGGACAAAGTCAAATTTCAAGGACAAAGTTCAATTTCAAGGTCAAGGTCAAATTTCAAGGTCAAATTTCTAGGTCAAGGTCAAATTTCTAGGTCAAGGTCAAATTTCAAGGTCAATGTCAAAATTCAAGGTCATGGTCAAATTTCAAGGTCAAGGTCAAATTTCAAGGTCAAGGTCAAATTTCAAGGTCAAGGTCAAAGTCCAAGGTCAAGGTCAAATTTCGAGGTCAAGGTCAAAGTTCAAGGCCAAGGTCAAATTTCAAGGTCAAGGTCAAATTCCAAGACCAAGGTCAAAGGTCAAGGTCAAAGTTCAAGGTGTGGTGACCAGATAATTATACTAACATGGTATTAGCACACTCTAGCGGACGAAAACAAGATGGTGATCTCCAGCGGACGAAGACAAGATGGCAGCCGTCACGAAAAGTGCAACGGTGGTTTTAATAATTTTTTTATTATTTAATTATGTTGATTAATTTTTTTAATGATTTTTAAATTTTTCCCCGTATCTCTAGCATTAAATTTACGGATTTTCAAGATGGCGACCATAACGATAATTGCAACAGTTACATCTTAATACAAGATGGTGGTTCTGTCTCGAACAGGTAGTGCTATTATTACTTTAACTTACAAAAAATTACAAGTCCAAATATGCATGTTATTCTTTAATATATACCTTATTTAATTCTCAGTCTGGTAAATGTGTCGATGGCCGAGCGGTTAAAGGCGTATGTTTTCCAACCTAGATATCAGAGCTGCGATGGTTCGAATCACAGCGTTTCCAATATATTTTTCATAAAAAATTAAATGTAATATGTCGATAAGGACCATAATAGCTCTGGTAGGTAATGGAACATCAACCTTACGTGATGAGACAGAGCGACGCTGGAGCTCTCTAGGAACAAACGACAGAAACAAAGTCGACGGTATCCAAGATGGCGACCTGCAGCGGAACAGAAAAAAAACATGAGCGCCGCTGGCGCTATCTAGGAACAAATAACAGAAACAAAGTCGTCGGTATCCAAGATGGTGGCCTCCAGTGAAACAGAAAAAAGCCAAGAGCGATGCTGGCGCTATCTAGGAACAAATAACAGAAACAAAGTCGACGGTATCCAAGATGGTGGCCTCCAGTGAAACAGAAAAAAGCCAAGAGCGATGCTGGCGCTATCTAGGAACAAACAGCTAAAACAAAGCCGACGGTATCCAAGATGGCGGCCTCCAGTGGAACAGAAAAAAATCAATATGTCGACAGAGACGAAAATTTCATTATAATGAGTGGGGCGCTCGATTTAAAGATGGCGGATCCAATATGGTCGCCGTGATCTACTTGTCCCGTTACGTTATGTCCCGTTACACTGTGTCCCGTTGCGCTGTTTCCCGTTACGCTGTGTCCCGTTACGCTCGTCTAAGATGGCCGCCGTGACGTCAGAATCCAAGATGGCCGCCGTGACGTCAGAATCCAAGATGGCGGACACCGACACCACCACCACAGCCTGAAGCCTGTTTCCGGACCGGCCAATATATACTACTACTTCCAAACTGATACATAAATATAGTAATGGAAAATCTCGGTCGAGTTCGTTAATGGGCATAATTGCACCAAATGTGTAGAAATGGGGAAGGTTTTTTGACAAATCTAAAAATCACTATAACTACCATAATGTAACATAAGGTAACATTTGAACGTTTTATAATTCGTAGGAGTAACACCAAAAACTTTTTGCTTTAATACAATTTTGATATGACAAAACATAACTGCAGGGGTGGAAAAAGTAAGGGCTGGATGAAAAATAAATGTATAACTCCCTTAGTATGCACATATTTTAATCCATTCAAATTGTTTGTAAATTGTAAATTTTTATAGGAAACTTTTGTCTAATTTTTTTTGATAAAACAAAGCATAACAGTTAAGATAAGAAAAACACAAAAGGTAGATGGACAAAGAAATCATAACTCCTTTAGTTTACACACTATAGAATTCGCTCTAATAGTTTTTAAATTGGATAATTTTTATCTAAAACGTTTGTCTGAAACTATTTTTGATATAATGAACATTGCAGCAAGGGAATAAAAAAACAGGAATATATTTTTAAAAAATCAGAATATCCGTACTACGCACACTATTAAATCCGTTCTTATTTATTTTAAAATCTAAGAATATAATATACAACTTCCGTTCGAATTAATTTTTTATAGACCCACATTATAGCAAGGGGTGGAAAATTAACAAGGGTTGAAGGACGAAAAAATTCATGTCTCCCATATTATGCATGCTATTAAATCCGTTCAGAATGTTTGTAAACCTTAAAAATATTATCAAAGACCTTTTTCTAAAACATATTTTGATACATCCAATTATTGCTACAAAGGTGGTAATAAACAGGAATAAATAACAAAAAAGTTGTAACTCCCTTGTTAGGTAAACTATATAATCTATGTCAATTGATTGTAAATCTTTAAAAATTAACTAAATCTTATTCTTAAACAATTTTTGATAAAAGAACTTAAGGGGTCGAAAAAAAAAATCAGGGGTTGGAAAGTAATAAAACTTCCGTACCATGTACACTATTGAATCCGTTCTTATTTATTTTTAACTTCATAAATTTGGCCTAAAACGTTTCTAGAGCAAATTTTTATGTAACATACCATTACTGCAAAGGGTGGAAATAACAAGGATTGAAATAAAAATATCATAACCTTTTATTAAGTATATGTGCTATCAAATTCGTTAAATTTACCGTAAAAATCCTAAACATTGTCTAAAATCTTTGGTAGAAACAATTTTAGATGAGATGAACTATTACAGTAAAACTTGGGAAGGGGGGGGGATGGTTTTTTTTCTTTGTAATTTTAAAAAAAATCATGCCTCCTTACTATTAAATTCGTTCAAATAATTTTAAATCATGTCAGTATTATCTTAAGCCTTGATCCAAATAAATTTTTATACGCCCTCGTATTAAAGCTAGGAATGACAAACATTATTTAAAGGTCAAAAAATTCACTTCTACATAAGTAGGCATAATATGAAAAATCGTTCTTAGCTATTCAATGCTGGATGCATTGAGTTACAAGCATTGGAAACATTTTCGCTCCATAGAATATGAGAAAATGTTTTAACGATCATTTTCGAATATTGGCTATTGGAGAACATTTAGGATGTTATGTACATTAAATTTTTTAAATGATACAGAAGTTATAGAAGTTTCCAGACATTTAGGATGTTATGTAAATTAAATTATTAAAGTGTTCCAGAAATGTATAGAAGTTTCCAGAATAAGAAGTATTTCGAAATTTACATACGCCGGTAAGCTGTGCCGCATGGGATTTTTTTTCTATTGGCTAATACCACGTTTTACCTTCCATCCGGATTGTATAGTTGGATAAAATATAGGTTACGTATTTTTTAAATCGGTTTTTTGTCCCTCGGAGCATGTTAAACTACCTATCAAACAATGGACTTGATATTATAATGGTATCTAATTTAGCATGTATAAAAAAATGAACGTTTTGTAGGTCTTTACGAATAGGTATTCTTGTCACTGCTTGTCATATGAAGATTTATATATATATATATATAAACATTTAAATTGAGCTAGAAAAATCCCTCGGGTATCAATAACATAGAGGATAAACACCACAGTCCCGATCGGCATTTTGCTTTGTTTTGACAAGTTAGATTCCACATACATGTGC
The DNA here is from genome assembly GCF_032445375.1 of Bacillus rossius redtenbacheri. Lineage (NCBI taxonomy): Eukaryota > Metazoa > Arthropoda > Insecta > Phasmatodea > Bacillidae > Bacillus > Bacillus rossius. Next base: position 72,011,703 of record NC_086332.1, read on the forward strand.
ATAATCAAGTAAACGCCATGTTTTTACTAGCTGCTGTCACATCCTACATTCTCTCCTGGTCACGCATGATTCATTCGGATTTTTTTAGAGATTTTGTCATTGGCTTCTAGTCCTTCAAGTAATGTAAAATAATTCGTGATAAAATAACAAGGAGCTTTTGATTGTATAAACAGTTCCATCTTAGACTGATGCATTTGCAGATCCCCATGATTGAATAATATCGTAGGTTAAATGACCTCATTATAGTCTCCACCATCCTGTACACTCTCGGGCAAATGTTCTCTGCTGACCTGTGAGACTGCTCAACTGAGAAGCCTGAGATTAGACACTTCTTTGGCCGAGGGTCTCTCATTGGCCCACTGTACATCAGATAATCTGTGAACCAATAGCATAAGTAGCGCAAAGGTGTAATTATTTGAATTTCCTTCCATCCCGAAATAAAACAGTGATTTTTTGTCTCAATTAAATAGTCTCTGAGATGAGTAAAAGACTCGGACACATTATTGTAGGGTAGCATGCAAGTGAATATGAGGCCTTCTGGTACCAAACGTCTTGGTCCACATTACCCTAAGGCATCCTCAGAAATCATCACAATCATTATTACCGTTTCATACCCCCGCGTTCATTCATTTTACGAAATACAACCACAATCATTTTATGATTTATTTTTACAACACACTCAGTAAATAAGCAACCTATTTTAGCTAAGGATGGACTAAAGAGCACCGGACAAGCAGCACAGATGGAACTACTTCCACAGAGACCCGAACCCATGTATACCCGACCCTCGTTCGTCTATTTTCTCCTCGTGGAGTTTTTTTTTCGAGTTGCGCTCAGCACAGCTTACAGTAGATTCACCTCAACTTCTTTATTGTTAGGGACCAGATTATTTCGCGTCTTCCATTACCTCTAGGATAGAAACCATCTGTCCTTTGTATACTTCAGCAAACGTCACCAATTAATTGGCTGCCGACTTGTGAGACATGTCAACTTGGCATCTTGTGATTCGGTTATTATTTAGTTGAGTTTTTTCCATTGGCCAGGAGTAGATAATCTTGATTAACTGTCAGCCAATAGCGTCATTAGCTTGGAGATACACATTTTGGAATTTTATCATTTCATGAAATGAATCCGCTAATTTTTCCGATCATAGAATTTTTACTGCCATAGCAAACAACCCATAATTGCTGCGTCTTGCACTTGGAGGTAGTGAACGGCAATCCGTCATTATGGACACTCCACGGGAATCAACTAGAAACAAAATCATCGCTCCACCAATCAAGAGCGGGCACGCAAAACCACCCACCAAATCGAGAAATAGCAATAGCTCTCAATCCATCACTCCTGCTTCTTTCCGGGTTCTGGTCAGTGAGTATGATGATTTATTGCTAAGGGCGTGTAATTTTCGCAAAAATAGATCTAAACGCTCATTAGACTGCAAAACAGTATGCCCGTGCCAGCAGTTTCCGCCTTGTGATTGGAAGCCGTCTGCACATAAAGACATTTCCCCATTTGTGATTCTGCCCAAAACTGCTCTGATTCAATGGCCTGCAAAGACATGTGCCTGAGAGAATAACAAATAATTAACACTCAGACAACGCAACCATGTTTTACCACACAGCTAGTCTAGAAATTGTATCGCGAAAAAAAACAATTCTTTATTTATTGCGGAATAAAGTTTACTGTTTGAGAGGCTTCAATAAAATTTGTCCATATGTTAAATTTTTTGACGTGACAACGTCTAATAAATCGATGAACGCCAGCTGCGCCCACGAAAAAGTGTCCCGTAACGCACATTGTCCCACTACGATGTGTCCCGTTACGCTCATTGTACGCTTGCGCCGCATCTATCTCTGTTCCACTCGATTGGAAGAACCATCGATTTGACTTTTATATTATGTTTTCGTTGTTTGAATTATTAATATTATGTAATTTAACGATCGTCCACCGATTTTCAGCACAATTGGTAGGGTTATTTAAAAGTAATGTTGAATTTTCATATAGGTTTTTGTACGAACAATGGTGTTTTATAGTTACGCATGATAATTCAAATTACACCCGGGATCTTTTGCACAGTGTTTTTAAAAAATATTGTAACACATTATAAATAAGTTTGATGTATTTGGGATACGTATTTGTTATAAAATCGTTTTATAAAAACGAAATAATATTATTCCCCTACGGTGATGTCATCTACGGTGACGGACGCGAACCGAACGAATCGCGCTATCTATTAGCTTCCGCGTCAACCAGGCACTCGTTAATACTTACATATTTTCCTTTTTTTATCGCGAGGGGCGTTATTATTAATTATTTATAAATAAAATTTCGTGCCCGGCGCCACAATTGCATATCATTTTGAGCACTGGAAGACATAAAAACGTAAAATATTATCGACGAATTTTTATCTCGGCCCCAGCGCACCACGAGCGTCTGTGTTGGAGATTAAAGTTGAAATTCTTCTTAAACTTATTAATACTTATTTTATTAACTGCAAGGACATTTTTATTAAATTCTACGTTTAATTTCACGACGAACAAACTTCGTCGTTAAATGTGTAATTGCGAAAAAGCGTAAAACATTCTCGACGATCTTGAAAGTAAAAAGGAAACATTTATAAATGTTATAGTTAAAATAATCTCTTCGCTAAAGTAATAAACATATTTGAATTAATGAGTGCACATAAAAGTAAATTTATCATTTAAATTGTAGATTTCATTTCACTCCTCCTTTGTGTCCATACAAAATAGTGATAATTCAATAAAAAAAATGATTCAATTTTATTCATAAAAGTATGCAATCATTTCATCAATGTTTTGTTATGACGTTGTCACGTTAAACTATCGTCCGTAAACCGACTTTACAGACAACCAATTTTTTTAGTTTCTCATTGGCTACGTTCAACTAAAGAAGCTCATCCGCACTTAACTCATCCAACGAGGAGAAACATACTGCAATAACAAACACCTGTGATTCGCCTTTGAAGGTTTATGTATCGTTACAGGCCATTATTGACGTGACAACGTCTAATAAATCGATGAAAGCCGGCCGCACGTACGAAAAAGGATGACTCATTGTCCCGTTACGCTTTGTCCCGTTACGATCATTGTACGCTTGCGTCGCATCTATCTCTCTTCCACTCGATTGGAACAACCATCGATTTAACTTTTTCGAGGCACATTAAACTTGAAACACTCCCATTCGTTTCCTACTTTTCCTATCATCTTCCTATCCTTATCAGAATAACACAGATTGGAAGAAGTTAAATAGCAAACATGTATAAAAGTTATAGTTAAAATAATCTATTCATTAAAGTAATAAACAAATATGAATTAATGAGTGCAAATAAAAGTAAATTTATCAATTAAATTGTAGATTTCATTTCACTCTTCCTTTGTGTCCATACAAAATAGTGATGATTCAATAAAAATTATTCAATTTTATTCATAAAAGTATGCAATAATTTCATCAATGTTTTGTTATGACGTTTTCACGTTAAACTATCGTCCGTAAACCGACTTTACAGACAACCAATTTTTTTTTATTTTAACGTTTAACACGGTTAAAAGTGTAGACATATTGAGTCACCAAAATATAACAAAATTTAAATACATATAGCACACTTTTGCATAATTACCTGGAAAAGTTTAATTTTTAAAATATTTGTGCATTATGTATAAGAAGAACCAAATGGAATATATAACAACAATTTTGTATTAAAAAGGCAATGCGATGGCTACTGCGTAATACGGTTTAAATCTCTTTCAGAAAAAAATATTTAATTTTATTCACATTTTGAAGTCATAAAAATTGTGATTATTTTAAAAGGCCAAATAATTTTTTTTTTTCTGAAAGAAACCAAAACATATCACATAACAGCCAGTAAAATTAGCTTTAAACATAAAAAGTTACAGTTTTATATTCCATTTCATTTTCCTCATCCCTACTGCACAAAAGCGTTAAAATTTCAACTTTCCCAGCTAATTATGCAAAAAGTATGCTATGTATATATATATATATATATATATATTTTTTTTTTCATTTTGTGAAAGTTCATCCACTCAAAAAGTAGTAAAGTTTAACCACGTGAATATAAATTTGAAATATTGACCTGAAACTATATATATAATAATTAGCGAATCACGATCATTCCAGTCAACAGGTGTTACGAGTCGGTAACCAGTCAGCAGATGTAATTTGCACGAGTGCATAGAGGATCATGGAGTCTATCCTTTAGGGATTTGAAATCGCGAATTTTACAGGTCTCTAACAATAGGGTTGTAATTTTTTTCCTATAATGGTAAATACACGCACTAAAATAATACTTAAGAGACACGGAAAATTCGCGGGTTTAATGACCTCCAGGATAGACTCCAATATCCTCTACACACTCGCGCAAATGTCAACTGTTCATTGGCTGCTGACTTGTGAGTCTTCTCGACTGGGTGGCCTGTGATTCGACACTTCTATGAGTGAGGGTCTCTAATTGGCCATCAGTCCTCCAAATTAACAGAGAACCAATGACAGAAGCAGCACTAAGGTATAATTATTTGAATTTTAGCATAACACAAAATGAACCCATGAATTTTCGGGTCTCTACTAATACCACAACGAAGATTTTGATCCTGCCCCTCCCAACCGATTCCTCCCTCCCTTCCTTTATCAACTTCCTCGATGACCCTGCCCGGAAGCCAAAAGCTCTGATTTTCCCGGTAGTTGCACTCCATTCATCCTAAGAAATCCGGCAGAAACGCTGGAGAATGTAACTCAAATAAACGAAGAGTTCTTCGCAATTTCAAATAACTGAATCTCCGTAGAAAGTACGCCGTATTCCGACTTCCGAGTTGTATGTTTAGTTAACAAAGGTAAACAAACACATACGTCAACAAAAAGAAGCGTATTCTTGCTGTAGAGTTATCCAGTTTTTGAATGTTTTCTTAATATATCAAGAGTATTCTTTTAGACTCATGTCCAAAGTAAGTGAACTCAGCGTCCGCAAATCAAATACGAAAGCCGCAAAATTACTAAGATCACTGGATAATTTGTAATCGGCGTTCTTCGTAGATTGAAGGTGAACACTTTTAGCAATGTGGCATCGTTCACGGCAGCATGAATCACTCGGGTGCACAAACTGCCGGTGCAAGCCCGACCTTCGGTGTGGCTACGGGTGCGAACCTTGGCCCAATTCGACCGGCGGGCTGTCCCCTTTCCCCTGACGCCACACGGGGGCCATGTGACGGTTAAGGGCTTCCCCCAGATGGGCTCCCAAGGTTGGAACAAGCGGGGCGACGAGCGCCTCTCGCACGAGCGAATTGCAATCGCGGTTAACAGCGTTCCACGTATTAGGCGTGGATAAATTCTCTCATGAACAGTTTGTCCATAAAGGAATAACCCAAATATATATTTTAATAGTATCAAGGTTGAGCTTTGTATAGAGTTGGTTGAAGGTCACTATTAAAGAGTAAATCAAAAAGTTCTTGACAAGTGCATTCGCGATTACTGCTTTGTGTTTTTTTTTTCTTGCAGCGCCACCTATGTTTAAAGAAGGACTCTTTCCGCAATTAGCATTTTGGCCCCTTCTGATTAGAATCTCTTTGTACAAGAGTTGTTGAACGTCGAAGTCCCTGACCACCTGGCGACAGTATGTATTTCAACTATGCCTTGTCATTGGATCACTGAAACGCTCTGGAAAACTGGAATCGTGACAAAACATCCGATCTGAATCATGTGCGAACCAGATATGGGGCGGAAGTGACAGCAGCCAACGAACAAATGTCTACAACTCGATCGCTCACAAGTTTGTGGAGTTTAACCTGGCACCATGTTATAACAAGAACTTCTCACATTCCTAACAATCACTCAAAAGAATGTGAGCTCGTAAACTTTTGGTAGAGCACGTGATGGTAAAATATATACACAGAAAAATGTTGGTGACCCGAATGATTTCAAATGAGTTTACAAGAGTGTCGTCGGCCTAGCGCAAATAGTTGCGTAACGTCAAAGAACTTCAAAGCATGAATTACAAATTTAGCGTGGAGTGTTCGCAGCAAGGAGATCGAGTTGAATAAGCCTTACTATGTGAAGTTTCATTTACATTTTAACGTCGAGCCATCAACTTGAAATACATCAAATGTTTCTATTTTAAATACAAAATCTCTCAAAGGGGAATGCAAATAAAATTTTCCGGTAATAGCTATAAGTTACACACTTTATTTCATTTAAATTTGTACTGTTTTGGAAGTTTTCAGAATTAATCCTTCGTTAAACAAATTTTTAACAAATCAGCTATTTAAAACACAAAACCGTTTCAAAGAGTTTGAAAATCGAAATTTACATTTATTACGTGATCCCCTAAAGTTTTTTTTCCCATGGCGTGTCACTCTTTAGACCAACCATTATTTTGTAAATTCTTTTTTACGTCAGGCTAGGGTCAACATTTCCATTCATAATAATGGATGTGCTCACTGCTTCGTTCAATCCCTTGGACTATGTTGCATACGATTGGGTTAATAATCCCTAGGCTTATTCGTAAACGGCTCAAGGTTTTTAAGGGCGTGTCAAGACAACTATTGCTCAATATTTTTAACGAAGTATAAAAATGAGCATATGAGCTCCAAGTTTACTTCCCTGGTGAATGAATCCCGCTAAATCTTCGTACCTCTAGCTCTCTTATCAACCTGAGCTTTTGAATGTGTCCCGTGGTTCCTTCTCGCTCGTTGTCGTTGGTAAACGTCACCCGCGGCACACAGACACTCTCTCCTTTTGTCACGTAATTCCCGTCCCCCCGCATTCCCCGACCCACCAAAGGCCCGCGCGGGAGAGGAAGCGTGAACACAGCCGGAGAGGCGGGGACGCCTCGGAGACGTGAAGATTGCTGGAAAGGAGCCTGAAATTTACCGCCGGAGCGCGCGTCTTTCGGGAAGGGGGGTGGGGGAGGAGGTGTATTTCCGGGTCGGCTGGAGAAAACTAGACGCATGCGACCCACGAAACAACCGATTTCTAAACACGACGCCCGAAAGATGTCCCCGTATGAAGCTTGAAATCGGTGGATTTCGAGGTGGACTTTTTATATTTCCCATAACTTTCACGCTGAGAAAAAAAAGCAGGTTCAATTTGTTATAAACAGAAATTCATATAATTACTAGATAATGCCCGGCATGCGTTGCAATGCCTCAATCAATTTTTTTAATTTATTAATAATGTAATTTTTTAAACGTATACTAAGCATCACTCTTTATCTCTCTAATTCTCTATATCTCTCTCTATCTTTCTATTTATATCTCTATCTCTCTATATATCTTTCTACATATATATCTCTATATATCTTTCTAGCGGACCCGACAGACATTGTCCTGCCCAAATGTACTTTTTGTGAGATATGGATATGGCGGTAAGTATTTCTACGCTGGACATTTTGTATCTTCTCATTATACATACCCCTCCTCTTGGGCCCGCCACTGCCGTTACCAAAAACCTTTCCCATGGTTACGCAGAAGGCAACAACAATGCAAAAGCCCGTTGCCATGGAGGCTAATTATCAACAATGCTTAGTTTTTTTTGCTTTTAAAACGTGTATTTTTAGTTTTTCTTAACTCAGAATCGAGATAAAATATCCAATTGTGAATCTAAACCATCCTCGAATCCCCGTGAACTCACACACAAAATTTCATCAAAATCGCGTACAAACAGACAGACAGAAAAAGTACTGTTTTATTATAGTAAGATAGATAGATTATTCTTACATGTTCGCATCCATGCAGTATATGAAAAATCAGCATGCATAGCCCCACACCTATAACTATACGTATCTGCTGCCCACGACTTTTTCCGCATGGAATTTTGTATTATCTTGCACCATTTAGAAATTTAAACATTATAACATAACAGTTTATACAGTTGTAGTAGTTTTCTTATGTTCACAAATGATAATTTTTCTCACCTCTATTTCAGTCTTTGCAATAAAAATATGTTACTACCTAAATTTTGAGTAAATATGTTTCTACTTTCAAATGTAATGACGGGAAGGCACTTCATAAAATGTCTTTGTAAACCACATTTACTGTTTTTTCCGTCTCGAGCTAGAATGTAAAGATTGTCTGCATTACTGACCCGCGAGCAAGCTACAAACATTTCAGAGAGAGAGAGAGTGAGAGAAAGACACCTATTGAATGTCTATCTAACTAATTTTTTTATGAGAGCATGTTTTCATTAAATAAATCATGAAATCATTCAACGATAAAAGCTGAGGCCACTTGTGGCGGCCTCAGTCGTCTTGGTTATTACTATTACCTTTATTTTGCGTAAAGTTTATTTTAAGATGAGTTAATTTTTTCAATTACATTATTTATGTGTTTATATTATTTAATGGTGTATGTTATTATTTATTTATTGTAACTTTTAAATCGTATACCTTTTTTATTTTACGTTAAGTACCCTTATTCTGGAGTGGGACTTGCAAGAAATAACCAGAACGATCTAGCGGAGTGAGGGGTGGTAGTAGAGGAGGGGGGTGACGTCAGCTGACGTGACAAGGGGAGGCGACGGCCAGCTGTTTGCAGCGGTGGAGTGTGTGTTTGACCGCCGGCCGCGGAACTACTCGGTGGATAGTAGAATTTGCATCCCAGCGATGAGTAACTGGTGTTACGTTACGTGAATAAGATTTAATATGACGGGAACGCCACGACACCTTGGGCGAAGCAACATAAGTGGTGGTATACGAGAATGCGATATTTGGGGGCCTAGTGCACGGGCCACCGATATAGCTCGATGCAAGAGGCGCTAAAAAGTGAGTGGGGTTTACACCCGACCCCGGCAGTCACCAACTACAGAGGTAGGCCTATGCTTCAGTAACAAGTAAGTGCGAGAACTGGATTTTGTACTTTTTGCCCGGCTGGTATGACTTATGGAAGACGTGTTTGAAAGACAGAGTGCGGCGACGGGAATTGCTGGTTGAATTTATCTAGACTGAAGGACGTCACTATTTCGTCCCCCCCCCCCCCCTCCTACGTAATAGAATTTGTGGGAGATTGGAATATAATTAAGTTTAGTGTAAGAGTGTCTGTATACAAATGTCGCTACATGCGTTGAATTCAATTATAGCAATTTAAATGATATCTCGAATTAACTTTTTAGATCCCTTTATCCTTTACAGTACTTCATTTTGAACCTCTTATTTTTGGTAATTCTTTATTATAACTATCACAATAGGTTATGCAGGACTGTCGGTAAATTTAGCATGCTAATGATTTATTTTGCGCACTGGCCAAATGTTACACCAGTCCATGCGCGTCTGTTGAATTTAATTTTACTACACTTTCAATATCAGCATGGCAGTGGTGACGCGTATACGGGACTGGCGTGGCGAGTGCGGACGTGTGCAACTACCCCGGTATAAGGGGGGTTGGCCACAAAGCTGTTTATTTAATCAAGCGGACGGGTTCGCTCCAAGGAGAAAATTGACGCGGCGAGACCTCGTGGACATAGAGAAATGACACACACTCACTATTTGTGTGGCTATGAAACATGATTTTTTTCTGCAATTTAAATTGTAATATGCAAAAAGGGTATTGAAAATTAAAACAAATATGGCGACACTATAAACTGTCAGGATCTTTATTTTTTTCTTACTCTCTACTTAGTTCCTTACAATAGCAAAACTTAATGGCTTCTAATAATGCGTTGCAATTTTTGATTTTAAAGCGTGTTTTTTTTTTAGTTTTTATTAACTCAGAATCGAGATAAAATATCCAATTGTGAATCTAAACCATCCTCACTATTTGTGTGGCTATGAAACATGATTTTTTTTCTGCAATTTAAATTGTAATATACAAAAAGGGTATTGAAAATTGAAACAAATATGGCGACGCTATAAACTGTCAGGATCTTTATTTTTTTCTTACTCTCTACTTAGTTCCTTACAATAGCAAAACTTAATGGCTTCTAATAATGCGTTGCAATTTTTGCTTTTAAAGCGTGTTTTTTTTTTTAGTTTTTCTTAACTCAGAATCGATATAAAATATCCAATTTTGAATCTAAACCATCCTCGAATCCCCGTGAACTCACACACAAAATTTCATCAAAATCGGTCCAGCCGTCTAGGAGGAGTTCAGTGACATACACACGCACACAAGAAATGTATATATAAAGATATTCAAGTTTTTACTGCTTCAGTTATTGGCTCACCAGTTTATTTGAAGAATTCTGGGCCACTGAGAAACCTTCAACTAAAAAAAAAAAAGTATCAAAAAACGTGGTACCTAGTTTAGACGTCTTAAAGTCAGCAGCCAATTAAAATGAGACATTTGCTCGAGGGTACAGATGACTGTTCTTTGCGCACTCAGCCAAATGTCATGAGTCCGTTGGTTTCCTGTTTTCCATGACGTCTCAATTGGACTGACAATGAATCGGTTATTTTTTGACTGAAGGTTTCTCGTTGGCTCAGAGGCCTCCAGATGAACTGTGGACCAATCACAGCAGCAGCATATAGGTATACTTGGTTAAGTTTGAGGCTATTGCGAATTGAAACCGCGATATTTTCCATCCTTTCTACTGATGGGTTGTTTGTAGTTCCTAAAAACTGTTCCTGCAGCACATATAGCTGTTATAACTAGGGGCAGGTATTTTTTGCGAATAAATTTGGACGCTCATTAGGTTGCAATATGGTATGCTTGTACCAGTAGTTTCTGCCGTGTGATTGGCGGCATGCTGCGATTGAAATAAATTCCTTATTTGACCGGGCCATTCAGGAGGCGTTTGCTTCCACACTTAAATACTGTGTTTGGTATGCTGAAAGTAGTCATGAATCTGAAAGAAACTCAACCAATCCAAAAATAAAGACTATGTTATGGTGTTGTAACTCTCAGCTAATCTCAAAATATCTTCGCGAAATATATATGGCCCCGCCCATTGCCTGCCAAAGAGGCTCATTTAAAAAGTAAAAGTGTTACGAACTATTCGATCTTTTTAATAGTGCGGGTTTTGTGTTGGTTCATAACTCTTCTGGGTTTATCGAATAAAATTTGGTCCTCATGAGTAGAGACCCGGAAATTTTTCGGATTCGTCTGGTCTCAGGGAAAAAAACTTAGTCATAGGTGTGCTCAACCCATTGTTTCCTTTCCCATTGGTTGATTTCTTAGAGATAACATTTTTATCCTAATTTGCTCACTTCTCTCCTAGCTGGGCATCGTTGGCTCGCGGTCGTAGAGGGGCGTGTTCAAAAAACTTTGGTACAATCATGAACACAGTGCGAGAGTGTGGAAGTTTGCATTCTTACTTGCGACATAATGGACTAAAAACATTTTGCAAGATTTCCGTATATTTACCCATAAGTAAGATCTCACAATTTTATTTGTGGCCGGACGGAATTCCTAGATCTTCCAGATCTGACTCTCAAGCGGCTGGAAGTCGGTGACCCGAGGGATTGCTTGATGGATCGCTCATTTCCTGAGTCTAAGCGTTCACTAGATGCACAATAATTTCGTGGATTCATCGTGCAGCAAAGTATGATTGGTCTGCTGTGCTCTTGCTGTGCCTTGGATGGCTGTGAGTCACTAATAAAAGAGAATAAATGTTTACCTAATTATTAGAGACCTGCAAAATTCGCGGATTCAATGACCTCCAGGATAGACTCTACTACACTCTACACACTCGGGCAAATGCCACCTGTTAATTGGTTGCTGACTTGTGAGTCGTCTCGACTGAGTGTCTGTGATTCGACACTTATTTGAGCGAGGGTCTCTAATTGGCCCTCATTGCTGCAGATTAACAGTGAACCAATTGCAGAAGCAGCGCTAAGGTATAATTATTTGAATTGTAGCATATCACGAAATGAATCCGCGAATTTTGCAGGTCTCTACTAATTATGTATAGCTAGGGACTGGAAAAATTAGTGTGTTCAGTGACCTCCAGTATAGACTCAGTGATCCTCTGCATATTTGGGGAAACGTTACCTGTTCATTGGCTGATGCGTAACGTGTGATTCGATACTTATTTTATTGAGGGTCTCTAATGGACCCAGAGTTCTCCAGATTAACAATGAACAAATAGGAGAAACATCAACAAAGGTATAATTATTTTAATTTCAGCATGTCACGAAATGAAACCGCGGATTTTTCCTGTCTGTGTGTATAGCACACATAAAGAATTCAGCCTTGGCATTGGTCAATAGACGCTCTAAACGGACTTGAGCCCAGCGTGGTGCAAAACGTACACGCGATACGTTGTCCTAGCGATGACAAGCCGTCTGGATTTGCAGCGTGTCATCGGCTCTTGCGTCATCCTTAGGGGCAGGTATTTTTCGCGAATATATCTGACCACTCATTAGGCTGCAAAAAGGTACGTCCGCGTTTGCGATTGGTCCCTTACGATTGGCAACCGTCTGCAAGAGAAGCCATTGCCTTATTTGGCTAGGCCATTCAGGACGTGTTGGCTTCCGCACTGAATGGTCGTGATTCATGTGCCAACAGTAGCCGTGCAACTGAAAGAAACTCAACCAATCACGAAACACAGGCCCTTTAACGACCGTGAGTAGACTATGCCCACCTAAGAGGGACGTAAGTGTCAGGTAGTGCCGATTAACAGAAACAAAATTGTTTCGCGCTGGGAAAACAGCCAATACAAAAGCAAAATTGGTAGATCATAATATAGGCATAACATTAATATATCGTGGTTTCTGAGTTGAAAACATTCCTATTGAAATGATGGATTGCCCGACGTTTAGGCGTGGCTTCATTTCAGCCATCATCAATTGTTGTTAATAGCTCTGCAACTAGGTATGCCGAAACGATCGGTTTTGCCATCGTTTCAAATTACGTGGCCTCAACTCCAGAAGCTTGGTATTAGTTTTGACTCCGGCCAAGAAAGCTTGCAATCAAGGTTTAAGGGTCCCACCAACCAAAGCACACATCCAGTGTGCAGAACATCAGAGAAAACCACGTTATTTAAAAACAACTCAGGATATCAGAGTGGTTCACGAAAATCACTAAGAATACGCTGTCGGGGGATGAGTAGTTCTGTTTCTGTACTTCATTTTTAAACTGTGTTTTTATGAGAGTAAAAATAGCTAAAACCCATGTTTTCAGAATAATTTTCGGAATTATACAACCCGTACATATTCTTAAAAGCACACAAGGGACTTTCATGACACCCTTATTTTCCTTTCTCCGCCATGTTACCCTATGCATAGCGAGAATACTGAGCTATAATTCAGAGCCTTGTGCTTAGAGGCAACGCCGCGATAGAAACACCAGTGAGAGTCGCACTTAACCATCCCACCACACTAATACAAACATACCAATTAGTAGGCGTCCACCTTAAGCAGTAAAACTTCGTCTATGGTCATTAATTTCATTGTTTTTTATGTCTAAAGGCAACCACACACGATCACTCTTGTAGTTGTTGCTGTTGGATGTATCGTTTATCGTAGAATATGAAAGAAACTTTGGATTTAGTGGTAGCAGTTGCACATTTAGTTAGAAATAAAAATAGCAAAGCAATCAAAGAGTTTTAAAAAATATGACTGCCTCGAGACTGAGCAGATTGACTAATGAACTGAGTGTTTGGACTGGCGAGACGCTGTTACCACACACGGCAGTTCGGAATGAGTGCTCTCGAGCCCACAGTCCGATCTGATGGAAAGCCATCAGTTGGTCAGTCCATCAGTTCCGACTGATCAGTTACCGTCCTCGTACACACACGCACACACACACACGGCATTTCTGACTGTTCAGTTCTGATTGATAAGTCCGAACTGTCATTTCGCACTGGTCGTGTGTGGAGGCCTCAAGAGTGCCCGCAGTCGGTGCGAGGATAGCGTAAACCAAAATGGACCACTTCAAGACGCGCCCCGCCGATCCGAGAAAGCGGTGTAGTGTCCGGTGACCTTTGCGCCGTCACAGGAAGTAAACCTCAACACATCGTCCAGATGAGAGTCTGCGTGGACCACTGCTTTCTAATTTTTTGTTTACAGTGTTGGACCCTCTCTGCGTGCATGCAAGTATACTGTGAACAATTTTTTTTTTTTTGTAAATTGATCAGAAATATTCCTGTTAAATTTCAGATATTTATAAACTTGGCAATTACATGGAACAAAAGGGTTAAGGGGGGGGGGGAAAGGCGCTGAAATGTATCCCCTTGAAAAGGGTACCTTTCATACTTTTTGTGGCGGTAGTGTAGCTGGGTAAAAACTGGAAAGGTAGCTTTTCAAAATTTTGCTCTTTCATAGTCCAATCAAAGTCATAACTTAAGAATGAAGAAAGTTTTTTTTTTTTACATTTCATTTGAAGTAGTTTTGAATCATGTCGTAAGTAACGATTCATAGGTTAAGATAATAAGCAATATAAAAAAAAATACTTTAAAATATTGTGGATGGTTGGTTTGGTTAGTATAGCTACATAAAAATACTATGAAATCATGTGATACCTTTCCAGTGCATATTTGCATTAAAACCAAAACATTTTAAGAAATCGGAAAGGGTACCTTTCCAGTTTCTACCCAGCTACACTACCGCCACCAACAGTTTGAAAGTTACCTTTTCCGAGGTGATACTATTCTATCGTCCCGAACAAACAATAGTTTTCGCGGTATAACTGGGTTCAAATTCTTACCCGGAAATTTTATGTTTTTTGTTGCCCCAGTACCACCAATTGTTAAAATTATTGTTTAAATCGTTCCCTGAATAGCTCTTCAGTATTAACCACGCACATAATAAGCATGACACAATAAAATCAAATCAAATTGTTGGATATTACATTATATTTTCCATGGTTTAAAAAAATTATGCTGGAATGAAACATCGATTTAAAAAAATATATTCACAAGAAATACTCAATATTATCTCAAAAACGAGTTTCATATACGTAAAAATTACTATAGTCATGTGTTGCACGAAGTTACAATATCTCTCTTGTATTACAACATATTTATTGGCAACGGGTTCCAAACAAATCTTTTTTGAAAGTAAAAATTTTTGTGTGTCGAGCTACGGTGACACACATTAATAAATAGTCAAATGTATTTTTCGCTAAAAGATTGTGAGACAAGCTGTGTGTTTTAAAACAACGTAGCATAATCTGTGTTGCATGATTGATTGAGATTCTTTCAGGTACATGTCTACAGTGGGCACACGGCTCTCAGCAATTTTGTGCATAAGCAAAAGCGTTCCTGAATGGCCGGGTCCAATAAGGCCATCTGGAACTTATAAGGAAGAAACTGCTGCAGTTTCTTAACTCATTGCAGTCTAGTGAGCATTTAAATATTTTCCGCAAAAATAACCTTTTTATACTAATTACTATGGGCAGGCATTGTTCGCGAATAAACAGGAACGCCTATTTAACTACAACAAGGCATACCCGCACGAGCTGTTTATTCCTTGTGATTTGCTGCCGTCTGCGAGATAAGCCATTGACTTACTTGACCGGGACATTCAGGACTTGTTTGCTTCTGCACTAAATTACTGTGATCGGTATGCTGACAGGTAGACATGCACCTGAAAGAAACTCACGCAGTCACGAAACACAGATGATGCTGACAGTGTTTTCACTTTCAGCTAGTCTCGGAATCTTTTCCCAAAAAATGCATGGCCCTATGCATGCCCCTACTAATTACATTTTGCGCGACGTCTTGTTGTAAATAGTAGAGAATATATCCTTCTTCTGAGTGGATGGATGTGATTTGGCTACTTTACTGAAAAGTGGTAGTTTACTGGCCAGTAGTCGTAGAGGGGAAATTGATATGAATTGTAAAGAACTAAAAAAATTCTCGGGTTCAGTGGCCTCCAGAATGAACTCTACGATGCTCTACATACTTGGGCAAACGTCAACTGTTCATTAGCTGCTACTTACGAGGCGTCTCAGCTGGGTATCTTGTGATTCGATACTTCATTGATTGATGGTCTCCAACTGGCCAAAAGTCTTTAGTGAACCAATAACAGAAGCAGCACCAAGATATAGTTATTTGAATTTCAGCATATCACGGAATGAATTTTCGAATTTTTCCCATCTCTACTGATTTGATATTTGTAGCCACCGGAAAAATTAGCGGTTTCATTTCAGTATAGTACCTATAGAGTTCAAACCTATTTACCTTTATCCCTCGCCGAATATAAAAATGGGCGTGGATTCTATTTTAAAATTCATTTAACCCACGTAATTATCAAGTCTCTCGATATTTGTAAAATCTGAAACGGCCAAAACTTATTCCTGGAAACAGAAAAAAATAATTTCAAAAAAATTAAAAATTACGATACATATAACTTTGCGCTGCTTCTCCAATTGGCTCGCTGTTTGCTGGGACTATGTACCTTCAACCAATAAGAGTATCAAACACGTGGGTACCTAGTTGATACGTCCCACGAGTAGAGGTACGGAAATTTCGCGTACTCTTTCAGTCGCAAGCTAGAAAGCTAGACTGAAAATATTCATATTCTCGTTCTGTGTTTATGATTGGACCGCAGTTATTTGGACACGCCTCTCCGCGAAAGTTGAGCCAACGATGCCCAGATGAGAGAGAAGTAGGCGAATCATGTAGTGCCAATTGATGAGAGAGAAAAAAAAATTTCTCGCTAAGAAATCAGCGAACGTGAAAGCTTTGAAAGGCCAAACGTGTTCGCGAAATTGTTGGGTCTCCACGTGCGAGTAGGCTGACAATGGAGATGCGACGTTTGCCCGAGTACGTAGAGGTGTGTTGAGTCTATCCTGGAGGTGCATTCCTTCCCCACTGAGACGGCTCGGGGAAGCCGGGAGGGGGACCCCGCGCGGAGAGAGAGCGAGTCACCGCGCGGACTGCAGGATGCGCCACACCAGGCGACGTGGTCGCTCTCTGTTCGCCGCCGACCCTAGGAATAGCCGCCGCCCGCTGTCGCTATGTATAGTCGGGCCGAGGCTCCGGCCAGTTGCACACCCTCCCCTCCCCTCCCCCCCCCCCTTCCTCCGTGTCAAGACGTGACTACCCACCTCGGACCTGCGGCGAAGCTTGTTAAAACATCCTGTGTTCTCGCGGTCTTCAATAGCGATGCCGCCGAACTACGAACTGATATCTACAAAATTCGCATATGATGGACACAAGCCAGTCAGTTTCTTTTTTTTATTATTACTGTCCTATGTCAGCGGTGCAAAATTTACAAGGTTCACTGTAACCCCCACGGAATCAGTGGCCTAAGAGTTTTTTAACACGAGACATCAATTATTAATAGTTCCTGAATGGGAAAAAGAAGGGGTGGGGGTGGACTCTATGCCCAAGGCTGCTGCCATGATTCTGTCGGATATACATATTGTTTTTATGCTTGTCGTTGTTTGTCGTTGGCCTCTAGTTTTCCAGGGTGGGTCAAATAACCAAATATCCAATGACTAACAAAATTTTGCGCTCTTATTTAGCAACTGATAAATATATTAATGGTCTCTATAATATTTTCGTAGTTTTTTATACTTTCTTAATTAATTGTAACCAATAACAAATCTTAAAAAAAAAGCGTGACCCAGAACAAATGGAGCAATGCGGAAACACACAATCAACAAATTACATCGGATTGAGAGAGGAAAAATGCGTGCATTCCTTTCGCGATAGGATAGAATCGAAACCCCTTCAACTTCCAATTGCTTCAGTGCTTTGACCACAGATTACCTGAAGGACTCCGATCCAATGAAAAAATATAAAGTTCAAATACAACCTACGTGCTGTATCGGTTGTTGGCTCACGGTTGGACCAATGATTGACATCTAAAATACTTTCTCTATATTTTTCAGTAAAAATATTGTTCAGCTACAACTTCAATGACGTAGACCAGCATTGGAAAGCACTCTAGACCGTAGGTCGTTTAGAGGGTTTTCAACTTATTTCGTTATTATGAACCTGCAGCCGAAGTTTGTTGGTTGAATTGTCTCATCCTTAGCCCAGATGTTATAAACTCTTAAGTTTTTAAAATATAAAATTACCCAAAAAGTTATTCTATGCAATGAAACTTCAACACTTTCAGGTTAGGTGGGAATCATGTTTGTCTGTGCCTAGATACGCCTCTGGCACCGAAACGATCTGCAATACACTATTAGTCTTCTTGCTCTAACGATTAGAAGATATAATGTTTTTTACGTGGCTTAGTTATATGAGGACGAATCACGGACCGCCTATATTGAAGGGTGTATTTCCTCGTTGGCTGAGAGTGTACAGATAAGATACAGCATGAAAGACATGTTGCAAATGCTAACTAGGACTATTGAAGTATATAAGACAATCAAATTTCTACGTGCTTTATTTTAACGGAGTTCATTTATTTTCAATAACAAAAGCTTCCAACGGTTTACCTTTCTCTTTCTTCTTCCTAAATGATAATAGTAATCGAACTTTACTCAGATGTGTAGAAACTTTTAAAATAAAAAATTCCCGATTGAATAGCAACCGGTAAAAGGAAAACTTAATATGCACATTTCTATACCTACACGCCCGGTGAAGGGTTTTCTGCGTTCGGTTGGCCGAAAAAATTGAGTTTCTTTTAGCTTGTGGGTATAATGCACGTCAAAGATTAAAGTGTTGGCCAATGTTTCGATCCGACATTGCAGTCGCCATCATCAGGGTAGCAGTCTTAAACTGTAGGAGACTGTAGGAGTCAGTAGGATGATAGTGACTGCAATGTCGACCAAAACTTGGCGAACTCTTCACTTTTCATAAGGCTAACATCCATAAGCCAGAAAACCTCAGACAATCGTCGTGAGAGCCCAAAATCCTTGTAAGTAGGGGCATGTGTTTTTAGCAAAAAGATTTTGAGACCAGCAAGAGGGTCAACAACTGTAGCATCATCTGTTTTTCGTGATTGGTTCAGTTACTTTCAGGTGCGTGTCCACTGAATGGCCATATAAAATAAGGCTGTGGCTGATATTGCAGACGGCCGCCAGTTATAAGGACGAAACCGCCGTGGAAGGAAAATCGTATTGCTAGAAGCAGGAAATTTCCTCGAAAAATATGTTAGGGCAATTAGACTGCAATAAGTAGAGACCTGCAAAATTCGCGAATTCATTGACCTCTAGGATAGACTCCACAGTCCTTTAAATACTCGCGGAAATGACACCTGTTCATTGGCTACTGACGCGTGAGACGTCTCAACTAGGCTGTCCGAAATTTGCCACTTTCTTGGTTTAGTGTTTCCCATTAAGTCATAGTTCCCCGGATAAAATGTGGGCCAATCGCAGAAGCGGTACGAAGGTGTACAGTAGTTTTTTTGATGCTAGCCTATCGCGAAATGAATCCGCGAATTTTGCATGTCTCTAGCAATAAGGTATATGACCGCGCTAGCTGTTTATTTCTTGCAAATGGTGACCGTATTCAAGAAAATCCATTGCCTTATTTGACCTAGCCATTTAAGCCACGTTTGCTTCCACACTGAATTCTTGTGACTGGTGTGCTGACAGTAGACAAGTACCTGAAAGTACTCGACCAGTCACGAAGCACAAACGATGCTACAGTATTTTAACACTCAGCTAGTCTCGAAATCTTTTCGCGAAACGTATATGGCCCTAAGTATTGTTGTCTAATGGGCGTTCAGATATTTCGCGAAGAATGCCTGTCCCTAGTTATAAGGACCGGAAATAATTTCGGATTCATTTTGCAAAATGATAAAATTTTAAAATGTTTACCTCTAAGCTAATGCCGATATTGGCTCACAGTCCGTACGGAATATTCTTAGCCAATGAAAAACCCTCAACTAAATAATAACCGAATCACAGGTTGCCAAGTTGAAACGTCTCCCCAGTCAGCAGCTAATGAACATGTGACATTTGCCGACGCACACAAAGGACTATGAAGTATATTCTAGAGGCAATTGAAAACGCAAAATTTCTGGTCCCTACTTATAGTTAGAGACCTGCAAAATTCTCGGATTCATTTCGTGATATGCTACAACTCAAATAATTATACCTTAGCGCTGCTTCTGCAATTGGTTCTCTGTTAATCTGGAGTAATGAGGGCCAATTAGAGACCCTCGCTCAAATAAGTGTCGAATCACAGACATTCGGTCGAGACGACTCACAAGTCAGCAGCCAATGAACAGGTGGCATTTGCCCGAGTGTGTGTAGAGTGTAATAGAGTCTATCCTGGAGGTCATTGAACCCTCGAATTTTGCAGATCTCTACTTATAGTTATAAGCCACATTAAGGCTTGCTTGCACTTGCCAAGTTTTTTTTCTTCACATTTCAGGGCTTTTCGTTAACTTTGTTCCCACACCTGTCGTGCACTATATGTTGCAGCTGAAATATTCTGATAAGATGTTTCAAAATATTATCCGATAACGGTAAAAAGTCACGCAAGTGTCCATAACACTGAACACTTGCGTGAACCTTTACAATGCGAAACGTTTAGAGAGATAATTGTGATTCCACAAAAAATGCTAGGGAAGTATAAGAATGAATGTGCAGGGAAAGCACTCAAATAATTGTAATGATAAGGAAATTATCCAACCAACTCGGTGCCTTAGATAGATCCTTAATACAAGTAAAATATATTTTTTACTCTTTTCATAGTTCGTCTCACGCATAGATTGCAGTACAGGGTAAATAGCAACCTCTGTTTCCAGATTGTAACTATTCATGTGGTTAACATTAAACATTTGACTTTGTATACCATCATTAATTATAATAGTTTTTTTGTATTTTTTCTAATATTTACTAGTTGGTTTATTGACAGTATTTTCACAGTTGCAGTGAATACAAAAAAATAATAATTCAATGCTACGCACATTTTAGGTGCTAATTTACATGAGAAACGTTTTTTAGCAGTCGGTCGTCTACTATTAATTATAATAATTTAAATAAAATTATGTGCTTTGCTCAAAAGTGCAAAAAATTATAATATTAAATGTTATAAGTAAAATTTTTGACATAAAAAATATTATCAGATGCTGCTCTTGATGAAACACAACAGGAACATATATTTACAAAATCCTCGTTCCAAATTTTACTTTACAAATTACAATGTTTAAGAAAAAATTTTAATAAATTTTTATTACATTATAACATTGTGTCTAAAATGATTTTTTGATCTGTCTAGCGTAAGTCTGGCAATGGAGCACACCGAAGTAAGGACAGCGCTATGCCTACTGCAATCTAATGATTAGACTTGCTACAGGTAGGGACAGGAACAACTTGCAGTTTCATTTGAACTGTCTGATAGAATACACAATCCTCTCTGTACTTACGCAAATTACACCTGTTCATTGACTACTACCTCGTGACACTTGTTAACTGGGATGCTTGTCAAGTGTCCAATCACTGAAGCAGCTTTAAGTTGAATTGGTTTTGGATTCTATACGATCGTGAAATGAATCCGCGAATTTTTCCGGTCTCTAGCTATAGGAAGAAATTCCAAATGTGCACGAACGCAGATTTTTTATATTTTTTTCGACGCGTAATTCAGGATGCATGTATCTAAATTCACCCCTTCTCTCTCCCTGCTTCACTGGAGTAAAGTTATATTTCGCAGAACGCAGAAGCGATGCGCATCACTTCCTGTTTTCGGCGCGCGCAGCGCTGAACGGGCGGACTCGTGTTACGCTGAGCGTGCGCGCGTCTTTTGTTTTGTGTTTTTTTTTTTCCTTTTATTTCCGTTGGCGCAACTCCGGGGTTCCAGAAATGCACGCGCGCGCGCGAGGCGGGCGAAACGTGCGATCGGCGATCGAGCGAAGCCGCTCTCGGATCGGCGCGTGCGGGGGAGGTTGGCAGCCGTGGCGTCCGCGATTTCCAGTCCCGCTTGGTATCACGTACTCGGCAGGAAAAAAAAACACGTTCGCGCGAAAAAAAAAACGCAAGGGTTTCGATGCGTAACATCTTAGCTCTCGGTGAACGGCATTGGGTGGAAGTAATTTCGTGAATGCGGCGGAATTCAAGGAACGGAAATGTGTAACAACCTCGGTGATGCCCTCTATGGCGGATGGCGCGAACGAGAGTTCACAAAGCCAAAGATAAACATTATAGTATTAACTGTTAAGTGAATTTTAACAACACGAGCAGTATTTTAATAAAATTTCTTGTCAAAATTCAGCTCTAAACCCGGGATTTAGTTGTTTTTTTTTTTTTAAGTCTTTTTCGCTTATATCGGAGCCGTTGCATCATATAGGTTAAAATTTCGCTCTGCAAATCGAATGATTCGATAGTCAACGTAGCTGCTCCGGCAGCGAATTCTAGCGGCGGGTACGGAAACTACGTGGGATTCGCGTCCATAAATGTAGTTGCAAACACAATCTGCGTATATGTATCATGCTCGGCAATATTTTAAACAATTTCACGGTTATTATACGTTTATGTCAGCGAATCGTTGGAAAGCAGAGTAGACTTGAAGCACGTTCACATCTTCACTTGATGACTGGACATCAGTGATGTTGACGACCCTGAGCCAGTTATAAACAAGTAGTGGTAGTGGTTATCCAATCACCTGTAACCGCCTAACGCTAAGACCTTATTAACGGCCAAGGAGCACTCTTAAAAGGCTTCTTTATGTAAAGGCAAGTTAAGTTTATCCTGGAGTTAAGTGAATCCGCGAAATAATTTTGGTTTTTTCATTGATGCGATGGTCTGAAGTTCAAACATGTTTACGTTTGCGCAACTTTCTTCTCGTTAACAGTTCATGTGTGAGGTCTTTGAGCCAATGAGAAATAATATAACTAACGGACAACACTTGTGACGCACACAAAGCCAGTAACCAATGAACAAAGTCTCTTTAAGGTTAATTGAGCCCGCAAATAAATTAACTTAGAAATAAATAGAGCTACAATTATTTCTCGGATTCAGTGGACTTGGAGCATATGTATCTCTAATCCTCGTTGATGATTCTACTACAGTGCTCTTGACGAATCTGAGCCAATAACAAACAAGGCGAAGAGGTGGTTTACCCAACCACGTAAGTATAACTCGCCTAAACATGCGAGCTCGTTATCGACCAATAAACACAAAAAAAGAGGATTTATTGCCACCTATCCTGGATTTAAATGAAAATGCGAAATAATTGTAGCTCCAGCGATAAATCTTCATTAGGAACTAGAAAATTTTTTGGGTGCATTGGATTCCTGGATGGACTCCACGATACTCTTCATACTTTGGCACACTTCAACCGTTCATTGGCTGCTGACTTGCGAGGCGTCTCAGCTGGGTGACTTGTTATTCGAGTCTTTATTGATTGATGGTCGATCTCCAATTGGCCAACAGTCCTCAATATTTGACAGTGAACCAACATAGAAGTAGCACAAAAGGTATGATTAGTTTGAATTTTTTATGTATCACGAAATATACCCGGGAATTCATCCGGTATCCAATAGCTGGCACTGAGTAATGATTGGCCGCGGCCTCCGGTGGCGGACTCTCCCCGGAACCTGGCAGGGTTCGCTCCGGAAAAACCACGGGAAGATGACGATCAGGTCGAAGGAGGAAAAGGACGAGCGAGAGACATCTTCCTCGCGCGCTGGTTTCCGTCGCCGAGCGCACGCCACTGACCCGGGGAAAACAAAGACCACCGCACAGGGGAGAAAAAAATTCAGTCCTTTTCAAAAGATTCCTTTGGAAACCACAGTTGCCAAGAAGTACTCTGTAATACTACAAGAAAGATATTGTAAGTGTTTACAACACATGGCTGTAGTTAATATTTGCGTACATGAAATACTTTTTTTTTTCGAGATAATACTTAGTATTTCTTACAAAAACTGCGCATAATTTATATTTTAATTGATGTTTCATTCAAGCATAATATTTAAAACATGCAAAATATAATTCAAAAATTTGACTTTATTTTGTATTACCATGCAAATTAATGGAAAGCTATTCAGGGAACGGTTTACAAATAACTGTAACTGATGGAGGTACTGGAACAACACAAAGCATGAATGCCCGGGTGAGAATCCGAACCCAGTGTTACTGCGTACACTTTTTTGTAGCGATACAGTTGATTTCACGTAAATATACAAATTTGCAATTATTTGAAATTTTACATGAATATTTCCGTTCCATTCATCAGATAAGAAAATAATTACAGTACGGCAGTTGAGTAGTCTGATCATTCGTCTCCCACTAAGGAAACTGAAGGGGTCCTGTTTCAGAGTTATAAAAAATGATTTAGTTTATATTTCAATAAAACATAAAATACAGTGTAAGTGTAGCAGCCCTGCCACGCAGCAAAACAGCTTCCTCCACGAAAATAAATAAATAAAAAAATAAGAAATAACAAATTTAAGACCTGGAAATTTCACGGATTCATCTGGTGCAAGGTAAAAAATCCACAGTTATTTCATATGCTTTCCTATTGGTTGATGTCTTACTGTCGAGCATCCCCTTCTTCTGAGTGGGTAGATGTGATTCTGTCACTCTACTGCTGTTCGGTAGTTGACTGGCCCTCATTCGTAGAAGGGAATGTGGAAATGACTATGACCCAATCGTCAAAGAAATGCAAACGTGTAACCTGTTTGCAATCTCCCTTGTGACTAAAAGAATCCTCGAAATTAGCAGGTGTAGAACCTTAGTTCAACTTATTTTTTTTGTTTAGATTAAATTAATCCATCATTAACTCTCTGCTCTGATTTATAATTTTTTTTCCATTTATATAACTCAATTTCTGGGTTTAATACGTTGTAACTAGGGGCCAGAGAAAATTTGCGATATTTTTCTGGTGACAGTCTAGAATGAAAAAACTTTTATACAATTGAATACCCTTTGCATTGTATTACGGATGATTTGACACGACCTGGAGGACTAGAAGCTAGTGACAGTCACTTAGGAATAAATCCAATCCTGTATTGAGTGACCAGGAGAGAAGATGGGAGATGAAAGCAGCCAATGAACACGCTTCTTCTACTTTATTATGCACACTTTTGTAGGGTCTTACCTGGTAACCATAAAGTACAGCGAATTTTGCAGGTGACTACTCATTGAAGCCTGATTACTTCTTGAAGCAACTTTAAATCCACGAATTTCGACATAAAAAATGCCCCAAGTAGCTACCCTAAATGTAAATGGGAAGTTGTGTTGACACATGAAAAATCTAAGACGGCTTGACCTAATTCCTCTGAAATAAACGGGTGTTTCTTAGTGCAAAATGTTATATGAAAATTTTGGTATAGTTGGATTTTAATATTTATTTGAGGTTATAATAAATGAACTTGAAATTTTTTTACGACAATAGAAGCTAACTTATTCATTAATAAAATGGTTGTACTACATTAATAACGATGGAAGCTTGCAATAAATCTTCATCTCCAACCACTGTACGGTATATTTACCATACTCATTTATAGTAAATAATTTCTGTAATATTTCTACGGACACTGTCAAATCATACTTCACCCAATGAAAATACCAAAACCGCAATTCGTGCATTGTAGCCCGTAGCGAGAGAAACGCAAACTGCCGCGCGCCTCTGAGCCAGACCAGGAGCAAGGTGACCCCGTCGCGCCGGCGGGGAGAAGCGACCGCCCGCGAGTGGAAAAGCACCGGCGAGCTGCTCTCGCGATAAGATAAGATAAGGAGGCGTCACCTGCTGGAGCGCGCGCCGCCTCGGGCAAGGCAAGTCAGTTCCTTATCACCTTACTTACTTGCGTACAGGCGTACGTCCCGCGGCAAGACCGGACAATGACGTAGCTCTTTAATGACTCGTGCAATGGAGGAATTTCATTTAATATTGGTTTTTTGGACATACGCTTTGAAGTTTTGCACTTTTTGTCATGGAAATAAACTAAAGAAAGCAAAAAATATATAAATGAAGAGTTTTTTTTTTGTTTCTTTATTTGTCCCGTGTGCGTTCCTAAACAATTCATGCGATCTCGATGAAATTTTGCACACTTGACCTTTGAAACACGAGGAAGGTCTAGGTGATGATTTCGGAAAACCTTCCCTATATTCCGTTTCCTCCCCTTAGAACATAACTTTGACACTACATTATGATATTTTTGTTCAGTTTGCATTCAAAATTTGGATAATATACTGTCCGTAATTTATTTATGAAAATAGAGGCAGGTCACTGTCAAAGAGAAATAAAACAAAAACACCCCCATGCCCCATTACCTCCCCTTAAAACATAAAGTAGTTCTTTTTGATGCAATTTTACACACTAAGGGGGGAAATTACTGTCTTCAAATAATTTAGAAAACAAGGAGAATGTGGAAAATCTACCCTCATCACCTTTTTCCAATCCTTTACGTCAGAAATTTGGTACTTCTTTATGAAAATTTGCACACATGACATTCAAAATAAAAAGAAAAATACGGTTCAACATATAATTTATAAAAAAAAATGTGTAATGTCATTCATTGCCTATATTAGTTTTTTCAAACAACTCCATTCTGAGCCCTTAAAACAGAACTTTGACACTACTTGATTAAATTTTGGTTACTTTTCACTCATTAGACTGCAATAAGGTATGCACGGATTAGCGACTGTTCCTTTGTAATTGGCGGCCGTCTGCAAGATAAGCCATTGCTCTATTTGTCAGGGCCATTTAGGATGCGTTTGTTTCCACACTGGAAGCAATTTTAATTTGTATGCTGACAGTAGTCATGCACCTGAAATAAACCCAGCAAACCACTGAATACAGACAATGCTAATAAGTTTCAACATACAGCTGGCCTGAAAATCTTTTCACGAAAACTATACATGTCCCGACATATGGCTTGCTTACACTAAAAATTTAATATTGTACCTTATCGTAAATTATATAAAGTTTTGATATTTATTTATATAACAATTTCTTCAACTTCTAAAGACTAAAATATAGTGTTTATTGACAGTATCATTTAAGTTACAGTCATTCTGAATTGAAGCAACCAGTCAGGCATTCCATTTAATCATGTTATGTGCTTAAACATAGCAAAATTGTAAATGTAAAATTGTAAAAAAAAGTGGGTTGACAAAGACATTTAAAATCAAGATAACTAATGTTGGTTTGGTCTCCTTAAAAGTAAACATTACCTATATTGTTTTTTCACGAAATAAAACATGAAGATCCATTATTTTATTTCAAGCTTATTTTAACAGCATACAATAATACATATATTTTCCCTAAAACTTTTTAGTGCCATTAGAGAAGCACATTTTTTTAAACATGACAAAATCGTAGGCTCTTTTACCTATATTTCGCAAAAGAGCACACCAAAACAAGGACAGTGCTAGGGGCAGAAGTCGTATAATGGAAAAAGTGAGTGGATGTCAATTAAGAGGTGTGACCAAAAAATTTGAGAATAATTTTATTACTAATAAAGTAATAAACTTACATCAAATTTGAACTAATTTCCTTCAAAATACTCTCGCTGGCTAGCGCTGCGCACACATCCCAATGTTCATACCTTGATTGGAAGCATTTCTGGAAGGAACTTCATCTGCTCCGACGTGGCCCTCTCGGTGTCAACCGGTTTTCATTTTAGCGCGACCCATTTTTCTGGTCTCCGATTCGTCGTTGAAACTTAATGTCAACTGCGTTGTTCGAAATAAATGATTGCAGATACGCAAATTACGCGCATTCATTTAGTCGCATGCTAGAATGCAAACTTTCACACTCTCGCACTGTGTTCATGATTGGACCGTAGTTATTTGGACACGCCCCTCTACGACCGTGAGCCAACGAAGCCCAGCTAGGAGAGAAGTAGAGAAGTAAGCGAAGTTAGTGGCAATCAACAAGGATTAAAATGTTCTCGCTAAGAAATCAACCAATAGGAAAGCAAACGTGGATTGAGCATAACTATGACTTTGAATTCTACCCTGAGGCCAGACGAATCTTTGCCAAATTTTGGGGTTTCTATCTATGATGCGCAACAGACATGGTAAACACGTCCTCACGCTTCCAACTCTGGAAGCCGACAGTCAAGTCACAACCTGTTCCAACTTTGCACTATCTCACAGGATCAGGCTATCGGACTTGTTACCTAAAATAGTTGTAGCATCAGTAGTTCTGTTATAGAAATTTGTTCCTCGTATTTATTTTATCACATCTCGTATACTGCACATTAAAAACTAAGGATGAGACGTGCTGTAGCTACCAGTGGTTTTAAAAAGGATTAGGGGGAGGTTTTTTTTTTGCAAAAGTAAATTTACATGTAGTTTATAGGAACTGGAAAAATTCAAGAAGTTCGGTGACCTTTGAAATGAACTTCAAATTCTTCTTCATACTCGTGAAAATGTGTCACACATCCATTCGCTGCTGACTCGTAAGACTTCTCAACAAGGTAACCCGTGGTTTCGGTTCTCTATTTGCGAATGGTTTCTCACTAGCATACAGTCAACCAGATTAGCTGTGAGCCAATACAAGAAGCACCCTACAATTTTAGAAAACCGCGAATTGAGCCTGCGAAATTTTGCGTTTTCCAATTATCGAGGACTTGGAAAATTCGCGTTATTATTTGCGGAAAGTCTAGAAAGCAACATTTTCTGCTTGGATGGTCCTTTTCATTGGATCACAGATTATTTGAGATTCACTGCAGGACTAAATGTTAATGTCAAATACCTAAAAATTACATCCGGCCGAATCATGCGCAACCCGAAGAAAAGTTGAGATGTAACAGCATACAATAAACTCATGATTTTGACTGGATAATGTGTAGTCAATCCTAACAAAAAAAAAACTCAAATTTTGCAGGTCTTAGGTGTATAAGAGTTTAGAACCGCAACAATGTTCGGACTGTATGTAGTTTGAACGCGCGTTTGTATCTCGTTAGTAGCATAGTTCGTTCTTATCAGGGCAGATACGTCCTATCAGGGCCTATGCCTTATCAGGAGAGAAGTGGTCCTGCCCCCTGCTTCCGGAACACGACAAGAGTCCGGCGAACAGAAGGTAGTCAGGGCGAACAGAAAATAGAATGTCCGCAAGAAATATCTCATTTTGCCTACCATCTGGCAAAGCTTCAAAACCTCCATTTAGCACGCCCGACCACCCCCCGCCCCCTTCCCAACTAGCCGCTCGGGGCAGCGTCAGGCACAGCTGTCCGCCTGCTTCCTGCTGCGGTCTGCAGTTCGGAGTCCTGGGTCGCAACCACGCTGGCGCAGAGAGTTGGCCGATAATGGAGACGGTGGTAAATCGCAAATATTGTTTGTGATGTGATGGTTCACATGTTTCTGCCAGTTCTTCTTACACTCGTAACTGTGTAAATAATTATATATTTAACACGCAACTGTTAACTTCAAACAAATAGACTTTTTTCAGTTAAATGTACAACTAAATTATTTCCCCAATAAGGGGCACTATCCACAGAACAGCTGTAGACACGATCAATGTACTGAAGACTAACAAAAGTTAAATTTTCCCGCTCTGAATCTTTTCTCTTTAATAATATTGTATTGCTACCTGTTGACTACACTTCATTCCCACACTCTTTGTCACAACTGCAAGCGTCTCACATTCTACTGATGGAGGTATACTATGCTCAGTTTCTACGCCCACCAGTGTGCAAGGTGAATCCACCATTCGCCGGGGTGGGATATGCTCGTCAGTGGCGCACTTCATGCTCATTCTCGTTGACGCAGCTACAGATGTACCCATATATGTCACCAGTTGAGCCATAATGTCACGCCTATCTGAGTGCAGTTAGTAGAGAAGCTGCAAGCGGTGGGAGCGATACTTTTTTGCCGCGGAACCTATACCTCCACGCGCGTCGCACTTGTATTTGTCTCAGATTCTTTTGGGGGGGGGGGGGGGGTGTACCAGGCTCTGTTTCCACGCACATCAGTGTGCATTAGGTGAGCAGTTGGCGTGAAGAAGCTAAAGTGGAGGGATCATGAATTGCCCGCCGCGGCACCTATACATTTACTCGTGTCGCAATTGTATAGATGACTCAGTTTCTGTGGCCCAGGGTGTACCGGGCTCTGTTTCCACGCCCAGCACTGTGCACGGGCCGAGCCTCCGGCCAGCGGCCAGGGAGAAAACTGCTCGTCGGCGGCGCACTTCTTGCCCACACGCGGTGGCGCAACTGGTCCAGAGGCGCTCCCGCTTGCCAGAATCAGCAGCGAAGCTGTCCGACCGAAAAGATCGCACCGGAGCTATTATTACTCGTGTCCTTAAAGATACACCCAGCGCCTCGGCTCCGACTCGCTTCCAACACTCCGCTTGTCTACACACGCGAGCATTCTCCGCGTGTGTCGCAAGGAACTAGTCTACTGTGTTTCGAGCAGTAGACAGGCAGATTTACGGAGAAGTGCCAAAATATAATCAAACCTGCATGAAATCGAAAAAAAAAAGTTTACTACCACTAAAGTCACAGTTATTTTGCGTGTACATTTTACTCAAGGCAGGACTCAAATTGCCTCCATATAACAAAGCCTTTTTTTAAGCGCCCGTTGGTTGATAATAAGTTCAGGTATGTTGACGTGTTACACTTCTTATCCTTGTTCATACCTGACCCAGGGTCACTAATGGCGTGTCAAGAGCACTGTTGTCTAACGTCCAATTATTAGATATTTAATGCTTACATTACTCAGCGTTGTATACATTATTGCTGGAGCCACACTTAATTCGTAGAATATTTTAGCGTCCAGCTGCCGCAAGGACGTAGAACTGGTGGAGGGGGGGGGGGGGGGGCGGGGGGCCGTGCTTGCGCTTGCAATATGGTTACTGTGAATCTGGGTTGATAAACGTAAACGTCAAAAATATGTTTTATGGATAACTTTCTGTATATATTAAAGTTTCCCTCTTATTGCATGCAATAGTCCAACATATGGGCAGTGTGCATCATGCAAGAACCCCGTCCAGTGATGCACCCACGCAGAAATCTCGTGCCACGCGCTCATACAGGCTTGCGCCCCGGCCAGCTGGACTAGACCGTGCTGCACATAAAGTGCGCTCGCCGGCCGATACCGAGACCAGAGGCTTGCCATTCCTGGAACTGGATTGCGCGCGATTGGGTGAATACTTCTTCTTCTCGCTATCAACGAACCCAGGGTTTGCACAGGGCGTGTGGGCCGATCACCCATATGCATGTGTTTCCAGTCCACTTTGGAAACGAATCAATCCTCGAAAAATACTCGCCCTGTCTAGAGACCCATAAATGTTATGGATTCATCTCGTCTCAGCCTCAAAATCCGCAGTCCTTTGTATACCCTCATATGCATGGCTGATCTTTTTCTGCAGAACCACCCTTTCTTCTGAGTGGGTCGGCGTGATTCGGTCGCTCTACTGCTATTTGGTAGTTGACTGGGCCGCAGTCGTAGAGGGGAGTGTCGAAATGATTAGGACCCCATTAGAAAAAAAACATTATTATGGTATAAATCTTTGCAATCTCCCTTGTGACTAAAAGAATCCGCGAAATTTCCGGGTCTCTAATCATCGTCAAAGATTGTTGAATCCATTTCCTTTTAAAGTGACTTAAAATATGTATTTAGTTTACTATCAAATCTTTTCAGTCGCACGCAACGTAAAATCTAACCATTTGAAAAAGATGGTACTGCCAAAACTCGTGAAAAAAAAAAAAAAAACACTTAGTAAGGCCGTGTATTTTAAGCTGATTAATCTGAAACCTCATTACTCTGCAATACGTTATGCCTGCGCCAGCGATTTCTTCCTTGTGAATGGCTGCCGTCTGCAAGAGAAGCAATTTACTTATTTGGCCAGGCCATTCAGGATGCGTTTGCTTCCGCACCGAACGGCTGTGATTCGTGTACCAAGGATAAACAAAACATTCAACCAATCACGAAACACAGGCGAAGCTACAGTGTTTTACGCTCGACTAAAGCTCGAGATATTTTCGAGAAAAATACACTGTCCTGACTCTTAGCTGTTCGTAGTCCAACTCAAACGACTGTGTTTGCAGCATAGTAAAACCTTCGCGTGAGCTGTACCTACGCGTCGTTTTCACCGTAAGCCCGCGATGCCGGGGATCGCAAGTTTTGGTGGAGGGGGGAGGGAGAGGAGGGGGGTACCTCCTGCATGCAGCGCGTGAGAGGTTAGAAGCAGCGCGACGCCAGGAATAGCGAGTCGACGGGCCTCCAGCTACGAGAGACCCGCCCGCTCTCCCGACCTCCCGGCGCGCTTCCAGGCTCGGCGCCCATGAATGGAAGTAACACCCTCAGCCACATCCCAAACATGCATTTAGAAACAATTACATGGTTACATCACCATAAACTATATCACAATGATCAAAAACCGGGTTCGAGAGAGACTGAACTATATGTGCGTGTGTGTGTGTGTATATATACATACAGGTCGGCAGCGGGTTGTTTTTAGACGCAGGTCATGCGAAATGCCACATGACTTTCTCCTTATCATCATCATCATATGCTGTGGCCAATTTAGCGAATCAACATGCTGACTGACGTATGGGCCTACAGAAGTAGCCTTAGGTGGCGTGGCTTCCCACACAGTTGAAATTGCAGGCGTTGTAACAGCTCACCTTGAATCAACAAAAACATACTGCCTAACAGATGTTTTACAAATTTTTTTTCCCAACTTCTGTGGGGGGAAGAGGTTATATGTACCCCTTATCCCTCCTGCGTCCGCCACAAACACAAACCCCTCTCTCCCACAAACCCCCCCCCCCCCCCCCCCCCAAAAAAAAGCGTGACGGTCTACTATGCGATGGACGTGACGCCAACAAATCATTTGTTTTCCCAGCCAAATACGTGCGGCACATTTGTCAAGGTGAAAAGTAAAATGGTGAAAGTGGCAGACTTTCTGATTTCTAATTCCCATCGCACCAAGGGTGGAACGTAACCTAAATATGGCTTGACTAGGGAATTAGTAATATTAATGTTATTATTTGTGTGTTTTTACACGTTATTTTTTTTACTGAATTATCTGTTTACGGAATTATCTTTGCTGTATAGGCTCGTAACATTTACTTCAGCTGATATTGGTATGCTGTACTTGTATTTATGTATTCATCTTTTATGCTCATTCTTGAAGATGATTTTTTTATTACAAACAGCGTTAACAGCAATGGAGTTCGTCCATGAAATTATTTGGAATAGGCTACATGTCCCCCCATTCCAAGAGTTATCAAAGGATGTATTCATAAACTGAATTATGTTGAGGTCAGTGATTGAACCCACTAAAACCGCAATCGTGGCTGCCGGGATACGCGAAATATTAAGGGTTAGTTAATGGTTATTTGTCACGACGATGTTACTTGACATGCAACTGTGGAAAGTTCATACTGGAAAAATTCGCAGTTTCAATTATGTATTGGATGGACTCCATGACCCTCTATGCACTCGGGCAAATTACATCTGCTCATTGGCTACTGACTGAAGACACCTGCTTACTGGGATACACGTGATTTTATACTTCTTTTGTTGAAGGTTTTTCATTGGCCCAGAGTCCTCCACATAAACTGTGGCCAAGTCACTGAAGCAGCTAAAAGGCAATTTTATTTGGATTTTAGTCAATCGCGAAATGAATCCGTGAACTTTTCTGGTCTATACTTATAACAAGTGACAGCAAAAATTTTCTGGCACGATAAATGCAAGTGTGAACACTAGAGAATAAAATTTTGCCAGGGACTTTATTGACAAAAATATTTATAATGTCGTCAAAAAAAGTTACTTTATTTTCAATTAAATACATTTATTCTCTAATACTTGCAGTTTTTTTATCCTGTTATGTGAAAACTACACGAGCTGCTATAATGTTCGCTACGTTTGTTCAGTGATAGAACCAACAGCCATATGTTTATCATACTTGGTGCGTGCTCAAGTTTGTGCCGTTACTGTTGAAAGGTAGTTCATCATCAGAGCGGGAACGATCCATTGGCCTAGAAACCAATAACTTTATGAATTTAAAGAGTCACTTGACTGCCTCTAAATCATTCAGTATAGAAATATTTTGAAAAAATTGTCATTAGCTGAAAACACACTTATTTATCTAAAGTATTTGATTTTTAAAAAAAAAAAAAAAACGTGTTTATTAGATTGATATTAAGGGTAGCTTACACTTAAAAATAATGTGAGCGAGTTTTTCAGTATTCACCACTAATGTGTAACATCTAACCTCTGTGACGAACAAATTTGTGTTTTTTTGCATGTTGCAAATACACTTATAATTCGAAACATGGAAACGAAATACGTAGAATCCTTTGAAATAATGCCAAGCGTAGTAAATATACGCAAATTGTGTTTTCAACTACATTTCTGGACGCGAATCACACGTAGTTTCCGCACCCGCCGCTAGAATTCACTGGCGGAGCAGCTACGTCGACTATCAAATCATACGATTTGCCGAGCGAAATGTTAACCCAGATAAAGAAAGGGCTCCGATAAAAGCGAAAAAGACTTGAATAAGTAATAAATCCAGCTTTGGACCTGATTTTCGACAAGCATTTTTATTAATTACTAATTATTAATTTACATTTAAAAGTTAATACTATAAAGTTTCCATTTGGATTCGTGAACTTTGGTTCGTGCCATCCGCCACAGATGGCAGCACAGTGGTTGTTACACATTTCCGTTCCTTGACTTCGGTCGCATTCACGAAATTAATCCCATCAGATGCCGTATACCGATAGCTAAGATGTTACACATTCTTAAAACCAAGGGTGCATGAAGCTATTTTAAGTGCTCGCGGCTCTCCACCGTGTAAATATAGAGGGACAGAATTCTGATGGGTTGAATTTACTACCTGACATTTTGTGCAACATCTGGAGGTGTCATGCATTATGCATAGCAGTCAGCTGCTCGCGTAGTTGCTAATGGTGGCCGTCCACACTATTTACAGCCAAGTGCCGCGATAGCAATTAGACCTGTCAGAACGTAAATGATGATTAGGAGATGCCATTACATTTCGAGCATCTGTTTTGACTAACTGGCTAAGCTCAAATGCGCGTTAATGGCTGCATCCGCTGCACATTTAACTTTACAACCTCGGAAGAATCTAACCAGAACACGAAAGAAGGATGCAATTATGTACCTCGGTTTGAAGTTGAAATTTACCAAGGCGATGATACAGTAATAACGCTAAATAAATTGACTACTGCAAAAATATTTTTTAACTTATTTTTATAAAATAGGCCATTGCTGAACAATACTGTATGTTATAATAAAGCCCTAAGAACGGAAAATACGATGAATACAAACCTGCAGAAAACCAACCAAAATATGCCGATGTTAAAATTTTAATCCATAGACACCACACACAATTCCACGGAAGGAATTATTCATAATATCACAGCACGGACGAACACACAAGGCTGTTTGTGCCTGACGTTGCAGCTGTTTTGTATGAGGCAACGTACTGTGTTAGTCAGTGCTGTCATCGTTGTAGGGTCCAGATGTCACGTCGCTGTTTACACCTCTGTGTCGTTGTGTCGTCCTTGGAAAAGATAATCGAATATTCAATCATTGAGCTTTATTTCGTTTTTATTGTGCCTGTTAATGCGCGCAGTTAATACTGGAAAGCTATTCAGGGAACGGGTTACAAATATCTTGAACTATTGGAGGTACTTGCGACAACACACTATCACAAAAGCCTAGGTAAGAAACCGAACACAGTATTACTGCGAACATGGTAGTTTTCACGTAAACGTACAAATGTACAAACATTTTAAATCTAACATGTATATTTCTGTTCCTATTTACAAAAAAAAAATACGGTGTGTGAGTATGTGGGCGACAGATATTCTGCTGTTGGTTGTGCGTGCCGCTGCCCAATGCAGAACGGTTGTCCGGTTCTGTCTCTGCTGATCCTCCTCTGCTGGACGGCCGGCGGATCGACGCAGGCGGATTGAGCGTGTCGCAAGAAGCTGGCGGCCGCTCGGAGCGACGGGTCGTGAGCTTGTCGGATGCCAGGGCATTTCGCTGACCTCTCCGTCGAACCAGCTCGCCCTTTTCTATGTTCCTTCTCTCTCTCTCTCTCTCTCTCTCTCTCTCTCTCTCTCTCTCTCTCTCTCTCTCTCTCTCTCTCTCCTCTCTCTCTCTCTCGGCAGCGGCACACATTCCTCGCGGATCAGAGCGAATGAATTCTCTCAAGTGCCTTACAGTGCACGCCTCTCTCTCTCTTCTCCTCTCTCTCTCTCTCTCTCTCTCTCTCTCTCCTCTCTCTCCTCTCTCTCTCTCTTACCATTTATCTCTCATTCCGCCGCTTAGAGACACGTTATCTCACGTGAAAGAAAAATTGTAAAAAAAAAAGTTAATAACCTTACCTGCCACCCATGGATAGATATACGGCTCCTTTCCCAGGGGTGATGGTGGAGGGGACAGAGTTGCATGTGGATTTTTATACACACACACACACAAACACACATACACTCACACTTCCCGATGTGCTATTCATTGATAAATCCGACTCGTCTTTACAAATCCTGACCCACTTTCAGACGATCTAGAAACTTATGACAGTAGATGTAGCTCGTCCCGTAACCAACAAGATAATTCCGAAAAGTTTAAATTTTTAATTTTAAACCTCAGAAAATATATTTTTTAAATTAACAAGGCGTTGCATTGTGGTGTTGTTATAGAAGAATCGTCATGGGACCACACGATGTAACCAATGTTTGCTTATTTGTAAGTCATGGCCACAGACTGCAATAACACGTAAACACGAAAAATACTTTGCTCTCTTCTGCGAGCCATATAGTATAGTTTGCTGCGGAAACGTATTGAAGAACGTGGCGTCCTCAACTATTCAAACTGTATGTTTGGAGCGCGTGCCATTCGTTACTAATCTAGAATGCGTTTTTCTACGATGTTTGCGTTGCTGCTGCAAGCTTGCATAGGTTCAGGTTAAGGTTAATTTTAAAAGTTAGGAATGAAAATGCTGTACGTTTGACATGCTAAGGCCAAACAATTTACATCCCGCTTCATGTTTTTCACGCAAATGTGTAAACGTACATGACTGTTAAAGCCATGTTCGTTAATGATGCACCTTAATGATGCTCGTTTTGATTGTTAAAACAAAGATGATTTAGAGCTCGCGTAGCAATGCTAAAAGCAAACTCCGCAAATTTACGTCAGTAGTAGTAGTCTACAATCAAAAATAATGCGGAAAAAAAAACTTAGGTTTTCAGTTTTAATAAATTCTGTTATTATTCGGTAATTTCAGGGTTCCAATGTTCAAGCAATAATATCATTAAAATAAACCGTTTGTTATTTAGGTACATTAAAAATAATGCGAAAGCTTTTGAAGTGTTTCGTTAGGTTTAAATGCTTTAGAATGTTCTTATAAGATTATAAAGCAGAGGGACTGTACAGTATGTAGTATAGTAAAACATGGATACAACCTATTGTCGAGGTTTGGGAGGCTAAGCTTCCAAAGAGCGAAAGAGAGATGAGCTTGAAACTCATTTTTTGAAGTTTATGCAGATCTTTATTTGGAGGTTCGTTGTGGACGAACGATAATACGCACGAAAGAAGGGTTTGAACTGTCGTATCGTATTTTACGAGATATAAAATTTCTCTCCTATAATTTATCATATCTTCATCGGCAATACCTTAGCTAACTTCTTAGTTTCAAGGTAATTTTTCACGCTTTAATTACAGTTGCCCTATCTAAATTAATGAGATCTACAATTTCTGATTCATTAAGATTTACTGTAGCGTCATTGTTTTTCACTTAAATTTATTTATAAATTTATACATTTTTTGTTTCTTCTAACCAAGCTTTATTTTTTTCCATGCTTATACGGCACCTACAACCATTAAATTTAGCATATTTTAGGCAGTTTTACGTGTGGAATTCACTGCAAAATATAACCAATCCGTCTGTCCTAAAAACGTATAAATATATTATTATTATTTTACCGATATGTCCAAACTAAATCTGTGATTCTTAGTGCAGGAAAAATTTTCAAACGAACTAATTTAGATCGAAGACATTCCCGGTCCGTCAATATCCGCTAAACATACAGCTACGTTCCAAACGGGCGACAGCGAGTATCCATGTATACACATCATTTTAGCTCCCTTGACAATCAAATTCCCTTAAATAGTAAAATAATACACGATGTGTATCTTTTTGTGCACTATTCGTGTTTATCTTCTAAACTCCGGTTTTTTTTTTTTTTTTGTGTCTAGAAGACAGGGATTAGTTTAGAGACCCGCATTTTGGCTTCAGGTTAAAATTCAGAACCTTGAGTTTGCTCTACCAATTTTGCTTTTACATTAGTTGATTTCTTAGTGAGAAATTTTTTAACCTTGTTAATTTGCACTACCTGAATAGCTTACTTCTCTCCTTAGCTGGGCAACGTTTTCTCACGGTCTTGAAGGGGCGTGTCCGAATAACTGCGGCCCAATCATGAACTCAGTGCAAGAGCATGAATGATTGCATTCTAGCTTGCGACCAAACGTATCTGCGGAATTTCCGTACCTTTTTTAATCATCATTGAACAAAAGTAATCACCACAAACAAACTTTTAGGGGTTTGATTCCAGACAGTGAAGAATATCTCTGACCTCTCTCTTGATAGCCTTCGGGGATATTATTTTATTTTTAAAAATCATTTTTACACC
Organism: Bacillus rossius redtenbacheri; assembly: GCF_032445375.1. Lineage (NCBI taxonomy): Eukaryota > Metazoa > Arthropoda > Insecta > Phasmatodea > Bacillidae > Bacillus > Bacillus rossius. The sequence goes on from NC_086332.1 coordinate 72,050,071, forward strand.
TTGGGTGCTCGAATTTCCAAAAACAAGATATAACACATTCGTGTCATTGTTTCATTCATTGTCTGTCTCTAACGACATCTATGACGACGAGACGAGAAACTTTATCCGGGCGCAAACCCGTTGTCACGCCCAGCCTAAGAAAAGTGTCTATCCGTTTGGTTAGTTAAGGGTGCGTGGGACAACCGCGAAATGCATTTTGGTGCAAAGGGAAAGTAGTTTATTTTTTATTTTTATTTTTTCTTTGGAGGGTATGCATATCTCCGTCTTAATCCGGGATTCTTAGCACAATTAATTTTTTTTACAAACCAACTAATTTATATCGAAGACATTTCTGGCCAGCCAATATCCACTTCAAGCCTGCTGGGTTCAGAAATATTCTCTGTACATTTTCTCTATCAAACTTTTCGGGAAAGCCCTTTATCAGCCATTATCAAGGGCAGGCAACCATAGGCTTCAGTCCATAAGCCAGGATGTAGATAATGACTCTGGGCACGAAAGCCATCGATCTAGCTTAATGTCTCTGTAAGGGGAGAAGATACGTAGTTCCTGATACCGACATCTTGATGTATGCCAGGGATGCAACCAGTCATGCTGAAACATTAGGCGCATCAATATTAATTTATCAAACCAGGCAGAAATAAACTATAATTAATTTTTTTAACAAACGTCAAATGAAGTTTTAAAAAACATGTTTCAATCCCTGTTAATTTTGCGTTACAAACACTGTCAGAGAGGTCATTATTTATACGTCTGTTTGCATTCGACGGTAACGTAGATTAATATGCCATTTCAACTCTAACCCCTGGTTCGCTGCTCTCACCAGGAAGGTGAGTCCCTATGTTTCACCAATGGATATCCTGTGATTTGGTGGGAGTATTCATTGTTCAGGGCATTGTCCAACGTGATTTCCCACACACATATCCTTTCCCCCTCTCCTACTCCTCAGCCCCCTCCCCCACCCCTTACACCCACCTCCTCCTCGACGATTTCCATGATTTTAAGGTCAGGACGTTGAACACTACACCATCGAGACTTGGCGGAAACGAAGAAACATAAGAAACCCCCAACAGGCACAAGATAACCTTCAAAGCTTCAAAACGTTAGGGCCGGATCGCCCAGAATTCGAACTCGGGTCGTCTGCTTAGGAAAGAAATGCGTGCCATTTTTCCTACAGTCAAGTTTGCCTGAAACGCATAGACAAAACGATTATAGGCATAAGGTCTTAAGAGAAAAACAATTTTTTTTAGGTAATATGAATTTCGAGAAAGGAGCATTTTGTTATTTTAGTTGAAAACATTGTACTTAAGTGAAGAAGGGTACTCTGTTAAGTTTAATCTATAGTTTGTTCTTGAAGATCTTCTGAGATATTAAGACGTTAAATTTTAAGTAAAATTCCGTTGAGGTGATTAAAATTAACTAAGTCTTTCAGTATATATTGGCATTTAGAAATGTAGGCAAATTGCCTATTGGTAAAAACGATGTTCAATAGAGCCAGAATTATTTAATTTCATTCCAGGATTGACTAATATTCCCTTTGTATAGTAGAGTATTTTTAGAATGCTCATTGCAGGTTGACAAGGTCACATCCTATGACGGGTTACACGCGATGGGGTGATCACTTTTTTTTCTTTTTTGTTCATAAGTGTCTTACGGTCGTCCAAAGGCGCGTCAACGTGAATAATATCCGTATGTGATTAAAGTCTGCTTTGCTGTCCGATGATTTAACGAGATAGCCCGTGCCTCTTGTAAGAGGTCCTCTTCTGATTCACAGGGAAAAAACTATTTTCTGTACAAAAGATTACTTTGGAAACCAATTTCCAAGAAATAGTTTGTATTACTACAAGAAATATATTGTAACTTTGTTCAACACATGGCTACGGTTAATTTTTCACTTATGAAATAAGTAGGGGAGACCGGGGTCGAATGTAACGAGGGTCGATTGTAACATCCATAGAATTTGTTGCAGAGTTAGTTCAGAAAAATACCGCTAAATGGCAGTGAGTGCCTCTTCAAGAACTCTAACGCGTCACACGTACTCGAAGATCTAGAGCTAGTCGTGTGTTTGCTATTCAGCGCGGAAGATTATTGATCAGGTAAATAAATTTTATTCATTCCTTTATTTCTTTTATATAATTATGCGGTTAGAGTAAAAAGTTTTCATTTATATTTAATTTTGAAGAGAATTGAATGTAGTTTATTGTGGCTATAATAGAAAAGGAGTTAAACATAATGGATGCAAATTGTAAATTTTATTTTGTTCTTAAATGATTTGGGGACGATTGTAACACAAAGTGCTTAAGATTATTCCAGTGGGGTAAAAAAATGTCACGGCGTTAGAGTCTTTTCATACTGGAATAAATCAATATGTAGTACTTAAATAGACTACAGGAGAATACATAAGAAGTAATTGGTGTATTTTTAAGTTATTTACAATCCTCTGCGTAGTTGTACAATTAAACAGTGAACATTTCACATATTTTTTTTTTAACCAAAAAATGTATCGTATCTCTTTTGATAGTTTTTTTAATGTTACGTACCGATATTAGGCTATATCTTTGTTTTTTTCTAGCATACAATTTAGCCTTGACAAATTATGAAGAAAATGTTATGCTTATGATTTATTTTTACTGTGTTGCAGAATGCCAGGGGTTATGGATGCAGCCTCTCATGAAGTAATAGAAAAAGTAAAATCAGTTAGGTCAGTAGCAAAGCAATTTGACATTTGTCATGTAAGCCTGTACAGATTTGTAAAAAAAGTACGAGCTGCTTCGGAGAAAAAATTGTCTAGGCCGATAACTGGATACAAATCACACAATAAGGTATTCACAGGCAAACAAGAACAAACACTCAACAAATATATAAGAAGTTGTGTTGATCTGCATTTTGGACTTACTCCTAGAGAAGTTAGGAAGCTAGCATATGAATGTGCCGTTAAGCATGACTTGAAAGTTCCATCTAGTTGGACAGAAACAGGGTTAGCTGTGGTGGATTGGTTCACTAGTTACCTCAAGCGTAACAAAGATTTGACTATTCGCAAACCAGAGGCAACCAGCTTGGCAAGGGCTATGAATTTTAATAAAGCCAATGTGAAGTCATTTATGGATAAGTATGAAAGTGTTCTTCAGAAATACAAATTTGAATTTCAGCATGTGTATAATATTGACGAAACTGGAATCACCACAGTACAAGCTCCGAATAAAATTGTGGCTGCTAAGGGAAAGAAACAAATTGGTGCAATAACTTCTGCAGAACGGGGTAGCCTCGTTACAATGTGTTTTTGTGTAAATGGTACGGGAAATTAAGTCCCGCCAATGTTTTTATTTCCTCGCGTAAATTATCATGAATATTTTGTCAGAGGTCCCTACTGGTTGCATAGGAACCGCCAATAAGTCTAGATGGATGCAAGGAAGTGATTTTCTTTTATTCATGAAACATTTTGCAAACCATGTTCGCCCTACAATTGAAAGAAAAGTGCTAGTGTTATTAGACAATCATGAGTCACATTTGTCTCTTCCAATTGAGAGACATCTGCAGAGATAACGGGATCGTTTTACTCTCATTCCCACCCCACTGTTCCCACAAGCTACAACCATTAGACCGTAGTGTTTATGGTCCACTGAAGAAATATTTATCCCGAGATATGGACTCTTTTCTCAATTCTCATCCTAGGAAAAGAATTACAATTTATGACATTCCTGAAGTAGTTTCCTTTGCACTCCCTCGTGCTGCATCTCCTAAAAATAGTATAAGTGGCTTTCAGGTTTCTGGCATTTTGGCCTTTCAACAGAAGTGCTTTTCAAGATTCTGACTTTTCCCCAGCATCTGTTACAGATCAAAATTTACTTGAAGATTTGTGTATCCACAATTTTTTGGAAAAATAAATTGGAACCCCACAATCTTTTGTGGACCACCCACAGGCAACATCTCCTGAGCGGGAATCCCTCACACCCCAGCCAGGAACATCAGGATTGGGAGCGACCAAATTTTCACCAGAGAGTGTCCGCCCCTATCCAAAGGCAGAACAGAGATCAAAGAGTGCATCATCTCGTGGTATGAAAAGAGGTAGAAGTTCTATTCTTACTGATACGCCAGAAAAAAACATATGAGAGGAGAAAGCGAAAAGAAAGAGCAATGTGCCTGTATTGGGTAGAAGAGGCGTAGACAAAGAGATAAAATCAAGGAAAACTACATGTGAAGATAAAAGTCGTAGACATATTCTGACCCTTAATAAAAATGATGAAGATGATTGTCTCTGCTTGGTGTGTATGGAAAATTTCAGCAACAGTCGTCCACAAGAAGAATGGATTCAATGTACAAGCTGCCACCTGTGGGCACACGTCGCATGCACTGATGACAATTCCCCATTTTACTTGTGTAATGACTGTTCTAATTGACATTAATATGTTTCTTTAATATTTTATTTTCCCAAGAATTTTAATATTTGAGTTTTTTAAAGATATTGTTTGAGAAATCTGTACATATTGCCTAATTTCATACTGATATAGTGATTGTAATGTTAAATGTGCCAGTGTTACAATTGACCCCACCCCTGTTACAATTGACCCTATTATGGGGTCAATAGTAACAATACGTTTTTCAACTTATTTAGTGTTGCAGAATTGTTTCATGTAAGGAGTAAACCCTGTTATATTTTTTTTCAGGTAATATTATGTCCAAACTTTCATATTTAGTACATACATATCTTGTATATGGTAATGTATGGTATAAAACAATGAAAATGTGAAAAATGTTACTTTCGACCCCGGTCTCCCCTACAGATTTTGAGATAAAAGTGGGTATTCATTACGAAAATTGGCGCATAATTTTATATTATAATTGATATTTCATTCAAGCAAATTTTTTTCTTCAAACAATGGAAAATTCAATCGAATATTCAATAATTGGACTCTATCTTCTTTTATAATGCTTATTAATGTGCGCAATCAATGTCTCGGGTGAACTATTCAGGGAACGGTTTACAAAGAAATTTAACTATTAGAGCTACTGGGACAACACAAAGCATAAATGCCCGGAAAAAAATCCGAAAACAGTTGTGCTGCAAACACTATTTTGTAGTGATACAGTAGTTTTCAAATACCTGTAATTTTACATGAAAATTTCTATTCCATTTAAAAATAAAAATTCGCAGTGGGATTGGGGAGCCGGATTAGCGCTAGGAGAGAGATGGAGGAGGGTTGGGCTTTCATGTCTTTCTGGGAAGTAGAAGGTTGTGGTTCCATGAACCTTCCTGTTTATTCCATTTTATCTCTGCACACTCCGTCCTGCACATGGCCTGCGGGCTGATTACGAACACCATCGACGACTAGCGTTATTCTTCACGCGGTAACGAAACACGTATCGCATTTGGTGATTACGACCCACCTTGCGATATGCGTTTCGTTATTTTCCACGGTAACGCTGACCTGCGATACGAATCCATGACGTCAGAGGACAAGCAACAATTGAACAATTAATATGTTCGTCGAACAGACTATTTTGTAAGTGAATCATGAATACTTAGTGTTACTTGGAACAAAATAATCTTTTTTAATGCACTAATTTCTTAAATAAAGTCTTTAAAGCTTTTTTGCTGCCTTTTTCGTAGAAGTTTAAATTAAAAATGCAGTTAAAGATTTCGCGTCGTCATTGTGGCTAACTGCGTCTTGCCATGTAAACATAAACATCGAACGAGAAGCATGTTTAAACTTCAATAGAATGAAAATGAGGCCACTCTACAGGTTACAAAATTAAAGGAACAACTAATTACCACGAACCCGTGTCTGTTTTTATTTTACCTATTATTGATATGATATGAAGAGTGGAATTAAAAAAAATATTTAGTCAAGTTTTGTGTGCTTGTGTAAAAACATAACCTTATACTTCAAAGTTATACATATATGTGGTTAATGATATATTTAAGTGGTTATTAGCATACCTAATAAAAACTACACTTTTTAACATATTTCCAGCGGTGAGCTTTCTAGTTTATGTAATCTAATCAGTTAAAATTTTATAAATATATTTTAATACTCATGTGCTTTCGTATATTTTATATACAAGTGTTTTGAAACAATGTTTCCAAGATATTAGTACCATTCGTAAATAAAAATAATTTTGCTAATATTTATATTATAGGTCACTCAAACATTTTTTACTCCCTTCGTACACTTGGTAAAGTTTAATTACAGAAAATTATTTAAAATTGTGGTTTTCTTGATTAGAGTGCACATGCCGCTATTAAAGACGGCACTGTGTTGAATATTTGTGTTCTCAGTTAAAATAAGCCTTAGAGTGGCACTGGTAATGTTACTGCTGCCCAACAGAAATCATGGTGTGGTTTATTAAGAGCCACAGAGAGTTTGCAGCCAATTTTTCTTCAAATAATGAATGTGAAGCTTGCATGTATCTGTGGATTTAACTGACAAAGAGGCTTAACAAACGTTTAGGGACATTAAAAACCATTGACCATTGGCAAAATATTAGTTTTCTTTTTTTTTTCTTTAGTGAATATAGCATTACAATTTTTATGTAAGCAGCAGCCTTCAATTACAATGGAGAAGATATGGGCTACTTTTTGTATTTTCATTTTTTGAAGTCTGTTTTAAACTCTTCAGTGTATTGGGTTGCATATTCTAAGGATAAAATTAGGCCCATAATGTTTCAATTTAAAAAGATTGACATTTTAAACAGTTATTATGGAACAGTTCTTGAAAATGTTCAGTGTAAGAACAGTTTTTTTTATAATCTGAGGATATGAAAGTTCATCGCTATGTTTTTTTTAATTGCTGTTTAATTTAATCTCACGAATGACTTAAACAAGTGAAACTGAGTAATTAGAGTAAGTACTGAGTTAACAACTTTGTTTTCAAGATGGCATTCAAGTTGGTTAATGATCCAACATGTATGTAAATTATTAATATGCTGCAATTATTTTAAAAACTGTCTTGAAATATTCAATAATTTTAATTCTCCCCTCCCCCTTTTTTTTCCATTAAGATAAATTAATAGATTCCTTTTTCTCAGCAAGTTTAGAAATTGATGGTTTAATATGTAAAATAATATTCAGTTTGAACAATTTCTCATGTACATGCATTCCAATTATTTAATCCATTTTTTTTTAAATTCAGTAATGGATCAACATGATATATACTGCAATAAAAAGAGCAGCTTAAGCAATAGCTGCTAAGATAACAGCTGGCAATATTATCCAAGTTATATTTCTGAGCAGCCTTGACCAGTGAATTATCCAAATCTTCGGTACAGCATCATTGGGAATGATGTAGATTCTAGAAGGTGGTTTTGTCCCTCAACCTCTGGTAGACATTATATTGTGTTAGTCATGCATTTTGTTTATCCTATACTTTTCCAAATATTTATTTGAAAATTAAATATATATTTTTTTCAATACTGGTATGCTTCCAATTTTGTTGTTTGAGATTGGTGTAGTGGGTTTAAAATAAGAGTGGTGAAAATTAAGTAGTTAAGATACCTGAAAGTTGACAGAGAGAAATTGGAGGTGTGCTACATTTAAAATGAAACACAAAAAAATGACTTGCATAAACATGGAAGTGTTAATAGTTCATATTAAAAAAAATAAAAATTAAAGTTGTTCTACTCAGAAGTGTATGCAGAATTTTGTTATGAGGGAGGAAGGGGGATGGGGAGGAGGAAAGTGGTATAGAAGCACTTAGCCTGTTGGCTTTATTTTTTTTGGGGGTGGGGGGGGGGGGGGGAATATAGATTTTTCTTTTAAGAATTTTGGGGGAGGCATATATTCCTCTTGCCCCTGCATATACCCCTGGTAGGTTCATTATTAAAACAAGACCTCTTACAATCCTTGTGTTTTCATAAGATAGCCAAGTAACCTAAGAGTTTTTTATGCATATTTGTTATAATGGCCATCAGTCACAATCAGTTACATATTAATTTACTGTATTAGTCTTTTATTTAAGTTAAATTTTACTTAATATAGTTAAATAAGCTGTTTAAATGCTTCATCACATATTTTAAGAAACATGAGATTTGATCTCTAAATACTTGCTCAAAAATTGCTTATTTTAATGTTCACACACATCTAAGCACAGATTTAATGGTTATTGGTTATTCTGATGATAAATAGAAAGATAAGAACAGCGAGTGATGATAAAAATTCATAAGATGCAGAGTGTTGACTGGGGAGGTGCAAGGAATGGAGATGTACCAAACTTTATCGCAAGATGAATCATACTAAGTAAGTCAATATTTGTTCCTGAATTATCTAGCTAAATGCAATGTGTGTCATTTAATTTGTTTGTACTTGTCTCAGTCTCAATAAACATACCTACATTGATTCTAAACTTACAATAATAAAAATTAGTTCAACATATTTTTTTTTTATATTCGTCCACATGAAACAATGTCTATACTGTATACAAATGGGCTCACTGGCAACAACAAGCAGTTGTACCTGCTGGAACTTGCATTGATAGTCAGCTAGTCTAATGAAATTCTTCCATGTTATATCTTGTTTACACAAAAAAAGTAAAGAATGGTTATATACAAGCATTGTGAAATCTTTGACTGGAAAAACCTTGATAATTCTTTTAGTCAGCATACTTTATAGAATCTGTACTTTGTTATTAGCACCTCCTTTATTATAACTCTGCCTCTATGATACCTAGTGTAACCTATACAATTCATACTGGTAATGATCAATATAACAATTTAAAAATAATAAAAAAAAAGATCAGTTGAGCAGCATTCAAGAAAGATAGCTGGCAGCTGATAAACAACATTCAAGAAAGACAGCTGGCAGCTGATGAGAAGCATTGGGAATATGTGCTTCTGAAATGGTAACCAGCAATTTGATTAAAAATGCATCAAAGAACTTTTAAAGAAAAGTTAAAAGGCATGCTAGAGGCATGTGCTAAAATTGCCAATTATGAGAAAATATTGTGTTAAGAAATAATTTTTTGTATACAAACATGGAAATGAGTGAACACTTATTTTCACAATTTCTTTAATAAATGCAACAAACTTGATAACAAAGTATTTATTAAATTGCATAGCTCGTTTCTTCATGTTTCTTCATTTTCTAAGGTTTTCCAACTGCTATGAGGGTGCAATCTGGAAATTCGAAGGGATTTTGATGGTTTCTTAACAATCTTCTCTGCCTTCTCCTCCAGTTCGATAGCTAGCAGAAAGGCAGCAAAGGCCATTGTGTAGAACCTGAAATATTTTCAAACATTAACTAAATTAGTGTAATATAGTTTGGTAGGCTACTAATTGTTAACAAGAGGGCCTGATTAATAAAAATAATTTTTAAGATGATATTATTGAGCTAATATTCCTCGATGTAACGCATAACTGCATTCATTTTTCTTTAATTTCTAAAAACAATTTTAACTTTTCGACTTCTTTTCCAACAATTCTCCATGAGTGTGTTGTAATTCTTCAAGCAGTTAAACTAGAAATATGCCATTTTAATAGCTTGTTAGGTTAGGTAAATCAAAAAATTTAGACATGAGAATGATTGGTTGGCTTAAGTAAGCTACATTAAAAATACTTACTGTGTGATTTTGTGAACTGTTTCTTAAGTTATGTTACCAACAAAAATAATAGGTATAAACTGTAGTGTGGTTGGTTAGGTTAGAGTTAGCTGTGTTACAATATATAATTCTTAAAAACTGTTAAAATGAGTTCACAGTATATTTAATATAACTACCATAACCTAATAAACTGTCTACACTACTTTCAAGTATTTGTAATTAACCTAATCAAACCAGCCATTCCCACCATTAAGTTTGTTAGATGAATTAAAAATAACAAAAAAATAGTGTGGATCTGTGTGAATGGTTAGTTAAGTTAGGTTAGTTACATTAATTGTACTACAAAATATGTTTGGATGGTTGGTTAGGTGAGGTAAGCTTAATTTTCTATTAGTAAAACAATGTTACAGTATTGATAGCCTATGTTAATTATTGGAATTAATGTCTGAAAACTAAAAAATAATTTTAAAAAAACATATGGACATGTAGCTTTTCACCAGATTTACATCATTATACAATATTTAAAATGTAGCTAACCTAACCAACTGTAGACATGAATAGGTTTGCAGTATTTGAAGTGTAGCTAACCACACATAACCAACAATTTAAACAGTAAACAACTTGAAATATCTCAACAGAAATAAGTATCAAGGTTAATAATAGGAACTCAAAATTACCGTTTTCATAAACTTATTTTTATAATAAAGCCTTGCCTCCCCTACATAAAAGCTCGAAATGTTATTTAATAGAATCATCCTGTTTAAGGAGGGGAATTCATAAATAAATTATTCATCAAGTTATTTGTTTTGTGATCAGCCCCACTTGTTAACAATTACCAATGTTAACACATTTAGGTAATAGAGCCAATATGTAAATGAATGAGCAGAAATGAAAAATGTCTTGCACAATTGAACACACAAGGAGGCCGGAAATAGCTTTCTGAAACTAAATAGAGAAGTATACAATTTACTGTCTGAAGTCTACAAGCGCACAGATTAAAAAAAAATAGCATGTTGAGCAAATACCCGAACACAAAATATACATAAGTAGCCTATTTGAACTATTTATAGCTATGTTGAGTTCATAATGTGCGTGTAAATAATATCGCTCTTTAGGTTAGGATTAATTTGATAAGCTATGACACAGCATTTATTAATATTCTTATTACCTACTTTGATCGTATTTAAACCACTTCATAATTATTCCACACAAACTATGCATTGAAAACAATGATCCCATGGTACAATTAATAAACAGAAATAGCATGTTAAGAATAATGTTCGCGTGTTAAATATGCACACACTAACCTAAAACAATTGTTTACGTTTAACTTCATCGCTTTACATCGTACTCGACTATATTTAAAACAATAATGTGCGATTATAATGACATTTTTAGGACGGGAGGACATTATTTTTAAGAGTAATTATATCACTTACCTCACATTCGCTTCGTATCACCAGATCAAATGCTCGTGATATATAACGTAGCTCCGGTGCGATAAATATCACTTGAAAAGTGTGCTCGTAATCAAAGTTTGCGATATATACCGCCACAACGTCATCAATATTCGAAGTTTAACGAAACAGGATGTGTTCGTAATCACGTTGCTGGTTCCTGCGATATTCTTCGCAAACCTTCGTTATTTATCGCAACTTATAACGCAAAGTGTGTGCTCGAATACTTTACATGAGCTTTATTACTATTTCACTGGAGCTTTACGTGAAATGAGTGGGAAGGCTGCGGGATGATTACGAACACCATCGACGACTAGCGTTATTCTTCACGCGGTAACGAAACACGTATCGCATTTGGTGATTACGACCCACCTTGCGATATGCGTTTCGTTATTTTCCACGGTAACGCTAACCTGCGATACGAATCCATGACGTCAGAGAACAAGCAACAATTGAACAATTAATATGTTCGTCGAACAGACTATTTTGTAAGTGAATCATGAATACTTAGTGTTACTGGGAACAAAATAATCTTTTTTAAGGCACTAATTTCTTAAATAAAGTCTTTAAAGCTTTTTTGCTGCCTTTTTCGTAGAAGTTTGAATTAAAAATTCAGTTAAAGATTTCGCGTCGTTATTGTGGCTAACTGCGTCTTGCCATGTAAACATAAACATCGAACGAGAAGCATGTTTAAACATCAATAGAATGAAAATGAGGCCACTCTACAGGTTACAAAATTAAAGGAACAACTAATTACCACGAACCCGTGTCTGTTTTTATTTTACCTATTATTGATATGATATGAAGAATGGAATTTAAAAAATATTTAGTCAAGTTTGGTGTGCTTGTGTAAAAACATAACCTTATACTTCAAAGTTATACATATATGTGGTTAATGATATATTTAAGTGGTTATTAGCATACCTAATAAAAACAACACTTTTTAACATATTTCCAGCGGTGAGCTTTCTAGTTTATGTAATATAATCAGTTAAAATTTTATAAATATGTTTTAATACTCATGTGCTTTCGTGGATTTTATATACAAGTGTTTTGAAGCAATGTTTCCAAGATGATAGTAACAGTACCATTCGTAAATAAAAATAATTTTGCTAATATTTATATCATAGGTCACTCAAACATTTTTTACTCCCTTCGTACACTTGGTAAAGTTTAATTACAGTAAATTATTTAAATTTGTGGTTTTCTTGATTAGAGTGCACATGCCGCTATTAAACAGGACACTGTGTTGAATATTTGTGTTCTCAGTTAAAATAAGCCTTAGAGTGGCACTGATAAAGTTACTGCTGCCCAACAGAAATCATGGTGTGGTTTATTAAGAGCCACAGAGAGTTTGTAGCCAATTTTTCTTCAAATGATGAAAGTGAAGCTTGCATGTATCTGTGGATTTAACTGGCAAAGAGGCTTAACAAACCTTTAGGGACATTAAAAACCATTGACCATTGGCAAATATTAGTTTTCTTATTTTTTTTCTTTAGTGAATATAGCGTTACAATTTTTATGTAAGCAGCAGCCTTCAATTACAATGGAGAAGATATGGGCTACTTTTTGTATTTTCATTTTTTGAAGTCTGTTTTAAACTCTTCAGTGTGTTGGGTTGCATATTCTAAGGATAAAATTAGGCCCATAATGTTTCAATTTAAAAAGATTGACATTTTAAACAGTTATTATGGAACAGTTCTTGAAAATTTTCAGTGTAAGAACAGTTTTTTTTTTAATAATCTGAGGATATGAAAGTTCATTGCTATGTTTTTTTAATTGCTGTTTAATTTAATCTCACCAATGACTTAAACAAGTTAAACTAAGTACTGAGTAATTAGAGTAAGTACTGAGTACTTAAACAACTTTGTTTTCAAGATGGCATTCAAGTTGGTTAATGATCCAACATGTATGTAAATTATTAATATGCTGCAATTATTTTAAAAACTGTCTTGAAATATTCAATAATTGTAATTCTCTCCCCCCCCCCTTTTTTTCCATTAAGATAAATTAATAGATTCCTTTTTCTCAGCAAGTTTATAAATTGATGGTTTAATATGTAAAATAATATTCAGTTTGAACAATTTCTGATGTACATGCATACCAATTATTTAATCCATTTTTTTAAATTCAGTAATGGATCAACATGATATATGCTGCAATAAAAAGAGCAGCTTAAGCAATAGCTGCTAAGATAACAGCTGGCAATATTATCCAAGTTATATTTCTGAGCAGCCTTGACCAAAGAATTATCCAAATCTTCGGTACAGCATCATCATTGGGAATGATGTAGATTCTAGAAGGTGGTTTTGTCCCTCAACCTCTGGTAGACATTATATTGTGGTAGTCATGCATTTTGTTTATCCTATACTTTTCCAAATATTTATTTGAAAATTAAATATATATTTTTTTCAATACTGGTATGCTTCCAATTTTGTTGTTTGAGATTGGTGTAGTGGGTTTAAAATAAGAGTGGTGAAAATTAAGTAGTTAAGATACCTTAAACTGACAGAGAGAAATTGGAGGTGTGCTACATTTAAAATGAAACACAAAAAAATGACTTGCATGAACATGGAAGTGTTAATAGTTCATATTAAAAAAAAAAATTAAAGTTGTTCTACTCAGAAGTGTATGCAGAATTTTGTTATGAGGGAGGAAGGGGGATGGGGAGGAGGAAAGTGGTATAGAAGCACTTAGCCTACTGTTGGCTTTATTTTTTTTTGGGTGGTGGGGGGGGGGGAATATAGATTTTTATTTTAGGATTTTGGGGGAGGCATATATTCCTCTTGCCCCTGCATATACCCCTGGTAGGTTCATTATTAAAACAAGACCTCTTACAATCCTTGTGTTTTCATAAGATAGCCAAGAAACCTAAGAGTTTTTTTATGCATATTTGTTATAATGGCCATCAGTCACAATCAGTTACATATTAATTTACTGTATTAGTCTCTTATTTAAGTTAAATTTTACTTAATATAGTTAAATAGGCTGTTCAAAGGCTTCATCACATATTTTAAGAAACATTTGATTTGATCTCTAAATACTAGCTCAAAAATTGCTTATTTTAATATTCACACACATCTAAGCACAGATTTAATGATTATTGGTTATTCTGATGATAAATAGAAATATAAGAACAGTGAGTGATGATAACAATTCATAAGATGCAGAGTGTTGACTGGGGAGGTGCAAGGAATGGAGCTGTACCAAACTTTATCGCAAGATGAATCATACTAAGTCAATATTTGTTCCTTAATTATCTATCTAAATGCAATGTGTGTCATTTAATTTGTTTGTACTTGTCTCAGTCTCAATAAACAAACCTACATTGATTCTAAACTTACAATAATAAAAATTAGTTCAACATATTTTTTTTATATTCGTCCACATGAAACAAAGTCTATACTGTATACAAATGGGCTCACTGACAACAACAAGCAGTTGTACCTGCTGGAACTTGCATTGATAGTCAGCTAGTCTAATGAAATTCTTCCATGTTATATCTTGTTTACACAAAAAAAAAAGTAAAGAATGGTTATATACAAGCACTGTGAAATCTTTGACTGGAAAAACCTTGATAATACTTTTAGTCAGCATACTTTATAGAATGTGTACTTTGTTATTAGCACCTCCTTTATTATAACTCTGCCTCTATGATACCTAGTGTAACCTATACAATTCATACTGGTAATGATCAATAGTACAATTTAAAAATAATAAAAAAAATATCAGTTGAGCAGCATTCAAGAAAGATAGCTGGCAGCTGATAAACAACATTCAAGAAAGACAGCTGGCAGCTGATGAGAAGCATTGGGAATATGTGCTTCTGAAATGGTAACCAGCAATTTGATTAAAAAGGCATCAAAGAACTTAAAGAAAAGTTAAAAGGCATGCTGGAGGCATGTGCTAAAATTGCCAATTATGAGAAAATATTGTGTTAAGAAATCATTTTTTGTATACAAGATTCCTTACAGACATGTGCATTGTTTTTTTTTTATTCGACAGGCTATTAATAGGTAATATAAATAATTGTTTAATTATAACCATCCATGGAAAAAAATTTAGATATTAAATAATACACTCTTTGTAAATATTTTTCGTTTAAAACCAAAACAAAGTCTGAAATTGCAAAATTTTAAATTAAACTTGTAAACATGAAGCAGCACACAAGCAATTTCCCATGTATGAGATTTACTTGAAATAACACACACAAAAAAAACAATGGTTCAAAAAAGTCACTGCCAGCTCTCTCAGGACAATGAGATCATCTGCTGAAACCAGAAAACAAAAAGTTAACATGTGTTTAGTGTAATATACAAGTTATACTCAAAAGTAACATGTAAATGAGTGAACACTTATTTTCACAATTTCTTTAATAAATGCAACAAACTTGATAACAAAGTACTTATTAAATTGCATAGCTCGTTTCTTCATGTTTCTTCATTTTCTAAGGTTTTCCAACTGCTATGAGGGTGCAATCTGGCAATTCGAAGGGATTTTGATGGTTTCTTAACAATCTTCTCTGCCTTCTCCTCCAGTTCGATGGCTAGCAGAAAGGCAGCAAAGGCCATTGTGTAGAACCTGAAATATTTTCAAACATTAACTAAATTAGTGTAATATAGTTTGGTAGGCTACTAATTGTTAACAAGAGGGCCTGATTAATAAAAATAATTTTTAAGATGATATTATTGAGCTAATATTCCTCGATGTAACGCATAACTGCATTCATTTTTCTTTAATTTCTAAAAACAATTTTAACTTTTCGACTTCTTTTTCAACAATTCTCCATGAGTGTGTTGTAATTCTTCAAGCAGTTAAACTAGAAATATGCCATTTTAATAGCTTGTTAGGTTAGGTAAATCAAAAAATTTAGACATGAGAATGATTGGTTGGCTTAAGTAAGCTACATTAAAAATACTGTGTGATTTTGTGAACTGTTTCTTAAGTTATGTTACCAACAAATATAATAGGTATAAACTGTAGTGTGGTTGGTTAGGTTAGAGTTAGCTGTGTTACAATATATAATTCTTAAAAACTGTTAAAATGAGTTCACAGTATATTTAATATAACTACCATAACCTAATAAAACTGTCTACACTACTTTCAAGTATTTGTAGTTAACCTAATCAAACCAGCCATTCCCACCATTAAGTTTGTTAGATGAATTAAAAATAACAAAAAAAGAGTGTGGATCTGTGTGAATGGTTAGTTAGGTTAGGTACATTAATTGTACTACAAAATATGTGTGGATGGTTGGTTAGGTGAGGTAAGCTTAATTTTCTATTAGTAAAACAATGTTACAGTATTGATAGCCTATGTTAATTATTGGAATTAATGTCTGAAAACTAATAAATAATTTTAAAAAAACATATGGACAAGTAGCTTTTCACCATATTTACCTCATTATACAATATTTAAAATGTAGCTAACCTAACCAACTGTAGACATGAATAGGTTTGCAGTATTTGAAGTGTCGCTAACCACACATAACCAACAATTTAAACAGTAAACAACTTGAAATATCTCAACAGAAATAAGTATCAAGGTTAATAATAGGAACTCAAAATTACCGTTTTCGTAAACTTATTTTTATAATAAAGCCTCGCCTCCCCTACATAAAAGCTCGAAATGTTATTTAATAGAATCATCCTGTTTAAGGAGGGGAATTCATAAATAAATTATTCATCAAGTTATTTGTTTTATGATCAGCCCCACTTGTTAACAATTACCAATGTTAACACACTTAGGTAATAGAGCCAATATGTAAATGAATGAGCACAAATGAAAAATGTCTTGCACAATTGAACACACAAGGAGGCCGGAAATAGCTTTCTGAAACTAAATAGAGAAATATACAATTTACTGTCTGAAGTCTACAAGCGCACAGATTAAACAAAAATGCATGTTGAGCAAATACCCAAACACAAAATATACATAAGCAGCCTATTTGAACTATTTATAGCTATGTTGAGTTCATAATGTGCGTGTAAATAATATCGCTCTTTAGGTTAGGATTAATTTGATAAGCTATGACAGCATTTATTAATATTATTCTTACCTACTTTGATCGTATTTAAAACACTTCATAATTATTCCACACAAACTATGCATTGAAAACAATGATTTCATGGTACAATTAATAAACAGAAATAGCATGTTAAGAATAATGTTCGCGTGTTAAATATACACACGCTAACCTAAAACAATTGTTTACGTTTAACTTCATCGCTTTACATCGTACTCGACTATATTTAAAATAATAATGTGCGATTATAGTGACGTTTTTAGGACGGGAGGACATTATTTTTAAGAGTAATTATATCACTTACCTCACATTCGCTTCGTATCACCACTTGAAATGCTCGTGATATATAACGTAGCTCCATGCGATAAATATCACTTGAAAAGTGTGCTCGTAATCAAAGTTTGCGATAAATACCGCCACAACGTCATCAATATTCGAAGTTTAACGAAACAGGATGTGTTCGTAATCACGTTGCTGGTTCCTGCGATATTCTTCGCAAACCTTCGTTATTTATCGCAACTTATAACGCAAAGTGTGTGCTCGTAATCAGCCCGCTGGTCGCTGTGTGTTCCTCTGCCCGAGACTCTAACGCAGGCCGCCCGGCTCCAGATAGGTGAGCCTCCCAGACCCTACTCCCTGGTCCGTTGTGAACAGGGCAAATATGTGCGTGGAAGGAGGGAGAGCAGTTTTGATGTACATACACCTAGCAAGTTACTGAAAAAAAATTACAAGATCATTCTTGTGGGTTCATAATTTTCAAAGTAAGCAAGTGCCGACCCAGCTTCAAATTTTGGGAGGGGAGATTGGGGAATAAGGGGGAGGGGGGAGTTTTGGGTGTTAGGCATGGAATATCTATCGTTTAAATAGGGATTCAGAAACTTTGAAATTTGAAGCCTCATAAGCCCCATAAGCTATTTTAATTCATTGCTCACGTATTGAAAGATTTTTTATATATCCAGTTAGTTTTGGATATGGGGGTAGTGGGGTGTGGTTTCAATCGCTCCCATAGGACCAGCACTGAAAAGAATTCTAATATCTTTAAATACACGAAGATATCTTCAGATCAAAGAGGTCTATGTGTAATTTGTAAGCAGTGACCTTTGTTTGTTAATTATTATGGTAGCTACACGGTGACATCGTAAAAATGTAGTTAGGATTTTCTTTCTTGTTCAACTTACTTTGCTTCTTGCTGTAGATTTAAACATTCCTCGTTCCTGCAAAATTTCTATAGTCTGAAAGGACATAGCGACTATAATCTGGGTTTTATTAATTTTTTTTTAGCTTTATGGCTGCGCTATATTTTTTTTTGTATATTGAGTAAATAATGTTTCTAAGTTGTAAGAAATGTATATGTAATAGTAAACGCCTAGAAATTTTCGCGGGTTGAATTCCACAGTCATCTTTATAGTACTTTTGCAAATATGAACTGCCACTAGACGTCTTACAGGTCTATCTGTGATTCGGTTATTCTTTGACCAAGGGTGTTCCATTGGCTCACAGTTATCCACATAAGTTGTGGGCCAATCACAGAAGCGGCACAAAGTCAAAAAAAAAATGTGTGCTAGGAATCCACGTGCGACAAAAGTGAAACTTCTTGTTTATTATGTTTCTTAGGTTTAGGAAGCATAAAAATTCTCTTTGGCTAAGGTCGCAGATAAAACATATATATTTGCAAGTATGCGAGCGCAACATTATGCAATTGCGCAAGTATGCAAATGTGAAAGTATGTGAGTGTGCAAGTATGCAAATGTGTAAGTATGCTGTGTCATTTCTACCTCTCCCCTGCCGTCTCCTCCTCTATCGGTTCCCCACCGCGTACCTAAATATTCCTATCGTGTGAGCGAAACGCGATCGAAAATTGTAGCCCCCTCAGAAAAGAAGTTTCACTTCAAAACAGTTTGAATTCAAAACTATTGCTAGTTGAAACCGTGAATTTCTCCGGTATATGATGATAGCGTGTAGACACTTGTATGGCGCAGGGTGGAATGCAGGTAGACGAATAATGGTGTGTGATTGGTGGCCCCGGCGACACCACAGCGAGGGAGGCCTGGTGCGACGAGGTTTCGCGCACATCATGCCTCAGACGTGACCGGTGTTCGCTGTTGAGGCGGCGAGCTTGACCCAGTTCGGGGTCTCGCCAGCTCCGGCAGGGTCGCTCCTGCTGACCTCAGCAGCCCGCGGGCCGTAGCCTCTCCGCCTGCTGCTCTTTCTCTGTACGTTTCCCCTTCGTCTTTCTGTCTTTGCCATCCCTATTTCTCTCTCGCTTGCTCGCTTTGTTTATTTTCTCATTTACTCGCTCTTACTATCTCTTTCTCTCCCTCTTTCTCTTTCTTTTTCCCCTTCGTCTTTCTCTCTTTGCCTTTCTCTCTCACTTGCTCTCTTTGTTTCTCATTTACTCGCTCTAAAAATCTTTTTTTCTTTCTGTTCCTCATCTTTCTTTTTCTATTCCTTTCTTTTCCTCTTTCTATTCCACTCTATTTCTATTTCCCTCCGCCTTTCTCTCTTTGCTTCTACAGTGCTCCTTCTAACCATCTCTATTTCTCTCTTACGTGCTCTCTTTGTATCTCATTTGCTCACTCTTACTATTACTTTCTCTTTCTATTCCTCTCACTCTTTCTTTTTCTATTCCTTTATCTTCCTTGTTCTAATCCTCTCTCATCCTCTTTCTGTTTCCCTCTCTCTTTCTCGCTTTGCCTCTACAATGCTCCCGCTATCTAACTCTATTTCTCTCTCATTTGCTCTCTTTCTCTATTTTTTTTCTAATTTACTCTCTCTTTTTCCCGCCTCACGCAATCCGTCGACATAACCAATACTGCGATGGCTGATGTGAGAAGATCTCACGAGTTCAACCACCTTTCAATAAAATCATTAGAATTAATCTTAGATCAGGTTGTATTATGTAGGAGTCATGTTACTAAAAAAAATCTATAATTCTTACTTCAAAATAGAATTAGATAAATCTCTGTAAGGAAAATTAAAATTACCTAATGGATTAGCCTGTAGCTGCGCTAAAATATTTCAGTTGTTTAAATATATTCAGTTTTCTATGACTTGGTCCACACAAGTTTAATATGTGACTTGTACAGCATTTTTATAAAGGGCTTCGCCTACCTGGACACACATACTGTGAATAGAGCTACAGGAAAAAAAACTACGCGATTTTAAAACTACTCAGGATATCAGAGGTCTTTTTACGAAAAACGTTTAAGATCTCTGAGGGCCGGAAAATAGTTTTGTTTCTGGATTAAGTTTTTAAACTTAGTTTTTTGAACTAAAAGGCGTGTTTTCAGAGAAAGTTCTAGACATAAAACAATCAGTACAGATTCTTAAAATCACTTTGGGGACTTGCATTACACCTTAACCTTCATTTCTCCGCCATATAATAGTTACGGTCACCGCTACAATCACATAGCTGTCCCATGGACGACGAGAAGACTGCGCACCAGTTCAGAGCCTTGCGCTTAGAGGCGACATCGCGTTAGAAGCCACAGCGAGCGTCGCACTTATCATTCCGCCTCACTAACACAAATACACCCGTGACTAAGCTGGACGCGTTGGCCCAAATATACAACGTGTGTATGTACATACATATAATTATTTAATTAAAATTACGACAGTCAGAAAGTTAACAATGTTTAGCACTGTTTCAACTTTATTTGATGCAGTTAAACGAACAATTATCATGTATATATTATTTAGTTATACGTATATGTTGTAGCTTTCTCGAAAACGTTTCTGATGATGTTGTTTAATTTTTGGATTAACTATGTTCTAAAGCAAAAACTCGATAAAGCTAGGTCAACTATAGGGAAATATCTTTTTAACATACATTTTTTTTATGACTTCAATGTTACAAAAAGCCAATAATATACAAAAAATTATATATATAATTGAGACTTGTATTTCGTAGAGTAAAGAAATGTACACGAAATAGATATTAAAATGGGTACTTTACTTGCCATTGCGTTGTAATGGAGCAATTAACGTGTCTAATTATTGGCCAATGCAAACGTTATTACTTTGCCCACAAGGTTTTTGCATTAACGTTTTTACAATAAATGAATTTTATTCTAGGCTAATTTTTAGCTGAAATGAATAGTTTGGTAAACTTATTTACTGAAAAACGAATTTATGGCAACTTACTTGGATTCTACCTTTGTCCGTAATATACGATCAGTATATATGTTCATATAATTGTTTGAACTTTCTTATAACAAGTTTTAAATTATATTTTCATTCATTTTGTTAGTAAAATAAAACATACAAAGTAAGAAACATTTCACAAGTCTTAAATTACTTACATTTTTCATAGAAGTATAAGAACCTATGAAAGTCTTTTCGAAATTGTGACATTTATCTTTAGCAGGAAATAAGCTAGGACACGCATTAGTTTACCTCCATACCTGAATACTTCACTTCTAATTCGGACAGTCCATGTGATGTCATTCCGGGGGAAAGTACATATATAAGTAAACTTAAGTGCGATGCTCGCTGATGCTTCGAGCGCGGTATCGCCTCTAAGCGCAAAGCTCTGAACTGGCGCGCGGTCTTCTCGTCGTGCCTAGAATAACTATGACATTTGAGTGGTAACCATAACTTAAGATGGCGGAGAATGAAGATAAGGATGTAATGCAAGTCACTTGAGTGCTTAGAACTACATATTTATCTGTACCAGGTGTTGCGTGCCTAAAAATTATCCTGATAACATTCATTTTATCACTTTTAACCGTAAAAAAAATAACATTTTAAAAACGAAAAGGAACATCTCATTCACCCTCAGCACATATTTAAATGATTTTCGTAAACAGACGCCACTCTTGGATATCTTGATCAGTTTTCAAAACGCGTGGTTTCTTCTGAAGTTCTGCACACCGTTATGTGTACCCAGGTAGACGGGGTTTTTTTTTAAGGGGAAGCCAAACCACTCCCCACCCCCACTACCACACCCCTCCTCGGGGAGCTATTACGAGAGTCAGTGGTTCGCTCCTCTTCTGCTCGCAGCCGGGATTTGAAGGTCAGAGTTGCAGTTCTGCGCCAAGTGCGCAACCTTCAGACGCGCGGAGTGTCCGAGGACGCGAAGGCTCCTGGTTACTGGTAATATGGGAAGGGGGGCGTTGCAGACATCCCTGGCAGAGAGTCCCGCCTGGCAGTCGACTGCAACTCGGAGCAATCAACCTACACGCGGGACATGTTCTCTGTCCCCACAACCAGGGACGTGGCCAGGCAGAGGTCAGTGGGGTCCGGGCCACTCCCTTCCAGGATTTAAATGAAAACAAAAATGGGGTGTGGCTGTGTCATGAACACGGCCGTGTGTCATACGTGAATACGTGTACTTAACATGTAATATTTTGTTTACAAAATATAAAATACGCTATTTTATTTATGTTATAATCATGTTTGAACACTAAGAAGTCGCGTATAGGCCCACATAAATTTATTTTTATTTTATTTTAACACCATATATTCACTGAAACTATTTTACATTAATGTTTTATTTATGCAATCATGATGATGAGATCTGACGATTGAAACTCAAACAAACGTCGTAGATTCTTCGAGTCAAAAGTTATACCAAATGGAAATGTCAAAACGCAGCAAAATTACCTCAAAATGGTGGTGCTTCCCCCTCCACCGCGCGCGATGCGTCACAGTCCTCACTTAGCGTAACGGATTCTTTGATCCTTTAGCTATCCAGTGGTGTAATTAAATTTTAGATGGAGATGATAGATATGTAGCTGAAACACAAAACTGTATCCCCCGATTTTAGCATTCGTTTTTTTAATTGCCTCCCATTATGGAAGCAATTTTAAAGACGTATTCACGTCAAAAAGAAAAATTAGTGAAGGACTACGAAAATCAGACCAACTTCGCTATATACGGTTTCAGAGAGTTTTATTTGTATAGATAGTTGTAATCCTTATAGTGAGTGCACTACAATAAATGCATTTTCTCCCACATCTATCCCAACATGCCTCATACACAGCAGCAGGAATTGTCTATATTTAATGCCGGCTTACACACATGTTACTGTAAGCATGTCTTTCATACAAATTTTGCATGTGTGTTTTGTATTAAATAACATGTATATATGTATTTATGACTTGTATTAACGAAAGCATCAAACAATTGACTTAGTAAAAAGTATCAACACCAAATTTAAAAAAAAATTCAAATGTACAGTTTTCTTTTCTTAAGCAAAATCATTACTTAAATTTTTATGTGTAAACGTTAAACTTCTAAAAGTTTAATGTTCCCTGAGATTTTAGTGACAATTTTCTTTTAAAACTCAATTAAAAAGAAAACTTACTCTTAAGAATTATATAATGGTGCCCTGCCACAACCCTGTTGTTGATGCAGTGACAATACCAATTCCAACAACAGCCACAACAACAGAGCACGTTCCTTGAATGACTCTCACAGTGGAGAAGATTGATTGAATACAATTTTATGAACACACGACATTGCTGGTATTTTGAATGACGTTCCGCGAACTGACTTCTGTTCCCGTCATCAGGCACAAACATACTTAGAAGAACAGATGATATGTGTGTTCGATCCCTATCCTGGCGTGGCCAATGACAGGTGAGCACTCATCTCATGATCCCGCACCTAAGAGCTTATGATAGTGGCTGGAGTCTTGCTTCGAAGGTTGTCGGTTTACAATTTTATTTTCAGTATAGGCCTATTATTTTCTGTTTTCATTAAAGTTATAAAACGTGTATGTTCATAAAAATGTTTTGAAGAAACAACAGGTTTTTTTTGTATTATACATATGTTCCTGCAAAACGCAGAACGGTTATAATTTATGGTTAAAAATGTTGTTTTACTAGTTCTGAAGCGTGGCTGCACTACCTCATAAACCTAAAAATAGCGTAACCTTTCTTAGTGAGGTAAGAAACGAACATAAATAAATTTCAAAATTAGATTTTATTATTATGTTTTTGGAACTTCAACATAACTCCGCGCACTCATTGTTTGCTGTAGGGGTGTGTTTGTGTTATTTGGGGGGGGGGGGGGGCAGGACGGATGGAGATGTATCGTTTATAGTGTTTACCTATTTTTTTCTGACTACAGCTGGCTCTTTCCAGGTATTTTCTTTTATTATTCAGTCGCTACGCCAAGGAAGGAACGCGACATCGAAATATCACGTGGTTGAAGTAATTGCGGGTTTCACCCAAATGACGAACAAAAATGAACGATTTTATGTAAATAAATTTTCTGATCATTTCCTTTACGCCACAAATAAGATAGCCACGTGTGTTTAATTTATTTTTCCATCGACGAGTTTGAGAGAAATAGATCCTATCAAAACTAAACTTCCATTTGAAAAAAATCATTGTGCGTGAACACATATCAAAGATATCAAAGATACATTTTGTAAAGGAAAACTTTGAAATTGGTGAAACGCCTGCCTAAAAATCGTTCCGAAACTAAATACTAATGAGTTCAGTAACGTTGCGTCCGCGACATCATGGAAATGGAAAATCGTTCCCACGTATTTTGCTGCACAGACGTCAGATATGTCGAACGCGCTTGGCTGGGAAATTATTTTATTCGCGTCGCATACATCGCGTCGCGGCCACAGCGTTATTTTTATATTCCAACATATGTGTCTAGGAACGTCTGTATCCTAGGTAAAGGTTTGTCCATCAATGTTAGAAGTGGTCTGGAATTTATGAAGGGCTCAAAGTTCACGTTTTTTTAAACAAACTTTCTTCATGTTGGCAGTATTTAGTATGAATTGGTATAAACGGAAGGAGGAACAACACCTGCGCCGTCGACACGCTCTGTGATAGGACGATAACAGCAACAGAGTCCCTTTGACCTCACTACTTTCAACGCCATCCCCCCCCCCCCCTGTTTTACCCCTCATCTAAAAAACACAAAAATTCAGTCGCCAGTCATGATGTAAAAAAATATTTTTCTAACTTAGAAAGTTATTTAAAAAGTTGGCTAATTAGAGCAAATAACTTTCTAAGCGAGCAGAGTATCTTTTTTTTTTTTTTTTTTACAATGTTAATAGTCAAGATTACCCGATTAATAATTGTTGCCGCATAAGTCGTGCATGTTTGATTGTAACCTATTTTTAATTGTTATAATTATTATATTAATGTTATTCGTGATTGAGTAGCCAAACATTTTAGAAACCGTATTTAATAATTATGTGACAAGTGGGTATTTAAAAACTTTTGAAAAATTGCCTGCAACTGAAAAACTATCACACGTTTTGTATTTTTTTACAACTAAAGCACAAATATATTTCGGGGGTTTCTTAAGCGATGGCAGTTTGTAGTGAATGACCCTGAGAACAAAGTTTACCTGCTTAAATAATAAGAAATGAAGTTTCATCTTTATGACCAATGCCCTTTTCCAGGGTTAGCAAAATGATACAATAAAAGTTAAACAAGAGTATATAAAAGGGCATTCGGGGACAGGTTCCAGGCTGTGGAGCGTAGATCCGACCGACCTCTGACGTCACGGCGGTCATTTTTGGTGTAAAATTTCCACAAAATTCTTCAAAATTGACTTAATATTCATAGAGATTTCCCTATTTCGGGGGGAAAATTTTCGTTTTGAAGGAAAATTTCCTTTCATTTCTCAAAAATTCGAAAATTCGAAATTCCTCAAAACATATTTGCCTTAGAAAAACTGAAAATTCCCAAAAGTGGCTTAAGCCTCCCTAAAATGTCGAGGTCATAACCTTGACCTTGACCGTAAAATTGTAATTCTTTGATTTTTAACGGGAACATTCCGAAAAAATCCCCAAAAATTTAAACCATCTCGGTCCTCGTTTATATTCCCGACGAGAGTAAAAATGTACTTTATTTATAAAAATATTTCAAAAATTCTGAATTACAGTTTAAAATTTTAATAAAAATCATGGTTACGTCACATCTTGGATTCTATAACCTTCCGACATTTTGAACAGTGACGTCACGTCCGTTATCTTAAAAATCCGTAATTTTCATTATATAAAACCGAGAAAAAATTTAAATTAATAAAAAAATTGTAACAATAAACTTTCGATAAAAAAAACATTGAAAATTCTGTTCGAAACGGTGAGGTCATTCAATTAAAAATGGCGATGGATCCTTCCTCCACGGAATCCACCAGCAGACTGACCTCCTTCCACTAATGCCAAGGAATACATTACTTCAGTCAGTATGGTGTCATGGCGGCCATCTTGTTTTCGTCTGCTGAAGAACACCATCTCATTTTCGTCGTCTGCTAGAATGCGCCGTCGTCATATTAGTTAAATTCATACCTGCTAGAGTGCAGTAGTATTTATTGCCAGGGAGCCCACCATCTTTTGTTGTTCATCTAGGACGCCAACTTCAAATTCTGTCATTTTTAGATAGAATTTCGGAAAAAAATTCCAAAATTCGTCAAAAAATTTATTTGTCAAAACAATAGTTGATTCGATTGATTGCTATCCTTGGTTGGATCCATAAATTATACAATAAATTGTAATTTAATTTAAATTACCAATAAAATGACAGGTTCGAGAAATAAAACAACAAAATTGCAAATAAAAAATTTATTACGTAAATTCTGCTCTACCACAGGAACACTTGCGAAAGTTAGCAATTTAATAAACATTTAGTGCTGCATTGACTTAAATTAATTATCAGCTCCAATCGGTTTACTTAAGACAGAGACCAGCCAGATCCTTTACTGACATACGTAGTATTTCTCTTACCGGCATAGTTTCTCGATACTGTTTTTAACATGCTGCTTTATATCGTCAGAACTGTAAATGAGAGTATTCATAGTCTTGAAAGCGCACTTCTTTTCTTGATCCTCAAATGGATACGGTCTACCATATACACAGTCCAGCCACAACTTATATTTTAAAGGTCCGCACGTTGCTACTTAATTAGTAAGCTGATTGATAATATTCTGCTTGATATCGTCCAGAAAAGTACAAATGTAAATTGACTTATTTAATGTATTTAGATAATAGTAGTCTTTCGAAACTCCACGAAATACAGATTTCGCCAAGTGGAATCTATTATCATTTACCTGTAATGCACCGAGAAGAGTCTTGGGTTTAGTTTCATGTCCAGGCGTCATAGCCATTTGTTGCTGAACGTCGTCTTGTGCGCTTGTACGCATACGAGTCTCCAACCTAAACCGAGGAATCTAAATGTCTGCAGGTAGTTCCACAGTAGGCACATAGACTTCGTCTTTTAAGTTTTTCTCATGTCGTCTCAAACTGTCAATACGTGTGAACCAAACATGACACTTATCACAGCGAAACTTCATACGAGAAGGATTCTTCGTAGATTTACTTCTCCTGTGTCTTCGAGAATCATGGGAAAATGCGAACGACATATCGTAGTAGCCGCAAGGATGTCTAGTCAATGAAGATGAACCTTTCAGACCCGAACTAGATACGGATGTCACTGCAGTTGTACCAATTCCCGGTGTATTCTTATGCACATCGATGCATCGTTTTTGCAACGAAACCTTTATTTTATGCTGTCTAGCACGACCTTTGCATGTCTTCAAGTGCGTTTTCATATTATCTTTACTGGTAAATTGCTTATGGCATTTCTCACAGCCAAACATTTTGAGAGGAAGATTCTTAGCACATTCTCTCTTCTCGTAACGTCGAAAATTACTGTTGTTGGAGAAAATCTTGTCACAGTAACAACGTCGATGCTTACTAGTTGTTGACGAATCACTAACCATATAAGTATCCTTCGCTGGCGAAACGTCATTCATCGACGTTTCCTCAGGACTTAGAGTATCTTCTGCTGTTGGAACCATGCCTGTTGAAGTCTGCTCGAATATTGTCCTTGTCGATGATAACACAATCCATCGGGATTTGCGTCACCATCGTCGCAAACATTAGGGTCCTCGATTTCGATGGTAAAAATTCCATCGATTCCTGCATAGTTGTCGTCGACAATGCCACAGGGATCTGCGTCGCCATCGTCGTCGTCGCTGGCATCAGGGTACCCGTCTACAAGTTGAGTGTTTTCAAGAATCTGTACTTGTTATTTCATATCTAAAATAACTATTCTGAAAACACGCGTTTTTTTACTCAATCTATATAAAAAAAAGATTCCCTTTGAAAACGAAACTCTGGAGCAGAAGTACTCATTTGTCCTCAGCGCATTCTTAAATACGTTTAGTTACCAGACCTCACTCGGACATGTTGAGCAGTTTTCAAAACGCAAGGTTTCTGCTGCAGCTTTGCACAATGTGTGTCATTGTAGTCGGGGGCTATTGGCCTTTACGCAAATACTAGCCGTGTGCCCGATCGGAAAGAATTTGATCCTCATTATTGATGAATTTCCATAAACACTGATAGAAATTATTTTTATTTATGTACAGGGGCCTAAACACCAATTCACATGTTTCTAACTTCAAAAATGACGTACTTCTACACAAAATTTCATTCCCTATTTAACCCCCTTAGGAGATTACTTTTGGAAAATACTTTATTTGTAGGGTCTGGAAAAATTCGCTGTTTCACTTACCTCCAGGACAGACTCTACAATCCTCTATGTACTCGGGCCAATTACACCTCTTCAATGGCTACTGACTCGTTACACCTGTTTTCTGGGGCTGCTTGTTATTCGATACTTTTTTTTTGTTGGTAAACTGTGGCCAAATCACCGAAGCGATACGAATCCGCGAATTTTTCCAGACTTTTTTAATTAGTGCTCCCTTACGTTACATAAGGAACTCCCATGGAACATTTCATACTTCTAGAGACCAACCGGTTTTTAAGTATGCGTTGTCAGTCAGTCAGCGCTAGATCTATATCTTTGAATATATATACTGCATAGAAGTCGCAAGTGGATAGGATTTACTCTACGTTTTTCAGGAGCGTATGATGAGCAGCTTGGGAACTTCACCGCTGCAGTGCGCTGCCGTAACGCCCTGTATCGTCTTAGTTGTTATTTACACGTTAGAGCGCAGCACTGTCGCCCGCTGTCATTCCCCGCACCCCCCATCCATCATTCACTGCAGCTCAAGGTCGTTCAGCGGGAGGGGGAAACGGGTGTTTGAAGAGTTCGACACTTGTCCGCTAGGGACCACCACAAGTAGATGCCCTAGAGATGGTGGCGATTGCGGCGGTGAATTAACCAACTACCTCAAACTCGTATTAGAAATTTTAACCTGGGCTGGCGACTTCTATACAGTATATATGTATTCAAAGGCTATATTGAGTAGATGTACACACAGCAGGGAGGGGGGAGGGCGCGCGTGTAGTTTGTGCGCCGCGGGACGGGAGAGGAGAGGGAACTGGGTCAGCGGGTCACTGTCACGTGGGAGGAAGGGAGAGAGGGCGCGACCCTTGGACGTCCTCCTCCCTTCGGTCCTGGGCGAGGTCGGCCCCTGACAGCCTCGCCCGCCGGGGCTCCGCCACTGCAGCGGAGCCGCACGTGTGCCGGGGGCGACCTTCGAGGCCTGGAGCTCGCCCGGACCAGTAGCTGGCGCTGGGCTCAGTCCCTCTGCCGACGCCATCCTACCGACCCTTCCTTCCCTTCTTACCCACCGCACTCCACTCAGTCCCTTCATTTGTCATTTAGAGCATGTCCTATTTTCCGTTGCAGCTTCGGTACGAACCATGGAGCTAATATACAATGCTCCTTGGTACGAACTTGGCGTTTGAAATGTGCGCTATATAACTTCCCACAGATTAAAAGAAAAGAGCGCGTGCAACTCAATACACGTGATAGAAGTGAAACTTCTTTGGCAATTCAAACCTCGACTCGTATGTATATCGTAAGGGGGAAAACAGCAGATAAAGAGAGAGAGAGAGAGTGAGACAGACAGAGAAAGAAGAAAATTGTCTAAAATTAACACAGCGCGGGGTTTTTGGTTTTCATTTCTTTTTCAGGTGTTTAAGAATCCTAACCTTTTTTGTATTTGTTAGAAATTTGATTAAAATAATAATAAATTAATAAAAATGAACTTAAGTTATTATTACTCAGTTCAAAATAACTGTTCAGGATATTCATAATATTGAATAAACAATAATAATTAATTAACAAAAAATATTATTCATTGTTGAAATACTGACACAATAAAAAAAAACTTTCCGTGGAACTGTTTATACAAACAATTTTGCAGTTTGGAAGACGCCAAATCTCTGAATGAAATATGAAATTCATAACAGGTAACAGACTCTATCTATGCGGGAAATGCAGGGACTGTCTCAGCAGCGCTCTCTACGCTGCTGGTTGAACAAGGAGTAACACGAGCACGCTGGTAGCAAATATAAAATTCAAGGCATTCGCAGCTGACTGAATAGAATACCTATATAAATTTTCTGTAACCAGCAGATGAATACACTCTCTGTCTTATTCTTTCGTACATCTATCTATCTTGGTTGTATTTTTTTTTTTTTTGCGTGTGACAAATCATAGCATAAGTAGGACAACGAAAACGAGATAACAATGTATATAGCATATGTAGTGCTCTCTTTATATCTATCTCTTAATATCTCTTTGACAAAGTTCCATTCTCTGTCCTTTTTGTGGCACAAACGTTTCAAAACAACGTTTCACGAAAACGTTGATTAAAATTCAGCCTTGAAATTTACTTCTCATCGCGCCCAAAGAAATTTCACTTCAAAAACAGTGTTATTTGTTGATGACTTGCCGACATTGCGCAAGACAAGAAAATAATGACCAAAGATTTTATTTTAAATTCCTCGTAAAATGTCAAAATTTAGTTTTAAAGTACGTTAGGATTTCCACTAGACATTTTTTTTTCTGCCTTATAACATCCATCATTGTAACGTATGTACAGAGTTATGAAAGACGTGTGAGATAATTATAATAGTGTAGATGTGGTTTTGAAAAATTACACTGGCCGACATGAACCAGGAGGTATATTTAAAAAAAGGTTTGAGGTAATTTTTTTTGTATTCCTTTGTAGACATTTTGTGTTTCCTCGCAATAGTACGACACAATAACTATCACACCCAATTTGACTAACGTCTATAAATATTATTTTATTAAAAAAGAGTTAAGTAATCTCAGCCAAAGAAATAAAATGAAAATTGTGGATGTATTCCAGAGGCTTATTTCAAGATTTTAACTGATAAGTTAAGCCTATAAGCTGCAATATTATATATTTATTCTGGTGCCAAATTAGACTCCAAATACATGGGCATAACCAGCATGAGGTCGTGAGTTTATTGGCTGCTCCCACATTTCTTCTTCTATGCTTGTTGCGGATAATTACGTCAGATGTTCTTAAGGAGGTTTTTCATTAGCTTCTAGTACTTCAGAGCGTGCGAAATAAAGCGAGAACCAATGACAAGGGCCGTTTGAGTTTAAGAACTGCTGCACTATACTGGCAACAAATAACGTCGATTGTGTTGGTATCTAGTTATGCAGCTATTTTTATTTTCTCTCAACTGTCCTGTATACTTTTTTTTATGTGTCGATATACTCTATCTCAAAAATCGTTACAGACATTGTTACTTTGAAAGGGTCTGTTCAATATTAATTACCACTGTAGTGACAAAGGTTTTGATGAACAATGCGTAGGGACCAGAGAATTTTGCACTTTCAGTGACCTCTAGGATAGACTCCACAGTCCTCTTGTATACTCAGGCAAGTGCGGCCTGTTCATTGGCTACCGATAGGTGAGACGTTTCAAATAGTAGCATTTGATTAGTTTATTATTTAATTGAGGGTTTTTCACTGGCCAGCAGTATTTCCTATGAACTGTGTGCCAATAGCGGCATTAGCTTAGAGATATATATTTCAATGTTATCATATCACGAAAAGAATCAGCAAACTTTTCCAGTCCTTATCAATTGGTGTAGAGGTCATGATATTCGCGTTTGGGTGTTAAGAACAATCATTTCTATGTTCTTTAAATGATCCTTACAATGGGGAATTTTGATTCAATACAATTCTTTGGACATATGCCATTGCAGCTTTGCAATTTGTGTGATGAAAAAAAAAACAATAATGCAAAATTAAAAACCCTTGACAACACAGCGAACAGATGGATCCAACGGTGAAACTAAACACAACAACGACAGCACAGAGGAACACAGTCGATCTTTAGCTGTCAAACAATAGAAAACCCCGGGGAAGGAATTTAGTCATGAAAATTTAAACAGCACAGAATAACACAGTGAGCCAACATCGACGAGACAGTTTCAACAAGAATAACATTAAATGGAGACAGACAACAAACCGGCACAACAAAGCTGTCGTTGTTGTGTTGTCCATAATAGCTGTTTAGTTTCATTGTTTGATCCATCTGTTCGTTGTGTTTTCCATGGTTTCTTATTTTGCATTCTTGCATTTGTTCATGACAAACAGCGCGATATTCCAATGGCGTAAGTCAAAAGAATTGTATTGAATCACGTCTATGCTGAAAACAATGCTGCGTTTTGACAAATTACTGTTGAAGTGAAGAAGCAGTCCCTCTTGCGCGAAAGATCAAGGGCACGCTGAGAAGCTGGAAAGTTGCTCCTCGTTGAAAAAAAAGACCTACCTTGACATAATTCCGGCTCTAGTTCATAC
Source organism: Bacillus rossius redtenbacheri (assembly GCF_032445375.1). Classification (NCBI taxonomy): domain Eukaryota; kingdom Metazoa; phylum Arthropoda; class Insecta; order Phasmatodea; family Bacillidae; genus Bacillus; species Bacillus rossius. The sequence continues at coordinate 72,082,592 of NC_086332.1, forward strand.
ACTTACATAAATCATCTCGATAGATTGGGTACCTTGAGCCACTTATATTTTCCATCATAGTCATCTCCTTCCAGGCGTTGTTTTGTTGTTCTGGTATAATCTAGCTAAATATGTTGCTTTCCATGAACTGTTTCACGAGCGTGCGGTGATAACGCCCATCGTTTCTTGTTGCAGATTCTGGACGCTGCAGGTCCGTGAGGCCAAACACTGAGGTAGGATGATTACCCGCCTGCCTTTTAGCATACACTGTAAGCAAACTATGTAAATGTAACTGACATAACTATGTAAAATTAGAGATATTTGCACATTTGTACATTTACATGATTGTACCTCTATCGCTACAAAAAAAAAGTTCGCATTTATTCTGGGTTCGGATTCTCGCTCGAGAATCAAGCCTAAGTTTTGTGTTGTCCCAGTACTTTCAATAGTTAAAGTTATTTGAAAAAAATTCCCTGAAAAGCTTTCCATTAGTAAATTGCGCACATTAATTAGCATAATAAACCAAACTAAGCCAAACTGTTCAATAAACGATTGTCTTTTCCACAGAAAATTTTTAATTTATGTGCCATTTTTCGTAAGCGAGACAATAAATATGCGATATTGTTTCCAAGAACGTGTTTTCATATGCACAAAAAATAACCATAGCAAAGTGTTGTACATATTTACAATTTTTGTCTTGTTGTATTACTACAAACTATTTCTTACCACTTGGTTTCCAAACGAACCATTTCTTTAGGTATAAAAAAAATATTTATGTGCAGTTAGTTCACTCGCGGATACTCTCGACGTTATTATATTTTAGTCAACTGTTAAAAAATAAAGTTGCCACTGGTAGCTGCGTATTGTTTAATCTACGCTTACGTACAGCACATAGCACTGACTTCACAAAATCGTAAATTTAATCTCTTAAGCATGTTAAAACGAAAAAATACTGGGTGAATTATTTATATTTGTAAGGTATTCATAACTAAGGTGAGTACGAATTACATTCTTGTAAAATTTTAATTTCATACTGTTTTATTTTAGAGGTTATAAATAAATAAAAATATTAATAATGATGACAATAATAAACATGAAACCAATAAACATATTCAGGAGCAAAATGTAAAGAGATATCACCTTATTGGTGACCGCGACACTTCATCTCAAACTGATGGCTTATCGTTTGGAGCATGAATTTTTCGCGAAAAGATCTGAATGCTCATTTGACGGCAAAATAGTATGCAGCCATCGCCCTAACTGTCCGGGCCATTCATAAAGCGTTTGCTTATGCACAAAACTGCTGTGATTCATGTGCTTGCAGAAGACATGTGCCTAAGAGATATTTAGCTAACAAACAAACACAGACAAAGCAAGCATTATTTTACCACATAGCTAGTCTCAAAATCTTATCGAAAAAAATACATGCCCCTACCTATTGCTATCACAGCCTTCTGCATGATTTGCTGCAAACATGTTCCAGATCTCTATTTTGACGGGCCTTGTCCTTCTGATGTGTAAATTGACACAAAATGTATGTGTCAGCAGAGTCTCCACCGATGTTACTGTAATTTTATACCTACATGTTGGTATATTTTAACACTTGCGCTCAAGTAAAAACATTAACAAAAGTGTAAAAGAACAATTGCTATGGTTTTGTAAATATGTCAGGGCTTTTGGTGTATTTTTAATTTATGGTGCATAAAGTTACATACAATATAACATAGAAAAAAGGGAACTTTGGAAATCAAATAAAAATAGAATACATACTACATTACATTATTTTATTTACAGTAATTGGACCATTACAACTTTCCTTTTAAGGAACAGCAATCCCAATTAACAATTGTGGCAACGAAAATTACAACATGCAGATGGCGTCCTTGTCTACGTATACGTTCTTCTAATCTGATGTTCAGGTTCCACATGGATCGCTGCAACATCTCAGCTGGGATGCCACGAATTGCGTTTCCAATTCTTTGTTTCAATTCGTCCAGCGCCCTTGGCCGACTCTTAAGGCAGGCCCACAAGAAAAAAATCACAAACCGATAAATAACATGTTAGTTTTTGTAATGACAGGTGTACATTCATGTATTTTACCGAAACGTTTATCAATATTTGGTTTTTTCAGAAATGTTTATTTTTAAGTACACCAACTTCACTATTTTTTTTATTTAACTTACACGACACAAATGTAAAATTACCAAACCTTTGTGTATGTAATTATAAAATTATTTTTACTGTGTAGAGCCCCATGTAAAGATATGTCTTCCAACATACTCCAATAATAATTAAAACATATAGTACTAGCTTATCACCTGTGGCTTCGCGCTCAAGCGAATTTCAGGATATTACTGATATTATACTATTGTAAGAAAAGCATTGGGCCAATTCCAAACATCCTTATGTAAATCAACATTTAAAGTAAATTTACGGGTCTATTAGAAGATTTCTTTAATTACAGAAACATTCAGGGTTAGAATTTCGACTGTGGTGGTATATAATGAGTGGCGGTAGCATGGGTGTGGGAAGGGGAGGGGCGTATATCCTCCCCTCCACCCCTCCCTTGGTCGAGGAAAATGTTTTGAATAATATAAGTGAATGAGGTTTTTTATGGGGTGGATGCAAGTTGAGCTGTTACACACCTGCAATTTTTACTTTGATGAAGCCGCGTTCCCTACGTCTACTTGGAAGACCCTTATGTCAGCGTGTTGGTGTTAAAGGCGAACAAGATTTTTTTTAAAAAGTGTTAAAAATTGTATTTTTTTTTAAATCCCCCTCTCCCGAAAACAATTCCTGTATCTGCCACTGTATACGAGTCAACTTCTTATCTACTGATTTATGGTATTCACAATTGAAATTTTCAACGATGCATCCACTTAACTCTCCAAGTTAAAGTGATTAAATTTAATTTAGTCGAATCGTTAAAATAAGGAAACTTCTTACTTCTGTCTAAAAAAAAAAACAACAGGAAAGGGACGCAGTTGTTGGGACGACTCATTGGAAACGACTTAAGGTTTAAACGACGCTCAGGACGTTTAAGCGAGGGTACTCCATCAAAGTTGTTTACGAAACCCCTGGAGCCCGGAAGCACGCGCGGGTGTGTGACGTCAGCGGGGCGGCGACAGCTCGTGAATGCCGAGCCGGGAATCTCGGACCAGTCGAGTCATCCGAGTCATCCGAGTCCCGTGTTCCAGTCCAGCGACGGTTGCGCCGCGGGAGCCTTGCGACAGCTTGGCATCGCGAACAAACTCACGAGGGAGAAACTGGAAGCTCAACTGTGAGCAAACTGAAGGGAAATTCATCGCAGTCGTTTCACCTGTGAAATTCGCGTTTATTTTCTTGTTCCACGTCAGACTCTAGAAACGTGTGTATAAAACAAAAATCCCTTTCGGCACAGCTTATAGGCGTAGGTAGATTTCGGAGTTCCTATTTCTTCTGGAAATGTTTTGGAAATTTCTATAAATTTCTGGAATATTTTTAAAATGTTATAACATTCTATGAGTCCGCCAATAACTTAAGAGTTCGATTAAAAATTTTCTCAATTTCCATGCAACGAAAAAATTGAATAGCTTAGAACGAATTTCATATTATTCCTGCTAAAGTAGATATATATTTTTTTTTTACCTTTTAACAATATTTTTCATCCCTTGCACTAATTCGTGGTCGAATAAAAAAATGTGTACCTAGGTTGAAACAATATTAAGATTGTTTTAAATAAATTCAAACGAATTTGATACTAAGGAAGTTTTGAATTTTTTTTTTTTTCAATTTTAACCGCCTATTTTCACGGTAATAGTTATTTTTTTCAATAATTTTATCATCAAAAGATTTAAAACAATGTTAAGGATTCATACAATAAATTATAATGGATTTGAAAGTAATAATTTGTTTTGTCTTTTAGCCCTTGCAGTAATGATGTGTTACATAAAAATTTATATTAGAAAAAAAATATTAGACAATATTTAAAAAGTTAATTAAAAATAAGAATTCGAAAGTGCACATTGTAGGAAAATTTTATTTATTTTATTTCAACACCAAGTATTTAATCCCTTGAAGTTATGGTTTGTATTTTAAAAAAATGTTTCAAACAAAAATTTTAGATAAAAATTATTAGATTTACAAAAAAGTAAAAGTATTTGATGGTATGTCTACTAAGGGAGTTATTATTTTATTTTTGTATTTTAATCCCTCTTAATACATCCTTTTCAGAAATGGTTGTTGTATCACAATTGTATCAGACAAAAGTTTAGATAATATTTATAAGGCTTAAAAACAATTTGAATGGATCTGATAGTGTGCCTACTAATGGGGTATGAGTTTTTTTTTTTTTTTTTTTTTTTGTCATTCAACCCCTGTTATTTTCCACCCCATACATTAATGGTTGGTTGCATTAAAAATTTATTTAGAATTTTTTTGTTTGTTTTACGCCTACGAGTTGTAATGTGTTCAAACTGATGTTATATTCGTCATATTATGGGATTTATAATAATTTTTTCTGTTTTTCAAAAAACCTTCCCCATTTTTACCCCTTTGGTCAGATATTGCCCATTAACGAAGTAAACTGAGATTTTTCACTTATTTGAATCGATCCATGCAAAAAGGTCTTTAGTCCTAAATAAGTGTTTTTGAGAAAAACACAAAAAACTGTCTGCGCTAGAAGATTTTAATAATATAATAACACCTTTTTTTAATATGGTACCTAACAATTTCACCACTCATATGAATTATCTATATTACTGTTCTTGTATATAGTTTGTCGAAAAAAAATTATAAAATATGTTGGACTGAAGCCATTTTTGCATGGAAAATTATTTTATTAAACACTCTTTTATATTTTATTGTTATTTTAGTATATATATTATTTTAATTGTTTCTTATCCAACAAAATGGTAGAAAAGAAGATACAATATGTTATATTTTACTACATATTAGTTTATTTACTCATGTACAGTGTGTCAAAAATTAAATTATATACAGTTAGTTAATCATCTTGTACCTACAAATCAATGTTCTCCAGTTAATCATCTTGTACCTACAAATCAATGTTCTCCAGTTAATCATCTTGTACTTCCAAATCAATGTTTTCAGCTGTTGGCCAGTTAGAAATATCAATGTAAAATTGTTTATGCTCCTCGGGAATATAGGGCAGAAGTTTTCGTATGTCATCTAGTTTCTTTTTTTTAATGGGGACCTTCCCTTCTGGATAAGCAATGCATGGTGGAAATTCGGGTTTCGTCATTGCTTGCCGCAAACAAAAAGTATGTAGTACCATACCATTGATAAATTTTCGTGCAACAATTGTTCCAGGCATTTCTTGACTAAAAGAAAAATGCATGAAGGAACTTATGCCAAACTGTTGCTTATCATCTTTCGGAACTGATCTCGGGCGCGTTTCTTCTGAAACGACAGACTTTTTGTAATATTGAGGCCACCAATTTTTGTAATCGAATATGTGTTCCGATTTCACATGTGTCACCATAAACTTATTATTATTACTGCTCTTGATTACTAATTCAGTGATTTCTCTTAAGGAATATAAACGGTCATGTTTCCTCAGCTGTCTTTTAATCATTGAAAAATCTCGGTCACAGGGGAGAAACGAATGACCCCTGATGGGGAAGAACTGTTCTATTTTATTAAATCGACCAGTTTGTGTTAAAGCCAATAACAAACGTGCCAGTGAGTGGTTTTTGTTTTGGCCAGAACAGTTGTCAGAGAAAATCCTTATCTCCTTAATTTCTGGAGGAACCGTGTTCAAATAATCCGTTAAAAGTGAGCACACTTCATTTGGGCCTTTGTTGGCAGTACCCTCATGATAAAGGTATAACATAGCACTATGTTCCTTTATGTTATGTATGCAGCAAACATTGACTGTTAACTGCCTCATATAGAAAGTCTCTTGAACTGGGATTCGTGGCAATTGAATATTTTGCATATAATCCATACAGATGGACAGAACGTGTGGTTCAGTTTTGCAGTCTCGTTCTTTTTTAAGTTCATTATAAAACTTCTTTGCCCTCCTTCTGTGAATCATTAGTTCCGCTGCCGCACACCTCTTGGCTGCTTCATTTATGTGAGGGCTTTTAATTTTAAGTTTTAACTCCTCACAAGTACAGCAGCAATCAACCTGGGGTCTGCCAAATGATAGAGAAAAGTTTTCATTGAATAACTTAATGAAAAACTGATAACTGCAGTTAATGTCAGGATTTTTATCTTTGAATAGATTATACATGGACTTTACAGACAGTCTGGCATCGAGATATGATTTTGTTTTACCAGTGTATTTTGTGCATTTAACTGGAAAGCTAAGAATGTGGTTTCTGATTTTTTCCCGAACTTCAGGTGGAAGTGTGTTAGCACTTGATGTTTTCCCTCTTTCATCAACGGGACTTTTGCCCAATAAAGCAAGTTTTCTAATCCTCTTCACTCGTTTATCAGTAATAGCAAACAATGATAAGAAAGCTTTGTAACATACCTCTCTCTTTACATGGCCTATAATAACATAGTATTTGTAAACTTTGTCAACAATTCTTGCCCCCTCTTTCTTCCGAGGTCGACGGCGATCAACATCATGTATATCAATCAGAGATTGAATAAATGTGTCTTGTTGATTTTTTGTAGGCAAATCATGCAAACGTCTTAGCACATCAATAGCTTCATCATCTGAGATCTTCTCAAAACACTTCATTCTCTGACATCTGAAAACAAAACGATAAATATTTTTGTGATTGTTGGAAAATAAAGGAAATATATATAGTGCATTGAGAGATTTAGGCCTACTAAAACTAATTCTCTTGATATCAGAAATACATAAGTAAGTGCCTAATATTGTAATGTATATAACAAATACAAGCTTTAGATAACATTGGTAGTTATAGACCTACCTGCATGGAGGTCCTGTTGTTCTGGCTGGAATCAAATTGCCTTTGGAGGTTAGGTATTCCTCCCCTTTACATCTTGCAGTTTTTCTTATATTTCTTTTCCAAGAAGATGGTGTACTTTTCCTCTTTATACCTCTTTCTTCTACATTGTCTGTGCCTTCACTTTCTGATGACATTATTTAACAATATCTTTGTATAAAACTTACTAATTTACCATCATTTAACAAACAAACTGCATATTCAACATTCTTTTGTTATAAACATTTTGAATAACAGGTTAGGAAACATAATGTCACAGAATATTTCAATAGTGCGCCGCTACAACAAAAATTCCCAAACTTTATTCCATGCAAAAGGGGCTTCAGTCCAGGACTGAAGCCCTTGCTGCATGGAACAGTGAAATTAACAGTCTGTTACTACGGTAACAGTGCATTGGACTGAAGTCTTTTTGGCGTAGAAATGTGTATCTACCTTCTTAGGTAATGTTGCATATTCAAACTGGAATTGTGGAAAAAATGGACTAAAGCCCTTTTTGCATGGACCAATTCATTTATTTTACGTATCAGTTTGGAAGTGATTTGTGAAAAAACTACGGCGGTTTTCGCGTCCATAAAAATGTTATATATAAAAGATTACATATATAAACTTTTGAGTTGACGATGGTTTTGGGATCTATGGACCATGAAATGAAAATCTAAATAAAACTTTTCCGAAAGTCGCATCATGGAAACGGCTGCAATAGGTAGTACTATGTCTTTGAAATCTACCTAAAAAGTGATAGAGTCTTTCAGTACTCGGCAGAGACGTGTAAACATTTAACCTCGGTAACAAGCAAATAATTGTGTTTTCATGTTGCAAATAAACTTATAATACGAAACTCGGACATGAAATTTAACGTAGAGTTTTTGAAATAATGTCGAGTGAGATAAATGTACGAAATTTATGTTAAGTAGCTTTCGAAGAAATATTACCGTTTTTCAATTAAATTTCTTGACGTGAAATCACTCTTAGTTTCTGCACTTGCCGCTAAAATTCACTGCTGGAGCAGCTACTTCGACTATCGATTCATTCAATTATACTGAATCTGCTCCCGTAAACTGCGAAAAAGACTTGAAAAATACTGAACCCCAGCTTTGGACCAGATCTTCGAAAATGAATTTTATTTAAATTCTGTCCAACTTGTTTAGCATTTAACTAAACATATAGTACTGTAAACCTAACTTTCCTCTTTGTCTCTATGACATTTGGTTCGCGCCATCCGCCACAGATGGCAGCACCGTGATCACACACATCCGTTCCATTCGCGAGAATACTCCCACCAAATGCCGTACACCGAGAGCCGAGATGTCTATATGTCAGTAAGAGTAACAGGCGATTTTCCTAAAGGCGGTTTGCCTAAACATGAATTCGTTACGGCGATTTGCCTAAAGTTATTTCGCCTAAAGGCGTTTTGCCTAACGTCGAATTGCCTAACGGGTATTTGCCTAAAGGCGATTTGCCTAAAGGCGATTTGCCTAACGGCGTTTTGCCTAACGCCGAATTGCCTAATGGCGTTTTTCCTTAAAAAGGAAAAAGCGTTTTGCCTAACGGCGAATTGCCTAATTGCGATTAGCCTAACGGCGTTTTCCCTAACGGCGTTATGCCTAACGGCGTTTTGCCTAACGGCGTTTTGCCTAACTCATATTTGGCCAACGGAGTTTTGCCTAACGGCGATTTTCCTAACGGCGTTTTGCCTAACGGCGTTTTGCCTAAAGGCGTTTTGCCTAAAATTAGGCAAAAGGACACATGCCCGTCAGGTGAAGTCAGTGTCGTGTGTTTATCGGCTGCTCGCGGTTGCGCGCGGTTCGGTCGCGAGTGTTTACAGTTGTTGGTTCTCCAGGACGAGTCAAACACCCATCTGACACGCGCGAGCGTTCAAGAGCGTTCCCGCGAGATGGAACTGGTTTCGCAGGATCGTTCGCCCCGATCCCGCCGAGGTGCGACAAGCAGTCGCGGGTGTCGCTCTGCGGTGGCGGCGAGTGTCGCTCCGCGGTGCCCTCGCGGGAGTAGAAAGCGCGGCGCCTGACGGGGCGGAAGTGGAGGCGGCGGGATCTGCGGCGGCCGGTGGTTCCGGGATCCGATCCCTGCCGGAAACGTTCACGCCCGTCCGAGCACCGTCCGTCACGTCCGGGTGGACGACGAAGGGACGCCGAGTGCATCTCAGCGACATGAACCCGTGTGCAGTCACTTTCGTGAACATCGGGGGAAATACAAAACGTATTGGTCTGCCGAATGAAACATTGTGATAGTAAAACCATCTTGGAATATATTTGGTAAACTAAAATAGCTATGATGAAAAGTAATCACAAGTTTAAAAATACCTAAGAAAGCTGGCATTACAATGATATTCTCCTTCTGAATTCCCAAAGAGGGTTAGTAACACAACGGTAGAGCGCGCGGTTGGTAACCTCAAGGGGCGTGGGTAAAATTTCGTCTCTTTTTTTACATTTAAATAACATTATAATATAGTTAAATAATAATTTTGAATCAGCTTAATAAGGTTGATGTTTGTTTGTAGGAAGTATTCACAGACTCGGTGCGGAGCAGCAGTGGTTTGTACCACGCTTTTCTTAGCTTGACCTATGTTTGAATGACTGGACTATGTAATAAAATAATTCCATTTTATTTTTACCCACTTTTCGACATAAGAATGTGTTGAAATTTTGCATAAATATAAAGAATCTCTGACAATGCAATATTTTGATAACTTAATACCTTAGAGTTATGAGGGAGTAAGGGGTCAGAGGGTAAAAGAACACTAATTTCGAGCTATGGGCAATAATCAGGTTTTTGTGTATTCATGAGGCCGAGGCATGGTGGGAATTTGCCCCGGGTTCAACTGTTACCCTAAGGGGGGGATCAAAGACCCAAAATTTTGGAAAATTTTAAAACTCAATGCTTTTTCGATTTGGAGTGTTTCCAATCCAAAAGGTCGGGTTATAGTGGAAAATTTGTCCGGGTAAGGGGCGGAGGCGTAATGCCTCTACATTTGGAAAATTTTAAAAGTATATTCCTTTCTATTTAGATTGTTTCCAAGGTCGCGTTATAGTGGAAAATGTGCCCATGGTATGACTTTCTCCCCTAAAGTCCCTAAATTTTGAACATCTCAAATATATATTCTTTTTGATTTATAATGTTCGGGTTATGGTGGAAAATGTGCCCGGGGTTCGTTAATGGCAATGTAGGTACTATATCTGAAATATATCTGGCCACTCTTCCGGCGTGATCAAGTATATGTAGGATATGGACATTTCATAAGTCCGTGTTGATTTCGCCACAGACTGTGTACATGTAATTAATCCAATTGACATTCAGTTTCCAACGAAATACAGCTATGGTACTGCTGAAAGGCGAATGTTGCCATTAATACTGAGTTCAGCATCTACCGTGAATAAAAAGCAAGGCTGCACTGTAGATTATGCAGTTGTTAATTTGGGATCGCGTCTCTTTGCTGCCGGACAGGCTTATGTAGTTCTTAGTCACGTAAAGTCACTGGATTGTCTCCAAGTAGAAGAACTTGATTGCTCTAAGATAACAAGAAAAGTTCCATATAATGTTAACGAATTAACTGAAATGGCTATATTACGTGAACATTAATGACTAATTTTAGGTTCATTGAAACAAATAAATACTTAAAATCACCCATTTTAGTATTTTTAATTTATATCAATAACTCATTGTCAATATTTTTATTTTATTTTGAGACTTAAAAGAATAAAGTAAACTTATAGTTAAAAATATAAAAAAATCTTTAATCGTTGAATGAACTAAAGAAATAATAAAAATTAAATTTAAGTTTTCTTGTCCAACAGTCAAATAATGAACCACAACTCGGTATAACTAAAAGGGTGGGGTGCTATCTTCTTTCATTTTCGTATTGACTACATCCTAATATTTTCGTAATGACTATAACCTATAATTAGTAATAGAAAAATTAAGACAAATGATATCAAGCACCCCATTACTAATTTTAAGTTCATTAATGTTATTAAGTTCATGTATTCATTTTCGTAATGACAATATCGTAAAATTTTCGAAATAACTATATCCTAAAATTAGTGATAGAAAATCTATTACAAATCATATTGTTATTACTGATAGAAATTTTAAGACAATTTATATCCAGCACTCCACGTTTTTAGTTATTCAGAGTTGTAGTGTATTATTTGGCTGTTGGGCAAAAAACTTAAATTTAAATTATATTTTTTGAATTGTTACTTCATTCAACAATAAAAGCTGGTTTTTTTTTTAGTATTTTTAACTAAAAGTTTATTTTCCTAACCTAACTACAAAATTAAGTGTATTTGGGAGGGGTCTAGGTAGGGAATAAGTCTGTAAGCCTAATCGTGCAGGGTTTTAGCCATGCATCACGTGCTAGGAGGGGATTGGCCAGCCATGGCAGAAATTGATGCCATATATAACCCCCCCCCCCCCCTCTTAACTCTAGACTGTAAGTAGATAATTTGTACTCTGGTAAAACCTACATAGACATAGGGAAAACCCTCTCCTTCATGCGGGATACAAAAATCGTCCTGGAAGAAGGGTAGAGACATACTACTAAGAAAAGGGTGGGAACTAGGACATTCCTGAGCTGAGGTCTTTTTTTGGTCTAGTGGTAGCTTTGGTATCCTCAGAGCTAGGCAGGCTGTATTCTGTCTCCGTGCCTCATGGGTAGAGATACGGAAATTTCACGGATTAATTTGGCCGCAACCTAAAATGCAAACCTTCATACTCGTGCCTCGTGTTTGTGATTGGACCGCAGTTATTTTGACACGCCCCTCAACATCCGAGAGCCAACGATACCCGGCTAGAAGGTGAAGTAAGCAATCATGTAGTGTAGATAACAAGAACAAAAATTTTCTCGCTGAGAAATTATCTACTGTAAAAACAAACGTTATTAAAGCGAACATTGAAATTTTATGCTGATGCCAAACGAATTCGCGAAAGTTTCGGGTCTCTACTCATGGGTAGAGAGACCTGCAAAATTCACGTTATTTTCTGATACCAGGCTAGATTGCATGAACTTGGACACAAACCACCTATTAATTTTTTTTTGGCATTGGCCGCTGCCACATTTTCCTTTGGCATATGGTTTTATCAAATTAATCTAAGCCTTTTCTTCGTTATATTATTGCCTTTTGGATTTTGTAAGTCTACCCATGAACATGCAAGGGAAGCGTATAATGGTTTACTCTCTATAGTCTCTCTCCAAATAATAAATCAAGATTGTTAGGTATCGTACCTAGCAATGGAATCTATAACAAGGGACCGGGAAAATTCGGAGGTTCGAGGACCTCCAGGATAGTCTCCACAGTCCTCTGCACATTCGGGCAAGTTTTCTCTTATCATTGGCTGCTGATTTTTGAGACGTCTCAATTAGGATGTCTATGATTCGATCATTTTTGGCCGAGGGTCTCTCATTGAGCCAGAGCCCTTCAGATGAACTATTTACTAATAGCAGAAAGAGCGCAAAGGTGTAATCATTTGAATTCCAGGAAAATTTTCTGGTATGTCTCTATTAGCGTATACATTGTACGGTACATTTAATATACAAATATTTGGAGCATTCTCTGTACATTTAAACTGTTCCCAAACAAGGTTAGAACTATCACGACGTTAATCGAATATAAATTTAATCAATTTATGGGTTATAAACTTCGATTGCATTTTCAGGAATGTTACGAAATTATTTTCAGTTTAATTCTCTTACTGGTGGAAACAAATTTGTTTTTCTCACCTTGGTCAACGCATGCACCATGTCGCTACTAAGCTAGTAACACTCGCCTACTCACTAGGTTAGGTTACTTTTTCTCCGAAAACCATTTTTATATGTTGATTGAACGAAACACTCAATTACGCGCTGAACAGCTCCTCAATTCATCGACCACTGACTACGATTTCACTAGCTGGGTAGAGAGCAGTGACAGAAGTGGCCCTGGAAACGTATTTACTCTACATAGGTCAAAATTAGTGGGATAACACATAGTGAGTTCTGTTCAGAGGCAGGCATTTTTCGTGAAAAAATCTGTATGTCCATTAGACTTCAGTAAGCTATACCGGTGCCAGCTGTTTCTTCCTTGTAATTGGCAGCCGTCTGCAAGAGAAGCCATTGCTTGATTTGACAGGGCCATTCAGGAAGCGTTTGCTTCCGCACTGAATTATTTTGATTGGTGTGCTGAAAGTATACGCGTACCTTAAAGAAACTCGACTAATCGCGAAACACAGATGGTGCTACGGTTTTTTTAACCCTCAGCTAGCATCGAAATCTTTTCCCTGAAAAATACACGCCCCCTAGTGATGTCAAAATCAGTGAATGCGCAGGTGTGTACGACAGCAGTCTCGCCCTTTGAACATGCACTTAAACACAGTAGTTTACAGCTTACTCTCAGGGAGATCGCATTCAAAATTCAACGAGAAACCTTGCTTGGATATATGCTATAGGTTTGTACGCAGGATTTATAATCTAGGCCTCAATTTTTAAAGGTGTTTTTCTCCTTCCATCGGTTAAAATATATCATAAGAAAGCGTGGATCGTATATATTCTTCCTTGCAGTGATTACAAACCTGCTAGATTCGCATTATCTTATGGTGCCACGTAATGATCCAAAAATGTGTGCATAATTAAGTCGATAGCTTGTGTTAATTGGCTGCTGTTATAATCAACCTTCTATTCGGGTCACACATGATTAGGTGGGATTGTTTTCCATTGGTAGAGCTACGATTATTTCACGAATACATTTCACTCCAGGCTTGATTCAACTTGTCTATTCATAATTATGTAGAACTTTAAGCATGCTCATTGTTCGACAGCAAGGTCACGCACGTCCTTTGGCGATTGTCCTTGTTTATAACTGGCTTATGATCGTCAAGGGCGTGTCAATAGCACTGCAGTCCAATCATCGACGTGAAGCATATATATAATTTTATCACGTCTATTTTGGTACCCAATGAATCTGAGAAATAATTTCGGCTCTAGTCATTGGTGGGGACAAAAAATTTTCTCGTTTTCAATGACCTCTAGGATAGACTCCCCCGTCTTCTGCACACTCGGAAAAATGTCACTTACTCATTGGTGGCTGACCTGTGATACGTCATATCAGGGAAGCCTGTGATTCTATACTTATTTGCCAGATAATTGGTCATTGTCCCACAGTCTTTCAGATAAACGGTAAACCAATAGCATAAGTATTACAAAAGTGTAATTTTTTATTTTAGTCTACAGCCAAATTAATTCGCGAATTTTTCCGGTCTCTACGAAAAGTGTTTCAAACTCTAGAGTTGTAGGTGTTTGCTTTCTGGCATGGTTGCTTTAAGAATTAGAATAAGTAGTTATTAATCTTCTCTCGTTTGACCTAATAATGTATGGCAGAAAATGTAATATCATCTAAACTAAGATAAAATACAACGCAGACAGAGACTCCGGTGATAAATGAATGGTGTTTTGTGATTGTATATAATTTCCTTCCGAAATATATATGCTAAGGGTTTATAGGGGCCTTTAATTCCCCCGAAAGGATTTAGAGACTAGCTGAGAGTCAAAAGATTGAAACATCGTCTGTTTTTTGTGAAAGGTCGAATTTCTTTCAGGTACTATCGGCAGACCAATCACAGTAATTCGTTGTGGAAGCAAACGCGTCCTGAATGGCCCGGCCAAATAGACACTCAAATAATAGTTCGATTTTTTTTTGCGAAACAAAATACCTGCATCAAACTGTTGATTATTAGTTTCAGTTCAATTTAATTATTTACCACAATAAACGAAACGGATTGCATATGTGTGACAAACTCATCTGTATAGTTTGCAACAAAAAAAAAAGTCTTTCAGTACTCGCCAGCGAAGTGTAGACATCTAACCTCGGTAACGAAAAAAATTTGTTATCTCATGTTGTTCATGTTGCAAATAAACTTATAATATGAAACTCGACACGAAACTTAACGTATAATTATTTACAATAATGCCCTGCGTGATAAATATACTGATCAATAAAATATACGTTTTTCAAATACAATAATTTTTGGCAGCGAAACACACCCATACTTTCTGCGCCCGCCGCTAGAATTCGCCACCTGAGTCGTAAACGTTGCTTCCCACCATCAAACGCAGATACCAATTAGCAGCACGAAACAATCGGAAATTTTAGTTTGTTGAAACGGCTAAGATATAACCCCGGCTTTGGAATTGACTTGCGACAAGGAATTTTATTAAAATACTGGTCATCTTGTAAAAATTGACTGAAAAGGTAATACTATAAATTTTCCGCACGAGTTTGAAGTTATACTTCTATGGCATTAATAAAATATCAACATTAAACATTTTAAAACACATATTCTAACACTAAGTATATGTTTGTATATTTGTTTTTACTTGAACGTCTGTAACCAGTCTGTAAATACTTCATACAAACGAAGCTTACTGAGCTGATTCAACATTATTCTTCAATTATTATATTATAATGTTATTAAAAAAGTTTCAAAATTTTCCAGAGACGAGTTTTGAACCACAGCGCGCGCTTTACCGATGTGCTACTAAGCCTCGTCGGTATTAATTAGGAGAATATGTATTATTACTGTAATTTCGTCTTTCTTAGGTATTTTTGAAACTCCGGGATAGCTTCACTATCATAAATGTTCATTTTTCAGACCAATACGATTAGAATGTCCCTTAATTTTTACGAAACGTACTATACACGGGTCATGTTGCTACATGTGGGTTCACCATCTTTGTGTCACATTTCCGTTCATCAACTTCCATTCCATTTTCTCGAAATAACTCCTGCCAAATGCCGTATGCTGAGAGCTAATATGTTTACACATCAAGAAGGACAGCAACTTTATTGAGGGCGGCTTCTAAGAACACCGCAAGTAGGCAATACTTTCTACACCCGCATCGCAGCAAATGCGGGCTCGAAATGGGCGTGGCACGGGTCAGGACGTGTATTTGTGTTGAAGCAGGTGGCGCAATAAAAGTAAGCGTAAGACGGCGAGCACACATAAATCGTACCAGTCGGCGGCATTAGCTCAGGCGTTTGAGCATAGAGGAGCATGTTTCGTATTTTTGATTCACAGTTAACAGTGACACAGCATAACGGGCGTATCCGTGTTATTCTATTTTTTGGCGGGAAAAGGGGGGGGGGGGGGAGGAGATTATTATTTCCTCCCCAAAAAATTTTGGAACTTTAAATATATGGGTTTTAGTCTGTATACTTTGAGGACACATTTATCATACATGTGTTATTATTTGTTATTATTAAAATTTTAATGTTTGCACAAAAAATAGAGCTATCTCTAACTATTATAAAACACAGTCGCTATCCGCGTCCGTCTGTTTGTTTGCATACTTCTGTTGATACGGTTTTTACCACCATTTATATAATTTCTTCCTAAAGGTTTACGTGTATGAAACATTCACATTAAATTTAAAGATAATAGAGAAATCTCGATGTAAAAATCGCACTTTAAGGGCGCTTACGTGGCTTACGCTAACTTATACATGACGATACATCAATATGCTAAAAAATTGTACCTCTTATACAGGCCTACAGAAAATTCAGCTAGAGCATCAATCAATCTTATAAAGATTAAACACAGTAACCATTTTTTATATTCATCTTTCTTTTCCTACCACAATAAATAAAGCGCAGGGTCAAACATTCAATTTTTCAGGAGTAGATTTGAGGGTTGGGTGTTTTTCACACGAACAGCTATGTTTAGCACGTTTGCGTGCGACTTCTAGACAAAATCTGTTTTTGCTGTCCCATGAGAAAAGAAAGGTGTCAACATTGTTAACAAATTAATTGTTTACTAATGGTCAATACCTACTTGTTAGTAGGCGTATGGTTATAAAAACACGGGACAATTACGAGAACTTTATCCTTATAAGTACTAACTTATTAAGTCTAAATGACGCATCATTAGTAGATCACATCAATTTGAAGCGTAGGCGGGTCGTTAGTTTTCAAATAAAAATGCTTAATCAGAAAGAAAATCAAATATTAATTTACCAAGAAAACAATCACAATATTTTATGTAAATTAAAAATAAAGAGCATTACTTTATAACATTAAATAAATATACATTAATTATACATCCACTCTGTGGCGCGACTGTGATTCCCTCCCAAAGCTGTACATCGGATATGTTCCTGTTCAGCATTACATTGCAAACACGTGATACAAAGACACACGTATATCTAACAGCCAGGCTGTGAAGTAGAGGGATTTTTGTCGTTTTCGTCTCAAAGACTGTCCGGCATTGCTAACTGAACATTTAAAATAATGTTGTATATACAATGAATGAGAGTTAACTTTTTTTTTTACGTTTGCTGTTGTTTGTTTTAATATTTTCAATCAAAGAAACACCTTTGATTCATGATTAACTAGGGACCTGATATACATTTTTAAAAAAACTTTTTTTATCAAAATTTCCACTCATACGACAAAAGCATGGTAGCCCAAATGTTAAATAAATAATATTAATTCAAACGTGATTCACATTACTACTAAAATGTTTAAACTAAAATGATGTCCAACCACGAGCCTTGAACTCACTTTCGAAACGCCCAGTAAGGTTTTTGTATGTATCTAGCCAGCTGGTCAGTACGTTCTTACAATTAATCTAAATTAAATGTGTTAAAAGATATCCGGGGTCACAAGGGAGATTGCAAAATGTTATACCTATGCACTTCTTTGATGAATGGGTCATAATTAAAGCCACTACATGCTGAACTAAACTTGACTGTACATAATTAATAGTGACCAGAAAAATTATGAGATTCATTTTGCGATAGGTTAAAATTCAAATACTTTTATACATTTGCGATTCTTCTACTACTGGCACACAATTAATCTAGAAGACTTAGGCCAACGAGAGACTCACAACCAAGAAGTATCGAATCACGGGCAACCCGGTCTAGACAACTCTCGAGTCAGCAGCCAATGAGCAGGGGATATTTGTTCGAGTATGTAGATGACTATGTAGTCTATCCTCGAAGTCATTTAAATAACGAATTTTTCCGGTTTCCATCAATCATCTACGTGTAGCATATGTTTATGCTTTCCAAGCCTACTTTGGCACCGAATGAATCCGCGAAATAATCGTGGTTTCAGTCATACTCATTCCTGAACTCCCCTCTACTACTGCGGGCCAGTCAACTACCAAATAGCAGTAAAGTGACAGAATCACGTCCACCCACTCAATAGAAGGGGAGGTTATACAGTAAGATATCAAGCAAAAGGAAAGCATATGAGTAGAGACCTGTAAAATTCGCGGATTCATTTCGCGATAGGCTAGAATTCAAAAACATATACCTCTTAGATAATTTTTCTATTGGTTTACTGTTCATCTGGACGAATCTCAACCAGTTATAAACCCTTAACCAAAGAAGGATCGAATCACAGACAAGCTGAGACGACTTACAAGTCGGCAGCCAATGAACTTGCGTTATTTGCCCGAGTGTACAGGGGTATGAGCAGTCTATCCTGAAGGCCATCGAAACCGCGAATTTTGCAGGTCTCTACATATGAGGGTAGAGTATACATAGGGCTATGAATTTCAGCCTGACACCAGATGAATCCGCGAAATTTCCTGGTCTCTAGGTGTCTGTAAGCCGCATTAATAGAGAACGGAATATTTTGCGGTTTAAAATTTCGCTAGTTTAAAACTTAACCACGTTTACCTTTGTGCTTCATGCCTTCATACCTTTAAGCCTCATGGAGGCATATGAACCAGTGAGAGATACTCAGGTGAAGAACAACCCAGTCACAAGCTTGACACCAATGCATAGGTGACATTGTCCCGAGAGAGTAAGAGTAAAGGACACTGGAGTCTCTCCTATAAGTTACTGAACCCGGGAATTCTTCCAATCCCTTTACATTTCTCATGTTGAGTGAAAGATAGCCAGGCGATTAATACGACCAAAGGAACTTGTTTTTAAAACCTGCTTATCACCTGATCCAGTTACTCGCAGTTCGCCTTCTAGCGGTGAACGTTGCGAGTGAAACTGTGTAATTGATAGCTAGTGGCTTTTTTTTTTTGCGAAAAATAAATAAACGCTCTTTGGACTGCAATAATTTGTCCCAGCACCGACTATTTATTTCTTTTAATTGGCGACCGACTGTAAGAGAAGGTTTTTTTTTTCTGCCACAGGCCATTCGGAAAGCCATTGCATCCGCAATTGAGTGGTTATAATTCGTTCACCGACAGTAGACATGAGCCTGAAGGAAACTCAACCAATCGTGAAACACAGAAAAAAAAATATATTGTGTACTTTTACAAACGATTCATGTGGGAAAGGTTGTCGAAAATGAAATCATTTGACTTTATTTTGTTGTGCCAAGCTTAGTATGTGCGTAGGTATTACTGGAAAGCCATTCAGGAAAAGGTTTACAAATAACTTTAACTACTGGAGTTACTTGGACAACACAAATCATATATGCCCGGGTAAGAATCTGAATCCAGTATTACTGCTTACTCTATTTTGTAGTGACACAGTTGTTTTCATACAAATGTACAAATCAACAAATATATGTAAGTTCACTGAATATTCCTGTTAAATGTACAAAACAAATTACAGTGTGGAGTGTTTTTAACACCTAGCTAGTCTTTGAATGTTTTAGTGGAAAACACGTATGCCTTTAGTGAAAGCCTAACGACACGTTGCACTCACCGATTCGAACTGGAGAGTGAGACTGCTGCTTTAATTAAAATTCTCTTCTCTTGTACACACAACTACACCCAATCCAACCTCTCATCCTCCAAAACCTCGGTTGTACGATCAGGGATCATCAGCAGCTGTCATTCAAGTCACCACGTGTTGAAACCAATCAGAGGTGGGCAGTTATCGGTCTTCTTGGACACCATAAGATCGCTGTCTCGGGGGACGTTGCTGAAACATGAGTCAGCACCAACAGGACCTCCAAGAAACTCACGTGGGTGAGCTGGATTGGCAGTGTGCAGGGCCCAGCGTGAGAAGGGAAACGAAACAAGTTTATTCCACTAAGGTATTAGAAGAGACCAGAAAAATTTGCGAGTTCAGTGACCTCTATAGGAAAGGCTCCAAAACCCTGGGCATACTCGGGCAAATGCCATCTGCTCATTTGCTGCATTCTTGTGAAACGTCTCAACTGGGTGATATGTGATTTGAACTTGTTTGGTTGAGGGTTTCTCATTGGCCCGGAGTCCTCCATATTAGCAGAAGCAGCATAGATTTATAATAATTTGAATTTTGGCGTACCTATATGCCTATATGCAGGGACCGGAAAAATTCTATGGTTCGATGACACTAGACTAGTCTCCAAAGTCCTCTGCACAGTGGGGCAACAAATGTTCTCTGCTCACTGGCTTCTGACCTGTGATACCTCTCAACTGGGAAGCCGAGGGTGTCTCATTGAGCCAATTTTCTTCAGGTAAACTGTGAACCAACAACATAAGTATCGCGATGGTGTAATCATTTGGATTCTAGCCCATCAAGAAATGAATCCGCGATTTTTTTTTTCTGTCTCTACCTTCATGGAGTGGGTGTCTGATGCAAATGGTGAGGTCGCTCTTGTTAGGCAATTAGTTGGCTAAACAAACCGTAGCTGTACAAATCCTAATGCTAGAGGTTTCTTTAATTGAAAATAACTCGCTAGGAAAAAAATGTAAAAATACCACCATGAACTTCGAATGGTTACACAAATATGCTAACAACCAGGGCCGTCCAGAGAAAGAAAAAGAATGGCGGTGGGAAGCATGTCCTTGACTTAGAAAAGGGGGGGGGGGAGGAGAAAAACCCCTGGGGCCCAGTTGAGTTTGGACATTTTTTTAATGTATGTGTAGACTCTAATTTTAGGACAAAAATATACAAGTCTATTTTTAATGTAATTCATTGGAAACCTTACATGTTATGCGATAGGCGCAGGTCAAGTTTACAGTGCTATTACCACGGTGAAGATTACCGTCTTTAATTATCCCCCCCCCCCCCACACACACACACACAATTACAGGGTTGGAAAAGTTTTACATTAAATAATTGGAAAAAGGGCTTGAAAAATCTATCTATCCGCGAGCCCTTAGTTTCTTTCGAGGGCCCTGCTAAAACACACCAAAAATATTAGCGTTAATCTTGATTTTAACAAAAACAAATTCTATCAATATAGAAAAGTAGGGTTGGGGGAAGTTGGCATCAATTATTAACACGGAGATTGAACATACCCACTTACCCACTCCCTAACTTTTTATATCTGTGGTCCATTCTTCAAATACCTTGAGTAGAAAGAACGAAGTATTCACATGAAGCGAAAAAAAAAATGCACCGAAAAAATTGAAGGTAATCTACAAATAAAATTAGTTTTTATTTTTCACTGAAGTATTTTAGTGAAAGCGTTGTGGTATATTCCACAGAAGAATTGTAAAACATTTTTTGCACGAGACTATCGATTATGTGCGAGATACGCATGCAGGGCCGTCGAGAAAAAGCTGGGAGGGAGGCGGGAGGCAAAATCCCCGACGTCCAAGAACCAAAAAGGTGAGGGGAATGCATTTTAGTTTAGAAATATGTTTAATGCTTGTGTTTACTCAGAAGGACAGAAGGACAAAAATTGCAGTCCTATTGCTAGTAATTAGGAGCATGCATATTTCGTGAAAAGATTCCGAGCCTATCTGAAATTTAAAACATTGTAGCATCGTCCATGTTTAGTCATTGGGTGATTCTTTCAGGTACATGTCTATTGTTAGAACACCAATCACAGTAATTCAGTGCGGAAGCAAACTCGACCTGAGTGGCTCGGTCAAAAAAGGCAACAACTTCTCTCACAGACGGCCGCCAATCACAAGGAAGAAACCGTTGGTGCGAATATACCATGTTGTAGTCTATTGGGAGTTCAGATTTTTTTTCCGTGAAAAATGCCTGCCCCTACTAATAATTCATTGGAAATTTTACAAGCTATGCAATTTTTCCATTTTACGTTTACTCTGTTATGGCTAAGGTATATTGAGTCTTTGTATGTATATATGTATATATGTATGTGTATGTGTATATATATATATATGTATGTGTATGTGTGTATATATATATATATATATATATATATATATATATACACACACACATAAGGGGTTTAAAAAACTGTTCGTGGTCCTGATAAAGTTATTTGTTTGCAGGCCTTTAGTTTCTCTCGACGGCCTTGTTTACGCGACACCGGATGAGTTGATCATTGTCTACTCGAAGACTCGTGCTGGACGGACTGCCAAAGAAAACTAATCGCCAAGCAAAACAGTGCGTTCCGCGCGTGACATGTTTTCTTTACTTTTTCTTTTTTTTTTTCGGTCGTCACTTTAGACAGACGAAAAAACAGCGAAGTGTTGACGACCATGACTTAACTTCCAGTCCACGGCCAAATGATTTACAGGCGTGGAAAATCTCCCAACATGCCGCTGATAACGAACCTAGCAGCATCTACAGAACTTGATGTAAAGACGTTCAAAGTTCTCTCCTTTCACGCAACATTCCGCTGTTGTCGCGTTCCTTTTCGAGGCACAGAAGTAACAAAGCGATTACGCTAAAACCAAACTTCTGAATAATTTTGCTCAAAAATTTCAATTTTTCAATTTTTCTCATTTTTATAATTGTTTTCCAAGGGAAATGAAAAGCCAATTGTAACAGACTTCTTGGCTCTATTGCAACACACTAATTTAGCATTTAGTGAATTGCAGTTTGGTGCTTTTCAAATCGGATACAGAAGTGGGTTCTTATGTTTGTTAAGTGGAAACAAATCTCGTTTTAGATAAACGTGTCTTCTCGAATTAAAATCACGCTAAACGTATTTTCAACGAACTAGTCCGCAGTTTATAATAAGTGATATTATTTTTCCTATATTAAGCTCTGAAAACTTTCAAGAAAACCTGCAGGCTGGAATTAATTTTTTTTTTAGAAACATATTTTAGAGTTGCTTGACGTGTGCCGTTGTGCACTTGTTGTGTGGGCATGCGCCCATTATTGCTTATATGTTGTTTAATTAAATGCAGACTGGGAGGCTACTTTTTTTTATATCTTTTTTTAATACCTTATTGTTTTTAACTTTTTGATTATTTGAAGAATAATGAAATAATAATTATTTTAAGTATCAATTTGTAAGAAATAATTGTTTTTGTATAAAAATCTTTTTTTTTTTGTTAAAATATATTTATCTCTTTGTTAAGATTTGTGGATTTAAAAGAAAAACATATGGACTTTAAAAGGCTTTAAAAGACTTTAAACATCATAAATTCCTTTTTCCTTTTGTTTATATTAATATTGTGGTTAAGATTAATTATTGAGTTATTGCACTTAAGTGCAGGAAAGTGTAACTTTTTAAGTTTCTCATCTCTATGTATTGTCATATCTTTGGTCATCTTCATATTGGAAAGGAAAAGGTAGTACTTCCCTTTCTGTTTTTGTCAGCCATAATGTAGACATCAAAATTTTTGTGCTCGTCACGTATCTATCGACATCCATGTCGAAAGTTGTGTATTTACTACCGCATTAGCGGTCCGAGTGTTGGCGACTTCTCGCTGCCCCATGCCTGAGGTGTGATCCATAAGCTTCGCCCATAACATCTGGGCACCCCAGGGCTTGTCCCGTGGTTCTACGGCGATGGGAGCCGCCAACAAATATCCCAGGAAAGTTTTCGACGACTAAATCCTAAGCATGCAGCATGGGTAGTTAACCTGTTTCGGCCACGCGTATCTTGCAATTTCATCGACTATTTCATCAAACTACCCCTTTGGCATCGTAATCTACATTTAATTCCTGAGCCATATATTAATTCTTTCTGTATCTTAAATTTACGTTAATTATTTTGAAAATGTAACTAAGTAATAATCATTTTGAAAAATGTAACTAATTAATCATATTGTGAAGATGTAACTAAGTAAAAATGTTGGGGCCCCGTTTTGTTTTGACTGTACGAATACTCTATTAATACTCTTTATTGTGTTTTAAATAAATATGTTTTGTTATGGCTGACCCGATATCTGTGTATTTTATGTTGCATTTACCTAACCTTTTTAATTAAATTCTTATCTATATAAATTCTTAACAGGATATCAACTTTTGTTCGGTAGTTTTCCCAGTCGGCATATTTACTCTCTACTCATTATTTATTCAATACAACAAAGTGTCGTGCCATTGAGCCTAAGGTCCTGGAGTCTTCCGTCGTAATTTACCTTGGTGAGGTTTGGTAAACTGAGCCAAGAGTGAATTAATGGCAGAAAGATGGTAGCAGAGCTGGTGGTTCTGTCATGTTGCTTTGTTGTGTTTCTTGTGCATGTGTAGGATATTTTATTTTCCTTGCATGTGTCCCTGCCTCAGAGTTTTGCATGGCTTGGGGATGGCAATAGTTTGTTTTGTTAATTTGGTCTTGGTATAAGTTTTGTAAGTTATTTGTTGATCATGACGTCTACTATTGTGCCTGAGTTCTTGTTAAAAGATGAACTTACTTTTGAGTGTCTTTCACGTGGTCTACCATGTGAAAACACCACAACTGCTGTTTTGCGTAAATCTCTGCGCACTGCCCTTCAGAATAATGTGCCTGTTGTTAGTGATAATTTAAAGGACATTGACCCTAATGAGGAATTTAATTTGGTCTCAAGTAAAATCCTTGTGTTACAAGAGTTAGTGACAAATCTTGTTGATGATGAGAATTTTGCGCTTACTTTGCCTAGAGTGAGAAATAGGTTGAGACATTTGGAACGACGCGTTCAATCCCTGTTAGAGTTACATTCTCTTGTTTTGTCTGAGGTCCAGGTTGCCTCATTAAAAAATGTTTTTGCAGAAGTTAAGAAACTACTTGAACTTGTCAGTAAATCAGAATTAGATTTTTCCCTTTTAAGAGACCTGAATCCTGTGTCATCCATGACACAAGTCTGTGACCGTCTTGCTGGGCTTGCATTACCCTCTGCCTCTAAGCAGCATACGACTACTGCACCTATTCCAGGTCCTTCTCATGTGAATTCCGATCCTCCTGTGGTTGATCTACCTAACCTAACCTACACCACGGTGACACCGCCCACGAGTTCAAATTCTCGTGTTACGTTTAGTAACGCATCATGTGTACCACACCCAGTGACAACACATAACACTTCATTGCCCAATGTTTTTGGTAAATTGACTCACCCGCTAGAAAAAATGTTAAAGGATTTTCCGACCACTGATGGGCTGCATATGCCTACCTTTTTGAATTTTCTCAAGCTTATCGTCAAACTGAAACAAAGTAATAGTATACATGAAACTCAGATTTTAGAGGTTATATCCCCTTTTACGCTTGGTCCGTTGGCTGATAGGACACTGTTGGCCATTACACAAATGTTTTCATTCGATCAGTATCATGAAGACATACTTAGTTTCTTCATCCCATCTAGGCTACTGACCCAACTACAGTTGAATAATTACAACAGATTACAAAAGCCAGGTGAACATCTTGCAGCCTATGTTAATGAGGTAAAAGAGGCGGCTGCTATTTTTCGTTTGCAAGTTAGTGAACAGGAGGTGATTAACACCATTCTAGATGGGCTCACACCTGATGAACGGTCCAGATTAGTTTTTCTAACTAAGCCTTGTACATTTTCTGAATTGGATAGGATGTGCATTCACTCCCAAAATGTCCGCTTTGCGGATCATCAAAGAAACGGTTCGTTTTCTCAGTATCCTGGAAATAAACAATTCAAGTATTATTCTAGCCCGCGTACTGAAATGCATCCCAGCCATAATACAGTATTTAGGACCTCAAACTCACGATTTCAGAATAATACACCAAGAAATCAGAATCAAACTTATCATGGGCCTATCTGCCATTTTTGTAAGAAGCCTGGGCATGTAATAAAAGAGTGTAGGGAACTAAAACAAAAAAATGCTTAAAGCAGGGAAGTAAAGTGAGCGGCTTCCACTGCAAAACTAAACAAGCCAATAATTCTCAATACAATGCTCACCTATTTCGTCAAATCAAATCTGCCCGGCATTTTCAAAGAAACTTTGGAATCCAAATTCCTTATAAGCGAAACCCAGATCATATTGGTAGTCTTGGTCTTCCTAATTTTGTGGGTTTAATTCCTGCACCTGTTCCTCGTATACTAGTAAGTTTCAATAATTTTGAGGAAGAAGCTCTTGTAGATTCAGGATCCACACGTTCCATTATTTCATATGATTTGTTTTCTAAGTTAAAAGCAGCTAACCTAGTCAAGTTTGTGGAGAAAGGTGATTTCAAGTGTTACACTGCATCTAATGATGTGTTACCCATATTTTGTCGTGCGACTATCAAGTTGAAAATTGCACATTTTACTTGGATGTTTCCATGTTTGGTTTCTAAAGAGGTGATTTTAGATTTTATTCTAGGAGCAGATTTTATGTCCAAATCTGGACTTGTTCTAGATATGCAAGAAAAGAGTGTTTTTTTTTAAGTTTCAACCTAACCTTAAAATTAGTTTTGTGGGCACCAAGCAGCAACATGATAACCTTGCAGAAATTAGTACAGAGAGCTACAGTAATAAAGAACATGACCCATTGGATCATTTACCTCATCAACAGCGTATCGCTATCAAAAATTTGTGTGAACAATTTCCTAAGGTTCTAACCTCAGAATTAGGGCTTACCAAACTGTTGGAATACGAAATCAAACTTAATGATAAAAGTTATGTCAAAAGTCAACCTTACCGTCTTGCACCTCCCCAAATGAATCTTTTGAGACAGGAAGTACAACAATTATTGGATAAAGGGGTCATTGAACAATCTACTTCACAGTATGCGAGTCCCGCATTTTTGGTCCCTAAACCTAATGGCAAACAACGTATGGTTGTAGATTTTCGTAAGCTTAACCAAAAAATTGAAATTGAGTCTGTCCCTTTGCCTGATTTGCATTCGGCATTTCATTGGTTTACTAAAGCAAAATATTTTACCACCATTGATCTAAATTCAGCATACCATCAAATTCCGTTGAAACAGGAGTCAAAACCAATTACTAGTTTTTGCGTACCATGGAATTTATACCAATTCACTCGTGTTCCTTTCGGTCTTGCGACAGGCGCACAGGTTCTCACACGATTATTGGATCAGATTTTTCATGACATCAAATTTAAGTTTGTTTACAACTATTTGGATGATCTGGTGGTATATTCCGAAAATTTCGAGGAACATTACCAACACCTGAATGAAGTACTGTCTCGTTTGGAAAAGTCAGGTTTAACAGTGAATCCCCAAAAGGTTAAATTTGCAGTTCAGGAAATTTCATTTCTAGGTCACAAAATTTCTTCTCAAGGCATTTCCATCGACCCTGAACGTACCAAAGCAATTAGAGATTTTCCACCACCCCGTGATGTCAAGGGTATAGCCAGATTCATCGGTATGATTCAGTTCTTTGGAAAATTTATCCCTAAGTTAGCGGAAAAAGCAGTCCCTTTAAATCACTTACGAAAAAAGAATGTGAAATTTGAATGGGGAGAGGAACAACAAAAGGCATTTGAAACTTTGAAACAGGATATTATGAGTCCACCTGTTCTCCGCATGGCGGATTTTTCAAAAACCTTTATTTTACAAACTGATGCTTCTAGTTCAGCCATAGGCGCAGTTTTGGCACAAGAGTTCGATGGTGTTAGACACCCTATTGCATTTGCATCCAGAACACTCACTTTTCAGGAGAAGAAATCATCAATTAATGAATTGGAATGTTTGGCTGTTGTTTTTGGTATCGATAAATTCAGACCTTATTTAGAGCATGCAGAATTTTTGTTGGAAACCGATAACCAAGCATTATCGTGGCTTTTGGCTCACCCACGTCAACTAGGCAAAATTGGTCGTTGGGTTATGAGAATTTCTTCATTAAAGTTTAAAGTTCAACATATCCGTGGAACACAGAATGTAGTTGCGGATACCCTTTCACGCATGTTTAATGATACTCAGGTTGATAAACCTCTAGATGAAGCTGCTTGTAAAGTACTCTTAACCGATTTTCCCTTAGCTTTAAAAAAAATTCAGGCTCATCAGGAAGAGGATGAAGAGCTGCAGAAAATTGTAACAAGTTTAAGATCCGGCATTTCCCAGGGCCCATATTTTTTATCTAAAGGTATCTCGTATTCAAGAATTCGAAATAACCAGAAATGTATTGTGCTACCTAAAATTCTGAAACCAGTTGTATTTGAATATTTTCATTCCTCACCTATTGGCGGACACCTTGGCATTTATAAAACTATAGAGGCTATAAGGAAACATTTTGTGTGGAAAGGTATGCACAGTGAAATTTCAGAACGAGTTAAGAAATGTTACTTGTGTGCGTTTAGCAAACCTGCTCAAAATACCCATTTGGGTTTATTGGCATCAGAGGTCGCTGAACGGCCAATGCAGAAATTATTCATAGATTTTGTTGGCCCTTTGCCAAGGAGTAAGCAAGGGCATAATATGTTGTTAGTTTGTGTTGACGCCTTTTCCAAATTTGTTTGGCTTATTCCACTTCGAAAAGCGGATGCACCTTCCACTATCAAAGCTCTTCAAACTCAGATTTTTCAAAATTTTGGTATTCCATCTACTATTGTTTCTGACAACGGATCTCAGTTTACATCAAAATTATTTAAGAATATGTGTTTCACCCACGGCATACGCCGCATTACCTTGTCTCCATACTATCCTCCGCCTTCGCATGCGGAAAGATTCAATCGTAATCTCCGTTCAGCATTAATTGCTTTCCATGCGAAAGACCAGTCTAGTTGGGACAAGAATTTAGTTTGGCTACAAATGGCTTTCAATTATGCCCGCCATGAATCTCATAAATCTACACCATTTAACTTAATGTTTACTTTTGCTCCAAATAACCCTTTGTCAAATCTTTGGTGTCTAAATGATTTGTTACCACAGGATCCACAAGGTGTTAAAGAAGTTTGGGCAGCTGCCCTCAAGAATTTGAAGCGGTCTCATGATAAAAGTCTTATTAAGTATAACAAGAATCGTATTGCAAATCCCTTTCGGCCAGGTGATCTGGTTTTGTGCAAAGCACACCCTACCAGCAAAGCAGTTGATAAGAGAATGGCTAAATTGTCTTTTCGTTGGTCAGGTCCATACCAGATCCAGCGCTTTCTTACCCCTGTTACAGCTAGTCTAGTAAATCCTGAAACGGGAGTTTATGTGACGAGAGCTCACATTTCCCATTTAAAAAGGTATTATTCCCAGCCTTCAGTTTAAGTGTGCATTGTTTAGGAACGGCCGCCTAACTTTGTGTCCTACTGTTGGCGTTGTTTTGTTATTTGGATCTTTGACTCAGTTGATCGTGGACTCATGACCCACGTGTCCTAGTCTTTGAGTCCCTTGTAACTTTTGAACTCGAGTCATAAAAATAAATAAATAAAAAACCATGGTACTAGTTTTTTAAGTTGTTGCAACATTTTTTTTATATATATTTTTTTTAATCTCATTTCATGGGAACAAGTTTGGGTGCATAATGTAGTATGTTATTGTATTTACATGTAAGGGTAATTTTTTTGTTTGTTTCTTGGGTTAATATTTTCCAGTTGTTATGTGGGATCTTGGGTCGATATGTTTGTGACCACATATTTTTTTGGTTATGTGTTTTAGTGTATTTTTTCCGTCTGCTCCGGGATGTTGGGCACCTTCGCCATGTTCGGGGCGGGGAGTCTTCTTTCGTGTCTCTTCTATTTGGTTCTCAGCGATGTTACGGTAAACCCTCTCAACTCTGGTATTATTTTTGAAAAGGAAGATCCACTGTTGTTCTCAGACAATTTCTATTCCGTCGTGTTGAATTTTGACTTGATACAATTGGAAAATCAAAGTAATCAATTGGAGGTGGCGTTAAATGACATAATTAAAGTAAACAATGTGCACCTTATGGAAAACGATTCATGGAATGAAAACTTTGCTTTTGTGATCCACCAACTTGAAGATAATTTTAATGCATATAAATCAGAGACCAGTGCAATGACTTCTTTGTTGCCTCGAAAACATTTGCGCACTAAACGCGGTTTGCTTAATTTCGGTGGAAAAATTTTGAAAACTGTCTTTGGAACTCTTGACAATGATGACTTAATTAGTTTGGAAGAACGTCTCAAGGAAGTATCACTTAGTCAGGATGAAATTTCGGCCAGTGTTGTGAACCATATGTTTGTTGTGCAACATTTAGAAGAAAGAGTGATTAATAACACGAGACTTGTGAGAAATCTAGCTGAACATTATCTTGATAGCCACAATGCATTTTTTAAGCTTTTTAATAATACTATTCATGAGATTTGGGATAAAATCATGTTGGTGAATTGGCGAGTTGATTTGAATACCCTTTTATTTAGAATTAGTGAAGCCCTATCCACTGCACGTGTTGAACTTTCTGATTTGAGGCAAGCCATTGAAAGTAGTGTACATGGCAAATTAAGCTCTGTTTTGTTGCAACCAAAAGTTTTTATCAACATTCTAGAAAAGGTTCAACATTAAATCTCTTTACCCTTACACATGTTTGCTCCAGTTTCTTTTGATAATCTATATATGTTTTATGGTCTTAGTTCAGTCCAAGCAGTAATTTTTAATGGTTCATTGAATGTTGTTATTAACATACCTCTTGCCAATAAGGACAGTAGTTTTGAGTCATACCGTGTTTTTGCTTTTCCATTTTTCTTTCACAAACTTAACCATTATCTGTATCTTAAGGTTCACGATATCCTGTTAGTTAGTCCTGACAGAAAACTTTTTGCTACTGTTGACACTAATGTTCTGTCTAGTTGTAAAAAACATGGCATAACTTTATGTCCCTCTGTTTTTCCTTTTTTTGATTCCCATGTTAATAGTTGTGAATTTAACCTTTTTCTTGGCAAACCTTTCTTTGAATTTTGTGATAAATCTATTGTTTCCCTACAACTACCTTTCTTCCTGAAGACAAATTCTTTGTGGATTTTTGCAAGCAACACATCCATTGATGTTACCTTTTTATGTCGAACGACCACCAAATCTCTTTCGCCGTTTACCATACCAATAATCGGTAGTGGTTTTATCAGTAACGCCTCACATTGTGATATTGTAAGTCCTTTTTTTAGAACTTTTGGTTCTGTTAGTTCATCCTTGACTTTCAATTTAACATTGCCTACTATACATATTCCTAAAGTAGATTTTAATGTAAGTAAGTTGACTTTTGCACCATTCTCTAATTTAACCTTAAATAACTCCATTGTTAAAGATATCAGTAATCTTTTAATATCGCAACCCAGTGGTGCATCTTTTCATGATGTGATTAATCTTCTACGACCTCACCAGCAAGTTGAATCCAGTTCCTACCTTAACATTGTTGCTGTATCCTTATCTGCTCTGGTTGGCTTTGCCATTTTTATTCTCAGTCTTACTCTTTGGTTCAAGTTTCGGTCTCAAACGACCAACCCTCCTGTCTCTTCCTCTCCTATACCTGCAGGTACTATCTTGATTCCCTTAGCATCATCCTCCACCATGGATTAATTGTATCTTGTGTAATGTTAATTTTGCTTTATTTTTGGGTGTTACCTTTGTCATGGGTATTTTAGTTTTAGTTGGTGCACTATTGCCATCTGCTAGCTGTGGTGTGCTTTGAGGGGGGGAGTGTGTGCCGTTGTGCACTTGTTGTTTGGGCATGCGCCCATTATTGCTTATATGTTGTTTAATTAAATGCAAACTGGGAGGCTACTTTTTTTTATATCTTTTTTTAATACCTTATTGTTTTTAACTTTTTGATTATTTGAAGAATAATGAAATAATAATTATTTTAAGTATCAATTTGTAAGAAATAATTGTTTTTGTATAAAAATCTTTTTTTTTTTTTGTTAAAATATATTTATCTCTTTGTTAAGATTTGTGGATTTAAAAGAAAAACATATGGACTTTAAAAGGCTTTAAAAGACTTTAAACATCATAAATTCCTTTTTCCTTTTGTTTATATTAATATTGTGGTTAAGATTAATTATTGAGTTATTGCACTTAAGTGCAGGAAAGTGTAACTTTTTAAGTTTCTCATCTCTATGTATTGTCATATCTTTGGTCATCTTCATATTGGAAAGGAAAAGGTAGTACTTCCCTTTCTGTTTTTGTCAGCCATAATGTAGACATCAAAATTTTTGTGCTCGTCACGTATCTATCGACATCCATGTCGAAAGTTGTGTATTTACTACCGCATTAGCGGTCCGGGTGTTGGCGACTTCTCGCTGCCCCATGCCTGAGGTGTGATCCATAAGCTTCGCCCATAACATCTGGGCACCCCAGGGCTTGTCCCGTGGTTCTACGGCGATGGGAGCCGCCAACAAATATCCCAGGAAAGTTTTCGACGACTAAATCCTAAGCATGCAGCATGGGTAGTTAACCTGTTTCGGCCACGCGTATCTTGCAATTTCATCGACTATTTCATCAAACTACCCCTTTGGCATCGTAATCTACATTTAATTCCTGAGCCATATATTAATTCTTTCTGTATCTTAAATTTACGTTAATTATTTTGAAAATGTAATTAAGTAATAATCATTTTGAAAAATGTAACTAATTAATCATATTGTGAAGATGTAACTAAGTAAAAATGTTGGGGCCCCGTTTTGTTTTGACTGTACGAATACTCTATTAATACTCTTTATTGTGTTTTAAATAAATATGTTTTGTTATGGCTGACCCGATATCTGTGTATTTTATGTTGCATTTACCTAACCTTTTTAATTAAATTCTTATCTATATAAATTCTTAACAGGTTATCAACTTTTGTTCGGTAGTTTTCCCAGTCGGCATATTTACTCTCTACTCATTATTTATTCAATACAACAAAGTGTCGTGCCATTGAGCCTAAGGTCCTGGAGTCTTCCGTCGTAATTTACCTTGGTGAGGTTTGGTAAACTGAGCCAAGAGTGAATTAATGGCAGAGACGGAACACTGAAAAACATACATTTTGTCACGATGATAGGTATTTCTAAATTCCAAAAACCAGACCCCGAGGGAACTTAAAAAGGCGGTATGTAAATCTCTCTGACCAGCACACACAAGCTCTTACGCAGAATTCTAACGCGGGAGCTGACGAGTTGTTTGAGCTGGTTCCGCCGACCTTGTAAACCGCGCGAGCCGCCACGTCACCCGAACCAACGCCCGAACATGTCCGAAAGCTCTCGAAGCGGACGTCGGCAAACTGAGGGAGTACATAGATCCCTGCCCGCGACGCGCGCGGCCAGCCGGGCACCAGGATCTAGGCGCTCGCAGAAGCTCGCGGACAGTCGAAAAAAGGCGGAGAGAACTCGTTGAGTCAGGGACTAAATTCGCTGACGGGCGCGACGTGGGCTCCTCCCACTCGCCCGCTCGCGGGGACTTTCCGCGATGCGTGACTGCGCATCTGCGCAGCTCAGAGCGAACATACGAGTAGTGGAGTACGGGAACACAGATAAAAACAAATTCTGTCAGGATATAAACACCACACAATACTCCACAACAGGAATATGGTCAACAAAACAAAGAAAGTCCTCGTAGTTATTAGCGATTCAAATCTGACAGTATTTTGTCACACAAGAAAGTTTGAACGGCTATCACTGTAACGAGCGAATATACGTTTTCCCGTTAATACAAAATACTTATATGTTTTGGGCTACTCCTGCTATTGGCTCACAGGATCGGAGTTCTGTCGTCGAGATGAAGGCGCACCTGGGCTCTCAACACAGCCGTCGTGGACGGTGGACCCCGAGGGCCGAAAGCCAGACCCGGGTGTCAAAACCGCGGAGCCCGCGAGGAGTACCGCGCTGTTAAAAACTTCCACCTTCAATTTACGAAGATCGTTTGTTACAAATTGTTCAGGTACCTCGGTAAAATTACGACTATCTTCGCAAATGTACGGACACTTAGTCGACTTGCTTTGAACATGAATACAAACGTATATGCTTGGTGCACTAACAAAACGTTCAAAAAAATGTGTAACTCTTCAGTAAGAACACACTTATTTTTTCCACGAGTGTGTTTACCTTTGTCTAGGACGAAAAATAACACTTTGAAGTTTTAGCTTCTAGGAAGATTAAGTTACATGAAATTACGAAGAACTATTCGTTTATTTGAGTAAAATTCATCGTTGAAAAATCCGTAAATTTACTGTAATATCTAACAGTGCAGGTGGCGGAATACTGTACACAACTCCTGGTCTCAGTTGAGTGTGTTAGGAGTTCAAAACCTCAATTAAAAGATACTAATCTAGTAAGAAGTTTTGGTTTATGAGTTGAGGATTTCGGCCCGTTCCTAGTCCGCTGTAGGCAGCAAAGTATTTTTTTGTTGTTGCAAATGTAGGGGAGAAGCCCCGCCGGTCGTGTTGTCTGAGTTTACCGGGAGGAGTTTGTACCAGTGAGAGACCCTCAGCCAAAGAAGTATCAAAACGCAGGCTTCTAAGTTGAGACTCATCTTACGCCAGCAGGAAATGAGGTTACATCTGCCCAAGTATGCAGAAAACTGTTTAGACAAGTCTATCAAGGTCGTTGAATGAGATAATTTTTTAGATAACGAATTATCCCAAATTTTATTTTTTTCGAAACCTAAGACGTTTGTGTTAGTAAAAACACTTATATAAGTTAATAATTTAATATGTTGTGCTGTATCAGGGGAAAGTGGGGGAATATGACACACCATAAAATAAAAGCGTACAATTTGGTTAAATAACGACATACTGATACTAAGCTGTAATTGCAGTTGTGCACTTTTAAATTTGTATATATTACTTATATATAAAACTTATTTGCATTTCACCATTAGTGCATGTTCAAAAACTAGACGTATTACATTGCGTAATTTTACCCGCAACGTCGGGTAAAATGACGCATGCGTTCGGATAATATGACATGCTTCAGAAAATCGGAAGGGAGCCTTTAAAATAAAGAAACATCTTATTTAACAGTATTTAGTATGATAATAACTTAATAATATATGGCAGTTAAAATTCAACTACATAAGATAAGACTATTTAAAAATAAAATTATAAAATTTTATATACATAGCAGGAAAGTTTTTCAGTCTTTTAAATATATTTATTTTTGGCACTCTCTTAAAAATTTAAACAGTAGGCCTATTGTTATTAAAATTTTGGGTTTTAATAACTCTTCTTCATACTTAGCCAAACACATAAATATGCAGCAATATTACATTTGAAATAAATATTATTCGAGAATAAATCTAAGTGCACTTTTGCATCATAAAATAAATGATAGGAACGACATTGTTTTGTGGTTATGTGGTGTGATATAAAAATACAGTGAATGAAATTTCATAGAAGCAACTGCTGACTCTACATCTAATTGAAATAATAAGCCCGATAATCTGATCCGATGAGATAGTAAGTGTTAAGTTTGAACAAGTTGTGACTTGTCAGTAGGCATCAAGAACCGGAAGAGTGAGATCGTGTTTAGCGTGTCTGTCGCGTATCATGGATAGACACACGGAAATTTCGCGGATTCGTCTGGCCTCAAGCCAGGGTCACAGGCGTGTTCAACAACTGTTTGCTTTCTCATTAGTTGATTTCTTAGCGAGAACAAGTTTCATCTCGTTATTAGGCATTACCTGCTTCCCTTGTTTCTCTTCTAGCCGGGAATCGTTGGCTCACGGTCGTAGAGGGGCGTGTCCAAATAACTGCCGTCAAATCATGATTACAGTGCGAGAGTATAAAGGTTTGCATTATAACTTTTTTTTTGCGAAACTGAGACCAAAAAATTAGTCGTGCTGAAAGGAAAATGTTTTGACGCCATCCCCGACATTAAGAGGGCCACGATGGAGCAGTTGAAGGCCCTTGCAAAAAACCTTCTAGAAAAGCTTTCAATATGGACATTTAGGTACTTTTTGCGTAGAGATTTCGAGACTAGCTTTGAGTTAAAACACTGTGGTATCGTCTATGTTTCGTGATTGGGAGAGTTTCTTTCAGCGCACCAGTCACAGTAATTCAGTGAGGAAGCAAATGGGTCTTGAATGGCTGAGTAAAATAAGGCAATGGTTTCTCGTACATACTATCACCAATTACAAAGAATAAATAAACAGCTGGCGTGGACAAAACCTTATCGCTGTCTAATGGGCTTCCAGATATTTTTTTTCTCGAAAAGTGCCTGTCCATATGTATAAACTGTGGGCCAATTGCAGACTCAATACAAACGGATAGTTATTTTTAAATTCAGACAGTCGCGAAGTTAATCAACTATTTGTTCCGGTCTCTAGATACATTACCACATAAATTTAATGAACAATTTACTAACTTTAAGAGTCTCCAACTTGAAAAAATTTGGCTTCGCATTCCCATAAACGTTTTGGTGACCCTGTACGGAAGATCTCGCAGTAGTCTATTACTATAGCCATTATTATAACGCAGATAGGCTGTAGTTGCCTATGTACAATCAATCCTGTTTGAGTGTTCTTTAGGGGTGGACAATAATCGAAAAAAAGGTGAATGCCTATTAGATTGCAACAAAATATACCCACATCCAGAGGTTGATTCCTTGTGTATGACGGCCGTCTGCGAGAGAAGTCTTTACCTTATTTGACCGAGCCACTCAAACGCGTTTGCTTTCCCAATGGATTACCGTGATTGGTATTGTAACAATCTAAAAAAGCTGGCGAAGTAAGCTGGGTCCCTGCGGGGAATGATTGCTGACCTGTGACTTGTCGGAGCTGTAGCCGGTAATAGTAACCAAGAAATGCTCTCGCCAGGAATCCATAACGGGCGTGTGATGCAAATATATAGCCTCTCCCATTTACGGCAACCCATAGCCTTCTCGTGGCGCCAGTGTTGACCAATTATGGGCTATGCCAGGGCTGCACACTCATATGACTGCCTCGGGTGTAGGAACGAGTATTCTGGTGGGTTAGTAGGATGTGGACGGGTGGCTACGCTTCTGCTAAATTTCTCTCTAATGGTCCTGGATCAGAATTGGAGATGGACTCGTGGTGGCAGTGGTCACGACTCCAATCTTGAGTACACACAGAGGAGTCCCTGCTCCGTTGAAGAGTGGAAGTGTTGAGCTACTTAATGCTCGGGTACTCGCTTGGAGAGCTAGTAGAGGTTGATATCCTCAGCTGGATCACGAGCAACTGGGTGAACGATGGGGTCCCAGGGATGTGATAAGTGTGGGCCCGTGTCGGTACTTCCTCTAACCCCTGTGGGGGCAAGCACCGTCGGTTGCTTGGCGTATATGGCGGGATGACAGCTTGTTCGGGGGTACCGAAGTTGGGATGGATCTCCTCAACCTCTCGACGTAGCTGTTAAGTTGTCAGTATTATGCCGCGATTGGAAATGGCTCAATATTTGGAACTCTGAATTTGGACACGTAAAAGATCCATACTATCTCAAACTCGGGCATGCCCTAACGGGATTGGATACCGAGGAAGTTCGATGTGCGCGGGCTTTGTAGTCTTGCAGAATCTGTAACAATCGAAACGTACCTGAAAGAAACTCACCCAATCACGAAACACAGACAATGCTACAGTGTTTTTACTTTCAGCAGGTCTCGGAATCTTTTCGAGAAATATGAATGCCCCTAGTGATCATTGTTCGATGAAAAGCTACATTTTTTGGCGAGTTACACAGGATTGGGCAACCACTTCTTCTCCTTATTTATAACTAGAGACTTGAAAAAATCGCGGATTATTTTCGCGATAGGTTGGAATCGAAATACGTTTGCTTTTATTGCTGCTTCAGTGATTGGGACACAGTTTATCTGAAGGACTCTGGGCCAACGAAAAACCTTCAACGAAAGAAGTATCAAAGCATGAGCATCCCAGTTAACAGATGTTACGAGTCACTAGCCAATGAACAGATGTAATATGCCCGGGTGCATACAGGATCATGGAATCTATCCTATAGGTCATTTAAATCGCGAAATTTTTCGGTCTATATTTATAACAATAGCTCATGGTGGATAAGAGGCGTTTCAAGAGCACTGCAGTCTAATCATCAACGTGAAGCAGATGTATATGAGCTTCAAGCCTACTCTTATAACATGTAAAAAAAAAGAGTGTTATCGCACATGTAAGCGTGCGAGCATTTTCCAACGACAAACATCCCTATCTTGTCCTCCAGGCACGAGCGCACTTGTGTTGAACGTCTTGCGGGACGTCGTGCCTCTCCCATGACAACAACTCCGTCCAACTGCGGTATCTTCGTCACGGATGACCCGCCTAGGCACCGATTGTTTGTCAATAAACACACATACAGTTCGATATACGTTAATCCTCTCTGTTCCCGCCAAACATAGAAAAAACTCACACACTTGGATCATCGTGCGTGCTCGCAACGTACAGATGGACGGAATAAATTCTTTGTTGAACGCATTTCACACGATCGATTTTTTTCTGACGGTGCTTACAGTCTATCTCACTTTTATTCAACTATCGTTTTAAATCTTTCGGACATTTTATCTAGAGACTTGCAAAATGTATTGTTTATATTCAGTCTATAACGCAACTGTTTCTACAATTGAATTGTCTTTAAGGTTTTTGACCCCAAAAAAGTTTCGCGTGTTCATTAGACAATTTATACTTGCAGCACGTGCACGTTTTTTGCGGCGTATGATTTTGGATAGCAGTTTTTAACACACTTCCAAAGGTAAAAATTATAATACCAAACAACTGCCAATAAATGAGTAATCTACATCCAGGTCATTCAAAACTTAACTGTATTATATTGATAGAGACAGAAAAAATTCGCGATTTCAGTGACTTATAGGATAGACTTCATGATACTCTATGCACTCGGGAAAAGTGCATATGCTCATTGGCTACTGACTCGTGACATGTTAACTGGAAAGCTTATGATTCTATACTTCATTTGTTGAAGGCATTTCATTGGCCCAAAGTTCTTCAGATAAACTGTGGTCCAATCACTGAAGCAGCAAAAAGTCAAACGTATTTAGATTCTAGCCTATCGCAAAATAATCTGCCCATTTTACAGGTCTCTACCTATAATAAAGTATACAAATCTACATAAGTATATGGAACAAGTGTAACGAAAATGTTTTTAATACACTTAATTCATATCTGTAGTTTCTGTATAGCTTTGGTGTAACAATGTTACTTCCTGATCTGCGTGTCATCATGATACAGAGTTAGTCTAAATATGACCGAAAAAACTTCGACTGCAGGTACATCATGACTAGAGACCGGAAAAATTCGCGGGTTCAATGACCTTTAGGATAGACTCCAATATCATTTACACACTCGGGCAAATGCCAACTGTTCATTGGCTGCTGACTTGTGAGTCGTCACGACTGGGTGGCCTGTGATTTGACACTTCTATGAGTGAGGGTCTCTAATTGGCCCTCAGTCCTCAAGATTAACAGTGGACCAATGGCAGAAGCAGCACTAAGGTATAATTATTTGAATGTTAGCATAGCACGTAATGAACCCGCGAATTTTCCGGGTCTCTAATCATGACTAGATAAGGGCCGGCATTTTTCGCGAAAAAATCTGTACGTCCATTAGACTGTAATATACTATAACGCCGCCAGCTGTTTCTTCCTTGTAATTGGTGGCCGTCTGCAAGAGAAGCCATCGCTCTATTTCTTCGGACCATTTAGGATGGTTTGCCTCCACATTGGATAGCTTTGATTGGTGTGCTGCTAGTAGATATGCACTTGAAATAAACACATTCAACCACTAAACACAGACAATGCTATAGAGTTTTAACACACAACTGGCCTGAAAATCTTTTCGCAAAAACAACATGGTCCTATACATGCCCCTATGACTAGAGATCGGAAAAAATCGCGGACTTATTTCGTGATATGCTAAAATTAAAATAAGTTTACCTTTCTGAAGTTTCTGCTATTGGTTCACTGTCAATCTAGAGCACTCTGGGTCAATTAGAGACCCTCAATCAAATAAGCATCGAATCATAAGTTATCCAGTTCACTCTAAAGATTTATTTTTGTACTTTTACAAGGATAGTCCTTGAAAATCCTGTTGCCAAAGATATTTTTTGTATAATTGCATAGCTGGGCTTTGTATTATATGCAATTTTACAAAGCTCTCCCTTGTGGTTTTACAAGTGATATCGTTGGCAACTGGGTTTTCAAGGATTTTCCTTGTAAAAAGTACAAAAAAAATTTAGTTTTCAAACGCCTCACAAGTTAGCAGCCAATTAACAACTGATGTTTGCC
This sequence comes from Bacillus rossius redtenbacheri, assembly GCF_032445375.1. NCBI lineage: Eukaryota > Metazoa > Arthropoda > Insecta > Phasmatodea > Bacillidae > Bacillus > Bacillus rossius. The sequence continues at coordinate 72,122,590 of NC_086332.1, forward strand.
CAGATAGGCAGAGGATTTTGTAGTCAATTCTGGAGGTGATTGAACCGGCGAATTGTTTACCGGGCCCTAATCATGACAAAATAAACTTAAAACTTCTATACGAATTATGGTCTAAAATGCTTCTCAAGCCTGGCATTCGTCTTTGAAGTTGGATCTTGAAAATATTTTTTTGTAAAATAATAGAGAACGTGTTATCACAGAAAATTGAGCGTCTGGATTATTTATAATGGAAAGAAGTTTTATAATCGCCACGAATTTAGTGGCTGTAGTAAAATTAATTTATTGAAATAATTGGGAGTAAAACCTTTAATTCGACATATTTTTGTGACGTGTTTACCCACTCCCTTTTTTTTCACCTATTTTTTTTTCATTACTATGATATAGTTTTTCTACAGGCACAAAATTTAGGGTGGTAGGACTTCAGTCAATTAAATATAATCTTTAACGTCAAAGACATATAGCAGAGCTTTGAAAGGCACTTTAGACCACAGTCGCATGAAAAAAAAAATTTCAACTTAAGTTTTTTGTGATGAGCCTGAGACCGGGGTTTGTCGGTTGAGTCCAGACCTGTCCTGTAAGTTCTAAACTGTTGATATCAGCTGGAGTGCGATAAGGCGAGGCAACTTGCACAGGACCGCGTCTCGGCCGTGACGTAACTCAGCTTTCACCTCCACCGGCCCCAGGGGCTCCGCGGGCGGGACGCGCCCCCGACTGCGAGGGGCGTCAGCCCACACCCCCTTCCCCCCTTCTTTGTCCAAACCAACCTGCACGCGTCGCTGGTCCACGAGCCGGCTCGACGTGGACGTTTCGAAACGGCCCCGAAACTCCCGCGATCGCCTTTCGAAACAACCTTCTCAGTTCGGCGCTGTCAGACCCACCGCGCGCTCTTCGCGGCCTCACCGGGCGGCGAAGAAGTCTCGAAGCACGTGCTCATGTGCTTCGCGCTGGTGATTGGTAGAGACCCGGAAAATTCGTGGGTTCAATGACCTCCAGGATAGACTCAAATATCCTCTACACACTCGGGCAAATGCCAACTGTTCATTGGCTGCTGACTTATGAGTCGTCTCGACTAGGTGGCCTGTGATTCGACACTTCAATGAGTGAGGGTCTCTAATTGGCCCTCAGTCCTCCAGATTAGCAGTGCACCAATGACAGAAGCAGCACTAAGGTATAATTATTTAAATTTAACATAACACGAAATGAACCCGCGAATTTTCCGGGTCTCTAGTGATTGGTCGGAGCATGTATTTGTTTTTGCGAAGAGATTTAGAGATTAGCTGAGAGTTAAAACACTTTAGCATCGTCTTCGTTTCGAGACTGCTTGAGTTTATTTTTTCAGGTTAAACGAGTACTTTCAGCACACCAAGCACCGTAGTTCAGTGCGGAAGTAAACACGTCCTGAATTGCGTGGTCAAATAAGGACATGACTTCTCCCGTACACGGCGCAGACATGCCATTTTGCAATCTGATGGGCGTTCAGATTTATTCGCGAAAAGTGCCTGCCCCTGTTGGTTCGACTTAACGGCTCTCGACACGTCCTGGAACGATCAGTTATAAACAAGATCACGTGTAATTCACCGAAAGGATGTGACTTTGTCGTCGATAAGGAATCGAAATATTCGCAGTTTCAAACACCTCTAGCATAGACTACACAATTCTCTATGTACATACTTGGGCAATTTACACCTGCTCATTGGATACCAATTTTAATTAAAATATTTCATTGGTTCAGGGTGCTTCATTTAAACTGTGTTATAATCACTGAAGCACTTTAAAAGTTGAAAGGGTTTGAATTTTATACTATCGCGAAATGAATCCACGAATTTATTCGGTCTCTTGTCATCGAGCAACGAGCATTTCAAAAACGCTTTATCATAAGTAGACATTTCAAGACCATCTAGGAATTAATTGAATTCGCGAAATAATCGTGCCTCTAGCGAACGAAGTTCGAGTCATTGACGGTTAAAACCAGAGATACGTGGAGGAAATTTCCGTTGACAAATGGATTTTCTCCGGGTGCTGCCGAACTGAAGTCTTAATTTTTGTGGACGTGTGGAAGACTGAAACATGTTTGAGAAGACAATAAAAAGAGCAAATGAATGTCTGGCAGTAAACTGACCTTTCTCTCGTGTCGTGTGACACCACAGTCGTTAAAAGAGCATTCTATTAACAGCAGATGGTTTCACACTTCACATAAATAATATAATCGTTAGGTATAACTTGTCCAAATCAGGTTTTCACATTTAACCACGTCTTATATTAATCATTATGTTCTGCTCAGGTTTAAATAACAAAATTTACAAGCTTCATTATAGTGACCTGCAAAATTCACGTTATTTTCTGGCACTGAGCTGGATCCAAAAAACTTGTATTTAAACAATGTGGTGATGTCTTTAATTATTAGCTGCAGACACGCGTTACTTAGCTTACTGTTCGTATTGTTAGAGACATGGAAATTTAGCGAATTCTTTTGGTGTCAGGCTGAAATTTCCAGCCTTATGTTTGATCTACTAACGTTTAATTTTTTCACTGGCTGATTTTCAAAGCGTGAAACAGTTTTGCTCTTGTTAATCGACACTAATGATTCGCTTACTTCTCTCCTAGATGGGCATCGTTGGCTCACGGTCGTGGAGGGGCGTGTCCACATAACTGCGGTCCAATCATGAGCACGACGTATGAGTATGAAGGTTTGCATGCTAGCTTGCGACCAGATGCATGCCCTGCTGGCGAGTGAATGCCCTGGGTCTCGGAGCAGGAGCCCGGGAATGCCGGCGGACAATGGGCTCTTGTTTGCTTACGACAGCGACGGGTCGGGAAGCGGAAGGAAAAAAAGCAGCCGGCTCACGAATTGGGATTTCGGAACCGAGGTTAACATGACGGCGACTACATCGCGCCTCGTGTAACGTTTGCTAAGAGACACTTCTAGTATACACGTGAAGACACCTGCATTACTACCGGGGAAAAAAAATAATTTACATCTCACGATTTATTAAGATCTGTTCAATTGCATGATTTTCTTAGCTGGGCGTGAACGGGCTATTCTAAAACATGACGAGTACAACCAGGCAAAATAATCGGGAACGTTTACACTGTTAGAAAGTTTCACTTCATATTTACGAAGAGCCCTGGTTACAAATCATCTAGGTATCTTCATAAATTTACAGTTAACTTCGTAAGTTTACGGATGATGCGGTTACTTCATTTGAACGTGAATCAACAATGATGATATCATTATATTAGCAAAACATTCAAAAACTGGTTGAGTACACGACAAAATTCCTTCTCTTTTTTCTACGTATTTGCTGCTACCTGGTTTACAAGGAAAACTAACAACCCTTCGTTTATTTGCGGTTAATTCTTCGTTGTAAAATCCATAAATTTACTGTAACTTCTAACAGTGTGCTCGATCAAGGTGAAGAGGCTTTAAACCAACCTGTTTGTCGCGGAGACGAGCTGGACACGCCACCGAGATGGACGGAATGAATGGATGGTTCGTCGTTAGAAACGATGAGATGCGATGAGATTGGCACTATGTGCGATGGGGAGGGATGGGGAGGGGGTGAACTGAAGCAACGTCCCTCGTTGGGAAGGCGAGTGATCGGGACGACACCGTGTAGTCAGGGGAGTTAGTGAGGCGGGTAGATAAGCGCGATGCTTGCTAGTGTTTCTAGTAAGTTATCTCCTCTGAGCGCAAGGCTCTGAACTTGTCGTGCATGGGACAACTATGACATTTGGGTGGTAACCATAACATTACACGGCGGAGAAATGAATACAAAAGTGTAAGGCATGGCCCTTGATTGCTTTCAAAAATCTTTATCGGACGTTTCATGCCTAAAGATTATTCTGAAAACACGTGTTTCAGCCATTTACACACTCCAAAATAAATTAAAGTTTAAAAAGGAAATACAGAATTAGAAATTCTCTTTTATCCTAAGCGAATTCTTAAACGAATTTTTGTGAACAGACCACCCTCGGATGTGTTGAGAAGTACACAAGTAGCGTGGTTTGTTCGGTAGCAATGCCCGCCGTATGTGAGCCCGGCGGGCGCGTGTCCGAGCAGGGCCAGTCACGTGTTTTGACCGCCAGGACTGTTTTGTGGCTACCTGCTGGCACCTGACACTAGGCGCCGAGGAGCCGTCTATATGGGGAGGGGTAATAAGGGGGGGAGGGGCCTTGGCCAGCGAGAGATAATTCCGTCTCGCCACGGACAGCGAGCCAGCGGTGGCGAGACCACCGCGTGCCAGGCCGAAGGGCCGCCCAACACCCAGGACCCATTGTAATAATAGGTATCTGGTCGGCATCTCGAGGACACATGAGTGAAATAAAACTTGCGTAAAGTTTTGGTGCCAAGCTAGTCAGAAATCCACTCTACCTTCTTCCTAGAGACCGGAAAAATTCGCTAATTCATTTCGCGATACGCTGGACTCGTAATTCGTTCCCCTTCATGCAGATTCAGTGATTGGACCACCGTTTATCTGAAGGACTCTGGGTCAATGAAAAACCCCTCAGTAGAAAAAAATGTATCAGATCGCAAACATCCCAGTTAACAGGTGTCTCGAGTCAGTAGCCAATAGCAGGAGATATTTTTCCCAAGTCTATAGACGATTGTGGAGTCCATCCTAGAGGTCAAAGAAGCCGCGAATTTTTCCATCCTCTGCTTGTGGTTTGAAGAAATATTTTATTTACGTGGCGTAGTTGTTTTAGGGCGAATCACGGATAGTCTGTATTAAAGTATGTGTTTTCCTCACTGAAATTATTTTGTCAATCAGAGCGACAAAGGAAAAATAATCAAATATGAAAAAACAGTATTGAATCCGATCAAACAATTTATACACACACACACACATATATTAATATATATATATATATATATATATCTTAATATATATAAATCTCGTGTCACAATGTTTGTCCTCAATGGACTCCTAAACCACTTAACCGATTTCGATGAAAATTGGCATTTATGTGTAATTTTTTCCAACTTGAGAGATAGGATAGTTTTTATTTCGATTAATGGTCTTAATCTGATAATTTTAGAGTTTTCTAATGTGATGTATGTATGAGTTGGCAGAAAATCACCACGGCAACGGCTGTAGCATTGTTGATGCTTCATTCGTCTCCATGGCAACGACTATTTCATTGTTAGTGTAGTCCTCATCACTCATTAAATACAGACCACCAATTTTTAGATATATACAGGTAAATAACTATACACTGGTAGAACAAAGTCGGTCGGGATTTGAAAGTGATATAAATTATTCAAATTAAGAAGACAATTACTAACTACATCTGATTTCTAAAAAGGTCCAGTGAACTCTTTACCAAGTCAACTGATTTCGATGAAAATTGGCATTTATGTGTAATTGTTTCCAACTTGAGAGATAGGGTAGTTTTTATTTCGATTAATAGTCTTAATAATTTATAATTAATAATAAACTGATTATCAATGTTGATTGGTGTTTAAGCCCGGGAAACAGTGGGCACTTCGTCTCCATGACAACGTTGCGTGCTTGAGAGTCGGGAAACCATCGGTGCTATTCGTTTTTTCTTCGGTACATTACAAAGCATTGTATTAAGTTTTTGTCAAAATTAATTAATTTTCATTTTATTTCATTTATTATAACTGTAAATAGGAGATTTGGTCTCATTTTTTTCCCATTAATACAACCGTGCGAAGCCGGGTCGGGCAGCTAGTATATATATATATATATATATATATATATATATATATATATATATATATATATATATATATACACACACACGCATTCATTCCAGCCTCTCTCCAAATTGTAACACGAATTTCGCAAGTATTTACTTCTTGTTAGTGATACATGTATTCAGCGATTTGCCAGGGTCATGTATTTTTCGCGTAAAAAAAATCAACGCTCATCAGTCTTCAAAAAGGTATGTCCGTGCCAACGGTTTCTTATTGTGATTGGCGGTCGTTCGCAAGAGAAGCCATTACCTTACTTGGCCAGGCCATTTAGGACGCGTCTGTTTCCACTCTGAATCGTTGTGATTCGTGTATTAACATGTAAACATGTATTTGAAAGAAACCCAACCAATTGTAAAACACAGACGCTACTATAGTTTTTAAACAACCAGTTATTGTGAAAATAATTTTGATAAAAATACATGGCCCTAGCGATTACGTAATATGTCAGGATATCTCTCAAAATACTGTGGCTTTATCTCACTGTTTTTGTTGGTAAAATTATGTTTAACTAAGAACCGAAAAAAAAAGCGAGGTTTAATTATCTCTGTGATAAACTTCACAGTTATACGCACACTCGGGCAAATATTACCCATTTATTGGCTGCTGTCTCGTGAGACGTCCCAACGTAGTAGACTGTTATTCGATTTATCTTTGTTTCAGTGTTTCTCATTGACCCAGATTCTTCCAAATGAGTTGTGAGCCAGTAGCGGAGGTAGCCTATCAGGAAATGAGCTCGCGAATTTTTCTGGTCTCTATGTTTAACATATCATAGCTATTTCCAGGTGAATTATAGACGTTTATTTCAACAGTTCTGCATCGTTATTGGTTCAGTCATGTGCGTAAAAAAAACTACCTCGATCTCAAAAAAAAATAATAAATGTAAGAGGGAAAGGATGAAGTTAGCGGTTTAAGGACCAGCAATCAAATATTTCCACGCATAAAAGTTGTCTTGACTTATGTAGTTTCTTTTAACATTGCATTTGTTTTAATATAACTATTCGCAATGCAAAGAAGAAAACTGTAAGGGGAATTCTGCCTTTGAGGAGAATATATATATACAGGATGAGTATGAATTCGACCGACCAACTTCGGCTGCAGGTTCATCACGATAAAATAAGTTGAAGAAATATACACGTATGGTTTAAAGTGCTTCCCAGGGCTGGCCTACGTCTTGAAACTGGATTTGAACAACATTTTTCTACTGTAAATAATACAGATAGTATTTAAAATGCAACACTAAGCGTCAGTATTATGTTTAATTGAATGAGGTTATATAACCAACGCGCATTTTCTCGCTGTCGCAAAATTATGTAATTAAAATAATTGGTGGTATTAAGTGGTCACAAATGTATCTGGCAAGTAAAGGTGTTACCCACAATTATTTAAAATAGGTTTTTTTCGGCAGTGAAAAAATTCGTGGTGGTTGTAGAGCTTAATTTAATTAAACACAATCCTGAGGCTTCATGTTTCAACTCACGCTTTAATAGATTTTTGTACTTTTTCAAGAAAAATCCTTGTAAACTCAGTTTCCAACGATACGACTTGTGAAACTGCAAAGCAGAACTCTGTACAATTTGTACTTTTAAAAAATATCTGGCAAGCATTACATAAAATAACAAACAACGCGTTAACGAGACAAAAATTTTAGTTCAAAGTACAACTAATTAATTCATAAGCCGGAAAAACTTTGTGTTTAAACGAAGCCTAAGAGACAGTTTGGTTGTATAAAAATATTTGTATAAAATTAAAAAACAGTACGTGTTTTTCAGAAAATATTTTAACTTACATAAAGTATTTGTTTAATTTCACGGAAACTTTATTTCAAGCGTAAGCGCCACACGAGAGTGGCATGCTGCTGGCCATTTCTGGACTACAAGTGGTTTAATTGGTAGAGAGATGGTGAAAATGCCACACTACATAAAGAACAACTAGAAACATTGACCGTTGATAACATTTTTTTATTTTTTGTAGATCACTTTCTCACAAAATTCTGAAGCGCAGTACCTATACTTAACTTTTGAGTGTTCATCACGTGCCTGGTTAAAATAAAAGTTATTGATTTTTAAATATTTAACGTATCAAAATAACTAATAACAGAATACCTGCAATATCTGCATTATCATTTGGTTACAGACTAGAATGTATAGCATTACACGTTGGTTTGTCATTGTTATTGGTTCACGGATACACGTAAAAAAAGGTTTTCTGTACTTTAACAAAAGATTCATTTTGAAACTAGTTACCAACATATAGTTTGTACTACAAGAAAGATATTGAAATCATGATAAAACGTTTTTTGAAATAATACTGAGTATTACTTACAAAAATTGGCGCATAATTTTATATTTTAATTCATGTTTCATTCAAATATAATTTTTTTAAACCATGAAAAATATAATAGAATTACAATAATTAGAGTTTATTTTGTTTCATTATGCTTATTAATGTGCGCAGTTACAAATAGAAAGCTATTCAGGGAACGGTTTACAAATAACTTTAATTATTGGAGATACTCAGACAACACAAAGCATACATTCCCGGCCAAGAATCCAAACCTTGTATTACTGCGAACAATATTTTTTAGCAATACAGTTGTTTTCAAATAAATCTACAAAATTACAAATATCTGTAATTTTACATTAATAATTATGTTCCATTAAAAAATATTTGCAGTGTAATTTGTCACGCCCCGAAGAACAAGAAACCAATAGAAAAATACTATATACAATCCAGACAGAAAGTGAAATGTGACAGCAGTCAATTGAAAAAATAAGGACATTTACTTGTCTATGCACAGATGTGTTGAGTCTAGCCTGATGTCAGAAAAATAACCCAATATGTGCAGGTCTCCACAAATGATACATCAATTACATCTCATTCAAAGATTTAAAAGTTAAATCCAGGCTAAATTAAGCTGTCACTTCCCCCTCACACCTTGGAAACACCAACTTCTCTCTAGGTGTGCACCACTGCGTATAACGCACTGGGAATTGAAGTTGAGCTGTGTGTGCAGTTATTTAAAGTACGGTGTGTGTTTTTACGCCGCTCGCCTACCTCGCCAACCTGAAATAGATTCAAGTAAGTCCTTGAACGACTTCCACATGCTCTGATGTACTCGTGTGCCAAAAAGGACGGATGGGAGGCTACGAATATAAATTGACATCACACCACCCTCCCCCAATCTCCTTCTCTTTTTTTTTCAAAAGATAAATTTGCTTCGCTGAACTGTAGGTAAAAGTGTCGGAACTTCTTTGTTGCTACAAACCGTCCATAACCCTCCCCTCTCCGAGAAACCTACCATTTCTCTTTTACTACATTTTGCCATCGAACTTTCCTAGCTCGCAATAACTTCGGCCGGGTCTAAACGCAGCCTTCATTGGTGAATTGTAGCAAACGGGAATATCGAGAATTCATTTCGTGATATGCTAAAATTAAATTGATATACTTTTGTGAATCTTCTGCTATTGGTTCACTGTTGATCTGGAGGACTACGGGTCGATTGAGACCCTCAATCAAATAAGTATAGAATCACAGGTTACCCGACGCCTCACAGGTCAGCAGCCAGTGAACAGGTGACGTTTGCCCAAGTATGCAGAGGATCTTAGAATCAACCCTGTAGGTAATTGAACACGCGAATTTTTTTCCAGTACTTAGCGAAAAACATTTATCTACCTTGGTAATTGTGACTGCCCTGATAGGAGGAATGAAAAACCTCTGTATTACAAATTGAAAAATAAATTGGGTCCCTTCATGTTAGTATTAATGAGGTTTGACTGTAAATGTTTGCAATATCCCTTGTGATCAAAAAGAAGTCGCAAAATTTCCGGGTCTGTAGAATGATTAAAACAAATGCGTCTATATAATCCAGGAAAAAAATATTGTGGCTGTGATTGTGCGCGTAGGCCGTGTTTGATTCCTTACCCCCAGGGGTGTAGCCAGGGGGGGGGGGGGTTAGGGCTTAACCCCCCCCCCCCCTAGCACCAAATCTTTAATTAATTTCTTATTCATCACTCAAACAAATTTCATATTAAAATTAATACAATTTTTACCATTACAATATTTAAATTTAAGTACCGAAAACTGCTAAAAAAAAAGCACTATTTGACATTTTAAAATCCAAATTTTCCCGGGGGAGGACTCCCCCACCCCCCGCTTTAATACGGAAGGGGGGGGCATGCTTCTTAACACCCCCCATACACAAATTCTGGCTACGCCACTGCTTACCCCACATCCTGGTTTTGTGTTGTGGGTCTCCGTCTGTGGACGACCTCGCTGTTGGCAAGACTTTAAAATTAAAAATAATAAAACGATTATTATTTTTGTTAATGAAGGGGAGGGGGGGGAGATGGTTAAGCGTGGAGAATGAGAACATTTCCCGCTGTCGCTGGGGTTTCCAGAAGCGAGCCAGTTGCGTAAAGAGAGCTATTCGGAAACTAAGTTACTGGGTTAATGTGTCAGATGAGATGCGTGACCGCGCTTCCAAACAAGACGGCGATGAATAAAACGTTGCAGGCGTTATAGCTTTTAAAGATCAGAGGCCCCGTTCACACGATCGCCTTTGCAAGATTTACCGCTTTGAAAGATGCACGGACGCGTCGAAAATATTGCTTGTCGTTTTGAAACACTTCGGAGCTCGTTGTGTTGATGTCTGCGTCATGCAGGGATCACAACAGCGCGACGTACGTTACGCGAGTAAAATAATGTCCCAGCCAATCTTGTTCGACACATCCGTGACGTCATATGAGTGTGATTAATTACGCGGTGTGGCCCAGAAGACGTTGCGGGCGTGACTGTTACTGAGATGAGCGTTCGATTTTTGTTTCGAATACTGGTTAGGCTGGTGCTTTGGTAATGTATAATATAATTCGTTTTTAAAAAAAAAAAAAAAAACTTTTTTCTAAATTTATCTGTTTAATCTTTGATATGTGTGTATGTAACGTTAACGCGATATTTTGCCGTTGCATTGCGTTCTTCGCGCTAATGTGACTCCAGCGTCAGACGCAAGCAGTGCGCTTCGCGATGGTTTTCGGTTGATGGTGAAGGCTGATATGGCCATGCATACAGCCCTCAAGTAACAAATAATAGGTATGTTATTTTATATATTATTGTTATGTTAGCAGTTTCATCGATAACGGGGTGGATACCGACTGTGACTTGCAACTACAAAACAAATTTCTTTGGGAAAAAAAATACATTTTAATTGCAACCGAAATAAAAATTTGTTTTGAATATGAGTCACTTCTAGGTCATATTACAGTAAACAAAACTTTTGTTCGATAAGGTGGCATATTTGATAAAAAGAAGTGATACATAGGCCAAATCACAAAATGTTTGATTTAAAAAATTTGTCTGTCTTTCTTTTAATTCGTTACAAAATCACACAAGACATAGCTAATGGATCTTGATTGAATTTAGCACAGTAATTTATTTTGTAAAGTACCATTAAAATACATACATTCAATTCCGATAAGTTATATCGTCTCAGGAGGAATTTCTTTATTTTTGCACACATCAAAATACTCAGAAAACAAATTTCTGTACTTTTACAAATGATTGCTTTGGAAACCAGTTGCCAAGAAATAGTTTGTCGTACTACAAGAAATATATTGTTACTTTGTTCAACTTTTGGTTATTTTAGTATTTATAGGGTACATTTTTCGAGATAATATTGAGTATTTTTTAAGAAAAATTGGTGATTAGTTTTATATTTTAATTGATCTTTAGTTCAAGCAATTTTTTTAAAAACCAAGGAAAAAATAATTAAATATTCAATATTTTGACCTTTTTTTACTATTTTTTGTTTCAGGCTTATTATGTGATCAATTTATACTGAAAAGTTATTCAGGAAACGGTTTACACATAACTTTAACAATTGGTGGTACTGGGAGACATTAAACATAATTCCCGGGAAATAATTTGAATCCAGTATTACTGCGAACACAATTATGTAGTGATTCAGTTGTTTTCATGTAAATGTACAACTGAATAAATATATGACATTTTACGTCAATACTTCTGTTCCATTTACAAAAGTAATTGCATTGTAAAACCATCCAACATGAACTAAATCGTGGTCACAGCAAGTACGATTGAATTAACATGTTCCCTGACATTTCTTCTTTTTCAATAGCGTGAGATCCATTGAGAGGATTCAGTTTGTACCATTGCTTAAGGAAAGAGCATAATTCTTGTAACGCTACTAAATGTAATACAGAATTGGTAATGTAAGTTGCGTTTAAAAGTAATAGTTTTATATAATGCCCTCCAAAAAGATTAAATTAAAACTTTCAATTTTAGATGCCATATTCTCTCGGGCCTTAGAGTAAGATGGGGCAAAAATCCGCGTGGGGCAAAGGTCCTGTCTTGGAATATTTCGTATAAATGAAAACTGTTGGCAACATTGACACAGTCAAGAAAAGTGTCACCATTGTGGTCGTTTATTGCCATGTGTGTCGTGCCAGTGTATAACACCTAGCGAACATAATCAGGTAAGAACTAATTTACTATAATCTGATGTAATTTTGCAGCAATACAAAACAATGTATGTCGCCGGGAATAACGATCGGGAAGGAAATATGAAACCACAGTAAGAAAGTGTGCTTCTTTATGGTTACTGTGCATTAGTATTAGTAGAGATTGTCAAACACAAGTAGCAGCAGGAGTCGCGCACAGGCCAGACTGCGCTCGGGGGCAAACATCCGCAACTAATGACGGGGTAAAGATCCGCACTGCGTGTTTCATGTGGATCTTTGCCCCTCACCCGTGTATGCCTAACATAGGCCTACATAAATTAAATTGTTTAAAATAATGTTTTAATTTGAAGTCTCAGCCTCTCTAATGCTCAATATTTTGCTGTGGGTTTAGGCTCTTGGAGTAAAATGTTTTGGCAATGTAAATGGTCATTGCATTCCTTTCTTTTTCATTGCAATATCCACATATTTAACTGTACAAACTATTGCAATGCGTTCTGACTCGGGTTATGTAAATTGTAGCCTTTTTATGCAATGGCTTCGTTACTTTCAGGAAAAGGTGCGATCTGGCATTGATCATTCTGTATTGCTTCTGCTGGATAATCATTAGTCACATTTGTCGCTAGAAGCAATTAACTTCTGCTGTGACCATAGAATACATTTGCTGACACTTCCACCCCACAGTAGCCACAAAATTCAACCACTTGACAGAAGCTTTTTTGGACCACTGAAAGCTTTCTATGCTGATGAATGCAACAAATGGTTAGTGACACATCCTGGAAGAAACATAACTCCCTACCAGTTTTATAAATTGTTCGGTAAAGCTTATGAAATGTGTGCAACATTAGAGAAAGCAGGAAATGCTTTTAGACCATGTGGGATCTGGCCTATCAATTCTGATGTATTCACGGACGAAGACTTTCTTCCTTCTAGTGTCACTGATTTCGCACAAAATAGTGAACGTTGTAGTGAATAACGTGGAGATAACAGAGCAGAATCTTCTCAAGTGGACAAAGAAGTTGACTCAGAACAGTCAACGTGTCAAAAAACTCAAGATATTCGTAGGTCAGTTCCTAATGTGGACGATCCTAATCCTGTGACTCCTCCCTACACATGTGAACCATCAATTGTCTTAGACATAAATATAGCCACGGAATTTTCGCGCATTCATTTAGTCGCAAGCTAGAATGCAAACCTCCACACTGTCGCACTGTGTTCATGATTGGACCGCAGTTATTTGGACACGCCCCTCTACGACCGTGAGCCAACGATGTCCAGCTAGGAGAGAAGTGAGCGAATCAGGTAGTGCCAAATAACAAAGATAAAAATGTTCTCGCTAAGAAATCAACCAATGGGAAAGTAAACATGGGTCGAGCACACCTATAACTTTGAATTCCATCCTGAGGCCAGAGGAATCCGCGAAATTTCCGGGACTCTAGACATAAACAAGCCAGGTTGCTCAGGCGCTAAAGCTATAACTCCAGTTTCACCCAAAGAAATCCTTCCAATGCCAAAGAGGTCTGAGCAAACAAAACGGAATAAAAGAAGCAAACATTCTGAAATAATATCCAATTCGCCATACAAGAATAAATTGCTTGAAGATCTGAAAGAAAAGGAGAAAAAATGGCTGATAAAGACGAGCGAAAGAAAAAAAGATTTGGCGTGAAGAAAGGAGGTGTTAAACAAGTAAAATCAGCCATTCAGTCAGACAAAATACAGTGCCCAGGCTGTGAGGCATTGTATGAAGACCCACCTAACGAGGACTGGATCCAGTGTACTTCATGTGAGGCATGGTGGCACGAAAACTGTAGTGCATACGAGGACACACTAAACTTTGTGTGTGATTTGTGTCAATGAAGCTCCAGAATTGAACCTGTCTGTAAACTACTAGATAAATTTTGTATTTGTCCCTTCACTATGTCAATGCTGTTACTGCATCTGTTCAATTTTTTATTTTATTTTATGCCATGGCATAAATGAGAACAAAATGATATTTTGCATACATTGTGTAAGTTGAAGTTATCTACTTTCTACTATGTCTACTATCGTTAGTCTATTGCCATTGGGTTTCTTTAACTTTTCATTGGTTTATTTAATTTCAAATTTGTAGAGCTAGAATATTTTTAATTTTCTATTTAAATATATATTTTAAGAAAGTTAGTTTTTTATTTTTAAATTTGACATTGTTTTATATATATTTAAGCAATATTTTCAAATTTATGAATTATTTTGTCTATTTAGATTTTTGGACTCTTTGTGTGATTTTGTAATTTCCTGTTTACAACTTCCAATGTGTTGATATTTTACAATAAGCATATTATAATAAATATAATGTTTTCCTGTAGATAATAAGTGTTGATCTCTGTGGGTTTAGATGTTGAAAGGTGCGGGTATTTGCCCCACTCAATTCGGATCTTTGCCCCACTAGTGGGGTAAAGATCCGGATTTGCACATCTATCGATACTTGTAACTTATGAAATAATGCACTTGTTTTCCTACAGTTGTGAATATAACTGAATAACATTAATGTGTGTGTATTCCAGAAATGAAGAAAAGAACATCCTCCTGCTATTTGGACAGTCAGAATATCAATTTAAACCTTAAGTGCGGAGCTTTGCCCCATCTTACTCTAAGCAGTGTCCAGATTCGAATACACGTCACGTCTTTTTAATTTTTTTTTTAAATCCATGTGAAACAAACATACAAAATGAATTCAGAGTTTTGTTTAACACACAAATTCAATTGTACAGTAAAATTATATTAGCATGAGCATGTTCTTGTCTGAATTAACCGACAAGGGTTTTCTTAAATCGCCTTTTATGAATTAGTGTTAGCAAATGGTTTTAGCAAACTGCAATGGGCATTATTTGTATGACTTAAGATATGTCGATATTTTTCGAAAAATAAAATTGAAGTTCCGTGAATGGAGGAAAACATATTTACTAGAAAACGCTCAGGAAAGTATGGTCATGTTTGAATCAGTACTTTTTTCGTAAGCTAAATTCTTCTGATCCTATTTTGTTTAAAAAAAATAGTGGCGTATTTCGTAAAAACATTTTTTATAACAAAGGTTATAAATTTAAAATTGAATGGTGAATGCACATTAATGAAAACCTACTAAATGAAACTTCGATTCCTCATTTATATGATCAAAGATATATGAAACCGTTGTGATATTATGAGCCTATAGGTACATTTACGGTTTGAATTTATGTTTCGTAAAATTACGTTATAATACATTCAACCACTTCGCAGAAGAAAAAAAAAACAGGTTTATCTTCTAAAATAAATTTGTTTGAATGTGACATGCATTAAAAAATAAATGCAGAATCATTTCCAATATTTCAGATAAAATCGGCACTGCTTTGTAATTTTTAGTAATTAATAAAATTTCTCAAGTGAATAATAGTTCATTGCAACTATTTTGATTAGTTAATAGTAAAAATATGTATTTGGTATAATTTATTCCTATAGAATAGTTATAATTAAGTTTTGTAAGAAGTTCTGTAAATCATCGCGTGTTATAATATGTAAACAGATTTTGTATCCTACATATGAATGTGTTTTTTTATTATTGAATTATTCATTTTTTCATCTGAGTAAAATGAAATTGGAGATATGTATCTTTTTCTACATTTAAGGAAGGCCTTGACTATGTTTCACTTTTGTTACGAAAATAAAAGAACATAAAAATTCAGGTAAAAAATGCTATTTGATAGTTTACTACTAAGAAAGTACTGCGTGGCCATGAATAAATTACTTTCTGTGGTTTATGAGACATCTTTTCTAGCATATAGAATACGGTAAGTTGAGTCTTTCTCAAGACTATTCGAATAAATTAACATGCTGTTACGCAAACGCTAGGAAACATCTTCATCATATAAGTATAATGTAACCCCGAACTTGCAGGGTAATTTTTATCACATGCCTGTATAATTACGATACGCGACCATAATTAACTGTTTAAGAAATAAAATAATTAGAATTTACAAGTGAAGCCTCAAGTTCCCAATATTTTATGAAATATTCAGTGCACTTTAGAAGAACAAATAATAAAACACACTTTTTCTAGCTGGAAATAGTCCAATAGAGACTTTTGGACGTACCGTACATAAAAAATGAATATTTGATGGAGTTAGATTCTGAAAATTCTGTTTACCGCGCCTCTAAAGTAGGCATTACGATACGAAATATTATAAAGTTACACAAGAATTTTTTTTATTTTGTTTATTTTAATCTTGATATATATTTATAAATACGCTAAACAAAAAAAATACTGACAAATTTTCTACTTGAAACAAGAATGATTCCTCCGCAAACTTTTTAGTGATTGTAGCCATGAAGATTCAAGCTCCACTATCGATTAATTTATTATCTGGTTTCTTGAAACTTCCCACGAGATGATGCCTGAGGGGACAGAGGGGAGAAGATAAAGTAAATCGGTTAGCGAATGGATGGAGTAAGCTTCCTAAAAAATAAACGGAAGTGGTTGAATGTTTTAATAAATCGCAATGAGACCACACCGATCTGACCTAATATTTGTTGACCATTAATCAGTGGTGGACCCACTTGCGAAATTTTAAGAATTTTGGAAGGTGGTACCAAGATTTGTAAGGGGGGAAGGGGGATGGAGAGAATGACCAGTTAAATGGTTACTCCAAAATTCTGAAATATTACAATATTTAAAAGGTTATTTCTACGCATTTCCAGTGTCTGGCTAGACTTGTTTTTTATGTACTTTTTTTATTTGAGATAGTAAAGTTGGACTAAAAAAATTAAAATAAAACTTTTTTTTTTTGCAAAAACAAATTGAAACGATTTCAAAGGTTAGGTATTACCTGAAGTAGATTTTTTTGTAATCTCTCAAAGGATTTTTTTTTACATCTCGGATGTTTTGGGGAAGAAAATTTCGGAGGGTCTATCCTTAATCGAGTTATTTCAGTAGCAAGGGTTATTATTTACAACCCGCTCCCCGTGTTTTTTTTTCTCACAGCAGCTAAACGGTGTTTACAGAAACGAGTGATTCATCTTCCTCCCCTTCCACTATTTTTTTCTTTTCGTCCTTAAAGCAAGTCCAAGCCGTTGAGCTGTTTGGATTAGCAGCGGGTGGAATGACGCGACATTAACATGACACTAAATATATAGCGATCCCTCAGCAATATGTGACCAAAAAAAAAAAAAAAATGTGCAAATGTACCTATATTGAGCAAAATAACTTCCGTTGCGAGTTAAAAATTGGTAGTCATATGTTCCAGAAACAATATAAACAACCACGATGACGAAAGCAACAAAAATAGTGCGTTTATTGCCAAAGTTACTCAATGTAAATTTCTAGGCTGATTTATTTATTTTTAATCACGCAAAATTTTGCCTGACGTTTCTGAACCGTTCCCCACTTTTTGACGTTTCGCCGAAGGTCTGGAGGTACACCAATCGGTTTCCTCTCTGGTAATGCAGAATCGGGACGAGGCATGTGTCTTTCCGAAGAATTTACGGGAAAGGAATGTTTCGTGAAGCGTGCGAACTCACGACGGCCTCCAAGAGACAAGACATGCATGCGCGCAACACACACAACCACTCCGCTCGGCCCGCACCCGGCGACTGGCCGGAGCGGAGCCCCATACGTGTCCCCCTGGCGTGACCTCTGCGCGCAGCTGCGGCCGGCCGCCGCGGCGCGGCGCTAGCGTCGCCTCCGCTCCCCCCCCCCCCCCCTCTCACTCGCGCAATACCCCTCACGAAGCTCCCGGCGAGGGAGGAAGTGGTGCCGAGGCTTTCCAGCGCTAGGCCTCAGTCTGGGCGTGACTACGCTGCGCGGTGCGTCTGTCAGTCGGACTGTCCGCCTCGACCACGAGTGGGAACACAGTGCGTTCTAGTGACTGTGCGATACATACGGCCCTGCGTCCCGGGGCTTAGCGACCAACCGCGCTCTAAGCCGCAAGCACCAAAAAAAAAAAAAAATAAAATAAAAGTGCGCAGTGCGCCAACGAGAAGACACGGGGCTTTCCACAACGAACATGTAAGTATTACTTTACTTCATTTGTTTTTTATTGAAATATGTTATTCTGTATCAACTCTCAGCGACCAAGCGGAACGTTTCTTGAATTGAAATATAAAACAAGCTAAATTTTAATATAAATACCTGTTGGCGTAGAGAATATTAGTTCTATAGTTAAAATTTATGTAGTGATAGTACTATCATGCTCTTTTATTCAAGCCAAGTCTAGTTCGTCTGCCGGAATAGTAGTTTTTACATGTAGGCAACAGTTTTTTTTTTTGCAAATTTCGGATCATTATGAGAGAACCATTTTTTTTTTATTAACTGCAAAAGCTGACCGGTTGAGCTTGAGCGCGCTTGCCGCATCTTTGCGTGACTCGGTGACTCTTCATGAACCTGCGGTAGACTAATAATTGCAGTCACTATTTTGCACGGTCAAAAGTACGGAGTTTTTTTTTCAGAGCTTGAGGTTAGGGGGAGGGGAGGAGGGTATTTTTAGACTAGACGACCGCAAGGAGGGCATACCTAAAGAGGTCCACGAAGTGAGGAACTGTCGCAGGAGCTCTCACACGCCGGGCCTGCGCTCGGAATTGCGCGACATGCCTAACCGGCAGTGACGTATGTTCCGGGCGAGCTGCGCCCCATATGGTACCTGGCCGTGACCCCCGGGGATGAGGGGAGTGGCTTGGATGCCCCCGCGGAGGGTCCAAACCCACGCTTTTCTCCAACAAGGTACGGCATTTTGTGGTGTTTTCCACGGGGCCTCCAGTGGTGGGCGGTTTTGGGATTCGCGGGGTGTCCAAGGAAGTTGGTGGAGAGAGTTGTTGAGGAAGGGGGGGGGGTAGGTTTACAGGCGTGTGGGTGGCAGATCCCCGCGGCGATCGATATAGCCCACAGCGGGCGTGTTCCGGGGCTTTAACTGGGGTTGTGTGCTCGCCGAAATATCGTGCGCACTTCCCCTCCCCCCTTCCTTATCGTTTACTCCTTTCTTCGTCATTGCAGTTTTCCCTTCCTCTCTCCCTCCCACCGCGGCTATAACTTCACCGCCCCTCCTTGTTGCCACGACGGCTGATAGAGCTAGCCGGCACTTCACGTGTGTTCTCGCGGAACTCTTAAAAGGGTGCCTCCACCCGGGCACATACGGTGGGAAGGGCTTCAGGAAAATAAAACCCCTTGCGATTTAAAAACTGCTCAAGATATCCGAGTAGAATCAGTTTACGAAAAATATTTAATAATACGCCGAGGGCGGATGAGCAGTTCTGTTTTCGTATTTTATTTCTAAACTGTATTATTTAGGAGAGTGAAAATTGCTCAAAGGCCTGTTATCCTAATATTTTATTTTTGGGATGAACCATCCGATACAGATTCTTGAAAGCACTATAGACCTTGCATTACACCTGTAACTTTATTTCTCCGCTATATAATGTTATGGTTACCACTCAGATATGAAGTTGACCCATGCACGACGAGATCAGAGTCTTGTGCTTACAGGTGATAACCGCGCTAGAATCACCAGCGAGCGAGCGTTGCACTTGTAATTGCGCCTCGCTGACGCTAATACACCTGTGACCAGGCGGTCTTGCAGAATTTTTTCCAGACGTTCGTTGTTTACAAGATAAATATTTAGCAATTTTCTCATTCATTTTTAGTACGGACAAGAAAAAAATGATTCCGCCTCTACGCTGCTAAATGTTTTCCCCTAAAATTTACTAAAATGATTTGCTATAAATCATCAAGGGATCTCCTTGTATTTAGGAGTAGGGACAGAGTTAACACATACTTCGACCTTGAACTCTCAAGTTGCATATTTGAGTATTAACAAAACTTTTAAAAAAATTCTTGCTAAGAACATAGCATACACACCCACTAGGTCAGCGATATTTTCGGGCCCTCTCCGTATAATTTATGTACAACTTTACAAACCCCACAGTTCTACTTTTTTTTTAATTTTTATAATATACGTTACCATGGACATAACTCTAACGTGATATGTTCACATCGCATTACTTGCAAGGTTCCTTGTGAATTCTATTAGCAAAAGATTGGCAATATTCGTCTTTGTGAATCTCTTTTGACTGCCCTGCACAGTCTTGGTCCTTCTTTACGTATGTTTATATTGTTTACAACAGAACACGGAACTAGCGAGTCAGAATCCGGCGTAGTTTCCATGAAGATCCGGTAATACGCGACTACGGAGAACTGTTCGTTCTCTTGAGTTGCGTTGAAGTCCGCAAATTCACTCTTATTTATACCTGTGCGGTGATGTCATACAATCACCTAATACATTCCTTGCACATAATTCGCACAAACGTTATGCGCTGGAGACCCTTCGACATTGCTGAAAGCTAGAGACCAGGGAATTTCACGGATTATTTTAGGCACAAGGGAGATTGCAAACATTTCATTTGTTTGATGAGTGGGTCATAATTAGGCGCAGGCATATCTCGCAAAGAAAAAAAATCTGAAGGCCCATTAGACTGAAATATGATATACCCGTACCAGCTGTTTGGTCGTTGTAGTTGGTGGCTGTCTGCTACAGAAGTCATTGCCTTTTTTGAACGGACGATTCAGGACGCGCTTATTTTTGCACTGGATTATTTTGATTTGTGTGCTGACAGTAGACATAAACCTATACCTGAAAGATACTCGGCCTCTCACGAACACAGAATATTTTATAGTCTTTTAACTCTCAGCTAGTCTTGAAATCATTTTCTGAAAAAATACATGTCCCCAGTCATCGCTTCCACACTCCACTCTACAACTGCGGACCTGTCAGCTAACAAATAGCAGTAGAGTGACTGAATCACATCGACACAATAAAAAATGAGAGGTTCTACATGAATAAATCAGCCAATAGGAAAGCATATAAGAGTAAAGCACACAGCGCTGTGAATTTAAAACTGACACCAAATGAAGCCACGAAATATCCTGGTCTTTACTTAAAATATATTCAGGTTGCTGTCTATATGAACGTTTTCGATTCATTGCACACGCAATCTCTTCATGAACCGTATGTAAAAAACCAACAGGACCAAATTTGAGCACCCCGAAGAACAGTCGTCGACGGTATGCTCGAATCCTTGCGCGTAGAGGCGATCATTCGCAAGGAATTGTAGCACTTAGAACCGTGCTACGCACCAGTATATATTCACCTTCTCCCACCAATCTGACGTCCGACTGAGCCTAAAGAGGTACAGGACTTTAGTTGATAGAGACCAAGAAATGTTATGGTTTTGTCAGGCGTCCGGCTGAAATGCACAGTTCTATGTATACTCTATCCTCACATGCTTTCCTATTGGTTTATTTCTTAACGTAGAACCTCCCCTTCTTTTGAGAGGGTCAATGTGATTCTGTCACTCTACTGCTATTTGGTAGCTTACTGGCCTGCAGTCGAAACAATTGTGATTCAATGAGCAAATAAATGCAAAGGTATACATGTGTCGGAATGATTATGGCCCAACTATCAAAGAAATTCAAAGGTATAAGTGTTTGCAATCGCCCTTGTGACTAAAAGAATACCCGAAATTTCCGTGTTTCCATAGATGGAATACGAAGTATTTAGATCTTGCTTGAAATAAGTGACTGGCGTTTTATTACGAAAGCCCTTTAAAGTAACTGTTGTTGCTACAGGCACGATGGTTTCTTGGATACATTCGGTGGCAAAGTAGAATTACTTCACTAAATGATTATTAGCCTACAGCTCTCTTAGACGAGCGAGCGTGAGCCAGTAATGAACAGGGAGAAGTGTTCACCCAAATATATGCTAGGTTTATTTCTGTTTGTTTTTTAAACATTTTATTAATCTACGAATGGTATCCAAAAAATAAAGTTTTTTTATGGTAATAGCCATTTAACGTTTAATTCAAAACTTTACAACCGATTACGTCCTCTTTGTTCACGATAGGCTAGAACTACGAGCATGAACAGACCTTCATGTTTCTCAGAACCATCAAGTAAACACCATCAAATTATTGGTAAAACTATTTATAACCAATCTTCTATTAGTTCTGTTGTGAATTCATTATTATAACTCCAGAGTAAATAACGTGACCTTTTAGTAGCAAAATATTTTTCAGACACCATTCACTTTAAATAGCTGTCAGGCGACAATACACGGCGTATCAGCAGGGGCCACAATTATTTGCGGATTCGTTTCACTCCAGACTTGACTGATTTTTCTTATATACAATCAAGCCATTTCAGCGTTTTTATTGGTTGATCAAAAGGTCACATCCTTTTTAGCAGGCTGCACGTGGTTGGACAAGCGATTCTTCTCCTTGTTTGTAACTGACTCAGGATTGTCTTGGGGCGTGTCAATAGCACTGCAGTCCAGTCATCGAAGTGCTACCTAACGAATGCTTTGAAACAATCGTGGCTCTACTTATCAGCCAGCCGTTGATTTCACTGTGAACAGACCGTGGCGAGGAATTAGCTTAACCGTCGATTGTGCGTGCCCTCTGGCCGCGAGATAGCCTGTCCGCGTGCCGGCCTTTAACCCGCGACTTGTTTGGCGACCGTTGAAACCATTTTGAATCTGCTCCTGCTTAGAACTGAATTCCAGAAGCGTGCCCTAGACTTATACTTCGCAATGGAATAAAAACCATGACTAGGCACCTGCAAATTTCGCGTTGTTTTTTTTGCGACGGTCTAGAATGAAACTATATTAATATTTTAATTATCGTATCCCGGGTTATTAGACACGCCACGGAGTACTGGAAGACAATGACCTATACACTTGTAAAATAATTCCAACCTAATCGTGCGCGACTCAGATGTGACGGCAACCAATGAACAGGTGACATCGACTTGATTATGCACGCCTTTTGTGAAGTAAAACTTGACACCAGAATATAGCGCGAAATTTACGATTGTGAAAGTATATGAATCGGTTTGCATTACAGTTTGTTTCCAAACAATAACTTCAATCAAATGTCACTAGTTCTCAGTAGTGTTCACATATTAATGTTTAGAGTGTAGTAGCTGCTCGACTCTAGCGAAATCTTGAAACGAGGAACAGGAGGAATTTGAATGAGTTGAACTCTGCTTAGCTCGCTCGCCGGACGAACAATGTTTACTGTTGGCCAAGGACACCCAGCTTCTGCGCCAGTGGCTATACAGGCTGCGTCTGAATTCGACCCAACAATTTCGGCTGCAGGTTCATCACGACAAAACTCCATACGATTTTTTGTTTTAAGTGCTTCCTAAGGATGGTATACGTCTTTGAAGTTAGAGCTTAACAATATTTTTATTGTAAATTATAGACAAAGTATTAAAGATGGATGTTCAAAAACAGCTCAATTTTGTCGCTCTAGAAAAATTTATTCTTGGAAACATTAGGGAGTAACACCTTTATTTTCCACATAATTTTTTGAAGTGTCAGTACCCCAATAATTTTGCCACAACGACCAATTCGCAGTGGTTGTAGAATTTAAGTCAAGTCAATGTAATGCAATTGTTCTACATCGAATAATTTATACATTATTTGCAATACAAATGTTGTTCAGCTGCAACTCCAAATACGTATACCAACCTTGGGAAGCATTGTAGACAATAAGTCATATAGCGGTTTCCAACTTTTTTGTCGTGATGAACCTGCAGCCTAAGTTTGTAGGTGGAATTCAGACTCATTCTTTACAGGTATAGTCTGTGCCCTGTAACCTTTCTCAAAATTGATGGCTCTCAAGAGTAGGTACTACCTACCAATGTTATACATATCCTGCTACTGTTGTTCCGTCAACAGAGTTCATGAACAGCTTGATGAAATATTCAGTTTATTTTTGTGCGACGGTGCTGCTATCTTTAGTCCTTTTGCCATACCAATTGTATTGATGGTTGCGAAACGTCAGATAGAATGCGTTTAAACCAGTTTGTAGCCTCACGCAGGGGCACCGTTTGTTAAAACAGTTGCCGATTTGATTCCTTACTGGCATTCGGTTTGGACACGTTCTGGAATACGACCCGCGAGTTAGGTTACGGTCGTATCCCAACAAGGCAGTGATTATTAGCTACCTTGTCCACACGTCTTGGAATACGGAGATAACAGTAAGCAAACATTCTAGAATTTGAGTTTAGTTATTTAAGACAAAAATGGAAAACAAAAATCAGGATGTTGGACCAGGACTCCAAACCAGCGTGGTCCCGGTGAAATTTTGTTTAGTTTCTGATACTAAGAGTCGTTGCATACTCGATGTTAGCAACCGCAGAGACGTTAAATACGACACTTTCACGTGCATAAGAGGGCCTGATCGCCCCTACGCGCCAGTCATTTTATCAGCGAGCATTGCTTTGGATTACAACTTGCGCGTGGTTTTATCTGAAGCTCTGTGCACCTCATGTGTGTCCAGACAAGTCTCAAGACTACGTAGCGTCTGTTGCAAATACTAAATCGTGAATGTCAAATCCCAAGCTTAAGTAAAAATGTACTGCGCTGACATTGATGGGACACAATCGCAGTGTGACGTGGCAGCCAAGAGGTTTTCGCAATATCGTCCGTTGATATTTCGTCATTGAGTGACACCCACCGCTTTATCAGTTGCTGCGTCAGTTAGCAGATTTCGTTTGGTTACGCAATTGCGGCATACAGCTTGTACATCCCAGTACGAAACGTTCTAGAACGTTTAGCGGCCAAATGATGCTCGAGAGGCATTTATTTTTCACACGGCCTGTTTCGCATCTCGTGTTTTAACTCATCAGAAACTATACTTTAATAGTTTCAGAATTTCCTGCATAGTAGTTTTTATTTTACATTCAACAGCTCTAGATTTTGACATTTAGGTCACCAAGTTTTTCAATGTCGTTTATGCAGACGTCACGCACGAGGCAACGGTTTTCCGAGTCGCGTACATATTGGTTTCACCCCAAAGGAAACTTGTACATGTATGATTGGGAAGGGGGGGGGGGGAGAGAGAGAGAGAGAGAGATTTACTTGGTTCGGGCTGTGTGTTAAAGTTGAAAATAAACAAGCTTCGCAGTTTTGGTTTACTTCTTCCCGGGGTGTCATCACGAGTAGTTAAATGGCCAAAAACCCGGCATGATCCAGGAAGACGTTTCAGGAGGGACTATGTTACAAAAAAAAAGAATGCATATGAGAAATTGCTTTGGAATATTAAAAAAATATATACCTCACATACTGAACTTTAATATTTCCATACAGATTTTCACGAAAAATGTGTTTATCACATGAATTTAATTATTTAAGTAACCTAAATATACCCTCGAAAATAAAATCTATTTATACATTTCGGGCTTTGGAAGGCACAAACAACCCCCCCCCCCCTCCCCCCCCCCCCCGAATCCTTTGCAACCGCTCTTGCTCGGGGAGCACAATTGGTTTATTTAGCATGTAGTCTTCTGAAAATAACTTTTAATTAGTTTCTGAAAATAATATTTTTTTTTGTTTCCCTGTTCTATTTGATAATGCTGTTAAAATGTTTTGCAATATTTCAAGTAGGTACGTAGTTTAACGTTTCAAACAGCTTGGAATATTAGGTTAGCTACATATAAAAACAATGTTAAATAGCATGAACAGTAGTTAGCGACATAAACAAAAAATACCTGTTTTTTTTTCGTCACAATTAGTACTCAAAAATACCATTTTCTGAATTTAAATATTTTTCCCCCCGATGATCACCTACTCTAGGGAAATTCGGGCAAACTAGTGTAAATTTTCGCTGTCCATATTTTTTCCCAAACTATGTCGAAGAAAGTATAAATGTGATACATTAAAATTGGCATCACACGTGAGTACGTAGAGCGAAGACGTCAGTCACTTGAGTAAAGCGGGAGGAGTCGGTGGATCAAAGCGCGGGGTTGAACTTACGGCACGCACACACTCCACATGTGTTCGAAACTATCAAACAGCTGTGCGCTGTTGACGCAGCAAGCAGCGCGCAGCGGTGCCTCCCGGCAACAAGAGGTTGGGCCGGGGGTGGGGGGACGGGGGTTCCCTCCCTCCTCGACAATCTACCCCCTCCCCCTCCCGAGCACCGCCAGCCACGTGACCCGCCCGGCACGTTGCGTCACCACCCCTGCAGCCGGCACTTGCGCAACAGCTCGCGCCCCACCTGTGGTTATCTTATCTGCGCCGCCTGCGTGTGTGTGTGTACGTATGTATGTGTACAGTGAGCAAGTGCTCAGACGCCTTTTTTAGATCAACTCCCACCCTCCCCCCCCTTCCAATCGTACTTGTGAAGGTTGCAAACAAAAAATAATGTCCTTGGGCCGCGAAACATGACCAGGCGACCGCAAGTGACTCGCTGTTCTATGGCGTGTATGTGTGTGTGCGTGAGTGTGGAGGGGAGGGGAGGTGGTCTCCTGAAGTTAAGGCCACTCTGGTTAGCAGAAAAAACCAAACTCGTATAAAGGCTAATTTTTAAGGACCGGAAAAATTCACGGAATGCCTTTCTCGGTAGGATAGAATTCAAATACGTATACTTCCACACTTCTTCTGCTATTGGCACACAAATTACCGGGAACACTCTGGGAAAATAAGAAACCAACAACCGAAGTATCGAATCACAGGCTACCAAGTTGAGACATCTCACCAGTCTGCAGCCAATTAACAGGTGACTTTTACCCGAGTATACAGAGGAAAGTGGAGTCTATCCTAGTCAGGGAAAACGCGAATTTTTCCCGATCCTACTAAAGCTTAATGTTTAATTTTTTGAAAGTAACTCGCAAGGAAGAATAGTAAACGATGTAAACAAATCAGCAAAGAATTCGTTTTCATTTAGACTTCAATTATTAAATGGAAAATATTGCACGCACTCTGGCATAAATTAGACAAGTATCAACATGTAAGCTAGAACATGCGAGTGTTATATTTAATTTTTTAAATCTGTGGAGTATCAGAGCAAATGATTTATCCACAAATGTTGACACTTCATCGGAAGAAGTTTCTATCTTCACTCTAAGTGATACTACTGAGCGACATATATTAGTTGCTTTCCACTAATTAATCATATAGCTGCATTATTTTCTAAATCATCAATTTAAATTTCCTTTACAACAGAAAATAATTCAGACTTTTCACAAAAAAACTTTTCAAAACCTTACAATATTTTTCTGAAAAATAAAAACAAATTGTCTAATTTTGTGCTACATCGCCTATAATTGGCATCAAGGACATCGCTAGTCGCAGACATCGCTTATTGGAACGAGAGGGTGTATATCCATTACAACATGAATGAGACGCGCTACATGATTGTACAAAAATAATTTCTGAACTATTACAAAATATTCCTTTGTAAACCAGTGCCAAGAAATATTTTTACAAGAAAGATATTGTAACTTTGGACTACACATGGCTATGGTTATTTTTCCATGTATGAAGTACTTTCTTTCCTGATAATAATGATATTTCCTACGATAATTAGCGCATTGTTTTATATTTTAATTGATGTTTCATTCAAGCATAATATTTTCAAACAATGGAAAACATATGTAGTCAAATATTCTACAGCTGGACTTTATTTTATTATATTATGCTTATTAATGTGCGCAGTTATTACTGGAAAGTTTTTCAGGGAACGGTTTGGCGAATAACTTAAACTGTCGGAAGTACTGGGGAAAAAACAAAGCATTAATGCCCTGTTAAGAATCCGAACCCAGGAATACTGCGAACACTATTTTGTGGTAATACATTTTTTTATTGTGTAAATGTTCAAATTTACAAATATATTTCTGTTCCATTTAAAAAAAAAGGTTGTGTAGGCACGGAGCGACTGCGATGGTCGCGTGATTGTGGGACTCATCACGACGCAGGCGGAAGGACACTTGGAAGCTATGATTTCGCCCCAGCCGCAGCCCCATAGGCCGGCGCGGCTGAAGGCCGGCGGCCAATCAGGCGGGCGGACGGTTCACACGGCATTGGCGACTTCTCCCGGCCCCGTCCCTCGCCGGAGTTGCGACACAGCGACGCACTGCGACAGGAAGGCCGCCAGCACCGCGGCGTCGTACCCACGCCACGCAACCAACAGAAACGAACCACTCATTGCTAGGGGCCGGAAATTTTCCGCTGATTCATTCCGTGATATGACAAGAAATTCAAATGTGTTTACCTCTGAGCTAATGCCTCTATTGGGACACAGTTCTTAGGGAACAAACACTCCTGGACAATGGAACAAACCCTTAACTAAATAATAGCCGAATCACCGGCTGCCACGTTGAGACGTCTCACCAGTCGGCAGCCGATTAGCATGTGACTTTTGTCAGAGTATGCAAAGGACTGTGGAGTCCATCCCAGATGTAGGGACCGGAAAAAATTCGCGTGTTCACCACCGACCTCCAGGATAGACTCCACGATCCTCTGCATACTCGGGCAAACGTCACGTGTTCCTTAGCTGCTGACTTTTGAGGCGTATTAACTGGGAAACGTGTGTTTCGATACCACTGTGATACATTTGATTTAATTTATTATTAATATATTTGAATTTTTGGCTTATCACGAAATAAATTTGTGAATTTTCCCGGTCTCTGCCCATATGTGACAACCACCAA
The DNA here is from genome assembly GCF_032445375.1 of Bacillus rossius redtenbacheri. Lineage (NCBI taxonomy): Eukaryota > Metazoa > Arthropoda > Insecta > Phasmatodea > Bacillidae > Bacillus > Bacillus rossius. Next base: position 72,151,271 of record NC_086332.1, read on the forward strand.
TGAGTACAAGTTTGTTCAATCTGGCCATTTTAAGAAAAAAATTTGTTTTATCCAAATAAGTATTCATTATAAAAAAGGTTATAACTAAACGTATTTAATATGTATCCCAAACAAATTTAGTAAATTAAGCCAAAAATATACGTTCACAATAATTTTATTACCACTGCACAAGTTTAACAAATGTTCGGAAACAAAACTCCCACGCACTATTTGTAACTGAAATGCAGTAGGCGATAAAAACCTCTTAGCCAGTCGCGTTTGCCATTTTTGTGGCTGATATGTCGAACGTGATTGGTTAGAAAAATATTCTCATCCATCCCATGGCACCTGTCACGCGACTGTGATTCCAGCATCTCGTATCTCTCACGCACGCTTTGCTCCTCTCCCAAAACAACGCTTTTACAACAGTTTGTTGTTCAGCAAACGCATACACACAGTTTGTCTATCATGAACAAAAACGTTAGTACTATAAGAACTATAGATATACTTATTTTGCTGCCATTGGTTTACGCTGTAGTTAACTAACATGTTTCAACGTAACATCCGTTGAAATTCAAGCATTATTTGCTCTGGTACTTTGTATTGACGGACATTAATGACAAGGTTATAAGGCGTTACGAAAATCTAAAAAATAAAAATATGGCCTTCTTTACTTAAAAAAAATCAAGTAAATGTTTGGCAATATTCCTACAGCTAATTTAATGACCGCCTCAAGAGAAATACAAGTAAGAAATATTTTTTCTTAAATAATTTAAAATAGATAGATAATTTTCGTTAGGAATATCATATCAAAAAGTAAAACGGAAATTTTTATTTTATAAAAGTATTATTTTTGGAGAGACATAAACTGTGTAGGCACTGATTCTAACTGTGCTTCTAATGACAAATTAAACTGAACACATTCTTTTTGCCCTAGCGAATATTATAATGGAAAAAAATAATATAAAAATGTCTGGGTAGCTATTGTTACGTGAGGTACTTTCGGAAAGACTATTCATCGCATTGCGTGTTGCGATTGTGATCTCCTTTTCGCCACAGCCAATGAGCACGAGGGTTGCGTGAGCGCAGGCTAATGTTTCGCAAAGCCGGCTCTACGACTTCTAAAGAATATTATTGGCCATTGTTCTTTTTCCTAGAGCGCGCGTTTACGACTTTTGCTATTTATTTTCCTTTCTTTTCTTTACATAATTTACACAACTTTTTATTTATGTATATTGTTCTACAGGAAATAAAAATGCTTTAAAACCTAACTATAAAAATTCACAAAAAATTTAATACTTTAAAAGCTAAATTTAATGAAAACTCAATTAAATATTATGTAACTTAAAGTAACACATTTATTCAAAAACAAAACAAAATAATCAAAATTAAATGAAAACATGTATTTAGGCACCCGGATATATTGCGGATTCATCTGGTGTCAGGCTGAAATTCACATTCCTATGTATACTCTACCATCATATTCTTCCCTATCAGCTACTTTAAAATATAGACTCTTCGCCTTATTTAAGTAGATCGATATGATTCTGTCACTCTACTCTGGTAGCTGACTGCCCCTAAGGGAGTGAAGGTATAATTGTTTGCAACCTCCTTTGTGATTAAAAGAATCTGCGAAATGTCCGGGTTTCTGTCGATAGTAGGCCTATACCTACTTGTGGTATGATTTAAGTATTTGTAGATAGACTGAAATTGAAATTTCGGATCAGCTCGCTGCTTATTAAAACGAGGCACAGAACAAAGAACAGTGAGTTTAGTAACCCAGTCTTTATTACGAAAAAAAAAAAAAATAGAATGGCAAGTATTTTTCTTGTAAAAATATTGGAAAAGTTTTAATATAAAATAAATGAAAGTATTTTGCAAATAGAACATTAACAGCCATATGCCATACACTTGTGTGAGATCACACTTGCTGTTCATAACTTTATCCATAGGTACCTGTAAAATCGCCATTATTATTAACCAATATCCTAGAATTCAAGCTGTTATTTTAATTACATCCATCAGTGATTCGTAGGTTGTTTGACATGCAACAAACTACTAGAAGCAAACAAACTTGCAACAATATATGTAACTTTGTAGCAGCCACCAACAATTTTCACATCCAGACTTTAAACAATAATGTGGAGTCTTCCCTGATGGCAATAATAATGGAAATTATTCAGTTCTTTAATTATCATTATCAACGAACGTTGATGAAAATACTTCATGTTACAAATGACAAAAAAATGTGTATGGATACTCACTACTAAGCCTCCTAATTATAGTTTAATGGTAGCCAACTTTGCAATAACTTACTTTAGTTAATTGCGGCTTCATGCCTCGTTAAAATCAGGAGTTATCATAGACAATGAGGTCTTATGCACTTTATTTTTTATATGAAACAAAATCTTATAAAATTACAAATATCTGTCATTTGTATTTTAAATTAAAACAACTGTATTACTACAAAAAAGTGTTCGCGGAAATACTGGTTTCGGATTCTTACCCGGGCATTTATGCTTTGTGTTGTCCCAGTAACTCCAATAGTTACAATTATTGGCAAATCGTTCCTTGAATAGCTTTCCAGTATTAACTGTGCACATTTATAAGTGTAATAAAACAAAATAATGTCTAATTGATGAATATTCGACTATCTTTTCCACGGTTTAAAACGTTTTTGCTTACATGAAACATCAATCAAAATTTACAATAATGCTCCAATTTTCGTAAGCGTGACAAGATGTATTCAGTTTTGTTTCCAAAAACGTATTTCATTTAAACAACATAATCATCGCTATGTATTGTACAAATTTACAATGTATGTATTTCTTGTAGGGGAAACCCAGAATTACTACGAAAAAACCCATCGCATCGAGGTAACGTCTGCCACTTTCCTATTTGCGAAAAAAAAAATATTGGAGCTACCCAGAAGTAAATCGTACCCGAGCTGGTTGCGAACCGAGTGATCCAAACACTTTTTTTTTTTTTTTTGGTACTGTTCGTTGGGTCTTTTGTAGTTTGTGACGTGACAGTTTCATTTAACACAAATTCAATCGCATGCTTTACCTGGGTCTCGAACCCGGAACCCCTCGAACATAAAGCCGTTGTGCGCCCGACTGTGCTATGGAGGCAGGCTTCAGTCATCCGTCGTGGCGCCTGTCAATTCCTTAAGAGACAAGCAAACCTCCCACCATCCGCCCGGCAAGAGTGTCGAAGCAACAGCCCAAGTGTTATGCAACACGCAACACCGCTACGTGCGCGGGTTGCTGCTCCGTAGGGAACGACAGTTTTGCCATCTCTGAAAGGTTAGAGCCACGATTCTTTTCGTTGATTCGTTGGGCAGGAACGTAGACTTGAAGCACATGTACACATTCTTCACGTTGGTGATTGGAATGCAGTGATATAGACATGCACTTGATGACCCCGAGCCAGTTACACTAGTTTTTTGATGCCAAGTGAATCGAATATTTAAATTATTCGCGAAGTCGAATCGAATTTGCCTATATTTTTCCGGGTAAAGATGTATTAAACTTATTCTACAAGCAAAACATTAATATTTTAGACTTTGTAATGTTTGAACTCATTAAGTTATTTACCAATTGGACCCGATGCATTCATTAAAAATTATAAAACAGCTATGCATAATATTAATATTGAGCAATCATAAAAACAAACCGAGCGCCTTCTTTCTTTTTTTAAATTAACCAAATTTATTTAATCAAAACATATAGAAAAAAGAAAAAATAAATACTCTTCCATGAGCGAATGTTTTAAATGTTTCAATGTTTTAAAGCTTTGGAACAAACTCGAAGTTTCACATCAGACGCGAAGCTTTCAATCACAACCGAAGCTTTAAATAAAACTAATAGGAAATTTCCTGGCGAAATCAAATCGAATGTTGAAAAAAGTGTCGATTGATTCGCTTAGTCGAATTTTCGCACGTGCCTAGTGGTTTTCGAACCCCCTGTAACTCGCAAAAATACGTGACCTTGTCATATAACAATGAGCACTCTAAAATGGCATTTTTATACATTGGCAATTAAAGCAATTAAAGTGAAACGAATACGCTCTACTTAAATGTTTTTGCACACTACAGCCACCTTCAAATTTCGTGCTTTGTGGTCTAAGTGTATATCGTATATTATGTATATATACATTATATATATATATATATATATAGAGAGAGAGAGAGAGAGAGAGTTAGTTGGATTTTTGTATAAATAATACTTTTGGTCATAAGTGAGTTGATATTATAATTCTTTATACATTTGAAAAACAAATATCATCTAATATTAATTAGTGACAAAACATTTGTCGTACAAACATTTTATGATTGCAAACAAAGTGTGCTGGAATATATAACCACCGTCTTTCGCCACGTGAAGTCCTACACCTCTGACCATTGGAAGCTGGTAGCGTTGTGATAAAATTATTTCACTGATTAGGTCAGTTTAAAGAAGTTCATTCTAACGCTATTTCTTAATTCAATAATAGTTTAATTTGTGTTATGAAAGGAACATACATTCTTCAAAGTATTGATGATGTTAAACCACCTTGTTGCGCTGACAGCCCTGTTTCAATAATTTAGTAACGATTCTTGTAACAAGGAAAATTTACCAACCCAAAATTAATCTTCAAGATGGTCATCCACTCCCCTAACAGAGATCAGTTATAAGACTGTTGTCACGTGTAGTTTTTTAGTAAATAGCGACTGCAAGTTGGCTCATGTGAACGCGTGTGCCTCAGGTTTCTTCGGAAGACGCTTTTCCAACGGCTCCAGTTGTTTTTGTCCTTGGCGAGCAACGAAAACATGTTGTTTTTTCTTCTTTCGTTGAGAGTTGTTGAGTCGGCCAGCTAGATCGTGGCATGATGTTGGTGTGTGGTTGTCGTAGTGGTCAGAAAGTCGGGGTTTTTGGTTTCGTGGCCTTCTCATTTAAACGCTGTTATGAAAGAAACATTGGTAGAGGGGACGTTACGTTTGCGCGTAGGTTCGGTTTATCAGCGCCGGACTCTGTAAGTGGCCGGCACGTGATGGCTGGCAGGCAGATAACTTATCTGGCAGGGTACGTGGCTGTAAAAACACACGCTTACGTGAACTTAGAACGCTGGCAATCTGCTTTGTGCTGTGTGCTGATGAAAATATCACTTGGAAGGTGATTGCACTGCGGCATGTTGTTGGCTGAAACCTAATACTTGTTAATAATTCGCCAGCATTTGTGTCTTATAATTTTTCTTCATATCTTTCTTTCGTCGTGGTGAAACATCTTACATTTCAAAACATTTATAGTAAAAGGAACTAACTCCGCCATTAATGAATTTTCTACAATAAGTTAATGACACTGCAAGCTTTTTTATACTGTCAAAATAAATGTCCAACAAAAACTTTTCACAGCACCATAAATTAACAGTGGCTCATATTAAAAAAAATAGTTTGTCTGAAAGAAAGCAGGCATTATACTTGGGCGGTGTTATACAAAAATTGGTTAACCAGCAGGGTTCAATGACACTACCTATACAAAGTAAAACTTATCTAACCAACGTTCCAAGCTTTTGTGTCCTTCTCATCTTTCTTTCGTCGTGATGAAACATCTTGCATTATAAATGTCTGTTAGTGAAAAAAAAATAACTGTATCTAATTAAATTATATCTTATGGGAGTAAATATTCGACTTATTTTCAGTCAAATGATTTCGACTATAATTAATTGTTAGGGCACTGCGTGAAGTTATCCTTTAAAAACCACTGACAATATGGTTCAATATTTTTATGTATTTAAATTAATCATCTTAATAATAATTTTTATGACACTTGCGTAGCACCTTGTTGCCATCTAGCGGTCAAACATTCAACACACCGCTACAATACCGGAAAGTGCGCGAACAACTTTGGGCTCAACCTACTCAGTTCTAAATATTTGTGGGTTGGCCCATTTTCGCACGACGCCGTCCGCTCTGCAGTGTTGGCAAGCTTGGTCAGCGCGCGCGGCAGAAGTCCGCGCTCCAGGCAACCGCCCGCTGGAGGACTCTCCAACTGATTCGACCTCGATTATGCTAATTACTGCCTCCGGCGGCCGCTTGCAACGAAGATTCATTGTTCCAGCCCTGAGTCGCAGAACGCAGCGCTCCGAGGTCAGGGTTTGCGGGACCGGGGAACGATGCGCGCAGACAGAGTCTTTCGGTGCTCGCCACAGAGGCGTAACATTCATGTGTTCCCACGTTGCAAATACACTTACGATAAGAAACTCTGACACGAACTCTAACGTAGAATTCTTCAAAATAATGCCGAGCTTGATGAGTACACGCAAATATTGTTTTCAACTACATTTCTGTACGTTAATCACTCGTATTATTCTGCACCCACCGCTAGACTTCGCTGCCGGATAGCTACGTAGACTATCGAATCATTCCAATTGCAGACCCAAAATTTTAAACTATATAATGAAATGCCTCCGATAGAAACGAAAAAAAAAAAAAAAAATTAAAAAAAAATTAAACCCCGGTGTTGAACCTGATTTTCGAAAAGGAATTTTTATTAATATAAAGCCCATCTTGTTAAAATTTGCTAAACGTTAATACCCTGAAGATTCCATTTTTCTTTGTGAATTTATTTCACGCCATCCGCCACAGATGGTAAAACCGTTATTACACATTTCCTTTCAATGTGACCGTGGTTCCATCCAAGTAATTACACCTATCAAATGCCATATACAGAGATCTAAAATGTTTAAACTTAAAAAAATTATATTCCCATGTTACGATTTTACTAAATACGTTCCGTGCTGAGATCTCAATAGCGGAACGGGTGCAAAACGAAATATTGCGATACGACAGCGAAATATTTCACGGTTTCTACCCGAGCGACCAACAAAAATAAACTATTATACATAAAATATTTCCAGCCATGACATACGCACCAAAAATACAAAAGTTATAAATATTTGCAGGTATTTTTTTAATTGACTTGCTTGAGAAAATAATAATTAAAAATATCACTGCTTGGGGGAAAATCGAACTATTTTAACATACCAAGTTATCATACAAAACTTAAAAAAAAAAACACAGATAATAACAATAATACCTTAATACCAAATTTCTGGCACTCATTTCAGTAACATCCCACCCACGAGGCAAGAGAATAGAAAACTGTTCAGCTTGCAATGTCTGCTGCGCCTGAGAATTTTGTCGTGAAGACGTCACAGACGTGTTGAACGTGATTGGTTGAAAATTTATTTTATACGTGTCGCGCCCGTTGTGCTATTGTGGTTCGAGGTTACTACGAAATTGGTAAGCTTAATTCTAAAAAAGTGCTTCATGTGAAAGGAATTTTAAAAAAAAGTTAAATCATTGTTTGCGATTAGTCATGTATGATGCTTTCAAAAGTATCGAGTCATTGCTCCCGATAGTCAGTGTGAGTCAGTACACATTTGTACAAGATAAGGTGTCTTTTTTTTTTTTTAATAAGTATTCCAGTGAACATTCAGACTGACAGCTGATAATTCTTGCGTAGTAAAATGAACAATCATAGATTCATGTAACATCACACTAGCTAATAACTTATAAATAATAATTAAGTTAAGTATTTAATTTCCATCTTAAATCGATGAAAATAACACCTATAGTCGTCTAAGTCATCAAACTGATCTGCTAAGTGCATCTTTCACATGACTGTAAGCTGTATATCGACCGTTCTGAAGATGCAAAATTGCTTTAATAATGTACTAAATTTCAAAACCAAATTAATACGAACAGTTTAAGCATATTTTTCCACTGCGGAATGGTAAAACAAAACCTCTCAATTACAGCATTGAAATTTCGTTGCAATAAAAAAAAATTATAAATTTTATATGTAGTCAAACATTATGGTAAGTTAGCAATAAGCTTACGTAGTAACTCTAAGGTGTGGACGTTTTTTTATGTTTATTTTTAAAATTAAAGTATCAAACATGTGATTTCTTCATAGCGTGCCAACGGTATGTTGGTCTATGGACGATAATCCTTATTTCATAGTAAGATATTAGTAGTTAAACCACGAAATACGCATAAAACGACGCAAACTGCCAACTGATTATGCAATTGGTAGAGTAAAGAGTATATTTAACATAGCTAATTTTGACATCAAAGTGTATTTAAGAGTTTTTTTGTACTATGTTTCATGAAACTTGTCTCAAATTTGACAGTTCATAGTTTCACTGGTCAACTGTTGTTCTGTCAGCAGTGTTCATGCGGATGTCAGTTTTCGAGAACAAACATCATGTGTTACCTCGCAAGCTGCATTTGCGAAATGTACACCACTGGAATTACCTTTTATAATTGTCAAATTTGAGACACGTGGACAGGGCACCAAGGAGGGCTGCTGACAATGTAGCCATCAGGGTGGCACAACTGTACAGGCGAAATATAGTCACTAAAAAACTATGCGGTTGAGAAATGCCAACACCAAAAAATAAATTTTAAATATAAGGAGATTAATAAATGTGTTAAACATAATAACATAAATAAAGACGTAATTATACTAACATTCTTAGTTTAGAATTTATGGAATTATTTTATTAACGGAGTGTCGTATCAAGTATAATGGGGAAAATATTATGCTTTGGAGTATTTTTGTAAATGTTGAATTATTTTGGTAGCAATTATATAATCATAGCTTTTAAAATGGAATCGCCTATACATATTTGTGTAAGGAACGAAACGTTATAATTATGCTTTAATTTAAATATATTTATGCATTTTTTTTGTATTTAAATATTGTTTTAATGTTGCCAACATTTACTTTTGAAAAAGTTAACGCTTTTAGGTAGTTACGTTGCCTCTAAATACCGCGCAGTTCCTGGATTTCCGAAGGAAATAAGAGCGTTCGTTACAGCATTCAGTTGCCACTCTTTTATCTTCCTTGCGTTGTGGTAGCCATGTAGTTACTGTAGAAGAGGGCGGGGAGGGTAAGGGCGGTAGCACGGAATGGGGAGGGGGACTTGCAAAACAGCGGTCATCTGTGTCGCAAGGTGACCTTCTGCCCGCCATTGTTCGCAGCTGTGTCGACACCAGCCGATGTGACGGCGCGTTCGCAGGCACCCACCGTGTTCGCAATTCTCTAACCCCCCCCCCCCCCCCCCCCCCGTCCCACTCCTCCGAGCCACCCATCGACCAAAACCTTTGCCGTATTCCCAACTCTATTCGTTGAGGCATGTCGCGGTGGTCAAAAGGTCTTACGTAGCACTCGCCTCACGCCAGAGGCTATCACCTGGGTTCGATTACTGCCCTTTCTAATGACCTCGATGCCCTCAGTCGTTTTATTCGTCGATGCGACGTTGGTCCACCGCTGTCTCTTCTTTGTGCTTCCGTCAAATTATAATTCAGAGAAGAGATGGGTAGACACGTGCGTTTTCCTGACTTTATTATTTAAAGACAGTCTACAATGTAATACGTTATAAACTCACCTGGTAACAGGCTTGCGAATTTTTATGAGGTCAAATATATTTTTCTGGATCTTATTTTTTTTTGTTGGTCGCCCTCCAATCAATGTGTTTTTTTTTTTTGCAAGAAGTAGAAACTAGTAGTCGGCGCAACGAGTGTTAGTTTACCAAGTTTCCTATTACATGTAATTCCCAGATACGTAGAAAATAGTCCGGTAGAAACTTCCACATTTCAAACAGAAATTAAATAAATTTAAAGTAGTTAGTAAATTACTAAATTTAGTACAATTGTTTGCCAAAAATTAATATTTAAATTCAAAAACAAATATTAAATTAAACTCATAAAGTTTAAACGCTAATGCTAGAAACTGCGAACAAAATTTACTAGATTTGTTAACAACTACCAAAAGGGCGTTTTCTTAACATTTACAACTCCGGCAAAAAGGCAAACGTAAATAAAACGGGAGGAGATGGTGGCACACGTCACAGAAGTAAAAAGCCAATGTATTGACTGATTCGTGTCCGAGTGCGAGCAGGCGGACCCGCCTGCGCCTGACGCCACTCCGACTTGCTAGCCTCTAGCAAGGGTAGTTTTCGGGCAGAGGGCAACTAAACGGGGTTTCAGCTTTTTTCGAAGTGAGTAATGTTTCTTTGCTAATTAATGTTTATTTAGAAAATTGTCTTCTTTCTCTCTCTCTTTCATTCTCTGCCTTTTTACCCCTTACGGTATACTTACAAGTCCAGGTTTGAATTGTTAAAGAAGATTCGCTTCTATGACGTGTACGGAGTTACACGCACTCACTTTTTTAATTCACCCCCCCCCCCCCCCTTTTCCCACAAGCATGCGCGACTGCTGGGGAAGTGCCGCGGTGACGCAGTGGCGCGTCTATTTCCGTCGCCCGGCTGTCCTCCCTCAGTCGCCCTGTTCGTGCCCCAGGCCTGGGGATCGAGAGGGGAGGGCACGAATACCTGCTCCGCCCGTGACGACATCGTGCGATCGCAGCTAGCAGGGCGGACACGCTAGTCAAAAATAACCCCCTCTCCTCCTTCGAACAAACCATCCTCTTTCCTTCTCCGACCCTCCGCCCTCTTCTTCCTGCTCGAAGCGCAGTGCCTGTGACGCCAATGAAAGGTCAGGCACGTCACCTTTTCCTTGAAGCTAAGGTTTCCTTTGACTTGAAAACATCTTATCGCTGTCAACATTGATAGCCAATCGAATCTTTCTTGTCTGACAAGATACCATCAGAGTTTCGATCGCTAATAACTACGAGACATGGTTGAGCACACAACGGATAGAAGATCATGTGTGCGTGTACTCGTTTGTCGCGCAGTAGTTTTATTTTTGCCTGTAGATGATGCCATCGTGACAGTTTAAGCACATGCGCGTGAATTTTTTACCAATCAGCTTTCAGTCCAGTTGTAAATAGGTGTAGCGTGGACGCGCCTGTATCTTGGACATTAATTCGAGTAGTCATTGCGAAGACCTTGAGGAGCACTGCTAGGACCCAATTTGAAAATTTGTAAATTCTGCCCGTGCTGTGATCGCAAAGCATTATATCTAAAAAAAAATTTAAAAATAAATAAGTATTTTGTATTTCGTAAACCTTGAAATGCAATCTCATTGGTTGCCATTTGTTACGTTTCCGTGCATTTTGGAAGCGGCAGACGCGATAGTGGAATGTTCGGGGGAATCCGTCACCGTTTACGTGATCCGTCTCTTTTCCCGTGCCGTTGTAGACGGACCTCTTCCTACGGCTGGGAACCAGCTGACATGAAGTGGCGCATCTGCTGGCTGCCACGGCCCGCCTCCGGATAGCTGGCCGTGCCTGCCCTCTGGTGCATCTTTCAGAGAGCGAACACGCCACGTGACGTCACAAACGTGTGTTCGGCATCCATCGCGTGATCTCGGCCTCAGCAAACGTTGTCACGATGACAAAAAGGTTACCTATTTCACTTGAACCAAAATTATTATATAAACCTAGGAGACATAGCACGACTCTGGTCGGAATATGTCTGTTCACAAAACCACGTCGCCTTGCAAACTAAACTCATATATCACTGTAACTTCGACATGTACATCGGGAACTCGTTACATTTTCAATTTTGAGTTTTTATTTGATGATCGATTGTGTTTCGTCACTGGCCAAAATGTCACAAACCTAGAAAACCCCTCTGAATTCGAAATAGTGTCAGTTTTTCCATATCAGTGGACTTGGATCACACATTTGTTAAAATTGCTCATCTTGTATCTGCGGATTCCTGCAGTTTATTGTAAATGATGAGAGCTCGCTGGTTGATCAGTGGCTTTCATTAATTTTACAGTGAATTTCTCTCCTAGAGCACATATCTAAAGGTAAATGACTACTGATTTGTCGTCGGTAATAACATTTTAGCAGAACTTTCAGTAACTATCATTTCAGTGGTTCCAATGTCCTGATTGATAGGGGCTATAAATATGCTCGGATCCAGTGACCTCTAGAAATGTCTCCTTAGGCCTTAGTATACTCGTGATACTTATCCTGTGCTCATTAGCTGCTGGCCAGGGAGACTGTTTAGCTGGAGAAGCCTGTGGTATGATTCTTCGTAACCGTAAGTCTGAGGCTTATCGTGAAATAAACCCGTGAATTATTGCAGAAAATATTTCTGGTTTACAATGTGGGTTCACATTATGTTCATATGTTCGCGCTACGGATTTGCCCCACATCTGCTAATGACCAGTTGCACCATTAAAGTTCACAGGTGAGATCTTGGTGTCATAAGCTGGTTTGATCTTGGTTCAACCACATTTTTCGTTGCACCATTGTGTTTTCAGCGCTGAACGAAGGTCATTGGGAACTTAGAGATGAACCTACAATTCTGGCTGTTCACACTAATTTTTCCGTAATTTTTAATTAATCAAACGTTAATATAAGATTTTTTTTTCAAAAATTCTCTTTATATATAACATATATAATAAAAATGCAACTTCTTCTTGTGTTATAACCACTTCTCGTATGAAATACCCACATTTTAAGTGCTTAAAATACCTTATCCATTAGTTTAATGCTTAAATAAGACTTTATTCGTCATAATTATTTTCCATAGTAAAATCATGTTTTTTTAAAATAAAAATATATTCATATTTCCGGGTTGCTTCGTTACGTAAAAACTTTTAAATACCAGTATGTGTTTTCAGTCGTGATTAAGAATCATCAGATGAGACAGCGACCGCATGTCTTGTGGCAACCGTTATCATTCATTCGTTCGCCGTGTCAAAAACGATTGTAGCGCCCTAATATCGTTTCAGCCTACCAATAGAAGCTCAACTATCATTTCTCCGACACTGCTGCCGCTTATGTCGCAGATTGGACATGCGCGAGCTTCGGTTCACGCGAGCGAAGATCGTGCAGTGCCAGTACGTGATAGGCGCAACGTTGAGAGGAATGATCCAGGGATGGTTCTCGGGCCAAGATCACAGATCAAAGAGCAGAACGGTGCAACTGGCCACAAGCCACGCTCCTCCACATAAACTTCATCGCAGGTCGTTCACGCTTCCGCACTGTAATTATTTTGTAAGTGGAACAGAAATATTCATGTAAAATTACAGAAAATAAACTGTACCACAATCGAAATAATGTTCGCAGTAATACCGGGTTCGGATTCTTACCCGGGCATTTATGCTCTTTGTGTTGTCCCAGTACCTCCAATAGTTACTTGCAAACCGTTCCCTGAATAGCTTTCCGTCATTAACTTCGCACATTAATAAGCATAATGAAACAAAATAGTGTCCAATTTTTAAATATTCTATTATTGTTTTCGATTGTTTAATGTAATTATGCTTGTATGAACACATCAATTAAATTATAAAATTATGCGTCAATTTTCTTAAGAAAAACGCAGTGTTATCTCGAAAAACGTATTTCATATACGCAGAAATGACCAAAAGGCATGTGTTTGTACAAAGTTACAATATATATTTCTTCTGGTATTGCAAACAGGTTTCCAAATGAATATTTTGTGAAAGCACAGAAAATATTTTCCTGTGCACATTCCCGATCCTCACGCTGGCCAGCCCCGGGTTATCGGTGAATCCTGTGCCCTGCGCCGGTCGTGAAGTGAGTCCTCGGCGGCCTCCAGCCCGGACGACAGACGACGCGCGGTGGTTTGCTTCTCGCGCGAGGCGTCTCCGAGAACAGTCACGGCGCCGCGACGCCCTCGCTTGACGTCTACCGGCTGTGGAGAGAGGTCGCGTTGACGCCGTGACTGCTTCCAGATTTGCCAGTGTCCGCCGAACACACATACTGGGCAGTGAACTCCTGTGTGCTTCTTATTCCGTACGCTCTTAATATGAAATACACAGTCGAAATTGCTTTAAATAAACGATTTTTTACTGAAAACGGTGGATCTGTACAATATATTTCAGTTACCAGAGGACCCTAATATTACAGTAGTTTTTTTCATCAGTAGTCCTGTGAATTGCTCTTTTTTTCTGCTACAATTTATAGTATAACCCTTATTTTTTTAACAGTCAGCGAGTCAGCAACAACTAGCTGACAGGGCATGTCTGTATTATTAACTTCACTTGGTTCCATTTCACGATAGGATTGAATTGAAACACTTTTAGCTTTGGGCGTTTCTGCGACCAACTCGTAGTTCTGAAGACTCATGAGTGAGTGAGTAGCTCCCAGGCGAGATATGAATCGAATCACCCCGGTGAAGACGTCTCTCCAGTGAGCAAGAAGCCAATGAGAAGGCGAGCCCGAGCGCGTAGAGGACAGTTGAGTCTATGATATTGGTCACGAACAGCGAATCAACTGATTACATTTTTGCTGTTTCAGTTTCATATTTTGAGATCTCCGTGCAAGACAGAGCAAGGGGAGCGATGGAAACGGAAAGGCCCCATCTTGTTGTGACGTAAAAACAATTGAACCCAAGATGGCGTCGTTCGATTGGGCGCACGAGCTCTAAAACCGAAAGGGTGCAATAAGGGAAACATTGGCTCGCGCATCGCACGCCTCTTCACCTCTAACGCCCCAGGCACAGAACTGGCGTGCGCTCTTTCCGTCGGTAATGCCCCTCTACGAGACTTTAAGCGGTGGAATATTGCACCTATCTTTACTCTCATCCACAAGAAAGCCACGTAAAATAGCCCATTTTAGACTTTCCCATCGTCAAAAAAATACTCGTTAAAAACGAAATCATACAACGAAACGTGTACAGGCAAGTGCAGTTGTTCTTAATGCTATTCGTAATCGAGACACTTGCAACGGTTGGTAAATGGTACGACTAAACAGGAGCGCTTTTGTGATGATTTGAAGACATGAAAAACAAAGTTAACTTAATACACGTGCAGCGGAATACAATATCACGGCTACACTTGTAAAATTTTTCACCTTAAATTTACGAAGAACGCTGGTTACAAATTATCCATGGATTCTCGTAAATGTTCGGGTTCTAAGTTCACATACTTTGAGAATGAATCCACTACAATAATTTTGGTATATCAGCAAAACTTCTAAATTCTGTAAAGACTACATACTTGCATGAACACTCCTGCTTCTTCCACACGTGTGTTTACCCTATTTATAAGGGGGGAAACAGAGCTCAACGGCGTAGTTTATATGAAGACACGGTTATCTGAAATTAGAAGGAACTCTTCGTTGATTTCAGATGAATTCTTCTTTGGAATGTCTGTCAATTTACTTCAATTTCTGACCGTGTAGTAGAGGATTTTGTAGACCTTCCTTAATACATTTTTTACGGCCGCTGTTAATTGTAATTCCACCTTGTCGGCACATTCCCCATTGTTAACTCGGTTGCACGATGAGCTGCGCACAGCCGTTGACGTAACTCCTGCTTCAATTGTCGCCTGAAGTCATTACGGGAGGTTTACAACCTTCGCGTGGCGCACTTACGCACGCACGGACGTCGGGACAATGGGTTTCCACGCTCAAGCATGCACGCACGCGCGTCGAATAGCATTACAGAGTTCGATACAGGCGTCGACTCCGCTGTCGCCGTGAAAGTGTCACGTGTTCCCGTGTTGAAGGATCAAATGTACGATTTCCAGCATATGATTGTAAAAAAAAAAACCTTTTTCGAGAACATGCCTCGTGTATCGACACGCCATTGCGCATTCTCTCGAGAATACGTTGCGTTAGCTACGTAACTACAGGCTGCTACATATATTTGTAAATTTGTACATTTACAACAAAACAACTGTATCACTACAAAATAGTGTTCGCAGTAATACTGGGTTCGGATTCTCACCCGGGCATTTATGAATTATGTGTCTCAGTACCTAATATAGATAAATTTATTTGTAAACCGTTCCCTGAAAACAGGGGCGTAGCCAGGGGGGGTTTTAGGGGTTCAACCCCCCCCCCCTTAGCACCAAATCTTTAATTAATTTCTTATTCATCACTCAAACAAATTTCATATTAAAATTAATAAAATTTTTACCATTACAATATTTAAATTTAAGTACCGAAAACTGCTAAAAATAGCACTATTTTACACCTTAAAATCCAAATATTCCTGGGGGAGGACCCCCGAACCCCCCGCTTTAATACGGTGAGGGGCCATGCTTCTTAAAAACCCCCATACACAAATCCTGGCTACGCCACTGCCTGAAAAGCATTCTACTATTAAATGCACATATTATTAAGCATGGTAAAACATAATGAAGTCATATAGTTGAATATTTAATTATATTTTCCATGGTACCTATAAAAATAAAGCTTTAATGAAACCTCAATTAAAATATAAAATTATGCGTCAATTTACGTAAGAAATACTCAGTATTATCTCGAAAAACGTATTTAATATTTGCAAAAATTAACATAAACATGTGTTGTATAATGTTACAATATCTTTCTTGTAGTATTACAATATATTGCGAACCATATTCGGTAGGGGCAGGCATTCTTCGCGAAAAAAACTTGAATGCCTATTAGACTACATAATACTGTTTCCACATCAGCTGTTTCTTCATTGTAATTTGCGGCCGTCTGCAAGATAAGCCATTTCCTTATTTGACAGTGCCATTCAGGACGCTTTTATTTCTGCGCTGAATTATTGTGTTTGGTATGCTGACGGTAGACATAGACTTCAAGACTCGACCAATAACGAAACACAGACGATGCTAAAATGATTTAACTCTCAGCTAGTCTAGAAATGTTTTCGCAAAAATTGTTTGCCCCTAGTAATAGGTGTAGAGAGTATTTGTGGAAGAAAGGGCGAAGGAAGCTATAAAAATAATTTTTTGATAGACCGGTTACCAGGGGTATATAATATCTCCGCATTTTTTTAAAATGATGTTTTAAAACGCATGTTTACACTGTAGAAACTTTTTTGTACTTTCACAATGAAAGTCCTTGAAAATTCAGATGCCAACGAAATCACTTGTAAAACTGCAAGGCTAGAGCCTGGTACAATTTGTAATTTTACAAATCTCTGCCTTGTTGTTTTACAAGTAATATCATTGGCAACTGAGTTTTAAATAATATTCCTTGTAAAAGTACACAACATTTTTACAGTGTGAGCTGTGAGAGGACCCTCAAGAACTTTTTCAAAACCTGAAATTTTAAATATATAATTTTACTATGTATATCATATATCCTAATGCGTGTTTCAAGCTAAAGCTTCTCTCTAATTTTACATATTCAGTGGCTATAAATTGAACCATAAATTAGTAATTTTAAGTTGGTTGATAAGTTTCTGTACAGATCTGGGGGCCATTTCCCACTACGCACTCCGCTATGGTGGGAGAAGGTACAGGGATACACAGAAAAAAATTTCCGAACTTTACAAAAGATTCATTTGGAAACTAGTTACCAAGAAATAGTTTGTAATACTACAAAAAACATATGGTAACGTTATTCAACACAAGGCAATGATTACTTTTTGCACATATTAATTTTTTTTTTTTAGATAACACTGAGTATTTATTACAGAAATTGACGGGAAACTAAGTATTTTAATTAATGTTTTATTCAATCATGATTTTTATTAAAACATGGAAAAGATAATCTTATATTCAATAATTGGACTTTATTTTGTTACTAGAAAACTGCTCATGTTAAACGGTTTAAAAATAACTTTTAATATTGGCGACAACACAAAGCATAAAATTCCCCGCGTAAGAATCTGAACCCAGTATTACTGTGAACACTATTTTTATAGTGATACAGTTTTTTTTTCATGTCAATGCATGAACTAACAAATATCTGTAATTTTACAAGAATATAGATATTTAATTTACAAAAAAATAATAGTGTAGCGATGAAAAGAAAAGGGACCAGCCAGCATGGCGTGTTGCGGTAGGTGCGAGCTGCCGATGTCTCCGCCCATTTTCACCGGGAGGATCGGGCGAGCACGGCGAGGTTCCGGAAATAATACCAAGAGTTGCGCGGATGAGAAGAGTCCGAAGGGGGGGGGGGGAGGGGGAGTAAAAATACCAGCGTGCCCTTGCGGTGTCCGGTGGCGCCGCGCGGCGGCCTGGGATCGATACGCTCTCGTTGACGTCAGAGGCGCGCCTAGCGCTGGTCAGGGCGAGTCCTCCCCTCCCCTTCCATCCGTGCCCCGGTGACGTCACCGTGAGCGGCGTGGAGGCGGCGTCGTGCGCGCAACAGCGGGACAAGCGACACGATTCCGCCCAGTGGAGGATCCAGGATTTTGGTTTGGGAGGGGCTTGACCCAGCTGAGGCTAGGCTTTATCAAGGCAAACACTAAAACAATAGTGGACCAAGATGCTTTTGGAGGGGGCTTGAGCCCCTTAGCCCCCCCTCTGGATCCGCTACTGATTCCGCCCGCCCGGACGACAAGGGTCCACGTCCACGAAATTTTTTATTTTTTTTTAAATCACAGTTTGCAACGTGACGTTATAACATAATTAAACAACCTGGTTAAAAGAGTCCCAGTCAGAGGGTTCCACCCCTCTCAAATATCACGAATTACGAAAGAAAAAAAATTAACTTCAAGGTAACCCCAACCTTTTACAAAATTTGTTTGGCACGGTTTTAGTAGGTAGACTACACGCCTATTTGCGTACATTAAAAAATATTACGGAAACGCGTATTTTTGCCGAACACGAACAAAAAATTCATAACTCTGAAATGTTTCAAAACCGGGTGTGTTTGAGCACTGTTCACGTCCGTTCGAAAATCCAAGATTACCGAGACATACTGTATGTGTGTGTGTGTATAATTGAAGTCCTAGATGACGGTTCTGATTTCAACAACAAACAATAAACGTAAAGGAATTTCTTATTTTTAGGGATGGAAATTATCTTGACCGTATTATTTAATGTTCTACTTGAGTATTTTATTTTTTTCCCAACTTATCATATTTAAACAGAAAAACTCATATTTTATAGGAGAAAATAGTTTTATAGGAGTATAGACATTACACACATTTATATGTCTCGTTATAAAAAGGTAGTATTTAATTATTTTTGAAGTAGAAAGTTCTGGCGAATTTAATATTGTTCGTCGACCACAGTTGTGCCTTTGGGCGCAATTTTCTTAAAATTAATGATGAAATGCATTTTGAAATTTTCGAGTAAATTATGTCTAAATAAAAATTTAGGTTAAAATTAAAATTTAGATACAATTATTTCGTATCTTCTTGCTTTTTAAATCGCCGTATGAGTAACCAGTACTATTATTAAGTTACTTGTAAGTACAAAGCTTTAGTATTATGGACCTATCTGTTGCGTGAATTAATTCGTTTAATTTGATAAATCAATAAGTCTTCCAAATAATAAATTCACGTTTACACAGATGATTAAATAATAAACATAATACATTTTGACATGAATATAAGGCGTTATTATTTTGGAGAGTGGCTTGAATCAGAATGTTTACCACTTCGAACGAGGCATCACGGGATAAGTAGTTTATTTTCGTGGATTGTTCGGTCGTAATTGCAGTCGCCATCATCAGGTTAACAACCTCATGTTGAATGTCTTGGTCGTTATCTTGCCTTTAAATACTATCGCCTGAGAAGCGAGCTTTCTCTGTTTTGACTACCTTGTGAGCTAGTCATTAGCTTCTTTCCTTCTGACAGTCAGAGGCGATGTGCCTTCTGCTGAAAGAAATGTTTGGTTTCAAACTTTTCTGAACTGAGGTTCCAATATTCTTCTCGGTTTGTAACCATCCTCCCGGTTTGTATGTGATGGGAGTTTCAGTGCGTCTTTCCTTGTATTTGGGGGTGTTGATTGTCTTCCATGGAGTGTTCTGCTACACAAATCCCTTTGGCAATCAGGTTCCAATAAATATATATAAATATACAAGAAAAAATATTGTTTATTTGTACAACATATTGCTATGATTATTTTTGCATGTATGAAATACTTTTTTGGAAACAATTCGGAATATTTCTCCTCACGCTTAATTTTAAATTTTTATTGATGTTTTATAGAAGCATAATATTTTTAAACCATGGACTAGATAATCTAATATTCAACAATTGGAATTTAATTTTTGGTCATGCTTATTAATGTTTGCAGTTAATACTGAAAGCTATTCAGGGAACGGTTTACAACAACTTTAACTAATTGAGGTGCTGGGACAACACAAAGCATGAATTCCCGGGCAAGACTTTGAACCCACAGTTTTTTTTTGTAGTGATATGGTTGCTCTCACGTAAATTTACTAATTTAAAAAAAAATTACAGTGCATGACTGATTGTAGATTTTCGTGTTTGTAGTCACTAATATGTAGGCCTACAGATATGAAAACTTAGCATATTCATTTCGCTATCGGCTAAAATCTAGATACGTTTGCCTGGTTGCTGCTTCAGTGATTAGGCCACAGTTTATCTGAAGGACTCTGGGCCAATGAAAAACTTTTTTTTAAAAAGAAAGGAAGTATTGAATCATGAGCGTCCCAGTTAACAGGTTTCACGAGTCAGTAGCCAACGAGCAGATATTTGTCCGAGTGGATGGAGGATCATGGGAGTCCTATCATTTAGGTCATTAAAATTGCGAAATTTTCCGGACTCTACTGATATGCTCACTGTTCCTGGTGATGGATGCTTCGCCTGCCAGTTTGTCGCACGCACACTTTGCCCCGTACGAACATGCAATTATTGAACTGAAGTCTCAAGGAGCGTTGTTTCTTCACAGACAACGCCGAGCTGACTGCTGAATGAGTAGACAGTCCCCCCCCCCCCCCACCCCCCACCCCAGCACGACATTTTTCTTTCTTTTTTTTTTATACGTTATACCTGGGTGCTTTAACCTTTCCGAGCCGTCGCGCGCGCGCATGCGCTGTCCTTGGTCCACTGAGCGGTCGCCTTGTTGGACCGGCTGTGCGAAAGGATTGGGGAGGGGAGGGAGCGTGGCGATTCACCGACCCCCGATCAGACCGCGAACATGTCCGAAGTTCGCCCGCTCGCTCGAGTGGATTCTAATACTTTAAGGACTTTTTTTTTTTTTTTTTTTTTTTTGCGATTTAAATACTTTAACCTCGACTTAACGCAATTATTTTAGATGTAATTGGCCTAACCAAAACCAATATTTGATTTGAGTTACGATCATCAAAACGCGTGACAAACCATCCTTCCGAAAATAAAATTCACAAATTTTTAAATTGATTTTGATATTTTAACAAACTGTTTAACGTCATTTTTAGGTAATTGGCCTAGCATAACCCAACTTTAATTTTAGTTATAATCACATAGTAGGGTGAAAACCCAGCCCACTAGAAAAAAAAAACAACTCATATTTGGTTTGATATAATTTATACAACACACATAACCTAGCCCACATTTTACGTTCCCAACAAAATAATAAATATATGTATGCATATATATATATATACATATATATATACATACATACACAGCAAAGATGCACGGAAAACAACAACACAACCACCACCATTTCTGCCAGTGCCGTGTCGACTGATCACGCATCACCCGTGGCGTGCTGCAGACAGCCATCCCTGCGCGGTGCGTGGGGTGTCCACTCTCCACTCTCCAGCGATCAGTGCGCCAGCCGTTCCGATTGCTGAAACGATGTAGCCAAACTTCGGAATACGATCGAAACTCCGCAAGCCAGTGCAGGAACGCGGGATCTCTCGGGCGACTGACCCGGGTCCGGTGAATAGCAAGGTTGCTCTTCCCCCTCCTCCTGATGTGTTGACGCGTGGCTGCCGGCGGATCGATGTTGGTGTCGCAGCCGCACACGCCAGCGTTGAGGCCAGTGCTGCCAATCTTTGCAGCGTCATGGCGGCCGAGCTGTTCGCGGCGTGGTTCGTCTCCGTCGCTGCGCTGAGGGAAAATGCGGCGGTCGCAGGAAACGAAGCACTATTAATACAGGGACGACCACGAGATAGGTTGGCAGGCAACACGTAACTGATCCTGCGTCACACAAAAATAAAAAGTTCTGTACTTTACAAAAAGATACATTTGGAAACCAGTTGCCAAGAAATAGTTTTCAATACTAAAAGAAAGATATTGAATCTTTGTACAACACATGGCTATAGTTATTTTTTCATACATAAATTACACTTTTCGAGATAATATTGAGTATTTATAGGGACCAGAAAATTTCGCGTTTTCATTTTCATCCAGGGTAGATTCCACAGTCCTTCATATACTTCGACAAATGTCACATTTTCATTGCCTACCGACTGGCGAGACGTCTCAACTTCGGTTATTATTTAGGTAAGAATTTTTCACCGGCCAGGAATATTCACTATGAGCTGTGCACCAATACAGGCAGTAGCTTGGAGGTGAACATGCTTGAATTTTATCATATCACGAAATGAATCCGCGAATTCACCCGATCCCTAAGTATTTCTTGTGAAAATAGTTTATATTTTAATTGATGTTTCATTTAAAATTAATTTTTTTAACCATGGGAAAGAGTAATTGGGCAAACAATAATGAGACTTTATTATATTTTATAATGCTTATTAATGTGCGCAGTTAATACTGGTTTACTTTCATCTGGGGTACTGTGAGCCAATGAGAGACTCTCAGTCGAAAAAGTACAGCGTCACAGGCATCCCGGTTAAGACTTAACACAAAACCAGGAACCAATGGAGATGTGACATTTAGCTTAGTGTGCATAAGACTACGGAGTCTATCCCAGAGGTTGTTAAACCCAAGACTTAGAAGACGTCGCGAAAAAACGCACTAGAGTTCGCAGCTTAGCGAGTCGAATGAATCGCGACACCTCCGGGTCTTCGGTAGACAGTAAAGGGATGCGTTGTTCCAATCGTGAGCGACCCAGTCCTAAGGATGACCATCCCTTGGATCTTGTCGTCCAAAGAGAACCCTGATCATATCTAGAAGAATTGCGTATAGCGTGGATAGAGATAGTAATTCACGGAGAAAATATTTTAGGCCAAGCTAGCATGAAAATAAAATAACTCTTAACTTCGTTTTATAATGATTGGAAGAATTACTTTCTTCCGTCACGTAGTCCTTTTTTTTTTTTTTTTTTTTTTTAAAAAGTGATTGACGTTCTGTATAGCAGTATGCGTTTCCTGATTGGCTGAGTTCTTACTCCAGTGAGCCAGTAGTAGGGACATGTATTGTCCACAAAATGATTCCAAGTCTATTTGTTGTGTTAAAACACTGTAGCATCGTCTGCGTTTTGTGATTGGTTGAGTGTTTCTTCCAGGTACATTTTGGTACACACATCATAGCCACTCGGTGCGGAAGCAAACACTTTCAGATGGTCTGGCCAAATAAGTCAATGGCATCTCTTTCAGAAGGCCGACGATTACAAATTTTAAAAAAACTGGCACAGTCATATTATAAGTAGGGACAGGAACAATCCGCGTGTTCAGTGACCTCCAGGATAGATTCAATGAGCCTCTGCATACTTGGGTAAACGTCACCTGTTCCTTGGATGCTGATTTATGAGGCGTCTTAACTGGGTAAATTATGATTCTATACTTATTTGATTGAGGGTTCTAACTGGCCCAGAGTTTTCCAGATGGATGTGAACCAATAGCAGAAGCCTCATGAAAGTATAATTTATTTTAAATTTAGCTTGTCTCGAAACGAATTTGCGAACTTTTTCGGTCTCTAATTATAAGCTTTTAAATATTTCGCTGAAATTTCCTGCCACTTCCAATTAGAATAGATATATTACAAATACATACGATCAGACTGTATCGGAGCTTATCAAGTAGTATATTTTCCCACGATAAATTGCCGCCTCTAAGCACGTGGCAGAAAATAACGCATAAGTAAGGCCATGTACATAATTCGAAACGATTTCCAAGCAATTTCCAACTATTGCGAAGCGTTTTCTGTGTTCCGTGGTTGGCTGGGTTTAATTCAGGGACGTTTCTACTGTCAGCGCTCCAGTCATAGCAATCCGAATGCGGAAGCAAACGCGTCCTGAATGGCTCGGCCAAACAGGGAAATGGCTTCTCTTGCAGTCGGCCGTCCGCCAATCACGAGAGAACATTCGCTAGCACGGCAGCATGGGCTTAGATCCCCAGGGTAGGAAGAGAGAGGGGGGGGGGAGCCTGGATCTAAGCTTTCGCTTCAAAATTGTTGTATGGATAACATTATGTATATTTTTAATTTTTCTGTTTATGGTTTGCATATAGGCCAACATATGGGCAGCATACACAACATAAAAGCACCCTATCCAGAGACGTCTTGTGTCGGTTGAAACCAATGCGCTAAACTCTCGGGCCGCCTCCCCCCCCCCCCCCTTCCCGTCCACCGCCCACCTATTTTCGATATTTCACGGAGCCCTTTTGCGAATCCTACAGTTGCGCCCTTGAGTATGGGTATATCTTTTTTTTTTTGCATTCTAATGATCAATCAGAATTATTTCGCGTAGAATATATTCCCCGGATGGCGTCCGTTGTGGCCGCAAGGAGAGCGTGTGGCTACGTGGAGCTGGGCTGACCCCGAAGGCTGCGGCGGCTCCGGGCAGCTTGGCCTCGCCCTAACAGGATCACAGGAAGTCCCTCCCCGCAAGACGGTCCTGCGCCTCCCGCACTGGCGCCTCACAGAACAAAACAAAAATATATCTGTACTTTCACAAAAGATTCCTTTGGAAACCAATTGCCGAGAAACAGTTCGTAATACCGCAATAAATATTATATAACTTTGCACAAACACGAGACTATGGCTATTTTTGCATATATTAAGTACGTTTTTTCGAGATGGTACAGAGTAGGTATTTCATACGAAAGTTGGCGTATAATTTCATATCTTGGTTGATGTTTCATTTAAGCATGTTTTTTTTATACCACGGAAAAGATAATCGAATATTCTATAATTAGACTTCGTTTTGTTTCATTATTTCTATTAATGTGCGCAGTTAATACTGAAAACCTATTCAGGCGAATCAAGAACGTTCTATAATTTTACATGGCAGCTTTGTTCAGTTAAAGTGAAGAATGAACTCGTATCTCCAATATGATACAGTAACTATGGAGCAACTGCAGACTAGAACAAAGTTCAGTGAAGAATATCAAACATAGAACCTATATATATATATATATATATATATATATATATATATATATATATATATATATACGGCTTCGCACGGCTATACTAATGGAAAAAAATTAAGCCACATCACCCATTTACAGTAATGGTAAATAATAAAAAAATCAGTGAAAATTTATTACAATGCTGTATAATGTACCGGAGAGAAAATGAATAGCACCGATGGTTTCCCGACTTGTGCACACAACGTACAACTGATGTACCCGTACTTCGCTACGGCAGTCTACAGGCAGATCACTCTTGCGCCGCTCATTATACTTGCCCCTCCTTGTGGGTACGCCACTGCCGCGCGATGCCCGTTGCCATGGAGACGCAGAAGGCATGAACAATGCAAAATCCTGTTGCCTTGTTTTAACCACCCATGGGATCTAATTTTCGGAAAATGTCATCCTGCGTAACATAAGGAACATTACTGTGAAGTTTCAAGTCTGTAAAATATAAATACTTGAAAAAAAAGGGTAATTTTTGATATTTAGATACCAGCTAAATTTCAACGGTGATGAGGACTGCACTAACAATAAATAGTCGTTGTCATAGAGACGAATGAAGCATCAACAAAGCAACAGCCGTTGCCATGGTGATTTCCTACCAAAAAATGGAAATTTTGATATATTACCCCCCCCCCCCCCCCTCCCCCCTTCGAAACTCCCCTTGGGATCGGATTTCCGCAGAATCCGTTCTTAGTGAGCGTCTACATCACAAAATGAATAATTATGCTAAATTTCAAGTCAATTGGGTTTATAGTTTTAGAGATCTCGTGATGAGTGAGTCAGTGAGTGGTATTTCGCTTTTATAAATCGCAATAAATTAAAATTGCGACTATAATTTGAGATTTAAACTATCCTATCTCTCAAGTTGGATCGAACTGCACATGGTGTGCGAATTTTATTATAATCGGTTAAGTGGTTTAGGAGTCCATTGAGGACAAACATTGTGACACGAGATTTATATATATTAAGATATATATATATATATATATATATATAGAGAGAGAGAGAGAGAGAGAGAGAGCAGCAAATAATCCTCTCTAATAATCATTAGTATAGACCGGATGAATCAGTTTCGTGAAAGACGGAAATTCTGTTTTTTTTTTATTTTTGCTGTTCACTGCTGCAACCTATGAGCGGCAGAGCGAACCACGTCGTCCAGAGAGGAAGCCCTCAATTCACGTGGCCAAGGTCAGCGGCCCCGCACGCACGTGAAGAGGAAGCGCATGTTTACTGCCTTTGAATTAAGGGGGCTGGGAGGAGGGGGAGCAACGTGTCCCCCTCTCCTCTTTCCTTGCCGTGTTTCTGATTGGCCGTTCGTCACTTCCGTGCGTAGAGCAGTCCACGTCCGTGTTAGAGGGCTAATTTAAATATCGACGTAGATCAGCCTTCTGTTACTCTCCCCCTGCCCCAAAAGCTTACCATTCATCGATTTAAAACAATTTTACGGACACACGCCATTTCTGGTTTTAAAGGGGATCAGGCCTCGCCAGCTTATAATTTCAGATATTTTTATACCGTTAACAATAAAGCTTCCTTACTAAATCTTTTGGTTTGACATGGCACAGGACTTAGTATTGGCTACTTGTTGGAGACAAAACTTGTGCTCTGGTATGATTATCATGACAGTTGTAGTCGCCCGCGTGAAATAATAAGTTATTTCCTCACGGCGCTTACAGACGGGAGCCTGTTAGTAAACATGCGATTGCAAAAAGGTATAGAAGGTCTGCAAGATATTATTTATACCTTTATATGCCAAATATTGGGATAAATAGTTCGAAATAAGAATGATAGCAATAAGATTAAAAATCTAAGATGGCGAAGCCTAATCCCCCTTAATTGTAAGTTATAGAAAATCCTCAAGATTGGACTGAAAAGTAAAACTAGCCTTTTTTTTTTTTGCTACTTAAAATGATATTTCAAGGGTAAAAATAAAGGTATTTCACAACAAGAATTAAGCACAAAATCACATTAAGTTATCATATCTGCTGTTAATTTGCCACCTTTTTAATTTTTCTGTCGATGCAATTTTCATTGTGATTTTTGTTGTTTCATTTACCACCTTTAGTTGCAGGAGAGCTCAGAACACAATTCAGTCGTCCAAAAAGTGGTGGTTTGAATTTTAACGGAGATTTTTATTCAGCTAATATACTAACTACTAGAGACATCAGGTTATCAGTTCTCGATGCGAGCATGTAACAAATAAGTTGAAATTCACACGATTTTTTTTTTCCTCGTGAAGCACACGAGTATATTTTATAGGTTTTAGGGTTACTGTATAAATTTTTCTCTTGTTTGTCTTCATTCTAATTTTTTGAAGGAAAGAAAAAAAACGCCAACATCACATAGAAATATATTTATATATGTACTCTTTTTAATAGAACAAATTTTTCCATTCCATTATACATTACATGTAATCTGAATATTTGTAAAACCTTGCCAAGTTTTATTTTTTACATTTCATTCAGTAGGACGTTAGAATTTGAAACTTCCTTTCCTATGAATACATACCGGAAGAAAGTTTGCGGTTTCATTTCGCGATGGACTATAATTTAAACTTGGAAAACTTTGGGACAGTGAAAGACCCTCGACCAAAGAAGTACTGAATCGCACTAGTTGAGACGTCTTAGCAGCCAGTGCGCAGAGGACATTTACCAAAGTGTGCAGATAATTGTGGAGTTCATCCGAGTGGTCATTGAACCTGAGAATTTTCGGAACCCTCCCTAATACTTGTTCAAGACAGAATTTATTTGATAACATTTCGAGCAGTTTGTTGACAGGATGACTGCTAGAAGTTGGTTAATAAATTATCAGTTTATTTGGAGTTTTACCCGACCTGTAAAAGGATTTTCATTCATACAGACAAGGAAAATTCGCAGGTTCATTAACATAAATAGGGACAGAAAATTTCGTGTTTTATTTTGAGCCAGGCATGTATGGATACAATTATGGCTTTGAATTATATTTTAATGGGATGAAGAATATTATTACACGCTCTAAAATTCAAGAAAGCAATTACAAAATCATAAAAATAATGTGGACCTGTCATCTGCAATGAGAACAGAAGGTAATCTTTGGTTGCGGCCAATAAACGGAAGCCACCGACTTGTTTCTTCTCAAGTGGGTAGATTCTAGCCTGGTGTCGGAAAACTACCCAAATTTCACATTTTCAGATGTGTCCATTAAAATGTACTCTCTTAGAAGTGATATAATTTGGCGAATCCTTTGATATAGACGTTCCGAGTCATTCATTGTCTGCACAGGACTGCCCATAAGTCTGACTGGCCAACCCAAGCTTCGGGAAATACGGCGTTCGTAGGTCTGCCACTTCGCCCTTTGGCAGTGGTTGGCCGAGCGTGTTCCGCCACTATGCTGGCCAGTGGTCGGATGTGCGGACTCCCGAACGAGTGTCTGCGGCTGCACTGTGTTGAGGACGCGGCTCGCCTGTGTGTTGCAGATCGAGAGGATACTTGGAGCCAGTCTTCGCCGCAGAGACTGCCGCCGAAAGAGTCCCGCCGCAACCACACGACCCCGCTCACTCACATTCCCCGAGCTCCGCAGCGGCTCGGACCCCGACAGTCGGCTTGACCCCCCGCCGTCGCCCTTCTATGAGTGCGTGCTGCGGCCGCGGCGCGGCGACCGTGACCACGTCCTGACCAGCGCCGTCGACGTCGTCGGCCCGTAGCTACCACCTGCTGCTCCTCCGCCGCCACCAGCACCACCAGTTCTCCGCGGCGACACCCACCATGCACATCGAGGTCCAGGTGGCGCTCAACTTCGTCATATCCTACCTGTACAACAAGCTGCCGCGGCGGCGCGTCAACATCTTCGGCGAGGAGCTGGAGAAGGCGCTCAAGGACAAGTTCTCGGGCCACTGGTACCCGGAGAAGCCGTTCAAGGGCTCGGCGTTCCGCTGCCTGAAGACGGGCGACCCGGTGGACCCGGTGCTGGAGCGCGCCGCCCGCGAGAGCGGCGTGCCCATCCAGGACGTGCTGGAGAACCTGCCGCAGGAGCTGGCCGTGTGGGTGGACCCGGGCGAGGTCAGCTACCGCATCGGCGAGAAGGGCGCCGTCAAGGTGCTGTTCAGCGAGCAGGCAGACCCGCACGACGAGTCGTCGGCGGACCGCGAGGTGACGCGCACCTTCAACCCGGAGGCGCAGTGCTTCAGGCCCATCGAGGCGGTGGGCTCGAGTCTGGGCGGACTCAGCCTGTCGCCCGGGGGCGGTCACCGAGCCCCCTCGCCCTTCTCCGCGGCGCCCGCCTCTCAGCCCGCCGCCGCCCAGCAGCCAGCCGCCCCCGCCGCCGCCGTGCAGCAGCAGCAGCCCGCCCCCGCCGCCTCGTCGGCGCCCTCGCCCACCGCGCTGTCCGCCTCCTCCTACAAGGGCTCGCCCAGCCCCGTGGCGGCCTTCATCCCGCGCTCCACGGCGCCGCTCACCTTCACCACGGCCACCTTCGCCCAGACCAAGTTCGGCAGCACCAAGCTCAAGACGAGCAGCAAGCGCGCCAACAGGTCAGCATCTGCCCTCCTCCTCCACTTTCTCGCCGTCCATCAGTATGTTCAATCACCGGACATCATCCATGCTACCGTCGAGGTTTATCAGAAGCTTTCCATCCTTCGCCCTGGGTTCCTCGTGAGTGGGTCATTTCTTCTTCTCCTCGTTTATCACCGACTTAGATCCTTCCAATTCGTATCAAAACAACTGTTCGTGTAAAAGGCGGTGGGATAGTAAACCCACTAGAGCAGTTGATATTGAAATTGTATTTTCAAGAATGCTTTAGCCAGTCACCGAACAGCACCGTCTTGAATTTCCGCAACGCCGTTGCTGTCAGGCCAACGAGTAGTCAAACCCTCAAAATTTTCCATTATCCGTAAATCTAAGTCCGTGCTCATCGTAAGTGTGTTAAAATGGTCACGATTATTTACATCCCTATGCCATTGAAAACGTGACTGGCGTAGCAGTTTTCTCGGGGTATTTCCCTCCCCCCTTCAGCAACACAGTGATTTGCCTCCGCTATCACATCTTCGTCGCTCCGAATCTCATAGTCACTGATGGCCTGCATGTATGCCAAATTACAAGCCCCCAAGCCCATTTCTGTTCCCAGGGCTGATAGCTTCCTCAAAATCCATTAATTTTTAAAAAGATCATTCGCGTTTATTTTATCTATAAAACCCGGAGAAATATCAAGAAATTTATTTAATGGATTTGCCAATCGTATTTACGTTTTTGTGTCATTAGCTTGCAATATTTAAATCCAAGGCAAAAATGATTTGTGGAATAGGCATACCGATTTTTAACAATATTTTTAGAATTTTACAAATAATTAGAGATGGTTATATTGGACTGGGATGTAAGAAAAACATGTTTTAGACTTATTTTCTAAGTGATGGTTTGAATCCACTTGTTCTTAAATCTGAATCTTTGAATAGATTTTTAAAATACTGCCTCGAATTCTAATTTAAATATCAAGATTTAGAACTAAAGTAATATAGGAGCAAAAAACACATCAATTTAAGTTCTAAAAAAAATAATTTTTAAAATAAAAACTAACATTTCAGGTTTTCACGAAAAACACTATTTTTTGTGCATGTTCCCTGGAGTGCTACATAACAATTCCCAAAGACTTTTAGCAGGAAGAAGATACATAAGTAATTTAGTCCTTATTAATTACACACGTGCTGTGTTTGTATGAGTTTCCCCCTCCTAAGATATTTTTCTAAGAATATATATATATATTCTTATATTCAATTTTATATATTTGAAGATATTAGATGATTTAATTGGCCCATCCATAAACTATTATAATTATTGTTACACAAACTAGAGAATCTAAAAGTAGCACTCACTAAATTTTAAAAAGGGAAACTACTCGAAATCAGTAAAATATGATTTCAAATCTTTCAAAAATTTATCAACATGAATGTGTAAATACCTACAGTTCATGTATGTATGTTTATGTCTGTTTATTACCGGTTGATGTTGTAGTGAATTACGTTACCTCCGAAAGTGAAGTCAAAGGTTTGCGTACCTTTCATTCCTTTCGCTGAAGTGACCAGAGGTAAAGCAGAGGTAGAGAACGCGGTGCACGGGTTGTTGCAGAATGTCGCCCACGGAGTTCTCCAACTACATCAAGCAGCGCGCCATCCAGCAGCAGATACACCACCACCATCACCACCAACAGCAGCACCACGCGCCGCCGGCGGCGCAGACCTCGCCGTCGGGCCGCTCGCTGTCCCCGGGCGGCGGCGGCGGCGGCGGCGGCGGCGGCGGCGTCGACCCGGCGACGGGCTACTTCTTCCAGCCGGGCCCCGCCTACCACCCGCAGTTCCAGTCCTACCTGCCCGAGCTGTACCCGGCCGCCGCGCGGTCCTACCTGGACCCGCACCAGTTCTACGGCGCGGCCCCCGGCGGCGGTGGCCCCGTGCCCGCCTCCGCCGCCGCCTCCGCCGGCGTCTCCCAGGACAAGCAGCAGCAGCAGCAGCAGCAGCAGCTGCTGGACGGGCTCAACAGCTTCGGGCTGGGTTCTGTGGCGCCCTACCCGCCCAGCCCCTACCAGCACCTGCTGGTCGCCAACTAACCCCGCCCCCTCCGCCCCCCCTCGTAGTCGAGTCCGCCTAACTGCCCACCAGACCCCCGACCCGCTTGGCACCACTCGCCTCCTGTCCAGTAACCGTCTCTGTTCTCGGCGAGAGTCTGCGCACCCTGTGGCACCCGGTGACCTGATCGCATCACCAATACTCTGTGGAAGGTGGCATGTCCCACTCCCGACCCCGCCTGGGACGGGCTCTCGTCTCTTAACCACAAAGAGCCCACCCGCACTCCTACGGTTTTTTTTTTTTTGTTTTCAACTACTGCATATGCGTCGCACGGGTTTTCACTTTTATTTAAAAATATTTTTACCCTCCAGTACCTGGCGGGCAATTCGCTGCTGGACTTAGCGAAAGTTAAAAACATTAGACGTGTAATGTATTTTGTATCGCGGTACGGAGCAGTTAACAACTGTTTGGTTTCACGTTCTGGTCGTGTACAGTCGATTCTGAACCAGAGAAAGGTATTGATTGAGAGTGGGAGAGAAAAAAAAGAAAACTAAAAACTATGTAAAGTTTTGATAATTTATTTTTTCACTGGATTAGGAAATAGGATATAAAACCTTTTAAAAAGGATGTATTAAATATAATTAACTTTTGCATATATATGTACATAATATCAGGTTTTTGTAAAGTTGACAGTGATCACCTCTAGTCTTTTGAGTGCACCATTCTTTCCGGTTTTAGTTGGTTTTTGTGTGTTAGTTCAAGTGGCCACTATGATCTTATTACTAAGCCATTTTTAAGTCTCAGGTTTGCGATGATGGTGTGAATTGGACAATTTTTTTTAATTATAATATGTTTTCCTGCTTTGTTTTACACGAGTTTTTTCTTACAAGTAATTTACATTCTCATAACATGCATGAAAATTTTATTATCAATCATTATTGAATATATTTAGGTTGTCTATCATTCTAATTTTTTAATGCAGCAGTTGAGTTTTGAGTACTATCCTGGTACACGACCGTGTCAACAAAAACCATTTTTACTTAAAATATTATAACTGCAGAGCAGAACAAACTAAAAATTGTGCGTGTAAAAGGGCCAGGGACAACTTATTTCCGTAACTTTTGCGGTCTGCAACTATTTGCTTGAGATGCTTATTTCAACGTTAGTGCCATAAAGCAACTGAAGCCGATTGCTGTTTAGGCAGACGAAAGATTTGTCAGAATCGGGCAATTTTTCAGAAGTGTTAATTCATCCTTCATTGTACGGAAGAAAATGTTTGCCGAATTCAAAAGATTAAGCGTTTGTCGGTTAGAATGTATGTCTTGGGGCAAACGTTTGCTAGGTAAGTGATGGACTTCAATAAGTACAAAAACATACTGTAGCGCAGCAGTCGAGTAAGGTACGTTTATAACTGGCTTGGCTAAATAATGTGTCTGAAATGTGATATCCTACATTGTACGCGGGTAACAAGTCTGTTCCGCGTGACTTATCTCGTATTTGACAGTTCTAAAAAAAATTATAATAAAGTACCACTGATCTATACGCGTACTTCTGCCTCCTGTTCTGTCAACAGTGTTCGTATGGTTGTCGGTATACGTGAACAGACATCATGTGATGGTTGGCAAGTACCGCTGGTACTTTTGTTTTGTGATTTGTCGAATTTGACGCAAGTCACGTGGCACATACTTAATCTTGTGATGTGCTTCCAGTCACCGTTGACGGTCAGAATGTCTGGTGCTCTCGCTGCTACTGTTCTAACTAGACGAACGACATACAAGGTATACAAGTATACAGGTATACCCGGTTCATCTTACTTAAAAAATGCCGTACAGATTGCAGAAATATTTCCACAAGTGTGGGCAGTGTTCCGCAGACGCTTCAGCGAGGTTATTCGAATTGCCCTACAGTTCAGGCTCGTTCGGGAGGAACATATTTAGTGAGAGCTTGCTGGGTCGAGCTAGTATTTTCTGTTGAAAACATCACAGTTTTATGGTAGTAGGTGTTTGGTGTATTATTTTTTTTCAATGGCGCACCATGGCATATGTTAGTACATACTCGTGTACATAATGAGTGTTATCTAACAGAAACATTTTTAAATTCAATTCCTGAATGAGCATGATGCAATTTTTTTTTGTGTTGTCCATTGGTTAGTTCCTGGAAGTAGATAGAGATGTGTTTGTTGCATTTATTTTGCAATGAGCTATCTACAATTTCAGGATTTTTTTCTTCTTCTTCGAAATTTGCGCCATTGATTGCGATGTAAATGTGTATAGCACTCGCGTGCTTGATGCATGGCTCGGCACGGCATTGTCAAATGCATCAGTATCGTAGTTCATTTACTCAAAAGTAGTTTGAAGTTGTTATTGTGTGTTGTTATAAATCTAAACCCATTTGTATATTTGTGTCTGAGAATATTTTTTATCTTTTATAGACATATTATTTCTACTAAGAATTTTAGGAAACATTAAAGTTTTGGTAAGGCCAGTTGTAAGTATTTGCAATTTTTTTTACATTTTATATGTTTTTGCAGTTTATTTTTATATGATTAATTATAAAAAAATAACAAAAAAGTAAACAAGCTGTTTACGTTTATGTTGTAAAAATGACACTGTTTTGTATTCTTTTGTGGATTGATATAGAAGCCAATAGCTAACTGTAGGATAGAGGATACGGAACTAAGCTATAAACATTGTTTAGTTGATGTCTAGTCTGCTTCTATTCATTCCCACAGAAGATAGATACGCATGTTACTTCCAGTCCCAAACTGTTGTTGCTGTTATTGTGGTGGGATCTTTCTCACAACAGTAGACGTTTATTTTAGTTGTTTTTGGTTTATAAGTGTTAGGTTTTGTTTTCTTCGCCTTCTAATGTTGATGTTCTGTCAAATAGATATTTTTGCATACTTTTGTAAAGTTTTGTGACAAATAAATTGAATGGAATTTTTTTCTTTTTGTTTTATTTTCTTATGTTTAATTATATTTTAGACATTATTCATCTGCAATGAGGCGTATTAGAGATAAATGTAAATAGATTCGTAAAAATAAGCATATATTTTACATTAAGTTTGTGTTTTAGGTCTTGGTAAAGTATTCGTAACTTATTTTAATGTTGTAGCTGTAGGAAATCAAAAACTAAAAACCGTAGAATCGAAACCTAGTCGTCTTTATACATATTTCTTGTTCATGCTTAATTTTTAACTTTTAATCACTGTCTTAATTTTTGGTCATAATTTTTTTCAGAGAAAAACTTTTCAACACAGCACTGTTGACATATATTATTATGTTATTGGTTAAATTGTTACTATTCTTTGTAAAACAAAATTATAGTTTAAATTTGTTGGTTCATTTGTTGTTTAAATTACGAGTCTGCGTTATATTTACTGACATGTCCTAGCTGACTCCTAGATTACCCGATATCCGGATGTGGAAGGCAGTTCTGATACATAAACTCAAAAAAATGTTTTAAAAATCGTAACGTAATGTGGTTAATGTCAATATTATTAATCATGTTTCATCCCTGACTTATAAGCAGAACTATTTTTTACAAATTACTCGTCAATCTGTAAAACTGGAGTTACGGCAGTGTGTATGTATGTATATATAAACACATCCTGCAAAAAGATACCGTGTTATCGCTTGTTTAACAACAACTACATATTCACTGTTCATTAGTCAGCAATATGGCTGACGCTCGCTACCAATCAAGTATGCCGTAACTTTGTGGCTACAAGCGTCCATCTGCTCTAAACATGGTGCTAGCGATGCTAACCCCAACTGTTTTCCAGATGAAAGAGCTGCTAACTTGTCATGAATCTCGAAATCTGGGGTCCACTGACGTAATTTTTGAAAAGTACGACAGCGTGACTTCATCGTTCATTATCCATTTAGTTTTGCAGAATAAGTCACTGACCACACAACCTCAACACTATAGGATAAAGTTGTAAAGGTAAATATGGCACAGTTGGGTAATACGAGGTTACAATATGCATGAATTTAGCGTTCACACAAAATCTTGTGCATTCATCGTCCAATCTATTTTTATTTTTTTTAAATAGCCAACATAATCTGACTTTGACTCTGAATTACTTAGTCAACATTTGTTAACAATTTAAACATTTTTTTTTCAAAATAGTTATGTATTTACATTTAGTATGAATAACGATATACGCACGGCACAGACAACATAAAATTCCCAAATTCGATTTATTTATAAACTATTTGATATCAGCCGTTTATTTTCAAAATTTATAATCTTCATTCTGAATGCATTGGTTGTGGTTGCTAAAAATTAAATAAATTATTTTTATGGTCTTCAATAAGACGAAAGAATGGGAAAGAAATATGGTGATTGTTTTGTGAATCATCCGCCGATTTCGGTCTGACCTTTGATGATGTATTATCTGTTGCATGATATCTTTAAGAAAGTTTTGACGGATGATCCAAGTTCATACTTCCAAGCGTATCGTAAATCTACTGCGTATATTTAGCTTTTTTTTAGAAAAGGCCGTAAGTTCTGAAAATATCATAAATAATATTGGAGCAAGTTTAATGGCGATAACTGGCTATATACTAAACTTATAAATACTCTGTAAGCATGCGCTTAAACACACTTTACCTGAATTAGTTAATGTCAGTTTTTAAATTTAATGTATGATATTAACGTATTTCATTAGAAGGAACCACCACGAGTGATAATCTATGAACAACACTAGCTTAAAAAAGGTGGCGTGCGAAAGAATCTGCTCGTTGAACATAAATATGTCTCTAGGTCCTCGTGTGGACAACACATTAGCTGGCGTACTCAAGGGAGCTTAAATCCAATATCGGCACGGCTTGGTCATCACGGATTTTGTAGGGCTAATCGACAATGCTGAGCAAGAATAGTTTATGCAATTTTTTTTTGTAAATCAACAGAAATATTCATGTAAAATTTCAGATATTTGTACATTTATACATTTACTTGAAAACAACAGTAAACCGTTTAACCTGAATAGCTTTCCAGTATTAACTGTGCACATTAATAAGCTTTATATAACAATAAAGTCAAATTATTGAATATTCCATTATCTTTTTCGTGATTATAAATAATTACGCTTGAATGAAACAATCAAAATTTAAAATGCGTCAATTTTCGTAAATAATACTCAGTATTATCTCGAAACATTTATTTCATATAGTTATGCAAAAGTAACCATAATACAACGTTTCACTATCATTCTTGTAGTATTATAAAATATTTCTTGGCAACTGGTTTCCAAAGGAATCCTTTGTAAAAGTACTGAAAATGGTTATTCTGCTCGAGTAGGTATAATTGGCCTGAGTATCCCTTACGTGCATTGTAATAAATTTTCACTGAATTTTTTTATTTACCATTACTGTAAATGGGAGATGTGGCTTAATTTTTTTCCATTAGTATAGCCGTGCGAAGCCGGGTCGGGCAGCTTGTATATGTTTATATATATATATATATATATATATATATATATATATATATATATATATATATATATACGCAAATCACGAATCACGAATTTGGCGAAAGTAACTCCAGTGAAGAAAGAAATTCTGCAGGTACGGAAAAATAGTGTACTTACCGAAGCCTAAAAAAAATTTCGATTTCTCTAGCCGACGAGTGTCAATTATCCTGGGTCCAAACATAAAGTTAAGTGACAGCCTAAGTCAAGTTCATGTTGTTGATCTTCTTGCCTTAGATATGTATCTAGATCTTTAACAGAATGGCTTAATGTTTACTGCAGATTCCCGCTTTCCACGTGTCACATTTTGCTGGCTTTCGACTGAAGTTGCACCTGGAAACCGCCGCGCAACCGAAATTCGCACTGAGCGATTCCCACGCATAACGCAAATTTTGTTCGACAATCAAATAAATGTCACTTATTCAGCATGCAGGAACGTGCAGAGAAAAATTATGAATAACATTTTTTAAGTGAAAAATTTTCTTAAATAAACTTTTAACTTAAAACTAAAATTTATATTTCAATTATATTCAATTTGTTTCACGCACAATGGTTCACACGCTCAAGGAATGCTTAAGATTGGGCTACGTTCGCAACAGCACACACAAGCACGAAAGTTTAATATATACGAATAGATAGCAGACATTGTAACGTATCACACGCAAAGGAAAACAGCATGCGTACGGCGCACGGTAAGAAGTCTAACATTCTCTGTGACAAACACCATACACTACGTCCGCAGCACAGATAAGCAAACGTTTGTTTTCACGTGCGTAATAAAAAATTTGAAACCAATTAGAGTATGGAATTTATTTTCAAGGCCATGCTTTGTAACTGCGAAATCAAATCCATCGCTTTATTTAAGCGACTGCTTGATTTATCAAAAACTGAAAAATTGAAAACTGTTGAAATGCTTCGAGGCACTGTGTTGTTTGCGAATGTAGCTTCAAATTAAGTGGTGTGTATTTGCAACTGTGCGCTGTCTGGTTGCTGTCCCAAATATAGTCTAGGCTTAGGTTCAAACACATACACGTACACCACAACACGACAAATGTTGGCTAAACTGAAAGGGTTTCAAGAATTGTTCTCAGTAGATTACTATTCGAGTCGTCTTTGGACATGAAAAAATTTTTAAAATTGATCAACGAATGTTTCAAAAATATTTATTTATATACTTTGAGCAGCTATTTTGTGCGTCAGGTAGGCGGGGTGCCTATTTGAATTTTAAAAAAATGTCCCAATAATGTTTTTTTAGCATATTTTTACTAACTTTTTCGCTTCATAAAATCTTTCTGTTGTTTTTAAGAGAGAATATTACCCCCGGTTTGCCAACTCTTGCCACAGTCGAGGCCGCTAGGCCTGCCTACTCGTCCCGTTTGGCCAGATCATATTCCAATCAACGCCTCTAGTTGTTTGATTGATGGTTGCAACAAGACGTACCGAAACGTTGGTCTCAACTTCATTTCCACAAAACGCGACCTCAACCCAAAAGGCGAAGAAGCTCTTAGAGATTCTGGCCACGAAAGCCAAAGGTCTCAATAACAGCCTGCCGTGAGAGGACCTATTCATATACACAGGAGATCCCGTCACCTTTATCTTCGAAATAAAACGAAGTCACCACTGATGAAAGAGGTGAGACGACTAGGAGGAGAAACAAATATTAATTAGTTATCTTTTTAACAATAAAAAACTTTATATCTACATATTAGAAAAAATAACAGGTGGGCGTTATTTGTAACTCGTAACTTTAAATTGCTGGCCTGAAAATTAAATAACATTAATGCGAAATAAGGTTGTCCCTACGACCAAGCATCTCGAAATTTTGAAGTTTTATATTCGCACCCTCCTCAGTAATTAAAAATTGAATTTTAAAAAATTATGTAGTTTACTAGGAAATTCAGGAATCGATAAATTTTAACATCAACATTGGAGAATAATTTTCTGCAAAAAAAAAAAAAGCCTGAAATTTAGTTTTTCTATGACATGAAAAATTATGGGAAGCAGTTAAATTAATCCATTCCCATACTTTTGTAGTAAGTAAATGATAGTTTGAAATAAGAAATTAAAATCTTTACATTTTAATGAAATATACAAATTCATCTGTGGGTTTTAAAAGGGCGTTACATTTTTTTTTAAAGAAAAAGCACCACTTATTTTTAAGAAAAAGAATTGTTAGTGTTCTTACTTTATTTGGTTTGGATACACGTTTTTATGTAAAATACCTCAGTACGATGCTCAGCATTGTCTTCCGAATTTTTTTTTGTGTTGATGCCCTTTTATAAAACAACTGATTCAATTATTATATTGTCATGTTTGAGTAAAATTTCAAAGTTTAGTGACAATAGCGTTATGTTATACAATGAGAACTTAAAATAATGTTTTTCTTTTTCTAAATCTATTCAGAAGAATTAACAAAATACAATTTGACACAAACGAATATAAAACCAAAAGGGCTAAATAATAAAAAAAATTGCTACACTACAAGTATCTCCGTTGCTTCCAGTGTCACTACAATCTGTTTATTCACTTGTTTGTACTGTCCTGTATCTTGCTTTTTATTTGGTTCACGTTTGGAAAGAGAAAACATCAATATTAATCCTCCTGATTATGCCAGAGTACCATTTTATTTTATTATTTTTTTTTTATTTTTGTATTGCCGTGGCGAACTTAAAATGGACTTTTTGTTAAACGTTAGAAGTGTTCCCGATGATTGGCAAGCAAAACGCGAATTAAGGTCATTAAAAATCGCCCGTGTTAATTTTTGTTATGCTTTAATGTGAGTTGATAGCAAATACGAAAGGAAGTATTGTCGCACAATGAGAAATGGGTCACAAACTTTAGGTAGGTACCATAGGCAAATTATTTTTTTTAGCAGAGATTCGGTTACCACGCTCGTCCCTCCAAGTATTTATTCGCCCCTCCTTCCCTTCCCCACGTATTACTGCTTCATAATTACCGGAGCCCTGCTATGCTACTACCTTATCTTCCCCCTGCCACCCTCTCTTTTCACCCCAGTTAAGTGGACTGGAGTGTAGTTTCTCTCCTTCCACGAAACAACCCGTGTCCTCAAGTAGACCTAAAAACTTATAGATGTGTACGTGGTTCGTGTACTGTGTTGGCTTTCTTGTGAGAAACTCATGTTAGTCTGTAATTTATGTTAAGATTTTTTTTTAATCAAGTAAAATGTTATTTTGTTCTTTCTGCGGAATTAATACTGTGTCGCTGCGTGTAAGAATTTCACCAAAAGAGTTAATGATTCTTCTTCTGAGCCTTGTCCCGTGGTACGTTGCGGATTGGTTCGGGGGGCGAGTCGTGGCTATTTTTTTTTATTGGCTCGACGACTGCAGCGCTCGTGAACCGCTGGAGTGTTCTCTTGGTGTGGCGGCTGGCGGAGTGCCCGCGAGGCGTGAGGACCCATAACTACCGTGGTCGTAACCAGGGGCGTAGCCAGGGGGGGGGGGGTTTAGGGGTTTAACCCCCCCCCCCCTTAGCACCAAATCTTTAATTAATTTTTTATTCATCACTGAAAAAAATTTCATATTAAAATTAATAAAAATTTTACCATTACAATATTTAAATTTAAGTTCCGAAAACTGCTAAAAAAAAAAAGCACTATTTTACACCTTAAAATAAAAATTTTCCCGGGGGAGGACCCCCGGACCACCGCTTTAATACGGGGGGGGGTGGGGAGGGGCATTCTTCTTAACACCCCCCATACACAAATCCTGGCTACGCCACTGGTCGTAACAGACGTAAAGAGTTGATTTTCTCTTCATCTGCGCTTCCTGGCGCTCCTGCCCTAAAACTAAGTATGCAGTAACACATGCTCGGGGCCGCCCTCCGTTCAACTACCGACAACGCTGAGGTAACCATTTGCGAACGTCAGTTCTCAGTAACACGGCTAGAACTCTTCCCCCCACCCAAAGCCATTAATACCGTGTCCGAAAACCGCTGATCTTCAGCTGGATAAAATAACCTCCAAAATAGTTGCCAAAAGCTACACTCCTCAGCAGCTATCAGTAACCTCGGGATGTAACGGAATTCTCACCAGAGATCTCAGTTACTGACAGCAAGGAAAGTACTCGGCTTTAGGGGCTGTAACGAGCCAATTAGGAGCAGGAGGTGGCCATACATATGCTCGAAGTCGCATTTCGTCCAGCTGATGTTATGCACCACGCTTGCGGGAGTACCCGAAAGAAATTGTGGAAACAGTTTTTAACGACTGTTTTTTATGGACGTGGCTGTTTAACAACGGAAAATCTAATTCATGCATATTATCAAGCACCGTTGATTTCGGGTCGTTGCAATACCACGACGGTGGGGTAGAAAGTAACTTCAACCACGTCACAGCACAGTTCCTAGCTCCGCGACAGGGAGGTTGAACGGAGCAGATGACGGGTCCCTCCTCGAAACGCATTTCCGCCGGGCCGCCACTGGTTGCTCTCTGCAGCTCTTTGATTGGAGGGCCGCATTGCAGGAACTTGGTTCGCGCGCGCTGCAGCACGGGGCGCGAACGTGGCCTGTGGACCGCCCCCGGAGAACTACAGAAGACAAAGATATACTGGCTTCGTTTGAACTCACTGGACGATCTAGCTTCTCGTGGAGAATATCTTGTCCGTGCATGACTAACCTCTCAAACCGTTATTTTAAATATTCTTGCAATGTGGAAGATTGAATTCAAACTGTTTTTTTTGTACATTCTCCACAGATGGTTTACACTGTATGTCATAGAGTATCCTCAAAACGGCCAAATAAATAAATTACCCATTCAGGGCCACAAAATGTCCAATGGACATT
This sequence comes from Bacillus rossius redtenbacheri, assembly GCF_032445375.1. Classification (NCBI taxonomy): domain Eukaryota; kingdom Metazoa; phylum Arthropoda; class Insecta; order Phasmatodea; family Bacillidae; genus Bacillus; species Bacillus rossius. The sequence goes on from NC_086332.1 coordinate 72,192,930, forward strand.
TTGATCTTTTTTGTGATATATATTCGAAATGAAATATTAAAAAATATATATTATTAGAGATGGTGATATATCATAGAAGTGCATTTGATAAAGGTTATATTCAAAAACTGTAATTTTTCCTTACTATTTTGACTGGAAGAGAAATTTCAGACGAAACATTCGGACGATCTGTAACTTCTCCCTGGTCCATTCTAGAGCCTCTCAATCTTCCTTCACAAACGCTGCCAGTAAGGTGATAACTCTTTGCAGACATGAACAAAGCATAAGTGTGTGTGTGTGTGTGTGTATATATATATATATATATATATATATATATATATATATTGGACAGGCGTTAGACCCACCGCTGGACAACCAGAAAATCTCAAAAGTAATATCTGTGGTCATCGGCGTCCTTGACTTCTTTATTGTAATTTTCAATTACGTAAGTTTATTAGATTTGGCATAAATGTTTACATTTGTTAAATCTATGAGATAACATTGTCAGTTTCTTGTTGAAGAGACTCGCTTAGCGCTTAATTTTGCAAGCCTGGTATCTTTGCTTTTTGAAGAATTATTGTGTTGTGTTAATTTGTAGATTATTATTATATTTTTACATTAATTTAAATATGAGTAAATTCTACTGTTCTTGCCAAATTATATATATATTTGTTTACTGTACATAAAATACTACTGTTGCTTAGATTGTGATGTATAGCTTTGACGTCAGTGAGAAGAAGTTAAACTGGAGTTGTAGATGAGAATTTGTCAAACGGAAATGGTAACGGGTACCTGATAGTCATTTCTGTCCAAGAATGACGAGTTGGTTGTTTACGGTTGTTATAAAGGACAGATCATGAAATGAAAATATATATATATAATGTTGTTGTCGTGCAAGAAGGTAAGGCTTCAAAAATCGATAACATTTAAGGTTGTGGGGTAAAGCCAATATACATATTGAAGACTTTAAAAATCCAAGAAAGAAGGCTACGTGAATGCAAGAACCTTGTACCTTGTAAGATAATTTAACTTTTTTTCTTTCAGGATACGATAACGCATAACTTAAGAAATACGTTATTGTCGTACAATGTTTTTTTTTTTGCAGTAAAACGGCTAGTTAACCATAAGAGAAAATTGAATTATGAATGTTTTACATTTACACTATTTCTTAAGAGTTTTGTGAATGAACACGAATATACAACATGATGTGAAAGCTACTCACAACTGGCTAAATTACAGAAAAGCAATGGAAATAATTACCTATGTACATAGAAATTTATCTTGGAAAACTTCTTTCTTGGAAGGTCATGCTCATTAAATTTCCCTCACACCAAAATAGCTAGTAGCTTTAATTTTCTAGAAATATTTAATTTTCAGTGTGTATTGTGTGACCAATAACGTTGTCAGTTGCTTGTTTTGTTTCACTGTTCTGTCGAAACTGTGATGTAAACAACTAAAAAAATTTGTTCTGAATAATCTAGTCGCCTAGAGTTTACTGAACATTTAAGTAATTAATCCAGTGTTGAAATGCTGAGGATGCAAAGTAATATCGAAATATGTTTATCTTTTTTACCTAAAGTGATTTTCAGTGTCAATATTCAACTAAGAAAATACTATTATTAGTGATAGTATTTTGCAGTATCTTAGGGTGTAGACCATGCAGTTACCTAGAGAACTGAGATTAAGGAACTATAAACGATGTTCTTTCGCTGTCCGGCTGTCAAACGGAACAACCCAACGATGGCATCGAAAATTTAACATTGTTGGGGTGGTTTTTAAACGCTCTCGAGTGTGCAAGAGTGAGGTTATGTTTAGATGGTGAGCAAGATGGCAGCGCGCTGTACAGTAGGTCAGCAGCTGTGTAGCTTTGCTAACTTCCCGTCGTGGTCAGTCGTGGGGATGACGTCCGCGCAGCACAGCAAGACCTGTCGGCGTCGGGGCAACGAGGAGTCTCCGACGACGGAGATCCAGCGACCTCTCGCCAGCCGTGTTGTGCTGCATGCGATTATGAAACAGCGAGACACTTGCGTTTGCGTAGGTGAATTTTTAAACAAAAAAAGTAAGTGGGAGCTTTAGATGGCATTCAAATTCAAGCGTTACATTATTTCTAATACTGGATTTACGTAAGTCTATTTATACATGCGTTAACTGCCGCTTCTTTTGAGACGTAATTGCATTCATAATTGTTTTAGAATTAACAGGAATCTCGCACTTAAAACAAATTGAAAAATAGTTGTATCATGTAATATTTATGTAAGCCATTAATTAAATTTGAAAAACGATAGTTTTATTGACTGTGATTATTAAAATTTTTGAACGAAAGGTAAAAAGTAGTTGTTACAAAACGTAGATAAGAACATTTTCAGTGTAAATTCATTATCCAGAGCATATTCTGTTCTTTAACTTCATCTGCGTAATAAACTGAAGCAAATTGTGACTGTTTCTAGAAAATAATTAAATGTATGCTGGGACCGCCAACGTATACCTTAGAAGTGAAGATGATCATTACTGAATTATGTACTCTCGTTTAGCTGTAATTCGCTTTGGTATTTAAAGAAAACTTATATACGTCCTAAATTTTTCTAGTTCTGCGTGAAGAAAATATTTTTCCAAGTATAGATTAGCTTTGGGAGGTGAGTAGGAGGTAAAAAAAAAGAAAACAACTTTTTTCTTTATGTGCGTGATTTTCTATAATTCTTTTGTTCCGCCGTGAACTCTTAGGGGTGCAAATGAGGCTATTTGAATCGCAACACACTTTTTTCGTCGGTTTTCCATTCTTCGCTGTTTCATGTTGTTCCGAGACTTCTTTGTGTCTGTTATACTCTGTGCGTGTTCTCGTCCTCGACTGTTTGGATGTAAATGTGACCTTGTTCGCCGGATGTTCCAGGACATCGCTACGACCTGCCGCCCTAATTTGCAACTGTGCGCAGACGGCCCGCCGAGCCGGTAGATTTACCGCTAGGCTGTGTTTGGCACAAAGTCACAGCCTAGCATGGGAATGTTTCTACACTCCTGGGTATTTACTGAGCTCGTTAACATTATTTCAAGTTACATAAAGTTTCATCGTTGAGAACTCTCCCTGCGTTCTCTTTACTTGAAGGGATAAATAATTACTAGAAAAAAAATTCAGAGGACATCACTTAGGATATAATTATTTTTTTGGAAACAGCTCTTGTTTAGAATTCTTGAACTGTGTAGTGGTGTTTTTTATTATATTTTTGTAACTCTTTTTGGAATATCTTTTTTAGAACACATAAAATGTGAAATGGTTCCTTTTTTTCATTATATATTTTGTGACCTTTATGAGGAGTAGTATTATGATGTATTTATTTAATATAACGGAAGTTCAATTGTGTGGTCATCGAGAAAATAATTACATGTATTTGTTTTTGAATTTTGTTTTTTCAGTTATATGTATACGTGAAGCGATCGGGAAAGTGCTGGTGTTTTGAAGGGCTGTTCATTATATATAAAAAACTGTTACATTCAGATAATATTAATAATATTTTATTGAAATATTAACTGAAAAGCAGCCCCCTTTTCTAAGTAACCCAATGCAGAACCGTTTTTACTGAACTTCCTTATGTATAAACAGTGAGTGGGAAACTTCAAGAGGCATTGTAATGTTTCTGTCACGTCACATTGCTTATTGTCTTGTGATTGTCGTTTGGTTTTCTGAAATCGCGTTTTATATCAAGCTTAACTGGGTAAGAATAATTATTTCGTAAGCACCATCCAAACGGAAACGAAATGCACACTGTTAAGAAATGTTTCACCTTAAATTTAAGAAGTACCTATAGTAGTTATTAATGACCCAGGAAAGTTATGGATATCTTCGCAAAGTTATGGATATTTTTAAAATTGTATGGATGAACACAAAATAATCGGATTTATGTTGAAGAGTAACCACAAAAGCTTTAAAAATATTGTAAATCTACAACAAAACACACTTTTATTGATTTATTTACCTACGCACAAATTGGCCAAGGGCAGGTTTCCATCAAGTACGTGACTTTCATACACGTGCATTAAAAATTTTCTATTGATATAAAGGTCTCATAGTAACACTGAAAAACAAAAAATTAATAAATCTAAAATAACAATAGTTACTTTATTATAGGTAGCCTGGATTCAATTTACATTGCACTTCTGGAACAATAATCCCAATGTGACTTTTGTTTAGAATTAATTTTTCGTAAGTCATTCTACAGTTAGTCAGCTGAGAACGTAAAAGATTTTCTGTAAACATTAATTCTTTGTACCTGGTTTGATAACCGTGATAACGTGTCACTTGAAATAGCTTATTGAATAGGTATTTAGGCTTCTAATGAATTTTAATATTTACTACCTGCTTCGCTAGTTGTAACAGTCACCTATTTTCAAATTTTAGCCATTTATAACGTCGCAAATATTCCGTTATATGCTTGCACGAGAATATTTACCTTGTTTACAGCCAAGCGCAGAACTAGAAATTCTGAATTATTCGTAGTTTCCGCGAAGATATGGATTTCTGGAACTACGAAGAACTATTCGTTTATTTGCTGCAAATTCTTTTTATGCGTCTTTGAAAAGTCCGTAAATTAAATGTTATTTATAACATTGTATCTGAAGGTTTATGCTTAGACTTAAAATGATCAGTGCAATTTTTTTAAAATTAATAACCCGTTAACTAAAAGCCCTTTATTCAGTAATACATAGTCAATTTAAAAGTCTATCCTAGCTATCGCATAAATGACCCCATAACCTGAAGTTGCATACGTCGTAGCTGTTGTTATCAGATTGAGGATAGCTACTGGCACAGATAAACCACTTTAATAACACTGACCTCAGCGAGACACGACCCATTTTATTTTTGTAAATATCAGCTCAGTATCTGGAACTATATCAACCATAGACTAACGATAATGCAGACAGAGTCTAGTATTTATCAAAACTCCCATTACCTAATGGTTTGACAATATAATATGTACGTATCTTCACCACGCATCTCACAAGTGTGGTCTATCTTTATCATTACTCTATGTCACCAATGCCACCGGTTAGCCTACAGCTCACAGGGATGAAAGCCACAACCACAACCCGAATAGTTCCGAGGTTTACCGAAGTAAAAGGTTAGGTCAGTGTAATAAATTTTATTTCTTTATTTTGTTTCAGGAGAATAGGTTAGTTTAGGTTACGTTAGAGTTATTTAAAATTCTCTATAACTGTAACATTTTCAATCCTTACAAAATGGTGTTTGTTCACGAGCGATCGGCAAAATTCTGAAGAATTCGGAACTGCTTGAGTGTGACTCTTATACCCGTGGAATGTAGACTTCCGAATCCCACCGCTTTCCATAGAACAGGCGTAGTTCCGTCTAGAGCACACGATACAAAATTATGCCAACAGCTAAAAATCTTGAAACCTGCTCTCGGAGTGGCACTATAATTACTCAGTCTATATGTAGTTAAAAATCAGAATATAATTATTTAAGGAAAATGTGTGTGTGATAGAGAGAGAGAGAGAGAGAGAGGAAGAGATGGAGAGAGAGGAGTTTAGAACTTAGGTAAGATCTAGGATATTGCCGTGCATGCTCTAAAAAAACTCATATACATAAAGGTTATGTTACGTAAGTTTTCATTATTGTAAACACCTGAGAGATTTTTTACTTCCATTATATTAGATTTAGTGAATATCTATTAGAATTATTGTTTGACAGAACAACGAATGCCAGGGAGGTAAAATGTTAAAATTTCAAAAACAGCCCTTATTAATAGTAATGACGAGAAAATGAAAATAAAAACTACTATTTTTCCCAGTGAATACTAGCAGGTGTCACAGTGAACACTACCAGGTATCACAGTAAACACTACCAGATGTCACAGTAAACACTACCAGGTATCACAGTAAACACTATCAGGTGTCACAGTAAAGCAGGTATCACAGTAAACGCAGGGACTCTTTCGACGAAGACGGCGTCTGAAATGAACGAAGGGTTCTCCGTTGGCCCAGATGACTGGCTTTTCGTGGAAGACACGCTAGATGACTGACTCTCAAGAGTCATCAGTAGGAGCATATATTTCTTGTGAAAATATTTCCAGATTAGCTTAGAGTTAAAACACTGTAACATCGTCTTTGTTTCTTCCAGGTAAAGTTTACTGTCACACCAATCACAGTAATTCAGTGCGGAAGCAAACACGTCCTGAGTGGCCCGTTCAAATAAGGAAATGACTTCTCTTGCAGACGGCCGCCAAATCACAAGGAAGAAACCGCAGGCGCAGGCATTCCATGTCGCAGTCTAATGGGCGTTCAGGTTTATTCGCCCTTAGCTGTGCGGACAGTTCAAGCAAGCGCTCGGCACTTGACAAGTCTTGAAGGTTTAGTTAATAAGTCACGATGATTGTTGTGAATTCAAACAGAATTTTTTCCCAACCTAACTATAACTAAGTGTTGGAGGGATCCGGGTTAGAAAGGAACCTAGGTGCGTCTCTGACCGATGCCTATACGCCTAGTAATGCTGGGATTAGCCATGCAGGAAAGGTTCGGATGCATTGTGTGCTTTTTGTGGGGACTGGCCAGCCATGGCAGTGATTGGAGTCATGGCTAACTCCCCTGTCTTGGATTTAGATTAAAACTATGTTAAGTGGGGCCCAGGTAAAATCTAAATCAGCCCTCTTCGTAAATTTAAGGTGAAAATTATCTAGCAGCGAACATTGTTATGTCAAGTAGGAAAGTCATACAGCCGTCAAGGTAGTGAGATTCTTCCCATCTTTCGTAAACTACTCTACAGATAAATTTTAAAAAATATATATATATAAAACAAATCATAACATGCAGAATTCTCTTTCCTGTTTTCTGGTACAGGTTAATATTGTGCGAAATCCATTAGGTCTCGTTGGAGTGAAAAAAAGGAAAGATATTAATTTATCACTTTTGTAATATGTTTCATGTATGACGAAACAATTAATTGCAACTAAATAGTATGAGTTTTGAAATGGAATAGATGTGATAACATTTGTGTTCTTTTTCGAACTTGTTTTTAAACATTCCAAATTCTTAAGTTATTTAGGGAATGTATAAAATTTAGAATTGGAGGTGGACAGTTCACCTTAAAAACGAAGAAATAATATGAGAATAATTTTACTGTTCACTTGGACGCTTTTGTAAGCAACTTTCAGTTATTCGCATTCTCTTACAAGATACTCTTTCAAAGACTTACAAATTCTCGAAAAAAACTGTCTACTACAGCTAGAGGACGCGTTCGCTTCGTTTTCACACGTGGGAGGGTTAAACCGAAATCTATTGTCCATTGAAAACGCCTAAAAATACCGATGCTGGAAAATGTTCAACACTAATGCCTGTAACCTTGTCACTTTCTATTTCTTATTTTTAGCGTTTATTTTCTGTACTTGATTCACATTCTTCAACAAAAATTCGCCTGATGTTGTGGGTTCAGAGTGTTTGACTGTGGATTCTCCGAATTCGATGGATCTTCAAGTAAAATGTCATTCGTATGATCGCAGTCCTTTTGAATACTTCCTTTCGTTCCTTGTCTTCATAGGACATACAGGATTTCGTTTCGACTGTAACGTGATAAGACTTCAACGTAAAAATAATATTTAAAATTCTTCCAAAATAGTCTTGAGTTTTTATTTCTTAATACATCCATTATAACACAATATAAAATGTTTTTAATTAACATTCGAAGTGAACGCTAAGATATATATATCTGCACTACGTCTTGTAATTAATACTAAAACAAGTACAAGTAGTTAGTATTACTCGTTACGTAGTGTAAAAATAGTTAGTACACTTGCTACAGTGTTGTTAAATTTTTGGTTTCTCAAAACTTTGTCAACGGAATTAAATCTTTTACTGAAGAACAGTAAATTAACGATTTGCAAATGTCTTGTGAAGACCTGGAAGGGAATTGTGTATTTCAGATCTATTCGACCGTGCATGTTGTGTTTCATGTTTGCTTCAGAACCAAAAGTTTTATCACATCTTGTCGTATAACGTTTTTGTGTGTGAATCTGTATGTATGAGAGGATAAAACATTTGTAACCAGCCTTCCACTCTCCAAGGTTGGCATAATTGTATTAGACTCTTTTTTAACTGGCCTATAAGTGTCGGTGAAGTACCTATATATGTATATGTAAATGGGGGAAGTTTGTTTCATCCAAGATAAAAAAAATTAGAAGAAATAATATTTTATTTCTTGGATGAGACGGCATGCCCCTGAAAACTACGCTACTATGTACTACTATGATATATAATAATTATATAAGAGATAAGTATAAAAACAAGAATACATGTAGTAAGACCGACAGAATGAATAGTGAGAACGGAATTTTCCATCCCGTTATATGATATAATATATAATACATGTGTATAATAGTCTATAATTTTTCATATTGTTGTACAAATTTTTAAGTTTATATTAAAATGTTTTTGTGCATTCATACAATTACCAAGTGTTATCATTCAGAATCCCTGAATACTCTGTTAATTCACACAATCACCAAGTGTATTTTTTTTAGTAGCAAAAATCCTTTTATTCGGAACCTTCTGGTCCACAGCCGTTTCGGATTACCGATCTTGCCGGATTATCGAACTTAAATATTGTCTCAATTTAAATATCAATGAAATTTCAGTGTACGTTGCAATGGCATTTAAAACTAGTTGTAAGAAGCTGCTATAAAGCAACAACAAAAATTACACTTGAGCTTTGCTGTTGACGTGATCTGGCGACCAATGACAACAAATGCCCGAATCCACCCTAAAAATATCCACATGCTAAAGGCTTGATCGATGCTAAGTTACAGAATGTGCCGAACCAAAGAATACCGGATTAAAAAAGTATCGACTACTGGAAATTTCACCAAATGTTACCAACAACTATTGAAGAGATCTTGCGTTTCCTTATGGTCATAACACACTTTAAAATTTTCGTCTTCAACAATATTCGACAGAGATGGAAGGAATATGGCTTCCAATTACGTCTATTAAAAATGTGTGGCCAGATAACCTCGTACATGTTTTAAATCATGTTATTCTATCAAAAGTTACTATTGGAATGAGTAAGCTCAAAGTTAAAAGATTTTAATACTATTTAAAAAATGCAATACTTCATCAAATGCTTAATGTAAATTTCGAAACTTTTATGATTTTTGTGCATTTATTAACTACATTTATACTCGTTACATAAGAAAAAAATATTCTATGATTTTTAAAAGTTTAAAAACAAATTATTTGTTTTTATACAGGTGAAACTTATTTCGCAGACGACATTCAAATTGAAATTGTTTTAGTTATTTCATCTTTATAACCTCTTTAACCACCCATGTGTTCTTCACCATTTTAAAGATTCGTTATGACTGAATCGGAAGCAATTGGATGATTTCGGCCAACATCCAACATATTTTAGAACCAGTCCAGTATAGGAAATATTCGATGGAAACTAAAATCAACCAGCTTTTCAAGCAAACATGGTTGCACTTGTGATATTTTCCATGACGTCACAACCCTCCAAAATTATTTGACAAAAAAAATTGGACACTGTGGTTGGGCCTTTACAGCTCTTCTGCTTGCTAAGTTGAAGAACAGAGGTGAGTTGGGGAAGTATGAATGTTCTGGGAAATAAGGGAGGGACAGATATTTTTAAAACTAATCCAAGGGCCAAAAATATACGAAATGTTATTACTTTTTTACAACAGTTTTATGACTTAAATATTCTGTATAGTGACCAATAAATACTCGTACAATATGTGGCATGTTCATGAAGCAATAAATAATAAATTAAAAAAGGGTAATTATTCCTTAACACGTATCCAAGTATAACCATTAATATTGATGTTACTATCCTGTATATATTGATCCTGTGTTACATGAAGCATGCTGTTTTAATTAAGTGCGTCGAAAGATCCTGGACATAACAAAAACTCGAACATCACAAGACAAGAAAATTATGTTAGGTCTTCTGAAAAATATTTCTTTCGAGTACGATCATAATTCGTTGGTACATCACACGTTTTTATGTCCAGGATCTTTTGACATAATAAACTAAACAGCTAGCACTATGTACCACATGACCAATGTCTACAGGATCATACCATCAGGATCAAGGGATAAGTAAAATAGAACTTTTACAAAAAAAAAATTATACAACAAATTGAAAAACTAAAAATAAACAATATTGTTAAAAATAAACAGCTTAAATTACTATAAATAATATTTGTTAATATTTTTGTGTTAAAATGTGTTGCTTCTGTACTCTGTCACTAATAAACTATTCAACATTCATGCAAAAAAACACGGCTTGTACACGACTGTATAACTAATTTTATTTATTTGTGGAAATAATTTTTATGCAGGCCGCATTCGGCCCTTGGGTCGCCACTGCTTTAGGTTAAAAAGTGGAATGTGGGGGTTATTCCTATGTCATACCACATTGCTCGTCCATAATTCCTGGAAGAAAAAATAAAAATACGGAGGAAACTATACGTAGTAAACGGAGGGGGATATTTGCAATTCTGATGGAACGATGAAATTTAGAAGCTGATTAGAGACTTTTAATGCACACAATGAGTACAACCATTATTCCTGAATTTAATCACATAGGAATTTGATCGGAACCATTCCGAAATCAGAAAAGTGTTATAGTTTGTAAAAGTTCCATGTCAAATTTCTAGGATGAAAAACATAAAAAGTATTCATTTAAAAGAAATTGTATAGAGGTTTGCTTTAAAAAAACGTAATATCATGGCTATTGATTTAATAGCTCTGAATTCTTTCCTCTTGCTTATGTTTTACTGAAATATTTTTTTTAATGCAATATTTTGCGTGAGAATCTTCAAAAGGTGAAAATTAAATGCAATTTTTTTTTATGGAAGGTCCTGAAAAATATATAGTTAACTAAATATCTTATTTTCTTTACCATTTATCCAGAGTGATGTTTGTTCAAAGTGGCTGTGTTAAATAAAGGTGTTGAAAGTGCATTTTAAAAACCAATGAACCTTAAATTATTGAGAAAACCCAGAAGCTCAGTGATTCTAGTTTCAACTATCAGAAGTTATGTTTCTATATTTTAGATGTGGCATAAGAAAAAAATGATTTTGATTATATTTAGAAGTTTTGCTATAACATCAAAAGGATCTGATTTGTGGCTATTTTTCATCCCTTGCAGTAATGTATGATTATATAAACAAAGTTTTTTGCATAAACGTTTTTGGCTCTACTCTTATAGGGTATAAAAACTTCAAACATACTCAAAATTATATACGGCATTTGGTAGGAGTAGTTTCTTGAAAATAAAACGGAAATCGATAAACGTAAATATGTGACAAAGATGGTGGACCCACGTGTAGCAACATAAAACCGTATATAGTCACTTTGGTAAATATTCAGGAACTTACCATTGGTGTGCCAAATGAAACTTCATGATAGTGAAAGTACCCTTGAATGTATTTGGTAAATTAAAATAGTTATAGCAAAAAAATTTCAAAGATTTTAAAATACCTAAAAAACACTGAAATTCACTGATTATAATACACATTCCCTTCTCGTGGCCGTATTTCGTATTATAGGTTTATTGGCAACTTGAACCACATGAGAACTCGTGAATTTTCTCGTTACCGAGGTTAGATGTTTACACACCACTGATAACGTGTACTGAAAGACTCGCTCACAATTGTTTTTTGTTTAAACAATCCTTATTCTTACATCAATTATACGATTAACGAACTGAACCGAGATTTCCCATCACTATATTTCAATTATCAGTCTATAAGTAAAGTAATTTGTGAAAAGTTATGGCATTTATAGTATCCATTAAAATGTTTATATATATATATATGTATAAACATTTCAGCTAACGATGGTTTTGTGGTTTAAGACAATGAGACGAAAAACTTATTTTACATGAATATTTCTGTTCCAATTACAAACAAAAAATTCCCAAGATTTATTTTTTAAATTAACGATAAAACGGAATAATTCCATAGCGGCTACTGGAGACAGGTGTAAAATTTTGATGGTTATATCCAGCGCAGTTCTCTTTAGTTTATAACATGTGTGCTAGATATCCGCTAGCCGGGGCGCCACATGAAATTGGGGCACAACAGTCGATTTTTTTTGTACTGTGCGTGGTTGAGAGGGCGGAGATACCAAGTTGGATAAAGCATTTCCGCAACATGTAAAGAATATAACGCAACACTGATTTGAAATAATTTTATGCTGGTCTGCGCTGATTGTCTCATAGAAAAGCCTCAATAATGGACAGCAAAGATGAAAACATATGCACACAAAGAACAAGCCAGTATCAGCAGAGGTCAAATTTTACATGACTAGACGACACAGAGAATTCAGTGGAAGGAATTTAGTCAGCAAAAATTACAACACAGACAAACACGGCGCGCTGATAACGACGAGACTGTTGCAACAAGAACAGTAAATACAGAGAGAGAAAAAACAGCAACATTGGACATCACAGCGCGCAGAGGCGAACCCAAAGATAAAACTAAACACATAATCTGGACAACACAATGACGACAGCAATGGACGAACACAGTAGACATTCTTAGACAAAACAGTTGTGGCATTATGGGAACCGACACCTGCAATGGCGTATGTGCATGAAATTATTTTCAAACAATATTCCCCAATGTGAAGATCATTCAAAAAAGTATGTGAAATTGGCTATGGTAACAAAGTGTTTCCTTGTAGCTCACAGTTGTCTGGCGTGCAGGAGGATATCGTCGGCGACGTGTGTATCAGGACGAGTTCTTACAAACTATATCTAATTCAGACATCCGGGACCAGAGGCAAGTCAAACAGAGAAGGCAGCAAAAGAGAATAAAATGTTGTTTGCTGCATAACTTGACTGCGGGGCAGAGCCTGCTTACAAATGAGTCAAAGGAAAAAAAAGTAACGTGCAGTGTTTGAAAGAATCGTGAGAACTTGTCTTATTTCATAGAGTTCAGTTTGGAATGAATTAAAGGAAGTTGGTAAATAATTATAAGTGACACAGCGGGCATGGGGTATTGATTCGAGTCATTTTTTGGGGGGATGTGTTGAGAATAGACATGTATTTGGAGTTAATTATGATCTCAAAAAAAAATTAGGAAGCCTGTTGTATTTGAAACAGTCGATAAATAACACGTATACACTGGGCAAAATTGTTATGGGATCAGACAAAAATAATTATAGGATTTTTACCTGTTCCTTAGTGGGTTGTTTCGTATTTCAATTTCCCTACAGATGATAACACGTCAATTATAAGGTTCCACGCCGAATCGCGACTCATCGGAGAACAGAACGGATCTCCGCTCGGCGTGCCCCTATCCACGAGGTTCGCCCGCCCAGTTTCTGCGGGCTGTGCGGCGCTCTCTTGTTAATGGGTCACACGCCACGGGCCTACGGGCATGAAGATGGTTGCAAACAGATTTGAGATGCGGACCCCTGCGCCCTGTTGCTGTTTCCAAGGCACGTTGCAGCAGCTTTGCGTAGTGCCCGCTGTTCCGATGGGCTGTCGATGGGCTCATACAGCTGCTGAAAATACGCCTTGTCTGATCACAGGGGTGCCAATCTGCTGGATTCACAGGGGAACCCGTGCGGCCCGAGAGTTCTGCGCGTGGGTTTCAACCGACACGAGTCATCTCTGGATAGGGTGCTTGTATACACGCTGTATACCGCCCATATTTTGGCCCATATGCATGCAATAAGCAGAAATTTTTAAAACGTACAGAAAGTTTTCATAAGAAACATAGTTTTGATGTTTACGTTTATCAACCCCGTTTCGCAATCACGATTTTTCAAGCGCAAGCTTTAAGTAAAGGGGCTTTATAATTCCCTGCCTCCCCCCTCTCCTCCCCCAAGGGATCTACGCCCATTAAGACCTAATTATTTTGAACAGTGCACACTGAGTACGAGCTAAGTCTGGGCCGGTGGTTTTAATCAGTTGATTCACGGCGACTGTAGATCCTGCCGCGAGTCGTTACGATCGCCACTGCGCCACCTTGCTTCGTGTTTCGGAACTATTCTCGACGACGTGGAGCGGGTAACGACGCCATCAGACTTTCAAATGAATCTCGCCCAGGGAGGGCGGCGCGCGGCCTCCAGGGAAGCAGTGTGCCGGGGGGGTGTCTTCGCCCGCCGGACCCGCGCCTCTTCGAGGGAAGTGGTCGCGACTCCCGCAGTCCAGCCGGGCTTTGTAATACCACAAGAAACACATTGGAACTTTGTACAACACACGGCTATGGTTATTCTTGCAATATACATAAAACACGTTTGGCACATCTTTTTAAATTTTTTAATTGATGTTTCATTCAACTAATACGTTTGGCACATAATTTTATTTTTTAAATTGATGTTTCATTCTAGTATAAATTTTTCAAACCATGAAAAAATAACTGAACCTACAACAAATTGACTTTGTTTTGTTGTATCATGTTTATTATGTGCGCAGTTTATACTGGAAATATATTCAGCTGAAACTTTTCGAGGTACTGGGAATACCTCAAACCATAAATTCCCGGGAAAGAATCCGAAACCAGTATCACTGCGAACACTATTTTGTAATGATACAATTTTTTCCATGTAAATGTAAACATTTACAAATCTATATAATTTTACATTAACATTTTTGTTCCATTTTCAAAAAATAAAATCTGCAGTGCAGCACTCTTCAAATAAGCCGGTGAACTCACCCCCGTGGAGTTGAAATATTTGGTGAGTTGGTCCGTGCAATCTTTGTCATTTTTTTGATTAAAAACTAATTGATAATCACCTCTAACCCCCTTTGCCACCCCGATAACAAAACCATTTTTATAATGAAGTTCAAGGTTAATTCCTTGCTTTTAAATTTCCAAGTCAATGCCATTATTCAAAGGCTATTTCTGAAGTTTAAACCGCCTTTTTATTTGGTTTTTCTGACACCAATATTCTCAAAAGCTATTCATTAAGTACGATATAGTATAATTTAATATAATAGTCATTCAAGTGTTCGTAATTATTATCACTTGCGCGACTTTTTTTAACCCATTAATTTATATTTAGTAAATATTTGTTGAAAATATTAAAGAACAACAATTGAAAGTGAGGCATCAAGTTCAAATTTCAGAAGTAGCTTTTAAATAATAATAGTTATGAGACATTTAAAAAAATCAACATGGCGTGTGATTTCCAGTCTAAACGTCTCGTCTTCGAACGAGGTCATTAGAGACGGTAACACACGACGACACAGTTCAGGAAGCTTGAAGAATAATTCAGGAAAACTTTGGAGGACCGTAAAAGAAAATGAACAGACCAGGATTTGAACCTGGGAACCTTAGTGACGCGAGTGCACTGTGCCAACATCCTTTTGATTACAGTGAGAGTTAGCGACGAGAGAAGCGGCCGCGCGAGTAGTAAACTTGCTCTGTGTGATTGAGGACTTATAAGCCCCTATTTTATTCGCGCTTTTGGGTTCACGTTTTCTCGTACGCCGTGTTTTCAAACCTACAATGGCACAAATGAGACTTTTCGGTTTGGTTTGAAAATCTATTTATTTATGATTGGTACAATTTTTGTTGCGTGGGGTACTAACGGCATGGTATAATAATACACGACATAACACACACAGTACAGAGTGCCAAACCTTACCTTTTCTTCCACTATAATGGTTTGTGGTTCATTCGATGACCATTACCTTATGTCCATTACTCGGAATTGAACTTTTTATTCACGGTGGAGCGTGTTTGCAAACGCTGAGTTTTGTAAACTGGAACGGTAGGATACTCAGCGTTTGAGGGTTTCCCTAATACCATTGCGTTGTATGGTTCCTTTCATTCACAGAGTGCACGCAGGGTTGGCAACAGTGTCACTGTCACAGTTTCATTCTGCTTTATGGCGTAAACTTGTACAGAGATGTAAATCGGTGCAACATCGGTAAATTTGATGGTGAGGCTGTGAATTTGGAATATTGCCTCAGAAGACCATAAAAAATAGGAAGTTCAAGAAGCAGCAGTGGTTCGTATACATAATTTCACTGAAAATAACACCAAAACAGCTGTCAATAACGTTCGTGCATGTAAACGTGTGAATAAATGAAGCTATAAGGCTCTCACACCGATCTGTCCAGGTGCTCAGTTCGGAACGAACAGTGATTGCTGTTGCTATTGGATGTATCGTTTCTTCGTATAATTTGGAAGAAACGTTGGATGTTGCATTGCAATTGCACTTTTCAGTATAAAAAGGGGGGGGGGGATAGCAAAGTAACCAAGGAGTATACACAAATATGTCTGCCACGACACTCAGCTGATGACTGATTGTTTGGACTACAGTTTGAACTGGCGGGACGCAGTTCCCACAAACGGCAGTTCGGACTGAGTGCTCTCGAGCCCACAGTCCAATTTGGTGGGAAGCCATCAATTCCGACAGCCTTTTTGCCATACGGTAGTTCTGATTGTTCAGGACCGACTATTAAGTCAGAACTTTCAGCCATTTTGTTTTCTGGAACTTTCCAATATCTATGATTCTGCCATTTGAATTCTGATGTCACGTACACCATATTGAATTTCGAAATCTTGGATTACGCTATCTTGGATTCTGATTTCACAGAAGCCATTTTGTTTTATTCTGCTGGCAGTCACCATTTTGGATTCTGACATATCATCCGCCAATTTTTTATTCTGCTGAAGGTCGCCATCTGGGATGACGTAAGTTCGCCATATTTGTTTCTGCTGTTTGTTCTTAGATTGCGCTAGCATCGCTCTGTCTCATGCACGTAAGGTCGATGTTTAATTACCTATCTGTGATGTTATGACCCTTATAGATATATCCATAGATGTAAAATTGAATATTAGTATGTATGACGTCGATTAACTCCGATACCGTTTGACCGATCGCCATAAAAGTTGGCACATCAAAGTGCTTTTTCATGCAGAAGGTTATTATGCTATCCATTTTTTGTAACTCGCTGCTAGATGGCGCTGCAGCGCATCAACTTCTAAACCGTTCAACTGATCGCCATGGGCAAACTGAAAACCATAGGTCATAGACGTACAAACAGTAATAATTGTGTGTCATTTCTCTATGTTCAACACACTGTCATATATAGTGACATCACCCTGTGTTCAGCCCGGGCAACGCCATGTAGTGCAGCTATGAATAATTAATATTCATTTATTTGTAGGCAAATGTCATTATTTGTATCAAACGCAACTAAACTATCTTTGGACGTCTTACCTGTCAATAAACATTAAATGTTTTTGTTTCACATGCAACTAAACTATCCTTGGAAGTATTATTATGCCAATTATTTATAAAATATATATTTAAGTTATAACTCAAGGAACACATAGCACCAATAATAACAAATACTGATTGTGACTATGATTAGTAATTGGTGAGTTAGTTTAATAATAAACAATAGTGATTGTGATTTTGATTAATAATTGATAAGAAAGTATAAAATGTAAGTACTATATAAATAGCTATTATTATTTTAATTGTAGGCAAATAACATTTGTATCACACGCAATTAAACTATCTTTCGCCATCTGTCAATAAACATTAAATACTCGCAATTATTCGAAAATTATATATATATATATATATATATATATATATATATATATATATATATATACACACACACACACAAGCAGAACAAAGTCTGCAGGATTTTGCTAGTTACATATAGGTAGTTATTATTTTTTTTTTACAAAATACTTTGGAAGCGAGGTGATTCGAACCATGATAGCTCGGACCTCTGGTATGGAAAACATACGCCTTAAGACGTGAACCCAGCAGCAGTGCGAGACACATCATGTCATCACAAACACCTTGCGTTGAGCTGAACGGTACTTGTTACACGCCACGTAATCCCCATTGTGGGACCGGCATATACTCCCCTTTCTGGGCAGGACCATTTTTTGGCGTGGTCCCTCATGGCTAGGGAAGTGGATAAGCCAATTCAGCGTGGTTCAGAGGCGTCTAGGGAGGGCTATGTCGAGAGGCTGACGGAACCCATCCCAGCATCGACACCTACAGCTACACCTAGCTTATTCAAGGCCTTCCAGCAGCACTGAGGGTACCTATCCGAGCCTGTCACATGTCTGGGACTCCTCGGAACACCCAAAGAGCCCGTGATCCAGCCTCTACCAGCTCTCCAGGCTAGTGCCGGACAGTGGCGTAGCCAGTATTTGTGTATGGGGGGGGGGGGTAAGGGGGTTAAGAAGCATGGGGTCCCCCCCCTCCCCCTATTTAAACGGGGGAGTCCGGGGGATTGGATTTTAAGGTGTAAAATAGTGCTATTTTAGCAGTTTTCAGTACTTAACTTTAAATATTGTAATGGTAAAAAAATTATTAATTTTATAATAAAAAATTTATTTGAGTGATGAAGTAAAAAAATTAATTAAATATATATTTATCAATCCAAGTGCCTTGATTACGTCCACTCAAAATCATAAATCATGCTCGAAGCTCGACAATGCAAAAAAAAAAAAAGGAATATAAAGGTTTGGGTTTCGGCAGAACTGATCTATTCCCGAAAACAATTAGCTTTAGCTTGAAGAGGTACATGACACCATTTCGTTGTCTCAATTCTATACACACACAGCGATCCTTACACTTTTGGAAGCCCAGTCAACACCTGCTTATAATTATCGCGCTGGTTAAATACAGTAGGTGTAAGATATTTGAAAGCTTGGGACCCGTCACGGCGTCACAACATTGTAGCTTCTGCTGGCGACAGGGGTAGGGGAAAGGAAGGAGAATCGGTAGGGCTCGCTTACTCTTCCCCTCCAGTGCAGTGGCCGGTGATAGCAGTAAGACACCCAGGCTTTTAGCTAACCTGCTTTCAGATAAGAAAAAATAATTGGGGCTAGGGGGGGGGGGGGTTAGAACCCCTAAATCCCCCCCCCCCCCTCCTGGCTACGCCCCTGGTGCCGGAGCAGATACGCTGCTCGCGTCGGAGCGGGGACTCCAGTGCTAGACGCTCGCGGGGCGTGGGCTGTCGCGCGGGTCGATACGCCTCGCCGCGCCGCCAGCTACATCTGGCGGCCGGCCGCGCAAAGTCCACACGCCCTCTGGCTCCCGCTTCTACCTCGCTCGCAATCTGCCGTCCATGGTCCGGGTTATGTGACTCGCAACGAGGTGGACAGCTGTGCAAAAGTAGGGAGACCTAAGATGCACATAAAGTTCTGCCATTCCCGATTACACCCCAACAATTCACCTTCGGCCAACCTCGGGATTTGTTTTATTTTTGCGCAGGAAAAAAGGAATTAAAATATTAAAAGTGGTCGGTTAGGTTAGCTTCATTAAAACAGTTTAAAACACTATTTACGGTTAGTTAGGTTAATATAGCTACATTAAAATAAACAGAGAAATATAAATATATATATAAATAAACCCGAGGTTGGCCGAAGGTGAATTGTTCGGGTGTAATCGGGAATGGCAGAACTTTAAGTGCATCTAAGGCTTCCCGCAAAAGTAGTACTAGCCAATGGTCTACTCACAATTCCGATATTGTCGTCATGTCAACAATGTCTGTAAACAACTTCATGTGATTGTCATTAAATGCAAGAAAACACCAGTTCTTGGAAATTTGGTACCACTGTTTCCACTTTTTATAACCGTCAAATTTTACGGCAGGTTACATTGCACAAACTTTCACTACCAAGTGGTATTTCGTTCTTCACTTGCCAAGCACCTATTCTTGTCTGTGTAAAAATCTTAGCTCTTGGTATACGGTATTTTGTACGATTAATTTCGTGAATGTAATGGAAATGTGTAACCATGGTGCTGCAATCTGTGGCAGATGGTGCGAACCAAAGTTCACAAAGCCAAAGGAAAACTTTATAGTATTAACTTTTCAGTGCAATTTATCAAGATGGGCAGTATATTAAAAAAAAAATGGCTGGTCGAAAATCGTATACAAAGCCGGGATTTAAAATTTTTTTTCAAGTTTTTCTTCGCTTTAATCGGAGCCGTTTCATTATATCGTTTAACATTTCGTTCTGCAAATGGAATGATTTGTTAGTCGACGTAGCTGCTTCGGCGGCGAATTCTAACGGCGGGTGTGATTCAAGCCAAGAAATGAATTTGAAAACAAAATTGTCAATCATTTATCACTCTCGGCATTATTATAACGAACTCTATGTTAATTTTCGTGCCTGAATTCCGAATTTCAAGTGTGTTCGGAACATGATAACTCAAGTATTTTGCTCGTTTAGATGTTACACATTCCTGGCGAGTGCTGAAAGCCTGGCGCACATGTTTTTTTTAAAGCCCACGGCAACGGCGATGTGGGATTAGGGGGGGGGGGGGATCATATGTTGTGTTATAGGCCGAATAGTTACACACAGCCAATAACTGAGTACACTGGGCCTCCAAGATTACAGCGTGCTGCGGCCACTTTGGTTGCTGACTCAAGGGAGTAACAGGGAGTGAAGCGGGGATTATGTCAGCTGACCGACAGTCAGTTGTTAAGGCCCCCGCACGACAGTCCGTACTGTCTGTTCGGACTTATTAGTTGGAACTTAACAGTCGGAACTGTCGTGTGTGAGAAAGTACGGTGGACTGAGCAGTCGGAACTGATGGACTGACGAACTGATGGCTTCCCATCAAATAGCGCTGTTGGCTCGAGAGAACTCATTCTGAGCTGCCGTGTGTGGGAATTAGCGTCTCGCCAGTCCAAACTGTCAGTCCAAATAATCAGTCCATAAGCTGAGTGTCGTGGCATACATATTTGCTTATATCTTTGGTTGCTTTCCTATTTCGTTTTCCTTTTTTCTAACTAAAAGTGAAACAGCAATTGTAACATCCAAAGTCTCCTCCATATTCTAAGACGAAACGATACATCGAATAGCAACAGCAAACACAAGACTGATCGTGAGTGGGGTAGGCCTCAGTTCAGTCCAAAATGTCAGTCCGAACTGGGAGTCGAACTCATCGTGTGTGGGGGGTCTTAAAACAGGCAGATGTGCGACGGGCATTCAACCGCGAGGCTTCAGTCCGAAACTGTGGCTGATCGTCAACCACCTTTCCGGAGCGGCGGCCGGTCGGCAGGCAGCTGCCAGTCAAGGCACGTGGCCGTTAAGAGGCTGTCCGACACGACATATGATTGACAGCGCGGTGGCCCTAGACTTTGCGGGGCACGGGGCTGTTTACTTTTATGGAGGCCCTCATCCGTAAAATTTTCAAAATTTACTTTTTAAAACGTTTTAAACCAACCCGGAACATAAATTTCGACGATGGTTTTGCAAGTTTTTTTTAAGGATATTTTGATATTCCTTCCTGATAAATTATCCTAGAGTGAGTTTGATAAATGCTAAAGATCAAGTTTCGGGTACAAACACATCGTTTAACGTGACAATTAAATCATTGAAAGTTTTTTTAACAAGAAATCGTTAATTCAAATAGGTATTGACCACCACATTAAGTTACAAGATAAAAATTAATTTTTATTTTCCTATTAAGGCTCATATTTTAAACAGAACACTAGACAAATAAAACTAAATTAAATTTAAAAGCACAGGTGCAGGTCCCTTACCCGACCTGCCGCCTTGGAGCCGGCCCTGATTGACAGGCATCAAAAACACAGGCTTCAGGCCAAAAACGGCGGCGGTTCAACAACCTCTTGCACTGTTAGAGATTCAGTATATTTTTATGGACTTTTCATCGAAGAATTTAACTTAAATAAACGAAGAGTTCTTCACAAATTCAAATATCTGAATCTTTTTGAGAAACACACCGTATTTTGACTTCTTCTTTGTACTTTTCGTTTTGAACAAAGGCAAACATACGAGTGGGCAAAATAAGAGTGTTCTGGTTGTAGACTTAGCCAGTTTTTAAATGTTTTGTTAACATACCAATAATATTATTTTAGATTCATGTAAGAAGTATGTGAACTCAGTGTCCGTAAATTTACAAGATTCTTGGGTTATTTGTAACCTGCGTTCTTCATAAATTAAATGTGAAAGGGAAATAGCTGAAATGCAACTATTCGACAAGGCATTCGATCGAAAGGAGGTCGTCTGACAAGATAAATGATCGACATAGCAGCTGTTTGACAAGGTAGATGATCAACATAGCAGCTCTCCGACATGATAGATGATCAAAGCCCCGAAACTCGTCAAACGAGTGCGGCGCCTAAGCGGTCACACTGTTAAAAAATTTTCACCTCCAATTTACGAAGAACGCTGGTTACAAATCTTTACGGGATCTTCGTAAATTTACGAATACCGAGTTAATTTACTCTGGACATGAATCCAAAAGAATATTCTTTGTAGCTTAACAAAACGTTCAAAAACTGGTTTACGTTTATAGAAAGAGAACTGTTCTTTTGTCCACGTGTATGTTTACATTCGATAAGAATGAAACACACAACTCGGAAGTCTAAATACGACGTGGTTTCTTCGAAGATTCAGTTGTTTGAAATTTTCGAAGAACTTTTTGTTTGTTTCGGGTGTATTCTTCGTTGGGAATTCCGTTATTTTACTGTAATCTCCAACAGCACCCGATCAACGAGGACGCCGTGGACGGGACAAGTGACGGGACCATCTCTTCTGGGGCGGGAAAGAGATCCTCCCGACAGCCCGCCGAGATCGCGGCAACGTTCGCTGCGATTCGAACCCGCGCCACTGAAGCAGTCGGCGAATGGTCTCGCCTCGACCATACCGCGGATTCCTCGTGGGCAGAGACCTGGAAATTTCGCGGATTCTTTCAGTCACAAGGGACACTGCACTCCTTCCATTACTGGGTCACAAATCATTCCGACACTCCCCTCTACGACTCCAGGCCAGTAGAGTGACAGAATCACACCGACCCACTCAGAAGAAGGGGAGTCTCCACAGTAAGACCTCAGCCAGTGGGAAAGCACGTGAGGGTAGTGTATACATATGACTGTGAATCTTAGCCGTACACCAGGTTAATACGTGTAGTTTCCGGGTCTCTAGTCTTGTGCCGCAATAGCTCCTGTATTAATATTCCATCTCGACTAGTCAACACACCTGGATTCCAAGTACTTAATTTTTCCTAAGATAAATATGCTTACACGTGCTACAAACTCTATACAGGGGAATAAGGCAAGTAATTTTCTATGGCGTTTGGTCAGAACCATCACACCATTTGCTTTGAAAACATTGAATACAAAAAAATTAACCAAGATGGCCCGACCGAGATTTCAGCTTACTACTACGTAACCTTCCTCAGTCTACTACTTAGAGAGAGAGAGAGAGAGAGAGAGTAAGTGAGTGAGTGAGTGTGATGGTGTTTGGCTTTCAACGCAAAAGTGTCTTTAGTGATGCCTCTTGTTGTGTGACGGAAATTGTGAGTCGAGATTATGTTTCACCGCCACGGAAGGTGCCTAAGGCTGGATTATAGACATCCTGATCTTTTTTTGTCTGTAAGAAAGCATTAAAACACATGATTATACGACTGTCACCTTAGAAAGACATAATGCCAGGTCATTTTCGACGGATCACATGCTCATTCCATACCCCTCCAACATATTTGGTTCAGTGCTACCAAGCACAACTGAAACCGGAAAGCTATGAGAGAAGGGAGGGTTGGAAAGGAAATGGCCAACTCCCCTTCCTTCCATTTAAAATTCACAATAGATGAAATTACGTTTTATGGTAATTATTGGGATAAATATAATTTCCCTAATGATGATTCGAAACTAGTCTTAATGTAAATGTAATGCTCTTTCGAATGATGCATGAATATTTGTTTTAGCCTCAGTGCATTGGAAATTACTAAAGTTTTTATATGGCAAGGTATTAAAAAGTCGGAAAAATACAAAATATTATATATCTTCTGAACAAAGAATTTTTAAAGATAATTTATGGAAATTTTTTTGTTTCTTTGTACAGTTGGGTCCCATAGTTTGCCCTTGCGAAACGATGGTGAGTCGTTTCACCCATTACTGAATGTCCTGAGCAAAGCAACGCCGCGGTGGTGATACAGCCGTGACATCACTATGCTTGCCAAGGCAAGATGATTCCACTATGGTTTACCATTGCCTTCCGCAGGATGAACGTGAAAGGGGACATCACAAACACCCAGTCCTGAAAATAGCAAACATGCTCGAAGAATCTACTCACCAGGCGGGAATCGAATCCTGTCCCTTTGGCCCAAGAGCCAGACACCCTGGTCACCATTCCAAGTGGGCGGACTGGTCATACGAAGAGACCAGGAAATTTCGCGGATACATCTAGTGTCAGGCTCAAATCCTCACACCTCTGTGTACTTCGGTCACTCTACTGCTATTTGGTAGTGTACTAGCCCGCAGTCATAGAGGGGAGTGTCGAAATGATTATGACCCGATCATTAAAAAAAATGCAAAGGTATAAATATTTGTAATCTCCCTTGTGACCAAAAGAAACAGCAAATTTCTAGGGTCTCTAAAATTATTTTAAAAATGTTTAACTTACGTTTAAAATCTCTTCCTTCAGAAATAAGAAACAATAATTTTAGCCTTGCGCTCCCATTATCGTTCAGGGTTCCTGTACGAAAAGTCTCCCAGGGCTATAACTACTGTCAGAGCCACAGTTAGCTCATGGATTCATTTCACTTCAGGATAGGCTACAATTGCCTACGTATGATCAGGCCTTTA
Source organism: Bacillus rossius redtenbacheri (assembly GCF_032445375.1). Taxonomy (NCBI): domain Eukaryota; kingdom Metazoa; phylum Arthropoda; class Insecta; order Phasmatodea; family Bacillidae; genus Bacillus; species Bacillus rossius. Next base: position 72,217,486 of record NC_086332.1, read on the forward strand.
GAGTTCTCAATGTTCAATTACAAGGTCACAAGTTTATGGTAAGTGCCTTTGGGTAAAAAATCTTATTGTTGTTTAAGACTGGCCTGGCTCGTCCAGGGCGTGTCAAGAGCACTGCAGTCCCATCATCGACTTGCAGCAGTCGTACCTGTGCGTTCTTCAAGGCTGCATCCCTGCCGAACGAATACGCGATATCATCGTGTCTATCCATATGTAAATGGAACTAAAATATTAATGTATCATTACACATAAGTGTGCATATGCAAATTTACTTGAAATAAACTGTGTCGCTACAAAAAAAACGTTCTAAATAATAATGCTTTGTGCCTCTTATAGTTAAAGTTATTTGTAATCTGTTCTCTGAATGGCTTTCCAGTATTAAATGGGAACAATTAAAAAAATTATATAACCAAAATAGGTTTGGTAAGCATGGAAATAAATATTCAGAATTGTTACCAAAATGTCTTTAATATATGCAAAAATAACCATAGCAATGTATTGTACAAAATTTACAATATAATTAATGTAGTATTACAAACTACTTATTCCTTGGCAACTGGTTTCCAGAGGAATATTTTAAAAAATTGAAACTTTTTATCTGCGTAAAGAACTGAGACATTCTGTATAGTATGCAGTGTAAGGAACTTTACACCTGTATAATCTGCAGTGTAAGGAACTTAGACACCAGTATAGTCTGCAGTGTAAGGATTTGAGACAGCCTGTATAGTCTGCAGTGTAAGGAACTAAGACAGCCTGTATAGTCTGCAGTGTAAGGAACTGATACAGCCTGTATAGTTTGCAGTGTAAGGAACTAATACAGCCTGTATAGTTTGCAGTGTAAGGAACTGAGACAGCCTGTACAGTCTGCAGTTTAAGGAACTGAGACAGCCTGTACAGTTTGCAGTGAAGGAACTGAGACACCTATATAGTCGGCAGTGTAAGGAACTGAGACAGCCTGTACAGTCTGCAGTGTAAGGGACTGAGACAGCCTGTATAGTCTGCAGTGTAAGGAACTGAGACACCAGTATAGTCTGCAATGTAAGGAACTGAGACACCTGTATAGTCTGCAGCGTAAGGAACTGAGACAGCCTGTGTAGTCTGCAGAGTAAGGAACTGAGACACCTGTACAGTCTGCAATGTAAGGAACTGAGATACCTGTATTGTCTGCAGTGTAAGGAACTGAGACTGCCTGTATAGTCTGCAGCGTAAGGAACTGAGACAGCCTGTATAGTCTGCAGTGTAATGAACTGAGACACCTGTACAGTCTGCAATGTAAGGAACAGAGACTGCCTGTATAGTCTGCAGTGTAAGGAACTGAGACAGCCTGTATAGTCTGCAGTGTAAGGAACTGATACAGCCTGTATAGTTTGCAGTAAAAGGAACTGATACAGCCTGTATAGTTTACAGTGTTAGGAACTGAGACAGCCTGTACAGTCTGCAGTTTAAGGAACTGAGACAGCCTGTACAGTCTGCAGTGAAGGCACTGAGACACCTATATAGTCTGCAGTGTAAGGAACTGAGACAGCCTGTACAGTCTGCAGTGTAAGGGACTGAGACAGCCTCTATAGTCTGCAGTGTAAGGAACTGAGACACCAGTATAGTCTGCAATGTAAGGAACTGAGACAGCCTGTACAGCCTGCAGTATAAGGGACTTAGACAGCCTTTATAGTTTGCAGTGTAAGGAACTGAGACACCTGTATTGTCTGCAGTGTAAGGAACTGAGACAGCCTGTATAGTCTGCAGTGTAAATAACTGAGACACATGTATAGTCTGCAGTGTAAGGAACTGAGACACATGTACAGTCAGCAGTGTAAGGAACTGAGACATGTATAGCCCGCAGTGTAAGGAACTGAGACACCTGTATAGTCTGCAGTGTAAGGAACTGAGACACCTATATATTCTGCAGTGTAAGGAACTGAGACAGCCTGTACAGTCTGCAGTTTAAGGAACTGAGACAGCTTGTACAGTATGCAGTGAAGGAACTGAGACACCTGTATAGTCTGCAGTGTAAGGAACTGAGACAGCCTGTACAGTCTGCAGTGTAAGGGACTGAGACAGCCTGTATAGTCTGCAGTGTAAGGAACTGAGACACCAGTATAGTCTGCAATGTAAGGAACTGAGACACCTGAATGGTCTGCAGCGTAAGAAACTGAGACAGCCTGTGTAGTCTCCAGAGTAAGGAACTGAGACACATGTACAGTCTGCAGTGTAAGGAACTGAGACACCAGTATAGTCTGCAATGTAAGGAACTGAGACAGCCTGTACAGTCGGCAGTGTAAGGGACTGAGACAGCCTCTATAGTCTGCAGTGTAAGGAACTGAGACAGCCTGTACAGTCTGCAGTTTAAGGAACTGAGACGGCCTGTATAGTTTGCAGTGAAGGAACTGATACACCTATATAGTCTGCAGTGTAAGGAAATGAGACAGCCTGTACAGTCTGCAGTGTAAATAACTGAGACAGCCTGTATAGTCTGCAGTGTAAGGAACTGAGACACCAGTGTAGTCTGCAATGTAAGGAACTGAGACACCAGTATAGTCTGCAATGTAAGGAACTGAGACAGCCTGTACAGTCTGCAGTGAAGGAACTGAGCCACCTATATAGTCTGCAGTGTAAGGAACTGAGACAGCCTGTACAGTCCGCAGTGTAAGGGACTGAGACAGCCTCTATAGTCTGCAGTGTAAGGAACTGAGACACCAGTATAGTCTGCAATGTAAGGAACTGAGGCAGCCTGTACAGTCTGCAGTATAAGGGACTGAGACAGCCTTTATAGTCTGCAGTGTAAGGAACTGAGACACCTGTATTGTCTGCAGTGTAAGGAGCTGAGACAGCCTGTATAGTCTGCTGTGTAAATAACTGAGACACATGTATATTCTGCAGTGTAAGGAACTGAGACACCTGTATAGTCAGCAGTGTAAGGAACTGAGACATGTATAGTCTGCAGTGTAAGGAACTGAGACACCTGTATAGTCTGCAGTGTAAGGAACTGAGACACCTATATAGTCTGCAGTGTAAGGTACTGAGACAGCCTGTACAGTCTGCAGTTTAAGGAACTGAGACAGCCTGTACAGTTTGCAGTGAAGGAACTGAGACACCTATATAGTCTGCAGTGTAAGGAACTGAGACAGCCTGTACAGTCTGCAGTGTAAGGGACTGAGACAGCCTGTATAGTCTGCAGTGTAAGGAACTGAGACACCTGTATTGTCTGCAGTGTAAGGAACTGAGACAGCCTGTATAGTCTGCAGTGTAAATAACTGAGACACATGTATAGTCTGCTGTGTAAGGAACTGAGACACCTGTATAGTCAGCAGTGTAAGGAACTGAGACATGTATAGTCTGCAGTGTAAGGAACTGAGACACCTGTATAGTCTGCAGTGTAAGGAACTGAGACACCTATATAGTCTGCAGTGTTCGGAACTGAGACAGCCTGTACAGTCTGCAGTTTAAGGAACTCAGACAGCCTGTACAGTTTTCAGTGAAGGAACTGAGACACCTATATAGTCTGCAGTGTAAGGAACTGAGACAGCCTGTACAGTCTGCAGTTTAAGGAACTGAGACAGCCTGTACAGTTTGCAGTGAAGGAACTGAGACACCTATATAGTCTGCAGTGTAAGGAACTGAGACAGCCTGTACAGTCTGCAGTGTAAGGGACTGAGACAGCCTGTATAGTCTGCAGTGTAAGGAACTGAGACACCAGTATAGTCTGCAATGTAAGGAACTGAGACACCTGAATGGTCTGCAGCGTAAGAAACTGAGACAGCCTGTGTAGTCTCCAGAGTAAGGAACTGAGACACATGTACAGTCTGCAGTGTAAGGAACTGAGACACCAGTATAGTCTGCAATGTAAGGAACTGAGACAGCCTGTACAGTCGGCAGTGTAAGGGACTGAGACAGCCTCTATAGTCTGCAGTGTAAGGAACTGAGACAGCCTGTACAGTCTGCAGTTTAAGGAACTGAGACGGCCTGTATAGTTTGCAGTGAAGGAACTGAGACACCTATATAGTCTGCAGTGTAAGGAAATGAGACAGCCTGTACAGTCTGCAGTGTAAATAACTGAGACAGCCTGTATAGTCTGCAGTGTAAGGAACTGAGACACCAGTGTAGTCTGCAATGTAAGGAACTGAGACACCAGTATAGTCTGCAATGTAAGGAACTGAGACAGCCTGTACAGTCTGCAGTGAAGGAACTGAGCCACCTATATAGTCTGCAGTGTAAGGAACTGAGACAGCCTGTACAGTCCGCAGTGTAAGGGACTGAGACAGCCTCTATAGTCTGCAGTGTAAGGAACTGAGACACCAGTATAGTCTGCAATGTAAGGAACTGAGGCAGCCTGTACAGTCTGCAGTATAAGGGACTGAGACAGCCTTTATAGTCTGCAGTGTAAGGAACTGAGACACCTGTATTGTCTGCAGTGTAAGGAGCTGAGACAGCCTGTATAGTCTGCAGTGTAAATAACTGAGACACATGTATAGTCTGCAGTGTAAGGAACTGAGACACCTGTATAGTCAGCAGTGTAAGGAACTGAGACATGTATAGTCTGCAGTGTAAGGAACTGAGACACCTGTATAGTCTGCAGTGTAAGGAACTGAGACACCTATATAGTCTGCAGTGTAAGGTACTGAGACAGCCTGTACAGTCTGCAGTTTAAGGAACTGAGACAGCCTGTACAGTTTGCAGTGAAGGAACTGAGACACCTATATAGTCTGCAGTGTAAGGAACTGAGACAGCCTGTACAGTCTGCAGTGTAAGGGACTGAGACAGCCTGTATAGTCTGCAGTGTAAGGAACTGAGACACCTGTATTGTCTGCAGTGTAAGGAACTGAGACAGCCTGTATAGTCTGCAGTGTAAATAACTGAGACACATGTATAGTCTGCTGTGTAAGGAACTGAGACACCTGTATAGTCAGCAGTGTAAGGAACTGAGACATGTATAGTCTGCAGTGTAAGGAACTGAGACACCTGTATAGTCTGCAGTGTAAGGAACTGAGACACCTATATAGTCTGCAGTGTTCGGAACTGAGACAGCCTGTACAGTCTGCAGTTTAAGGAACTCAGACAGCCTGTACAGTTTGCAGTGAAGGAACTGAGACACCTATATAGTCTGCAGTGTAAGGAACTGAGACAGCCTGTACAGTCTGCAGTGTAAGGGACTGAGACAGCCTGTATAGTCTGCAGTGTAAGGAACTGAGACACCAGTATAGTCTGCAATGTAAGGAACTGAGACACCTGTATAGTTTGCAATGTAAGGAACTGAGACAGCCTGTACAGTCTGCAGTGAAGGAACTGAGACACCTATATAGTCTGCAGTGTAAGGAACTGAGACAGCCTGTACAGTCTGCAGTGTAAGGGACTGAGACAGCCTCTATAGTCTGCAGTGTAAGGAACTGAGACACCAGTATAGTCTGCAATGTAAGGAACTGAGACAGCCTGTACAGTCTGCAGTATAAGGGACTGAGACAGCCTTTATAGTCTTCAGTGTAAGGAACTGAGACACCTGTATTGTCTGCAGTGTAAGGAACTGAGACAGCCTGTATAGTCTGCAGTGTAAGGAACTGAGACTGCCTGTATAGTCTGCAGCGTAAGGAACTGAGTTAGCCTGTATAGTCTGCAGTGTAATGAACTGAGACACCTGTATAGTCTGCAATGTAAGGAACTGAGACAGCCTGTATAGTCTGCAGTGTAAGGAACTGAGACAGCCTGTATAGTCTGCAGTGTAAGGAACTGAGACAGCCTGTACAGTCTGCAGTTTAAGGAACTGAGACAGCCTGTACAGTTTGCAGTGAAGGAACTGAGACACCTTCATAGTCTGCAGTGTAAGGAACTGAGATAGCCTGTACAGTCTGCAGTGTAAGGGACTGAGACAGCCTGTATAGTCTGCAGTGTAAGGAACTGAGACACCTGTATTGTTTGCAGTGTAAGGAACTGAGACATCCTGTATAGTCTGCAGTGTAAATAACTGAGACACATGTATAGTCTGCAGTTTAAGGAACTGAGACACCTGTATAGTCAGCAGTGTAAGGAACTGAGACGCATGTATAGTCTGCAGTGTAAGGAACTGAGACATCTGTATAGTCTGCAGTGTAAGGAACTGAGACACCTGTATTGTCTGCAGTGTAAGGAACTGAGACACCTGTATTTTCTGCAGTGTAAGGAACTGAGACTGCATGTATAGTCTGCAGTGTAAATAACTGAGACACATGTATAGTCTGCAGTGTAAGGAACTGAGACACCTGTATAGTCTGGAGTGTAAGGAACTGAGACACCTGTATAGTCTGCAGTGTAAGGAACTGAGACAGCCTGTATAGTCTGCAGTGTAAGGAACTGAGACACCTGTATAGTCTGCAGTGTAAGGAACTGAGACACCTGTATAGTCTGCAGTCTAAGGAACTGAGACACCTGTATAGTCTGCAGTGTAAGGAATTGAGACAGCCTGTATAGTCTGCAGTGTAAGGAACTGAGACAGCCTGTATAGTCTGCAGTGTAAGGAACTGAGACAGCCTGTATAGTCTGCAGTGTAAGGAACTGAGACACATGTATAGTCTGCAGTGTAAGGAACTGAGACACCTGTATAGTCTGCAGTGTAAGGAACTGAGACAGCCTGTATAGTCTGCAGTGTAAGGAACTGAGACACCAGTATAGTCTGCAGTGTAAGGAACTGAGACAGCCTGTATAGTCTGCAGTGTAAGGAACTGAGACAGCCTGTATAGTCTGCAGTGTAAGGAACTGAGACAGCCTGTATAGTCTGCAGTGTAAGGAACTGAGACAGCCTGTATAGTCTGCAGTGTAAGGAACTGAGACAGCCTGTATAGTCTGCAGTGTAAGGAACTGAGACAGCCTGTATAGTCTGCAGTGTAAGGAACTGAGACAGCCTGTATAGTCTGCAGTGTAAGGAACTGAGACAGCCTGTATAGTCTGCAGTGTAAGGAACTGAGACAGCCTGTATAGTCTGCAGTGTAAGGAACTGAGACACCAGTATAGTCTGCAGTGTAACCGGTGGGAGCGGCCTACCGAGGAGCGCGCGCGAGGCCAGCCGCTGCTCGCGGGACTCTGGCGGTCGCTGTATCGATCTGCGGGCGGGTGGGTGCGTGGGTGGGTGTTTGGTGTGGGGGAAGGGGAAGCCCCAGTTGACCTTGACCCGAGTTGTACGTACGAGGGAGGCGTGCGTGGGCGGGTGTTCCGGACGCAGAGGCCCGTCCCGCGCGGGTGACGACGACGATGTCCTCCGCCAGACAGCGCCGAGGTCGACGGATCAGTCCTGACATTGGCTCGCAAGGGAGGCGCAACTTAGGGGCGGCGGTACAAGAGGCTCGGGCAAGGTAGCGAAGAAGCACCGTCTTGTTGGGGATACAGCCGTGACCTAACTAGCACACCATATTCCAGTTAGGAAGCAAATCGGTGGCCTGCGCGAGGCTAGAAATGGGTTCCAACGCAATCTAGTGGATGTTTCGCAACCATCTATCCATATGTTACGGATAAAAATACTAGAGATAGCTGCACTAGCGATCAAACGTATAACCGTCTTTCTTATTTTCTCAAGCACTATTTAAGTTGTTATTAATCCTTATTATGACAATTAAAGTGTACAGAATGTATTCAAGGATTGTTTCGCTAACAATAAGTTTCATTTGGCGCACCAACACGCCTGGTACGTCCCCCGATGATCACAAAAGTGACTATATACGAGTTATTGGCACCAGACGCGGATTCGCCATCTGAACGAAATCAACGATAAAGTGAGCTCTGCGCATGCGCGGAATTTGAGGAACAGATCTCCAACGGATAGGACACCAAAGTCCGATTCCTAAAAATATATGACTGTTAGTGTCATTTCGTGCTTTAGGAATACGGTGAGTGTACAGGTTAAGCATAGTCATCATCTAAACGCTGCGTCTGGAAATATCGGCCTTAGGGTCAGCACTGTGACTAAACACGAAGATTTATCGCTAGAATGTTTTGTGCCAAGGTAGACTGCAACCCACTGTAACTTCTCCTATCTCTTATGCCTGGGAGAAAAAAATTTCATAGCATTAGTCGTTTACGCGCCCTGCCTGCCCAGGCGCACATAGGATGTGCTGGGGTTCAGAATAAACCATGCGATTTGAAAGCTGTTCCAGATATGCAAATGGTGTCGGTTTACGAAAAACATTTCAGAATAGTCTGAGGGCGGATGAGTATTTCTGTTTCCATATTTCGTTTTTCAACTATTTTTAGAAGAGTGAAAATGTCTCAAACGCGTGTTTCAGAATAAAGGTTTGTCACGAAACACCCAATACAGATTCTTGAAAGCACTCTTGGGACTAGCATCACACGTTTATCATAATTTCTCCGCCCCATAAAGCTACGGTCACCGCTCAATTTCATAGTTTCTGTATGGACGGCTAGAAGACTGCGTGCAAGTTCAGAGCTTTGCGCTTAGAGGCAACAACGCGCTAGAAACACCAGAGAGCGTCGCACACACGCACAACTCTGACTAGGCGGGTGCTTTAAAGAGTTCAGTACTGCAGAATGTGTTACCTAATTGGCTGCGTTGAATGCTGGAAGAGCTTCTTTCGCCTATCAGAGGCAAAAAGGAAAATAAATATTGCAAATTTGGACAAACGGTTATTAAGTCAAACAAACAGTCATTTTTCCCCTGGTAAATAAACATCTATACCCATGACTAAAATGAATATCCGTGTACAGAACATTCTAAACCTTCATTTATGTATAACAGTTCAATGTACATGCAGTGGCATTTATATATAGAGAGAAACGTGTGTTTTGCGGGGTGAATTGGACAATTTTTTGGTCCTCCACGCACTGTGTTTGTGTTTTTCACAACTTGTAGATACATGTAAAATTTGCTTTATTTCTTGTGCTAGGTTGGACTGCACAAACGTGTGCAATATAACAAGTTAATGTCAAGTGATGCTGCCACAGCTCACCTTCTCTGCGGGTCGCGCGTGATTCAGTCTGATGTTTTTGTAGGTGTTTGCCATTGGCTAGTCCTTCAGGTCGTGTCAGTGAACTTCATATACAATCAAAAGTATCATTTAAATGTAGAAACAGATGCATTATAAAATGTTGCCAAATATAAACGTGAATTTGGCCGGTCCCTTATAATATGATGCAAATTTTGGCTGTGGCCGGTAAAGATACACTTTTCCGCACGTTGCTGCATGAATCAGAATGCTGTTACTATAAAACTGAACATCTAAGAATCGCCTTCACAATACCAAAAATCTACATTGTTTATATTAAGGGGGATTATACCCCGATAGTGGGAATTTTTTCCCCTCTTTCTGATATCATTCCTTTGTTCTTTCACTAATTATCCCAGTTTTCTGGCATGTCAAGACATAAATCATATCTCCTACACCTTATATACCTTGCTGCAACCACATTTTTACTAACAGGATCTAATCTGTAAGCGCCGTGAGGAAATAACTTATAATTTCATGCGGGCGACTACAACTGTTCTGATAATAACACCCGTTCCCGAATGTTGACTTCAAATTGTAGCCAGAACGAAGTCCTAAGCCATTTAGACCCAGTAAAAATAAAAAATAAATAACTTTAATACAATCGATATAGAAATATTTGAAATATCAAGATGGCAAGGCCGAATTCCCCTTAATATCTTGATATGACAAATTTCATGAGATGCAAGTATGTCTAGTTACACGGGACCTTTAACCCAGTTTATTTTTATCGATGTATTTACAGCCTAGGTAGCTCGTGGTTTCATAATAAAAGTTATTACAACAATATATTCTCCTCAGTCAACACACGTACGCAGCGACAGGGTAAAATCTTGGATTCATTTCGCTACAGGCTTAACGAGAAAAAAATATATATTTCCGCTGCTTCTGCTGTTAACTCACAAATTATCTGGAGCACTCCTTTCGAAAGAAAAGCGCTCAACCAAAATAAGTTTAGGACCATGGGCTAACAAGTTGTGACGTCTCAAAACTCATTAGCCTATGAGCAGGGTATATTTGGCCAAAATTGTAAAATCTATTTTTTATGCCATTGAGCACGCAAATTTTTTATATTTTTACAGGTAAGAAAGGTTATGATTGCATGGTATTTCTTCTACACTCTAAAAGATCTCCATAAATGTGCCATACTAATGCATGAGTATAAAATAAATTAAGTATGTGGAATGTTTAAAATATTTCATAGAAACAAATTATATCACTTATAAACTTGTTTACGAAAAGGTAAAATTCATAGGAAATAAATAATTTTTAAATGTAAAATTTCCCGTACAGCGCACATGTTAATAATCTACATTAACAATTTAAGAATACTACCAAACACATTTTTTTTGTAATACAAAAACTGCTTACTACACCCAAGTAAACGTAGCCTGTCTCTCAACTGTTCTATCTGGCAGCATTGAAGGATAAGCATTTTCGTATCAAAACTGCTTCTTGACTTGAAGAGAACAAGTAGTGAGAATCTATGTTCGGATTAGCTCGAATGCAGTTTAAAGTTTGTTTGCGATAAGCACCGACCACGCGCAGCCGAACGAGGAAACAGGACGAAAAACGTTTACAACCTTGTTTTCCTTAAAGTGATTATCAAGGGAGTAATAAAATTCCACCAAAAATCTCATGCTGCTTAATGTTTTAAAATAACATTGAAACAAAGCTTGGAAATAGTACAACAGTCGTAAGGTACTAGGCGTCTACGAACACTGATTTTTTAAATTATTTTATTGTATTTTGGATCAATTTTTCTTGGACTCCTCTAATGTGAATTAAAAATACCACTGTATTTTAAAATTATTTTAGAAAATTAGTCGATATTCATGAATATTGTGATATTCGAATATAAATTCAATTGGCAATAAAATATAATTTAAATAATATTACCAAAAAAGTCCGGCTCGAGAAAAAAAAATTAAAAATAAAAAAAATTCCAGTAATTGTAAAAGTAGAAAAATCAAGACAATAACAAGCGTTTCTATAAGTTTACAGTCTCCTTAGAAGGCAAAGCGGGTCCTTTACATGCATTTATATGTGTTTTCTAGGCAGGTCTAAATGCCAGTACATTAACCAGGCATGTCAGATAGGTTGGACAGACACATCTAGCAGGTAGGCAAGGTACGCCCAGTTGGTGGCCAGTCACATCCAGTTGGTTGTGTAGTCACGTCTGTTCAGTGGCCAGGAAAACACGGCCAGTAGGTGGCAAGGCTCGCCCAGGTGGTGATCAGGCACGTCTATTCAGTGGTCAGGCACGTAATCGGTGACCAGTCGCGTCTTGATGTAAACTATGCATGTCAGACGGTTGGCCAGGAACGCACACCTAGTCGGATGGTGAAGCTAACACGCCCAGTTGGTGGCAAGGCGCGCCAAATCGGTGGTCAGACACGTCTATGCAGTAGCCAATAATACATGTCCAGTAGGTGGCCAGCCATATCCAGTTGGTAGCCAGGCGCATCCAGTAAGTAGGTGATCAAACACATCCAGTCAGTAGCCAAGAGAAAATTCTCTTCGATACTAAACCATCATTTGAAACAGGCCATGTTCAATGTCAGGCGTTTAGTCTAGGCATTTCGAACCTGGAGGTCAATCATGGTGTGACTACAGTCTTATCGATGAACATTCGAAGAAAAAAAAAATTAAATCGTAAGCACAATCAACGAAAAGGAAGCAAGATCGGAAACACAATCAACGAAAAGGAAGCAAAATCGGAAACACAATCAACGAAAAGAAAGAACAAATAAAAGCAGCAATAGACAAAAGAAAAGAATCAGAGGACACGCAAAAGGCACGCAATACACACAATGGACACGCATTTGACAAAAATGAACTACATTTGGACAAAAATTCAACTTGTAGTGATACGATCTCGCCAAATGAATACAATCTCATCACAGGGATACAATCTCATCGCAGGGATACGATCTCATCGCAGGGATACGATCTCGCCACAGGGATACGGTCGCTTCAGTAGGATACGATAATACAGGCTTGACTACGTACATTTTACAAAAAGCATGTACATTTTTACGACCATTCATTCATTTCTCACAAATAACCAGAAGCACTCAGAGAACAAAACAAAAAAAAAAAAACAGAATTCTCGCCAGGAATAACCAGGAGAACATGGAGAAGTCCAACAAAATATTGTCACGAATATTCAAGAGCACACAAAGAAAATCAACAGAAGGCTCGTCATGAATGACCAGGAGCACACGGAGTAAACCATCATAATATCGGTAGGAAAAATCAGGAGCACGGGAGAAAACTAACGCACGTCTTCCTAAATCAAAAACAGTGAATCACAAAAAAAAATTATAAATTACAAAAAAAATAAAATAAAAATACAAATAATTCTGTCTTGTGCTGCAACTCTAGCCTTGCTGAAATAAGACGTTAACAAGCTGTCAGAAATTGTTTAATTTTTTTATTATTATTTTTGTGACCGACAATAGGACTCGCCCTGACCGGAAAGAGGCGAATATACCTACTTCTGCTACTGCATAGTCAGTTCAGTGGTCATTTAAAAAAAAACACTTGGAGTAAAGTTTAACACCAGTAATCTAAAAGTTTAGACGATCTTGCAAAGTTTATTTTTTATTGTTTTTATGGTAGAAAATTCCGTTTGTAATATACGCCAGCACATATTCACGTATTGACATTAGTTTCTGTCTGGAATATTATTAACAATAATTTTAGAGTTAAATATTGTTCTCTCTTATGGGAGCCTTTGAAATTTATATTTTTTATGTGGAATAATATTTTATCTATAATAAATTCTGAGAGCCGGTAGTTGGTGAACACATTTTATCTGGGGAAAATTGTTTATTTTAATAGTAGACCTAAAGATTCCCTTCAATTGTTTTTCATTTTAAAGTCTGTAAGAATCTTCTTAATATTTTAAAATTGTTTTTATATTTAGCTTGTTTGATCTTTTCTTAACGTCTCATTTTACTTGTGTTCGTAGATTTAAGAAGCTCGACGATGCGACGTCAGCTTACAAAATCCAAAAGGGTCAATTAATTGTGTGCTGAATGAATTGTAAATTACCACGGTCATGTGGATATATTTTGTTAATAAATATCTGGCTCCAAACGTACCCTCGCTTATATATCTCACTCATTGCACTCTAACAGGTATAAAGTTTTGGGGGTATTGGCGACGGACTAGGAAGACGAACAAAATGTAGGTTATTGTGGCTGTGGTGACGTTCGACGGTAAGGAAACATGCGGTAGCTTCCGAAAACCATGCAAGACCGAAATGAAACTGGCCGGGACTCGAACCCAGTACATTTGTTTTGCTAGTTCAGTGGTTCACCACTGCACCACCTCGATCACTGTAGGCGGAATGGCGGGGGTGGAACCTTTGATGTAGGCGTGCTCGCCTGTTCATTGGCTGCCCGGGTTCGTGGGGAAACGCGTACCTGAATCCGATTGGTCACTTCATATCTTCTGCCATGTCAAGAAATATTTTTGCCGGATACTGGCGGGCTCGTCTCGCACCGCCGTATATTTCTGATCAGTTTCGGCCATTTTGTAGTCGTGTGCAGTTGGCGTTGGCGATAAACACGACAGGTTCGCTTCTGAATGCTTATCATTACTGTGTGATTTCGTGGTGTATCTCACGAGGAGAGCTTGTTTACACCGTCAACACCGTCAAACTAAATCAACATAATTGATCACACATTTATTGTTTGGGTGGTTGGGTATAGTGGAAGGGTTGGAAATTAACTGCAGCCACCTAATCGTGGATAGTTCTGGGTAATTTCATAAAACAATGGTGAAATGGTCAAAATGCACATGCAAGCTCCAGGACTTTGCCCTGTTCCACAGAAGCGCAGGAGTACAAAGTACAAGGCTTTTATGTACACTACTTCCGTGTTATAAATGTTTCACGCATAAAGCTTGAATCACAGTGGCACGATGGCTGAATCGTTTAAGTTCTAACAGATTTCATCCTTCGTATTTTGTGGTCTTTCCTTTCGTACCGCCCTGTAACCAAACTCTCGTATGTTTTGTTGCTCATCCAATATCATAGCCAAATAAATGTTTTCTGGGTGACAAAAGAAAGCATTCCTCTCAATCACAGGGTCAATGATAATATTAATGCCATCTGGCAAATGTCTCGTTGTTAGAGTAGCTTTAAAAATACGCTTAGAACTATACTGATATCACCAGTCATATGTCTTTACAATGTAGTTTACAATTATCTTGACTTCGTTTGTAGGACGTATTTGTAAAACGAACAATCGTAAGACATGTTTTGCACAATGGTGCAAACCTGTCATCGAGAGAAAATACGTTTTCTGTCACCCAGAAAAATGTTGTCTGCTATGATAGTGAATAGCAAAAACACATAGGAGAGTCTGGTTACAGGGCGATACGAAAGGAAGACCACAAAAAACGATGGATGGAGTCTGTTATAGCTTTAACGACCCCTCAACAAATATTGATATCTCCGGGTATAGAGAGCTGATTGATTGGACGAAATGTAAGCTGCCACCCCCTCCTATGTTGGAATACCTGACAGCAGAGACTATGTCGACAGTTCTGCAAAGAAAAACTCTTTTTTTGTAAATTTATACTTTTTCAGTTTTTCATACCATATCCAAACTGTTGAAAGATGAGTTAGACAGGTCACAGTGTTTGCGATAACGTGCGCGGCCAAGAAAGAGATGGCCACCTTAAGGAAACTTCATTAGGAAGATTCACGCTGCCAAATTTAATCAAAAATATTAATCCCAGGCAAAATTCTTGACTAAATGAACATAATTTATCACACATTTATTGTTTGGGTGGTTTGGAGGGGTCGGAAACTAACTGCAGCCACCTCCTCGTGGAGAATTCTGGGTGATTTCATAAAATAATTGTGAAATGGTCAAAGAGCTACAAAAGGTTTTACTCATTTAAAAATAGAATGTACGTAATCACTCATATTTAAGAATTATTAATCAATATTTTGATTATTAATTTACACTGACACAGTGCTCATCTTTGTAAAATAATAAAAACCTTATTTTTCACAAAATCACGAAATGTTTTCCCTGATGCGTTAACTTAACACGTGATGTATGGTTTGTAAATATAATTTTTCTGTCATTGGGCATTTTAAATGAATTACTTAGACGCTACTGAAAGCTACATAACTTTACCTGTATATTTTTGAGCGTAAAGTTTATATAATGTGTATATGTTGTTTTTTTTGTAATTTTTTCCAAACTTTAGGCCATTTTCGCGAACTGAAGAACCTATGTATAATTTTTTTTACTTTATGAGCTCACTGAACCAACGGAATTTTCTAGTCCCTAGTCCCTAGGCACTCAAATTTACCGATATGCAGATCCACTTTTTTTTCTCTCCTCCAGTCTCCGTTGGATTGTACATAATATTCAACGTATTTAAACTTGTCATCAGATTCACCATTATGATTGCTGCGACTTTCATCTCATATCGTTATCTCCTTGGGATATGAAGCACTGTCGAGGATCGCGATCTAATCACCTGAGTGCCCTTTAACCGCTGAATATCGCACAGCGGAAAAATTTATGGCGGCCGTTTATCTGGGGAGGTTTTTGTGTTGATAAGCCGAGGTGATAAGGGCGAAGCTGGCTGGTGCTTCCATTGCAGTATCGTCTGTAAGCGCAAAGTTCCGAACTGGTGTGCGTTCTTTCCTTCGCGTAGTCTTCAACTAAATAATAATGAACGGTAACTATTTTATTTAATTTTATTTTTTTAATTTATTTATTATAAAGATGACTTGACTACATACAGCTTTATGCCTTAGTTATTAGTCAAAATACAAAAAAACATTAAGATAAACATCTAACACGCATTGATACATAATAAAATGTACAGAAACATGTACAAGGAACGACTTGAATGCTTTACAACACTAATCAACACTGGAAAAATGATATCTTTACACATATTTATAATTTCTTTTAATTACATATAATATAAATAAGTTATTGAATGAATGGATAGGAAATCTTTTTTTTTACAGACTAAATGTAAAGTTGTATTAGGTAAAAGTTCTTGAAATTATATATATATATATATATATATATATATATATATATATATATATAAGGACATTGAATTAAAGGATATTATATATTCTTTTTTATTGAATGAAGGCAAAGTTGTACTGTAAGTCTCTACGAAACTTTCAATACTCAGTTCCTCGATTTTTGTTAGCAAATATATTTTTTGAGTTCGCTCATTTTAACCAATTTTCTTTAAAGAAATCATTTAGAAACAAAACCAAACTGTTAAAATTGCAACCTTAAATTTACGATAAACGCTGGTTACAAAGTATTCAGGGATATTCGTAAATTTAAACATATCTTTATAAACCTACAAGTATATAGTTTAGTTACTTGAACATGAACTTACAAGTATCACCTTACAGTTGATACGAGGTGTACAACCGTAACGTTTGTTTTCAATCTCTCTTCTGTGTTTAAATCAAAATTCGGTGTACTTTATGTAAAAATTTCAAACAAATACAAAAATTTTTTGTATAAGTGAAAAAATTAAATTAATAAATAGAAAATGTTTCTTTTTTTTTTAGACCACAGGATTTTGCGACTTCTGTACAGTTAGCTATCCCGGCTGTAGAGAATGTGCCACGGCGAAGTTGTGGAGTGTAACAACGTTTCACTCTGTATTGCAGCAGTCATCTTCAGGATTGACAAGTCAGTTGGTGATACTTACTGCAATGCAAAGCGAATAGTCAGTTTTTGAGGTTGAGCCAATATAGTTTATGTATATAAGTAAATATTGTATATAGTGCGTCTGAACTGGATCGAAAATCTTCAGCTGTGGGTTCATCACGAGAAAAACAAGTTAAAATCTCTAATACGACTTATGGTCGAAACTCTAAAGTATTTCCAAAGTCTGGTGTATACCTTTGAAGTTAGTACTTAACGACATTTTAATTGCAAATAATAGAGAACGTATTTAAGGTGGAGCACTGAGTGTTTGTATTATGTTTAATTGAATGAAGTTGTACGACCACTGCTAATCTTTTGGCTCTGGCGAAACTACAGCCACAAAACTCGCGGTGGTTGTTGAAACTCGTTCAATTAAACATCATCCAGAAAATCAGTGTTTCATCTTCAATACTTACTCTATTATTTACAACAAAATTGTTGTTCAGCCTCAACTTCAATGATGTACACCATCCTTGGAAAGCACTTTAGACTATGCGTCGTATAGAGTTTTTCAATTTATTTTGTCGTGATGAATCTGCAGTTGAATTTTGCCGGTTGAATTCAGACCCAGCCTATACATTAGAAACATAGGTAGTACTTAACGTTGCTTATACGGTATTTTATGTATAATTTATTACACGGTGATATTTTCCATATTTTAGTTACTCTTCACCCAGTTTAAAGCTAGCTTTCGATATAAAGCACTAACATTTCTAGTTAAGAGATTAAAGTCATGGCGTCTCGCTTCGTTAAACTTCTAATTTCTAATCACCACTCAGGAGATGCGAACGACTGTTCTGCTCATATTCACGTCTGTGACGGTTCACACTATGTATATACGAGAATTTTACTGTATAAAAGTACATTTCTTTAAATTATAGCAGATGTATTAATGATTCGTGAACATTGCCTCAATTTAATAATGACAATTTTTATAACCATTCTACGCGTCGACTTCCTTTTAAGTGTCCATTTGTTCGTTATCGGACCAGCGCTCCTATAAAATAAGGTTTTACTAAAACTGTCTAAAAAATTCACACCGAGAATAAATGCTTCCTTATTTCTTTTCAATGCTTCACCCAATCAACTTTAAGACTCCTATAAATCATCCTTTTAAGAAGCATTTAGAGATTAGGAAATAGGGTCATAGATTCTTACACTTCACATGCTTGTTGAAGTAAATTTCTAGTGCCAAACGTTTTGACAAAAAAATGCAAACGAGCTATAGTGAGAAATATAAGGAATAGCCATAATTAATAGCAATGACATGAAATCGAAAATACCAACATGGTGAGCGAGGTGAAGTCTAAAGGGCCTATCAAGTGTTTCCTACACTATTAAAAAAATTTGAGGGAAAAAATGTTGTTTGCAGATTATTTAGGGATTTTCGTCAGCTTACGGATATCTTCGTTAACTTACGGGTACTGATCTAATGACTTCTTTCATCCACGTGTATTCCCTTGCCTAAAACGAAGCGCGTGACTCAGGAGTAATTTTTGTTTTGTTAAAGGAACAGAAATATAAATGTAAAATTACAGATATTTATAAACTTGTATTTTTACATGAAAACAACTGTATCACTACAAAATAGTGTTCGCAGGAATACTGGGTTCGGATTTTTGCCCGGGTATTTATGCTTTGTGTTGTCCCAGTACCTCCAATAGTTAAAGTTATTTGTAAACCGTTCCCTGAATAGCTTTCCAGTCTGGGCATATTACAAAGCACGGTAAATTGTTCAATATTCGATTATTTTTTTCTATGGTTTAAAAATATATTGCTTGAATTAAACCTCAATTAAAATATAAAACTATGCGCCAATTTTCGTAAGAAATACTCATTATTATCTCGAAAAACGTGTTTTATATACCTAAGCAAAAATAACCATAAATATGTGTTGTTCAAAATTACATTATCTTTCTAAAGTATTACAAACTATTTCTTGGCACTGGTTTCTAAAGGAATCTTTTGTATACGTACAGAAAATATTTTCAGTGCACGGCCAAATTTAGATCTAGCTGTTTTACAATTAGTATCTACTCGAAAGAACAAAAAAAAATCGCTTTGAATACACCATCAAATTTAAATTTAAATTCATACTAATATATAAAAAATCTACATAATATAAAAACAATGCAGTACATAGCTTTAACATTGCCCTTTTTTAAAACTGTTTTCGCAGTAGGAAGTACTTATGTTTTTCCTTGAATTATATAAGTGAAATAAGTTTTAGTTCTCCCAGTAGGAGATACGCCATTTAAAATTTTACATGCCGTGTAGGCAGTAGCGGATCCAGAGGGGGGCTAAGGGGCTCAAGCCCCCTCCAAAAGCATCTGGGTCCACTATTGTTTTAGTGTTTGCCTTGATAAAGCCTAGCCCTAGCAGGGTCAAGCCCCTCCCAAACCAAAATCCTGGATCCACCACTGCGTGTAGGTAAACGGATGTATGCAATTTAGGTCTGTGAATTTACTGTTGTCTCTAACAGTGTAGTTGGATGCCAGTTTATAAATGTATTTGACCTATGGAAACTGGCCATTAGAGTATTTTCCTACTGGCTTCAGAATAGATTTCATAGGTGAATATATATCCACCGCCATCCCCCCCCCCCAACCCGTCTTATCAAAAATTCCTAAAAAAAAAAAACTGTCATTCCAATCAAAAATTGAAAGAATTGGGAAGCAAGTAAACTGTTTCCCCCTCTAACCCCAAGGATAAATAAAATTCTGCGTACGCCCTGTTCTGGAGGCTTCCCGCCGTATTGGCAAGTTTCAGCGAAAGTTGGCTGTCTCAGACGACAAAAACTTTTCTTTTTTATTTCGTTAACACAATCCTACACACACAATGGCTGGCACGCACGATACCGTGCATAATTGCCACAATCTGGAGCTGCCGCTGTAAATTGCGAGTCTCCTGATAACAGCGGCTCCAGGAACAATGCCGCCGACGCAGCACCTACACACTCGGTCAAGTCGAGCGAGACTGCGTTAGCTTGCCATCACGTGTTTGCTGCCGCTGGCTGACCCTGGACGTGGCAACACCAGCTGATAACCGCGAGGGCAGATGTTGCCAACGTTGCAGCACCTAATGAACTCGCTTCTCCCGCTCGCTCATGTGTGCTGGGATGGCAGATCTGTTCGAAAGTGCAGACGCAAAGGGAATACTGTTCTTCAAATCATTCATGCATTGGGGGATTTTGATTTAATACAATATACGCCTTTGCAGTTTTGCACTGTTCGACATCCGCTGATTCTCTGTGAATTTACGTTTTAATTTTATTTACTATTTTGCATTCTTAATTTTTTCCTTGACAAACAGTGCAAAACTGCATTGGCATATGTCTAAAAAAAATAATACTAAACCACCAAATTCTAATCCAGGGGGGAAAGGGGCTGCCCCATTTTCCAAAGTGTAAAAACAAGGAGCAAAATGCTGTATTTAGAACATTTGTAACTAATACTCAAATATATATATATATATATATATATAAAATGTTATTTCATTTAGTTTATATTTGTTATTGTGAGAAACCATGGACACCCCCCCCCCCCCCCATGAGATTGAATTCCGAAAAATGCTATCCTCACCACCAATTTTCTCCCGTTTTAAGCTAGATACACTCTTGGTAGACACTACAGCAAATACGAAACAATGTATTTTATTTTATGCAAATCTATTAAACGTAAGTATGTGTATTTAACTTTTCGCCTAACTGATGTATACTGATGTGGCAACATTTGAAAAATACCTTTTTTTTACCTATATAGTGAGAAAATAAAACGTCACAGTAGCTACAAATAAAAAAAAAATTCTGAATTTTTACAAAAGATTCCTTTGGAAACCAGTGGCCACGAAAAGGTTTGTAATAAGTACTACAAGAAAGCTATTATAACTTTCTACAACACATAGTTATAGTTATTTATGTAACGTATGAAATTCGTTTTTCGAAGTGCTACTGAGTATTTCTTACGAAAATTAGTGACGATTTTTTTTATTTGATGTTTATTACAAGCATAATTCTTTCAAACCAAGAAAAAATATCGAATATTCAATAACTTTACTTTATTTTCTTTTCTTGTGCTTATTAATATGCGCCGTGAGTACTGGAAAGCTGTTAAAGTAACGATTTACAAGTAACTTTTACTATTGGAGGTACTGGGACAATACAGATCATAAATGCACGGGTAAAAATCCGAACCCACTATTACTGTGAACCCTATTTTGAAGTGTATATAAATTTACAAATATCTGTAATTTTACTTGAATATTTATGTTACATTTTAAAAAAAACAGTGTAACTAAACCTTTGTAAATGTGTTGACAAAACCGATCAAATTTGTTTTGAATAAATTTGCAGAAAAATCCTGGAGGGCTGCCCTTCCAAGGGGCAACAATTCAGACAACCTTTCAAACACACCACTGTAAGAAAAATCCTAATGGGCTGCCCTTCCAAGGGGCAACAATACAGGATTATAAAATTACGAAAATAGACACATTTTAAGTTACTGGAAGGGCTGCCCTTCCAGTCGCTTTACAAACTAACCACTGTCAGAAAATTCTTGAAGGGCTGCCCATCCAAGGGGCAACAATTCAGACAACCTTTCAAAAACACTACTGTCAGAAAAATCCTGATGGGCTGCCCTTCCAAGGGGCAAGTTTTCAGGATTATTTAAACACTTAAAGAAACATGTTTTCAGGAATTGGATGGGCTGCCCTTTCAGTCGCTGTACAAACAAACCATTGCCAGAAATATCTTGAAGGGCTGCCCTTCCAAGGGGCAACAATTCAGCTTCCCCCATGAAACGATAGGATAAGATCGACAGGATACGATAGTTTACGATAGGATGATAGGATACGATTGACAGGATACTATTGACAGGATACGACTGACAAAATACGAAGGATACAATAGGATATGATCGGTAGGATACGATAATAGAATAAATTATTTGTGGATTTATGCTAATCAGTGGCCCTGTAATCATTGTTGGGGTGGTGATCTCTTCTTATGTTTTAATAGGTGCTATATTAAGTTTAAGCATGATGAGAATGATTACTCACTATAAGACACTTTGTAGAATATGATTGGTGAAATATAATTTTTTTTATTTTTTTCCCCTGTAATTCGAAGATTTTTGGTGTAGCTACATGCTTGAAATTGGCCTACACCTTATTGTAATCGTGAAATACATCAGATTTAGGCCGTACGATATGTCTGAAAGTTCGGGACTCTTATTCTATGTGTTTGAAAGAGGTCTTTCGATAAGTGTAAAGCATGTTGAGTTACTATATTCGCACAGTATGCTCTGTGGTTCCGAGACTCTCGAGTAGCCCGAGCGCTGGGTCCTGGGCGAGGATTTAGGATGGGGTCGGCCATCTTGGATTGTGACATCACGGCGGCCATCTTGAATGATGACATCACCATAGCACTTTTGTGACGGTCGCCATATTGAATTCTGATGTCTTGGTGGCCATATTATATGAACTTGACCTTGAAATTGACACCATCGGTCATTTTGTATTCTGCCATTTGGTTTTTCCGCCATATTGGATTCCAAAATTTTGAATTCGAAAACTTTCTGCCATTTTGAATTCCAGAACTTCTGCCATCTTTTAATCAAACGTCCCACTCTCTAAAATTTCCATTTTCGTTATGGCCGCCATCTTGAAAATTTTAAATTATTATCCAATTTTATCAGAATTAATATTTAATTAATTAAAAAATAGAATTAAATTTTAATAAAATACTTTTACCATTTTGAAAATTTCCCGCCATATCGAAAACCTGTATTTTTCATACTAGAAATTCTGGAAAATTTTTAAACACTATAAAAAATTTATTAATAATATCTTAATTTAAAAAAACTCCCATCATTTCCATAATCGTCCGCCATCTTTAGAAATACGTAATTTTTAGGCTAGAAATTCGGGAAAAAATTTAAAGTTCATAAAAATGTATACAATAAAAATTTTGATAAACACATCATGGGTTACTCGATTCGAACCCGCTGAGGTCATTCGATTCGAAGTGGCGATGGCTCCTTCACGGAAGCCACTGGAAGACTGATCTCCCACCACTAATTCCAAGGTAGGTATTATGTCAGCCAGTATGATGTAATGGCACATGGTAGCCATCTTGGAAATCATAATTATTTAGTTAGAAATTTGGTAAAAGTTCCAAAAATCATTCCAAAAAAAACCTTTTTAAAATAATTATTGATTAAATCACCTTGGTTTCTATCCTTGACTAATGCAAAAAAGATAATTTATTAAACTTACTAAAAAGCATTACTGGTTCGAGAAGAAACACATCACAATTTTCATAGACAAACAATTATTACATAAATTCTACTCTACTACAAGTACAAAACCAAGCACAATTAATTTACTTAATAATTAGTTTACTTAAACAAATTATGTTCAACATTAATTTCCACCTTTCATTTGGATAGTTCAAGACACTGTATAGCTGTAATGTCCGATTTTTGAGGTTGACCAACGAGATAATTAATCACATTCTTATACACATAAATCTTGCGCTGATCTTGCAAACTAACTATTTGCCGTGCTCTTATAATTCACCTATGGTTTCAAAGACTTAAGTTGATGTGGCTCTTAACTAAACAACTGAATTTATGTCTGGAAAATTAATATTATAATCTTCGATTATAACTGTATCATAAAAATTGCAGCTATACTAAAAATATTTAAAAAGATTTTTTATTACCAAAATTGCATGGTGCACATTTTTAACAATTACAAAACTGTCTGGCAATTTTTCATTTATATTGCTAAAAACGACATTAAAAAGATGAAGAAAAAAATATCTTAAATGATTTTAAAATCAGCAAGTTTCACCAGTAGAAATGGAATGCGTACAGATAACCACAACCGTGCCAGGTCCCAGACGTACTGTTTCCCTACCTAATTTAAATGAAAAAAGAAAAAAATAAATACCAGCTTACCTAAAATAAACTTTTTCGTGACGTGCTATAGGATGCTATAAGGTGCACCGAGTACGGCATCCATGGTCGGCATAGATATTTTATGTAATATATTTATTCTACAGGTGCAGTTGTCGTATATAGGGTGATTGTTATTGGTGAGGATGATTAACATGCATGCGGAAAGGTAATGATAAAAAAAAAATTTTAATAATTATAATTAGGCAAACATTCCATTTTTTGCATTAACCAAGGATCTAACTCAGGATAGTAATCAAGGGAGTCAATCAATTTAATTTTTTTAAGGTTTTGGAATTTTTCCGAAAAATTTGAAAGATAATTACGGATTATATTGGCCAAGATTCCCGACAAGATGGCAGACTATGATATGATGGGGTGATTGACACTACTGCACTCTAGCGAGTAAAAATAAACCAATATAGCAGCAGCGTACTCTAGCATACGAAAACAAGATGACGACATCCAATATTACCACAATGATGTCATACTGGTTAGTGTATTATATATTTCTTTATATTAGTGGTTGGGGGGTCAGTCTGTAGTAGCCACAAAGGGGAAAGTACCTGTTGCCATTTTTAATCGAAAGACCTGTCTGGATTCGAACCAAGGTCTCCAAGGTCCATGACGTAAGTGATTTATTATTAATTTTATTTAAATGGTTAATAAATATATATTTTCAATATTAAAATTTTACCGTTTTTTTATTATAATTATGGGTTTCCACTTGGCAGAATCCAAGAAGACGCAAAATTCTAGAAAATAAATGGTGACTGTGACGTCATAATCCAAGATGGCGGTCTGTTCTACGGCTCCTCAACCATGTATCAGACGCCTGAGGAACTGTTATATACAACTAGCATGACGGCTAGTTCTATCCAGTATCAGGGCGAGGCGAAATTGGATATAACCATACCACAAGGTCAATGCCAGTTCCTGTACTAACAAAGAAAAAAATCCTTGGAGCATTATAAAAGCTGTTCGTTTGTTTTCAGCTTCCGAGGCCGGGAGGTCACCCACGGTGCTTTGCCTGTGGATAACAATAACATGTCCAGCGGGGATGGGGAAAAAACCGAAGAAAGAAGGGCAGCTATGTGGTAATAGGGTTGAGCAGGATGAATATCTGTGTGTTCGGAGAGCAGGAAGTCACCCACAGTGCTTCGCCTGCCAGGGACTAGGGCATATGGAGATGCCCAGAATTGAAACGCGCCCAGAGGGACTGCCCGATGGGAAACTGTAACAAATACGGAAGAACTAGGTCCAGACTGATCTCAAAGCAGACCAGCGGTCCCGAAGAGTTGGAGGACGGCCGCAATGTTACACCTGTTCAAAAGCGTGCCATTTCCAGTACGATTGCCGGGTGCGTAAGAAGACATCGCATAATGGACAAAAGAGCACGTTGTTATCTGTTCGGGATGAGCAGGTTTAAGGAGAGAGAGGTGTTACGAGGCTGCTAAAGACAGTGGCCCGGTCAGTCTGACTGGCTCGCGGGCCTGGTGGATTCCTGGGGGAAAACCTTCCTCCACCTTGACACATGTGAACCTTTCATTAGTTGGCTACTATTTGAAACACACGCGCCACGCCATCCCCTGGAGTCCGGGGTGCCTTGCTGTCTCTCTGAAGAGTTTTGCATGTTCTGAGAGCACCACCACTTGAAGTGGCGTAACTAGGACGCCATGGTTTTCGCAGCTTCGAGTGTTAAGTGGGGGAACTTTGATGACCTTTCCACGGGACCAACCAGCAGGTATTTAAAAGGCGGGGCCGAGCTGCGGTGAGAGAAAAAGGCTGATGTCGATACCGGTAAATGCTCGGAACGATGCAAGAGTGAAGCGAAGAAGGCGAGAGAGACCCTTGGCGAGCGATAGCGGGCGACGAGCGACGGGCTTCGTGTGCAAAGGTCGGAGAATCGGGGACGGTGTTGCGGTGCGGCGGACGAGTGAATAGATCAAAGCAGTGTGTTGGAACTGAAGTGTGAGGTAAGAGACGAACAGTAGAGAGAATCTCTGTCCAGCCGAGCTCCAGTGGAGAGAGTATATAGTGGCTACATCAAACTGAGGTCAGTTTTGTGGTCAGTCATTTAGATGGTTATAATTTAGGAAAAGAGTGTAAATATTAGTTAATAAATACTAATTAATTAATTTGGGATATCCGTTATGGATATGTAGTTCTCACTGCCAAACTATCGTCACCTAAATTAATTTCTGTGTTGGAACAACTGTTTTCATAGGCTGCTGGTTAGCTGTCGCGTTATAATCACAAAGTAGTTCAAATATTTATTTACTAATATTGCCAATACAGACAGAGTCTGAATTCGACTGACGAACTTCGGCAGCAGATGCATCATGACAAAATAAGTTAAAAAAAAATAAACTTATGGTCTAAAGTGTTTCCCAAGGTTGGTATACGTCTTTGAAGTTGGGGCTGAATATCACTGTTATTGTTAATAACAGATAAAGTATTTAAGATAGAATACAGAGCGTCTGAAATATTTTAAATATAATTAAGTGCTAATTATGTCGTTGTGGTAAAATTATTTTATTGATTTAATTGAGGGTGGTAACATGCCATAAGAATGTGTAGAAAATAAAGCCGTTACTTCAAATTATTTCAATGAACAATTTTGGTACAGTGTCAGAATTCGCGATGGTTGTGCTTTCTCTATTATTTACAATAAAAATGGTGTTCAACTCTAACTACAAAGACGTGTAGCAGCCCTGGGAAGCACATCACAACATAAATCATACTTATTTTGTCGTGACGAACCTGCAGCCGAAATATGTCGGTCGAACTCAGACTCATTCTGTATATAACGTATACAACGCTATATAGTCGGCTACGCACTAGCTTTTTTTTCTAATTATGAACCCAGCTTAAGCCACGGTTTAACACTCCATTTGAATTGTTAAAATTTCTGGGCATTACTTTTATTTCAAGCAATTTTGGTTTAATTTAATGTTTCGTGTGAAATTTTCTCAGCAGGTATTATCTAAATATTAGCTATTAGCGATAAAAAGTCATGTATGCAGCTGATGTTCGTAGTAATGGTGGTAGTATCCCAAATCATTTTGTTTTCACAATATTCGTGTTTTTGCACATGGATTTTAATGAATTAATCATATATCCATATACATACGTATTTTAAAAATTTTTAATCAAACAAGTCGTTATTTAATAGTTTTTATGAACTTAAAAGGAAAAAAATATATGTCACTTCTAGCAGTATCGAAAGAATGAAATCACGTGGTTTACAGTTTTCGATTTAACATTCGTATCAATAAAAATTAGGTTTTCCAAAAAAATAACATAAGACACCTGAGTTAGTCAGGATTTAGGGTAAATCTAACATGTATTGATTTACTAAAAATAGTGTGTTTTAAGACGAAGGCTAAATACGTACGGTTAATCAAAAACGGTATACATGATTTCATGATTGCCGTTCACGTTAAGTTTGACATAAATTGTGCCTATAAGATCATAAAAAAAAAAACATTCATAAGGACTTTCTTTTAGTAAATACGTATAGTTATAATACTAACTTATTTAAAATCATGAACAAAAATACGAAACAGGGAACTTCTCATCAGAAGCGCACGCTGAATTTAAATTCACGGGAGGGGGGGGGGGGGGGAATGGGGAGGAGACTGTTTATAGAATCATTTTTCCCCGGTGTATGCTTTCAAATTGTTTCCATTTGTTAGTGATAATGACAGGTATTTTTTGTGGGGTGAGGGAGGGTACATATCACCCCTTCCCGCGTACTCCTCTGGTTCCCGCCTCTGAAGTGAAGAAGTTTCTGTGGCGGTGCGCCAGTAGTCTCCGGGAGTCTGGCAGGGGTCACCTCCGACCGTGACGTCACCACGCTACTTACTCCCCGCCCCCTAACCCATCCACGCCGGCCTGCGTCGAGCCGTCGGAGAAAGGAGGAGGCTGGGTCGATGTCGACATCGCGTCCCTCCCGCTGTCCTCCTCTCTTCTTCCCCGCCGCGCGCGCGCGAACGGATCGGATCGTTACTCGTTACTAGGCCGTAAAAATAGAGGAACCTCCCTCCCCCCTTCACCTTAACCCGCTGCGCCACTGACTCGTACGGCAGTGTGTGGTCCCGTTCATTGGCGTAGCTGTGTTCATAAAGTTGGGGGGGACAAATGATGATTTTGATTTCATGTAAACCCATTCCCCTCTTACTAAGACGGGGGGTCCGGGGGTCCTCCACCGGAAAATTTTGATTTTAAAAGTGCAAAATAGCGCTTTTTAAGCAGTTTTTGTATCTAACCATTGGATACATCGATATTAAAATTATTATTGTTTCCTTAAGATAAAATTTGAGAGTGAAGAAATTACAAATAAAGTTGGGCAGAATAATATTATAAAATAAAAATATCACGGTCTAGAAAGTTGGGGGGACAGTCCCCTCCACCCAAAAAGTTCAGGGGGCACGTCCCCCCTGTTCCCCCCGGTTCCTACGCCTTTGGTCCCGTTGGCGCGGCCCACAAGCGGCGCGAGTCCGGCTCGGCCTCCCGAAGAAGGTGATTCGCACGCGTGTGTGTGTCTGTGACGGCTCGTTTCTGCCTCACCTTTTGGCTCGTAAGAGTGTCATAGTGTTGAGGGGAAGGGGTAAGTGAGCCTGGCTTGCATTCAAACCAGTCAAGCTCTGCAGTCTGCGTGATATTTATTGGTGTAGGTACAAGGAACCATGTCAGCTGACATGTCGCAAGCATTTTTTCGAGCCTAAACTTCCGCACTATAGATACACACGCATGTAAACATATTGTTACAAACCCTACTAGAGGCTGGGCTCGTAGCGGGTGGGTCAGCCAGGCTAGGCGGTGACGCGTCGACAATTGACGTAAGACGTGCCTCGCGTGCCTTGCCGGATTACAAGGGTCCTCACTACACCCCGCTACCCGCGCACCAGCCCTCCTTGGACTATTGCCACTGAGCCTCAGAGGCCAGGTAATCCTGCGGGCTTACAGAGGCAGCCGCGTGGATTTACGTGCTATTCACGTCACTGTTCTGAATGATTCGGGCGTCGGGTCGACTCGGGATGACGTGACACGTAACAACTACTTCAGTCCATTCCAGAAGAACGGCCAACTGGTATAAAAGCGGCGAGAGACGGGCTTTACCCCCTCCCCCCTCCATCATTTTGCGAGTGGCGCAGACTCGGAGCGATAGGACCGCGCGTGTGTGATCGAGTGGCACGAGTCTGTGTGTGGACAGATGCGTGGTAAGGAGTAAACCACTGTTGAGCCTAGCTCCAGTGAGGAGTGTGAACTGTGGACTTGACAGATATTTAGTGACCTGTGAAAAGGCATTTTTAAGTACGATTTTTTATTAGTAATGTAAATATTAGTGGCAAATAAAACTGCATAAAATTGATTATTGCCTATCCTTACGAACCCGTAATCCCCAGTAGTAAAAATTTCTAGATGTATTTTAGTCAATTACCGATTTTGTGACAGGTGACAGGTTATATTATTTCGCATCACAGTGTCTTGTTTCAATACACGTAAACGGAGTTACTTTTTCGAGCACGAGTTCTCAATATTCTAGTCCGTCATTCTAAAATAGCATTGAAGTTGTCAGGTAACACTGATGAAGTTATTTCAGTTTAAGTTTGTGAGTATTTATTTATTTATTGAAACTACTTCTTAGTCCAAACATTTCGTTTTTTTTTTTTCCCACCACATTCGTCCAGGACAATCAATGTAGCTGCAACTGGTCTCGAAAAGCTCATTTCAAACAATTAAAATCACAAGCAACAGTTCCGAGTGTGTTCGTATCGTGTATCGTGTGTGGTCGAAAATGTCAGAGTCTGGTTCGCCAGCTAAGTTTCTAGAGCCAGACTGTTGTATGGCTGAATGAGTGAAGTCTTCGAGCGCGGGAGCGCTAGAGAAAAAAAAAAGTATCTATCAGGTCTTAAGGCCCCCGCCTACTCAAGCACACATAAAGTGCTCGGAGCTTCAGAAAAACACATGATTGGAAAATTGCTTAAGTTATCCGAGTGGGGTCTGCTTACGAAAAGCTTTCAAGGATACTCTGATGAGTGCTGCTTTGGAGTTCTGTTTCCGGATTTCATTTTTAAACTGTATACCTATAAGAGTGAAAATGGTTAAAACGCATATATTCAGAATAATTTTTAGGTATGACTCACTCGGTACTGATTTTTAAAAGCACTCAAGGGACTTGCATTACACCTTTATATTCATTTCTCAGCCACAAAACGTTATTTTTACCGCTAAAATCTCGGATGTACAGTATGCACGACTAGAAACCTGCGCGCTAGATAATAACCTTGCGCTTACAAGCACCAGCGAGCATCGCGCCTACCATCTCGGCTGAGCGGAATTCAAGATGGCGGATTCAAAGATGCCAGACGAGTGCAAGGTAAAATATCAAGGTCATTTATTATGACCGCCGTGGCGTCACAATAAAAGATGGAGGCAGAAACCGCCTCAAACCTCACCCAGAACCCAGACGCCGGAGGAGATATTATATGTATACTTCTCAACAAACTTGTTATTTTTCGTCATAATATCAAAGTAAACTGACGCCTTAAAAAAATCTAACAACTCAACCGGCTCCCCGTGGTGCATTGATGCCATGAATAACTCTCCTATCTTGATTCTAGACTATAGCTAGTTAAGTTGGGCCCAGATACGACCCGCATAGATAAGATACAGGGAAAACTCTGGGAACAGAAATGCGGGGTTCAATATGGCCAGCATTAAGCAGCACGTTCAATTCAGTACATCAATAAGGGTGGTCCAGGAAGAAGAGTTGGCCGGGATAGAAAGTTCAATCAATGCTGGGGTCGGGAGCATGGACCTCGCGGTCCGAAATGTTTGTTGGGCGCGTCTGGGTTGGTACCAGCGGCGGTGGGCGACTGCATTCCGTACCCAACAGGCTGCCAATCAGCACTTATACTTAACTTCGGGAAAAGAATAAGTTTTCAAGGGAATATTCATAATAACAATTAATCTCGAGCTGGTGCATCGGATATTAATTCAAGAAGAGATAACAGAGCGGCAGCAATAGGCTGACGGCACTTAGCGAAATTATAATATCTGTCATTACAAAACCTTATACCCAGCAGCTACGAGTCGGTTAGTTTTAAAATATCTAATCGCGAGCTGGTGCATTGGGTCACTCTCAGGCCTTGCCCGGATTCGCCTGAAGTACATACTTACACGTACTTGTCTCCGGAAGTGACAACACACGGGCCGTTCGAACTGGAACTGAAGTATGCAAGTACGCAAGTAAACGAATGTGTGTGCTTCTCGCGTACTTCCAGTTGAAGATACATCGCCAAATTAAAAAGTATATATATTTTGTAGGTTATATTTGATGAAACATTTAATTAATTTGAAAAATTCGTAAAATCATTTTCACTTTATATTTTACTGGTGTTAATAAATTTAAATACGAAATTAATATTGAAACATGTTTATAAGGAAGTTTCAACAAATAAATACATATACATACCGATCGTAACTACAAAATAAAGGTGCAGTTATAAAGTCAATTGCTGTAAATTCATTTGGCAGCAATTGAGTCTTAAAAATGACTAATGTCAGCTAAATGTGTTTTTTCAATAAAATGTATGTGTTGAAAAATAATGTGTGAATAAACCCTGTTCGGTTGGCTGTAAGGGCTGGAATGTAAAGAGGTTAAGCATTTAACCCACCCGGATTCGTGAAGATAACTGAAGTACACAAAATTACAAGTACGCAACTGCTTTGTTGAATATGGACACGGCCTCAGGAAAGGATAGAGTTGCTGTCGCAAGTAGCAGTCGGTCGGTTGGAGAAATTATATCGCGATCTTCTATAGGTCCGACAATGACTGCGACGGTAGACTGTAAATTTTTTGTACATTTACATGAAAACAACTGTATTGCTACAAAATATTGTTCGCAGTAATAACTGGGTACGGATTCTTTCCCGGGAATTTATGGTTTTTGTTGTTCCAGTGCCTCCAATAGTTAAAGTTATATGTTAACCGTTACCTGAATAGCTTCCCCAATATTAACGGCGCACAGTAATAAGAATGATACAACGAAATAAAGACAAATTTTTGTACATTCGATTATATTTTCCATGGTTAAAAAATATATGATATTTGATTGAAAATTTCAATTTAAATTTATTATCTCGAAAAAAAATGTATTTCACATACGCAAAAATAACCTTATCCATGTGTTGTGCAAAAATATACAATATATTTCTTGTAGTGGTATTGCTATTTCTTGGCAAATGGTTCCAAAAGGAATCTTTTGTAAAAGTGCAGAAAGTATTTTTTTTTTCTGTGTGGGTTCGGGACGCCGCTGTCACGCGCTCACGTGGCCAGGTCCACATGGTGGGAGGGGGGGGGGGAGGGTCGTCTCGCACGTCGCCCCGTGATGAGGCGGCGGGCGGGCAGGAAGGCAGGCGCGAAGACAATGGCTTACACGAGACGACGACGCTTCGCCCGGTGTCGGCGCGGGGCCCCCGTTGCCTGGCAACCGCGGCGGGGACGTCACAGCCGGCATAAAGATCTCTCTCTCTCTCTCTCTCTCTCTCTTTCTCCTCCTGCAGATGTTCAATAACTTGCGGGTCAGGGGGAGGTCGTTCGCAGCGCTGATGTGTCTCGTGTACGTCACGGCTGGGTTCACCGGCCCCCTCTCACCCCCCCCCCCCCCCCCATCTAGACCCATCAATGTTGCCCGGATCCACTCTCACCTTCTTCACGGGCAAGCTCCCCAGTGGCGGACCCGACTTCGAGTTCTTTGGGGGGGGGGGGGGGGGTTGTGACCGAAGGGCTGTGCGGTGCTGTGGGATACTTCCTCGGCTCCTTAGAAGGCTACTGATGTGTCGGATCTTATCTCTCGGTATCCGGCATTTGGTGGTAGTAATTTTGCGAATGAGAAAAAAAATTCAAGGAACTGGAAATGTGTATCTAATAATAATCACGGTGCTTCCATCCGCGGCGGATGGCGAGAGCAAAGCCTTCAGTGCCAAACGGAAACTTCATAGTTAACGAGACTGGTTAGTGAATTTTAACAAGATGGGTAGTATTTCAACAAAATTCCTTGTCGAAAATCAGGTCCAAACTCGGTATTTAGTAGTATTTATTCAAGTCTTTTTCGCTTTTATCGGAGCCGTTTCATAATATAGTTTAAATTGTCTGTATGCAATTGGAATGATTCTGGCGGCGGGTGATTCGCGTTCAGAAATGTATTTGAAAACACAACTTTCGTGCATATTTATCACGCTCGGCATTATTTTTTAATAATTCTACGTTAAATTTCGTGTCCTATTGTCATATTATAGGTGTATTTGCAACATGAGAATACACGAATTTGCTCGTTACCGAGTTGCGTACACATTACTGGCGAGTACTAAAAAACTCGCTCGCATTTTTTTTTTGTCCAATGCATTTCTGTAGTCAGGAAAACGAAGTTAAAATAACAAGTATCACCGAAACAAGTTTTATAAAATACTTTAAATATATATATATATATATATATATATATATATATATATATATATATATATATATTGAATTGACTTCTAAGGTTAGATGCGAGTTATGACTTGGATGGAGTACATTATATTTTCTTGTTTTCGCTCCATTATTTTGTTTTTGTTCTGTGGTTATGGGGGGGGGGGGATGGTTTAGCCCCTTTATCCCCTCCCATAGGACCGTCACTGAAGCTCCATGGCATCATTGAGCCCAGGTGCTGCAGCAGGAATCAAACAACTACAACTGCACTCTCGCTAATAGGAACACTTTTTATTGCATTAGGCCCATTCTATAAAGACACAGAAGCGGAGAAGGATCTCACAGAACCGAGTATCTAATACAATGGCATGCATAATGATTATCTCGGCAGTGCCCAGCTCTTCCTTTTACATTACTTCGTTCGACCAATTGAAGCCGAGTATTTTACCGCGGTTGGTAATCATGTTTAATACCTACGTTAAAAAACGGTTTTATAGTTCAAGAATATTTTTTAGTGATATATGATTGCTTGATGACTTATTTTTAGTGAACATAATAATGTGATTACATACCGTTTTATGATATCTGAGCTAAAAATTGGTTCAATTAAATTAATTTTTCGTAATCGTGAAATTCAATCTCATTGGTTGCCTTTTGTTACTTTTCCGTGCATAGTAAAAGCGACAGACGGAAAGTGAAAGGTAACTATCTTGCGGATCCGGACCAATGTTTTCACGTATCCGCGTTATAGTGGAACAGGTCTTATTGCCAAGTGTTGAGTTAATTTGGGAAAGTTCAACAAAATGGTATTTATTCGCGAGACACCATACATTACGAAAAAATTGAAGTTGTTACTTTTTTTTTTAGTCTCTGATTTTTTTTATGATATTTACAAAAAAGGGCAGTGCGATATTTAAATAATATTTTTGGTAATTTAACTGTTCAGCAGTTGGTTTGGTTAGGTAAGTTATATTAAAAATAGTATAAAATTTTGAGGATGTTTTGCAAGGTTAGTTAAGCTACATTGAAAATACAATATTAGCAAATATTTTACAGTATTTTAAATGTCGCTAACTTAACCACCGTCCGCAATATTGAACAGTAAGTATTTGAAATTTGGCTAACCTAACCTAAGCAACCTAAACTACCTGCAAACTACTTGACATAACACAAAGAACTTTTACAGAATTATTAGAAACAATCAAAAAATATATTTTTTTTTTCAGATGCACCCTTCTCGTCGTCAATTAAACTTCTGGTACTAATTTCACATGAGTTGAAACAGGTGTGTATTGCATGATATTGACTGTCAGATTTCAACTCTAGAATGTCCAGATTAGAATCAATACACTATACCTGCGTAACCCCCCCCACCCCCCCTCCTCCAGAAGGAAAAATAAACTTTTAACGCAACTCCTCAAATCTAGACCTCCGTTCGTCCTGTAAATCCTCACGCATGCACAAAGAACTCATTGTTTCCGTTCAAGTACACTGACTTAACTATACATAATTTTATCAAAAATTGTTCCACTTTTCTTTCTCCTCATTTTCATCCAAAAAGAAACATTGTACACAGGGAAAAATGTTCTGTACTTTAACAAAAGATTCCTTTGAAAGTAGCTTAGCATCTGGGTAGTAGCCGTGTCCTTGGCGAATAATTCACCGACGTTTCGGTTGACATTGCAGTCGCCATCATCAGGGAGCAGTTACCTACTGTAGGTAACGGATGATGGCGACTGCAATGTCGACCGAAACGTCGGTGAATTATTCGCCAAGGACACGGCTACAACCCAGAAGCCAAGCTACTTTAGACAATGGCCGTGAAAGCCTGCGAACATGATTCCTTTAAAAAACGTTTTCCAATAAATAGTTTGTAATACTACAAGGAATGTATTGTAACTTAGTACAAAACATGGCTATGGTTATTTTTGGATGTATGGAATACGTTTTTTCTAAATAATGCTGAGATTGTTTAAGAAAATGGGCATATATTTTAAACCGTATTTTATGTTTCATTTTAGAATTAATTTTTTAAAACATGAAAAAGATAATTGAATATTCAACAATTTGAATTAATTTTGTTGTATTATGCTTATTATGTGCGCATTTAAATTTGGAAAGCTATTCAGGTAACGGTTTACAAATAACTTTAACTAAGTATTATAAACAAATAATATATGATTGGGTATGATTCCAAAGGTTACAGAAATTTCTAAAAAATTTTAGATCACATATGTAAAAGAATTTACAAAAAAAAACTGGTGTTGCTGCTGACATTGACAAAAAAAAATTGCCGATGTACTTCTAAAAACAACAACAATTCACCTTTCCTGTGAGAATGAAGATAAACTTATGTGGGCTGAAATAACATAGTTCAAAGTTAATTTTTTTCTTTGTTGTGCTTGTCTAAAGATAGGTTTGAACTCTTGGAATATCACAAATTTATTTAAGATATTTTTAATCGATAGACCTGTACACATCTTCACAGTGTTCTGAGTGATATTGAAGAAACGGATTTGAACCATTTGACGAGCTGCAAATCTTTGCACAATGATGGCAACTGAAAGTTCTCCAGATGAAGCTTTGTCGTTCATAAATATTAATGATAATAAGGACACCTTACCAAACGTTTATGTTACTTTAAAATATCTTCTGATGCCCCCAGTTTTAGTGGGCAGTGGAGAAAGATTTTTTTCCCCCCGAGTTTAAACTTTCAAAATCAATTTTAAGCTAATTTCTATCCCAAAAGAATTTGAGTGGACTGGCAAAAATTGTCGCTGTAAATGACTTAATAAATGAAATGTATACAGATTTGATAATTAATTAATTTTCAAAAATTCAAGCCAGAATTTGTTTTTTTTTTATATTTTTCATAAATATATATGAATATTTGTAATAAAAATATTGGTTTATTGTAACCTGATTTTTGGTTGTATTCATTAACTTATTTATAAGACTACATCTCGAACGACACTATTTATATCACTTTAATTACGTGTATTTTTAGATTCATTTACTTTATCTGAAGATCAGAAAAAGACTATAGGTAATTAATTGACACTAATATTGTAATAAATACTATGAACACAAAAAAATTAATAAAACTAAACGTTAAGATTAAATATATATTATTATATTTTAAAACAAGGATAGAAATAGATTTCAATATCCATAAAATTACTGTGGCAAAATTTAAAGCCCACATTTCCTTATAAAATAAGGAAGAAAGAAGAAAAGTAGATTAATTAGCATCTTCATTAAAAAAACTAAAATAAAAATGGTTATGAAATAGCTTCAAGATTATAATTTTAATACTACTATATCTTCAGCAAATTTGTATAAAAATAACAAATGCGATGCTTCCATGCTGGCATTGTGTCTTCGTGCTTCCTCCAATTGCTTGCGCTCGTTCTTAGAAGTGTTGACTGCTCGCACTATACCACTCATAGCACATATGAGGACACTGAGGAAACCCAATGCAGGCAAAAGCAAAGGTAGAAATCCACCAGTAATCTTCTTATCGAGATTCCGACTTTTTTCCTTGATCTTCCGCAAGCCTGCCTCAGTCTTGCTTGCATTAACCTTGGTCTTGCTAGCACAAAGCATGTCGACCCTTGAGAAAGAAATGAGTGAAAAAATTCGAAGTTCTCTGCCAAAACGTCCCCTCACCAATGTAGATTTAATTGGGTACGCTCGAATACAGAAAATGCTTAATTTCCGAAGCGCGTTCATGCGAGAAAATTTATCTAGCGAGCCAAAAACTCGTGAGTGTGCCATTATTAATTGAGATGCAACGACAGGCCATGGCACACACTGGGTAGCATACATTAAGTCTGTAAAAAAGGCCGTGTACTACGACAGTATCGATAAATTGTGACCCATATCAGAACAACATCGATACTTGTGTGGGACTACGCTGTACTACAATTACGAAACCGAATAGTCGCCTAACAAATAAAACTGTGGCAACACTTTTTAAATAATAAACTATAACATACGTAAGCAATATTGAGAAATAGTCATGTCTATAAACCTTAATTTGACAGTTATAGTCCGGAGCTGCGAGCGGTCCGTTTCCTGCCTCTGGATTTAAAAGGAGAATGGTGTATTGTACTCGTGATTTTCAAACGTATAATGCCATACCGAATATCGATGAAGATAACTGCAAGTGAATGAGCCACCCGAGAAAAAACAGTTTTTTGTTTGTTCTTGCGGAATTTACGACATTGAAAAATCATCAGGGAAAAGTTACCACCTGCATAGAGACTATCAACTGCGCGTAGATACAAATACCCCCCGGAAAAAAATCTAACATGGTGTAAATGTCGACTTTACGAAACCTGGAAGAAACAATGCTAAGATTTAAAATAAAGATTTATGCTGGAGGAATATTGTACGAATCTACACGAGCAGTAAATATATTGGCCGTGAACGTCATACGAATAAAACTGCAATATGCCAAGTGGAACGTATCTAAATGGAAGACTAAACAACATGCTACACGAGTTTTCGCCAATGGTCCAGCCAGGACATAATTTGGTCAATTGTCGCAATGTATCATTTACCTTCCAGTCGTCGTGAAGAGCGCACACGAAGTCGTCGTCAGAATCGTTGACCAGCGAGAATGCTTCGTGAATTTTTGAAACAAATAAATTACACTTAGCCTACACTTGAAGCGATGGGAATCAAGTATGTGACACCGAGCAGTTATAAAAGAAATCGCATTGACGTGCAGAGGACTAGTTCTATACAAGACGTCGGTTGAATTAACACCTTACAGAGTAAAGATTCTTCTCAGTATAGGACAAGTGCCAAATAAATATGGAAGACGAAATTTTCAACATGGAAGACCCGGTAATATTTGATGGCAGCATTACGAAAGTGAAACTGCATGAGTACCAGGCTTTCCTGCTCAGATCGTATGCGCTACCATTGGATGTTTGCATAGCTGTCTAGCACCAAAATATCTGTACTTTGCCTTCGCAGTCATTTCTACGTATAAAAGGTACGCTGACAAAGGCTGATGGCACCGGTCTGACAAAGACGACAATATCCTGCAACGGTAGTCTTCACCTAATCGAGCGCATTACATACATACTCACTGGCGCTGAGGTAGACCAGACGAGAGATGTGGGCATATAATCCACTATGAAAAATTACCTTTCGCTCATGCAGAACGAACTGTCTGCTGTGAAGATGGCCAGCTGGGGCCTCTATGATAAGTACAAGCTACCTGATTATGCCACAGGACAGTTTGAAGTTTGTGTTCCTTTGTCCATGCTTCTTGGATTCACTGAAGACTATAAGCACATTTCCAAACAGGACGTTCGAATAAATTCAAACACCATTGACTGTCGGATCGAGATATCGACGAGCGGAAATATTTTACCAAAAACTTAGGTATGCTCTTTGTCAGATACTTCACGATCGACTTGCATCTTAAAATACCGTACAAATGTAAAATAGTTGTGCGAAATTGTTTCAAATGTTACTGCTTCACTTCAGTATGTACATATGAAGTCTTATCATAGACAAAACATTTGTTTGCTTACTCCACTTTGCACATGTCCAAATTTTTATCAATGACAAATGTTATTATTATTTTGTACTTTTATCAAATAATATAAAATAAAATACTATATTCAGTCACACAACAGCAGTTATTGCATTATTGCACATTAAGATCATAAAACTGAAGAGCTTCAGCAGAAAGATATTTGCACATATCCATCAAATCAGCTTTCTTCTCTTTTTTTATCCCAAGTGGTTGAATATACATAGACTTCAAGTCACTTGTTTTCACAGAAACAGCTGCACGTTTTGAACCCTTTCCTTTTTGAACTTTCTTAATTCAGTGACTATGCCATGGTTGAAGAGCATTATGACTCTTTCTGACGTGAATAAATGTAGGGTCATCAGCATATAACCGAAGCCCCTCTACCTCTGTTATCTTAAGGTTTGGGTCCCTCCACATTGTCTTCGTGAATGGCTCAAAGTTCTTGAAGTATTCTTGGGACATACACATTAAAGTGAATGTATTGTTTGGCCTAGCAGAAGCAAGCACATGGACCCAGTCAAAAGGCACAAATACCTTAGACATTTTCTTCTTCTTCTTCTTCTCAATGAGAGCAAATAGCCTGTCGCAGGGAAGGAAACTGTTGCCGCTTGTTAGGAACTTTTGATCAACTTGTGTGAAGTAGCTTGATGCAATCAATGAGGAAAACATAGTCAGCATTTTCCAGTTGTTGTTCTGACCCACACAGCGGTCAGACCAGACTACTAATTTTCGCTCTTCACCTTCCCTGAGGGGCGTAAAATTTTCTTCAATGTATCGCAAGAAGCATGATGCTATTTCTGTAGATCCACGATTACCAATAGTTTCATGCCAGAACATCATTGTGGCGTTGTTATTTCCAGCATCTTGTATGCAGTAGTTGTAACTAGATAGCTGTATTTGATAAAACATGCATGAATGGTGAAGAGTAGGACAGAACATTACTTACTGTAGATCGGTGCAAATAACTATAAGTTTAGGTGAACATTTTGCTGCTTCTGTATCTTTCTGGAGTTGCCTATAACCTAAAGCAGCTTTCATGTGGTGTATAGTTGTTTCATTGAGTATTATTTGTTTGTCTTCTTCATTCTCTGCTGCACATAACTTAATGTAATATGCATCACAAGTGCTGCATGTATCAGATCTGGGCAGTCCAAATCGAAGTTTAAATTCAGAATAGAATATGTCTGAATAGGTACGTCTGGAAACTGAACTATTGGGATACTGTTCTTGGAAGAGATTATGCATTATTGTGAGGTTCAGATCTTCTGGGAGATATTCTTGTGATGTAGAACTTCTACTGTAATGACTTTCTTGACATGGAAATGATCTGATGTGGTCTCTAATTAGGTTTTTTTATCATTCTGTATTTTGTGTGGCCTGTTGTGATGTTTCCCTCTTTTGTCAGTTAAGTCATGTCGATCAAAACTTGCAATCTCCTTGGAGTTACTTTATAAATGTCGACTACAGTTTTCTGGCATACACGTACTCTGCCATTCTCTGAAGGTAGCCAATAGAATACTGAGCACTTGCGCCGAGATGCACCAGGATGAACAGTAGTATGGTCAGGATTATGGATTTCAATACACTGGTTTAATAGAAGATGTGACTGCCCGTCATAATCCAGAGATCGAAATTTGTGGAACAGTTTTGTTTTATGTCCTGTTGGTAAACTGGAAGCAAAACAGCCTCCCTTCCTTTTGCAAACAGTCCCCTGCAAACAAAAACCATGTCTACATTAACATTTTATATATAACAAAACTGCCACACATCTCATATTAGAAGTAATGCTAGAAATTAGGTACTGTGGTTTTAATCAATCCATCTACATAACAATGAAAAGATTTTAGAGCAAAATTTGAAAACATGTTAGCATAAAACTTAGTTACATGACACAGATTTACCTGTAAAAACCTTTACAATGCCAACATATTTTGTGAACGAAGGTGTTGCTCAAAATTTTAATTGAGTATACCTTATGAACAATACTGCTGCAATAAACATTGACAATTTTTTAAAACAGTCACAAACTGTTTTTTCAAGAGTAAGTACTATTCTTAACCTTATTTTAACATAGTTGGTAATCTAAAGTCGATTTATATCCTAAAACACTTGCAAAAAATTATAACACATATTATAGACATATTAAAATGAAAAACACACTGCTATAACCTTATTACACTCAGCTTACTACAACAATGGAAATAGTATGAACGAAACTAAAGCAAGCTTAACAAGTAAAAAATGTAACGGCATTTTAAATAGTAGTGGTGTGAAAGTATGTACAAATATGGGGAATTACATACTCACTAATAATAATAATTTTCTGAATAGTCTGTGTGTTCTAGAGGATTTTGCCAATTGAATACTGCAACAACAGAACATATGATTTTGACAACTCTTTTGAAAAGTAAACATGTTAATGTTGAGGGATAAACATCTGCAGATTTGTTAAAATGCAGCTTCCGTGCACTCCACCCCAATATTAACTGTATGCCTCAACTCTATATCTACCATATTTCCGTTCTTTTTCTACTGTTAGCACCAAAATGGTAATATATACGAAGAATGTAAAATTCCATCACCACCTATAGACGACAGTAAGGCTAATCGCAAATGTATTGTTAAGTGTCGTCTCATTTTTCGATGTAAAATATGCTGTAAATACAGGATTGTACATTTGCTTGTTATGATTCAAATGCTATGTGTTAACATGGCTCAAAATATTTAGTGTGACCTGCATGTCCCTAACCAGGTACTGTAGGACGAAAATCATTCCCTAGAGCAATATAGGGGAAGAAAACTCAGTGAAGTAAGTGCAAATAAAAGTAAAATTATCAATTAAATGGTAGATTTCATTTCACTCCTTCTTTGTATCCATACAAAATAGTGATAATTCAATAAAAATGATTTAATTTTATTCATAAAAGCAGGGGCGCAACAACTAAATTTCCAAAAGGGGGGGGGGGGGCAATATACCTTTCTATAAAGAATGATCGATCCCCCTTATTGAAGCGGGGGGTCCGGGGGTCCTCCACGGGGAAAATTTGTATTTCAAGGTGGAAAATGGTGCTATTTAAGCAGTTTTATTATCTAAAAATTGATTACACAGCACTTTCTTTGCCCCCATTTGCCCCCACTTCAAGGTTTCAGAGGGAGGGGGGGGGGGCAAAATACCCTTGCCCCCCCCCTGTTGTTGCGCCCCTGAATAAAAGTATGCAAACATTTCATCAATGTTTTGTTATGACGGTATCACGTTAAACTATCGTCCGTAAACCGACTTTACAGACCACCAATTTTTTTTCTACTCTTAAGACTTTGCCTAGGTTGGAAGGAAATGATCCCAAGCGTGTTCCGGCTTTCTTAAGCGAGGCTACTCCAGTAGCTAATCTTTGTTTTATCCTTTACTTTATTCCTTTCTAGACATACTGTGATAAACTGATAAACCATGTTAAGTCCAGTTATATTCGCAGATGCATGGCACTTTCGTCAGAAGCATCCGAACACTTGCAGAGTGCTGAAAACATCTTATGTACCCAAACCTAACATCGAATGGCTTCCTAGACCTGGGCAGCATCGTGATACATCACCAGGGATGACCCGAGCATCACATGTATGTGGTATGAAGACAAGTTTATCATTTACAATGTCTAGGCCTAGAATAACAAGTTATCGAACACCAGGTATTCGTCCACATCTGCAACCTCTGCCGAGAGTCTCTTGTGAAGAAGAAGCCTAAAGGCTCTGTGACCAGTGCTGCTTCGCACCGAACTGCTCTTGGATGGCCTTAGTCCTCACATGCTGCCAAACTTGCCATCGGGATTACTGTCTCTCCTTTATTGGATGGGAAGGAACTCAGCTCAACCTCGCCGATGTATAATTCACATCGATGAAATGTTGATAACACCACTCCACACCCTTGAATACTAAACCATCAAGTGCACCACAGCCTTTTAGAGGACAATATTATGAGGAACAAACACAATATGTTCGGCAATTACATCACCACACCGTATGTGTGAACATGGTCGGACACATGCTGCTTGGGGATGCAGGTAAATGGTGGAATAGCCATGAACATTATACAATACCTGGTAAGAGTTCATAGTAGGTTTTTTGAACCACTTTGGTGACCAACCAAGGATGACAGAACTCACCATCCTTTTATTCGGCAGAAAGAAGCGGATGAAGTTGAAAGTTTCCTGCTCCAAAAA
Organism: Bacillus rossius redtenbacheri; assembly: GCF_032445375.1. Classification (NCBI taxonomy): domain Eukaryota; kingdom Metazoa; phylum Arthropoda; class Insecta; order Phasmatodea; family Bacillidae; genus Bacillus; species Bacillus rossius. The sequence continues at coordinate 72,260,369 of NC_086332.1, forward strand.
AGGAAACTGTTTGATGACTACACCCTGGAGAAAATGTTGAGTTCCTATTTACCTTATTGAAACCTACTTACGACCATTTTAAGCCAACTCCGAGCAGCGAGATTGCCTCAAAAACCCATGCTCAAAATTAAAATAGTGCTACCACTGACCAAATAAAAGAAAGCTTGGATAGAACCAAAGTGTTGGTAATGTTCAAAATCTCACAACCAAAAGACTGTTTGTTGCTTTGCAGAAAACAAGGTGAAAGAAAAAGTCTGAATAAGGAAGGGTCCTGGAGGGAGATAAATGTGTCTACAAATGCTACCTCTAAGTTCAAGGCAAATGCTCTTAGTCCTCAGTCTCAGACAGAAAGTAACCCTACCCAACGTAATACGTGCATACAGAACTAACCACTCCAGAAACTGTAACAAGTCGGTGTGGAACTGAAACAGCAGCCCACTTATGCCCTTATCGACTGCAGTCACCACTAGTTTACGAGTAAGAATGTAATTCATGCAATAAGGAACTCTATGGAGTCCTAATTCCTAACTGTGTAACTGGCCCAAAAAGGAACCATCCTTGCATTACAAGGATAAGCCATGTTACAATGTTTCATTGGAGATGAAGAGATTCAGTTTCCCCATCTAGTCGCAAAGGACCTCCAAGAAGATGTAGTACTTATGAAGGATCAGGTAACACTGCATTTTAAAGGAAAAACAATTAACTTTTGACAAACCTCTCCCCAAGCTCTCACCTGGAGCACCAAAGAAAATGCCAAAACAATTTCTCCGAATGAATTCAATATCCTTTATTATATACAAGAAGCCCAGGAGAACCTACAAATGCATCCTCCTTCTTTCTTGCTGAACCCAGGAGGCCAGAAACCACAGAAAACTTCCCCACGAGATACAGCCGCAAAACTGTTCATTCAAACCAACTCAAGCGGCAGGTTAGTGTCAGGGGAATTAGCAAAGCACTGAAGGTTAAATCACCTATGAATCCATGGTAACAGTGTCAGTGTGTCACATGACACAACCAGAGATTCAACAGCATTCGAAAGCCCTTACAATTCCAAGGAACGTGAGATTGCCCAAAATCTCATAACATTCAACCATGGAGGCAGAAAATGGATCATTCACATGACTTATACTCCAAAAACACCTCAAATGATCTCCAAGAAGACAGTATTGTAGAGTAGCCCTTTCAGAGGCCAGCCCGGGGACCAAAGCCCTGCATGCTGACTTAAGGAAATTATGACGATCCTGGAAATGTCAGCAGAAACCACAAGGGGCAAGGAATAATTACCTAACAAGTCCCTATTACAATGGCCTTGGTCAGCACTCCTACAGAGTGGGAGCAGATGCTGTGTTGCTCCAATCCCTAAAGAAACATGCCTATACCTTGCTTTGTGTGCTGTTATCTACAGGGAATGTAAAATTCCACCAACACCAATAAGTGGTAGTTAAGGGTATTCACGAATAGCCTATTGTACTGTTTTATATAATTACCTATCCTCTATGTAAAATATGCTGTAAATATAGGATAGTACAATTGTTTATGTGTGATATGTTATGTAATACCATTCACAAAATACTGTGTAGTTATTTATTGTGACATACATGTTCTGGGCCAGTGGGAAATCCTTATCTAGATCAATCTAGGGAAAGTAAATTCAGTGGAGTTAACATTGAGTTCATTTGTTTACTTCCTATTTTTCTTTCTTTTCTATTCATGTGCTGGTAGCAACACTCTGTCCCTGGTAGTGACCTCCGGGAAAGTAGCATACTTCCCCTCATTGATAGTAGCTTTCGGGACTGAGACTATCCCTCCCTCTGGATCTTGGGACTGCAGACCTCTTTCTTTACATTTTTATTTGCTCGACAATCTGCGATTAGACGATCTTACAATTAGCTACATCCACGACACTTCAGGGTGGCACACAAAGCCAGAAGATCGTAAATTGGTAAAATACTAGAGGTATGCATAAAATAACCCTTCCTGCGAAGTGTGGTAATGACCAGGTCCCTGCAGTAGGTATAGTATTGGTACTCTCTATACCATATATAATGACCCCTTTACATTAGTTTTAGCATACCTGACGTCGTCCGATCGAAGGCCACCCTAAAGCCCGACCTGCAACCGCCAGTATTCAACCCCGCTAACGGAACGCGCCCCTAGCCATGGCCCACCCGAGTCAGGCGAGCCACCAGCAACCATGGTAGAACCTGGCCCCCTAATAAACAGACCGACATTACAGCCGACCACGTTGCAAAAACAAACACAAAATATTAAACAATATTATGTATAAATTAAAAGTTGATTAACGAAAGTGCGACGTAGGAGTGCCCGGGCACTCACGTGTGTAAATACGTCGATACGTGTGTGAGTGTCCCCCTGGCGGCCTTCTGCATAGATTAGTTAATTAACCATGTGACATAATTATTAACCCCTTGTGTTCGTTATAAACCCCCACCAGAGCAGTCCGGCAAGAGACGAACAGTCGCTGGTGTGACGTATAATTTAGAGGACATAATTCGTAAACATACTAACTCCAATATGTAGAAGGGACGAGTGATGTTAATTTAGCCTTAATAATTAATGTAGGAATTTAGCGCCCTTAAAATCTCTTACTAACGTGTCACATTAGAAACTAACGTAATGAGGTCAACCCTGGCGCGAGGGCCACCGAGCCTCGGCCGGGCGCCATGACATCACGCCAGTACAGCGCGACTCGTGGACCGGGGCGGACGCACGTCCCACGGAGAGACATCATCCATTGTCTGCATTGAACTCACTTCTGGTAATTGTAGTCACTTCCTCGAAACCTCTTTTTACTAATCTCTCCGTGCGTACCCGGTCCAATTTTCGGTCCAGGACTTAATCCGGCCGCATAACTTTTAAAACCCCCTGCACCATACTTGGTCTGCGGGGTAGTTTCAGCATACGGCACGGGCCGCCTCCCGAAGAACAGAACTTTAACTAAAACCAGTCGCTCCGGCGCTGACACCACCCCGTAAGGGAACTTGAGCGAATTTAGCTGCGGTCCGCGCTCCACTACAGTGGACGCGAACACCGCCTCAAGACATTGATATACGGGATTGGCCGCCTCCAATCGCCCTCACCCCTCTTTTGAGTAACCAGGCTCAGAACCGCCTAGTGCCACGCTAATGCGTAATATTTAGTAACTTTGTGCGACGCCTTGAGACTGGAAAGTTTTCTTTTGTAAACTTGTGCGACGCGCCACCGCGTAACATTTAATTAACTTGTGCAACGCACCTTCGCGTAACATTTTTTGTGAACTTGTGCCACGTTGACTTGTCCCAGGCAGAGGGGAGGAGCGGGAGCGGTCCCCGAACAGGGGTCGCTGCCCAAGAGCAGGGGAAGGTCGGGCAGAGGGGAAAAGCAGGAGCGGTCCCCAAGCAGGGGTCGCTGCCCAAGAGCAGGGAGAGATCGGGCAGGGGGGGGGAGGAGAGTGGGAGCGGTCCCCGAGCAGGGGTCGCTGCCCAAGAGCAGGGAGAGGTAGGAAGGAGAAGCGGTCCTCCAGAGAGGTCGCTGCCTAAATAATACTGCTCAAGTATTCTGCAACTTTTAATAGCCCAGAAATTACTGGGGAGAGCTTTTCGCCTGGCTTAGCTCAGCCAGAGTAAATATACAATGTATGTACATATTCATCAGGGAGGGCACATCTGTACCCTTCCTGTGCATACATATTCGAATTACAATGCTCTTTACATTCACTTGTATAATTTAAAGGCTTCTTGATACCACACTGGGTATTTACATATTTGTCCTGAATTAGGCTGGGCAGGTATACAAAGTTTCCTTAATTTACATTCCCCTTTGTCTGCCATCTAGGGGCAGGTGGCGAACTAACTTTCCTCCCCATAGATTATGTAGGATGGGTGGCGCACTTGGGGCTTGTGCTATCATACCAGCCGAGGCCAAACTGGTGGACATGACAATTCGCCCCCCTCCCTCTGTGGCCTTGGCTGGGATCGTTGCACATGCCAGGAGTCAGCACGCTGGGCTTCAGTCCCAGGGCTGGCTCCTCTACACTGGCCACTACACTTCGCGGAGGTTAGTCGGTAGTGGGCTGGTCTGCCCAGCCGTTCCCATGGTCGTAGGGTACTGGAGGTAGTTTTCCTGGTGGAGAGGGGCTAGTAGGTTCCTGGGGTTCGGGGTTTTTGGACAGATCTGGTTTTCCGTCTCCATGGCTGCAGGTGAATCCTGTTCTGGGGAAACCATATTCCTCGGTCTGGAAAAGGCTCTTTCTTCCAGTGGCATCTTGCCTTTGAGAGGGTGCCGCTCAGCGGCTGTCTCCATGACTGCATGGTCGATTTCCCCTTTGGGGTTCCTCCTTTCTGGCGCCACTGAAAACCACTGCCCGAGTTATTTTGACTTAGCTTGGTTGTGGCAGAGCGAAGGGAAGGAGTTTCTTGAGGTCTCTGGTCCCCTTGTGTCAACACAACCATAGGTTGGTCTCTGTGTTGTTCAGTGCAGATTCCAGGATTAGGGTTAACACCACTTTGATTAGGGGCATTCAGGTCACCCACACCTTTGGTGCCCCAGTCAAGAGACCGGCGGGACGTTCGTCCGAAGTGTATAGTTTGATCTTCAAAGTCCAATATCGCCTGCTGCTGCGTGAGCCAATCTTGGCCCAGCACAAGTTCTTCTCGAAGGTCCTTTGCGACTAGACATGGGATCTCCATCTCCACATCGGCTATGCAGCATTGTACCACAGCATTGCCCAGTAAGGTCATGGTGGATCCCTGGGTGGCAAGCTGTGCCATTTGGGGTTGGGAATTAATAGGGGTCCCTATTATCTGCACAACACTCTCGCGCACATAATTAGTGGTGGCGGCTGAGTCGATAAGAGCCTGAATGGGCTGTGAGTCCAGTTGCACCTTGACTCTTGGCAGTTCTTGTTGTGGGTGGTGCTGTACGCACATAAGGCTCGGGGTCGGTCTACCTTCGAGCCGAGCTTGGGAGTTGAGGTCTTCTACCTTCGGTGTAGGGGTAGGGGTAGGGCTCGTTGGCACCACTCTTTCCCTCCAGGGGTCTACTGTGTTGAGGCTGTTCCTTTCAGACTGTTTGCAGCGGAGCACTGGGCAGTCTTGGTGAAAGTGTTGTTCAGGGCAGTGCCAACACTTCGGCAACCTTTTGTTGGGGGTAGCATATTCTTGTACCAGGGTTGGTGGTGAACAAGGTTTACTTGTTACAGTGCCCCTAGTTTCGAGACAGTCTCGCTGCACGGCAGTGGCTCGAACCATAAGTTCGGATAAATTCTCGGGAGGCGGATGCCGTAGAAATGGCCGTAGGTTGGGCCACACCATCTCCAACAAGGTAGGAAGAAATTCATTTGGGTCTCTCCCTGGGTGTAGCCTCTTATAAAGTTTCCTTTTCTGTAGTAAGAAACTTTCGACATCCTCTCCTTCCTTTTTTTTGGTACCATATAATTGGGCAGTAAGCTTTGCCAGTCTTGATTGGTTTCCAAAATGGTTCAGGAAGCCCCCTGTGAACTCTTCCCAGGTGTCATACAGCCCTTCATGGTTATTCCACCATCTAGAGGCTTCCCCAAGTAGTAATGGACCTATCTGGTCCACCCATTCGGTGGGGTGGATTGCATGTGCCCGTAGGGCTTGCTCCCATTGGTGGACAGATTGCACAGGGTCCTTATGATCCTGCCCTCTAAAGGGCCGAGGTACACTTGCAGATCCTGTACTTGAAGGTAAACTGGGATTCACTCTACACTGGGCGCAGGTAAACGACATCCCAGCAAGGTCCAGTGGTGTATCTTCCCAGCCTAGACAGGCGAGATGGTAGTCGCGATGGCAGGCCTGGCAGGTGACGATGACTAGGGCTGTCTCCGGGCAGTTCGGCGCGAAGCAGCGCCGGGGAGCTGGAACTGTTGGCTTCTTTTCTACCAGAAGTTGTCTGCAGGGCTGGCATATGTGGATATATGCCTGTTCACTGACTTGTTCCACGATACCAAGGCCTTGTAGGTGAAACTGGGCATTGCAGCATACACAGGGAATGCTGGGTCCATCCGGTGCACTGCAGCGAGGTGCAGCACAGGATCCAGAAGACATCCTTCAGTTGGGTTGGGCGCCACCAGGTGTTTCCTGCACTCCTGGAAGTGGATGTAGCTCTGGCTGTGCTGATAGCTCTCGTAGAGGCAGGGCGTGGTCCTCAGGTTATCCAAGCTGACTGGCCCCACGTTGGGCGCCAAATTGACTTGTCCCAGGCAGAGGGGAGGAGCGGGAGCGGTCCCCGAACAGGGGTCGCTGCCCAAGAGCAGGGGAAGGTCGGGCAGGGGGGAGAAGCAGGAGCGGTCCCCAAGCAGGGGTCGCTGCCCAAGAGCAGGGAGTGATCGGGCAGGGGGGGGAGGAGAGTGGGAGCGGTCCCCGAGCAGGGGTCGCTGCCCAAGAGCAGGGAGAGGTAGGAAGGAGGAGCGGTCCTCCGGAGAGGTCGCTGCCCAAATAATACTGCTCAAGTTTTTTTTTTTTTTTTTTTTTTTTTTTTTTTTTTTTTTTTTTTACAAAGGGGACTCCCACTGAAGGGAGTCACCCACCAAAAAATCCATCATTTAATAAAAAAGGGCACAAGGTACAATAAAAGAATGGTACATGGGCACAAGGCCTGCAAGGTGACAATAGTCTTTATTCAACAACAAAGCAGAGCTTCCCCGACGAGGTCGTCCTTGATGCTCAGCTACTTATTGATGGGCGAGTTCTTCACGGCTGCTGGGGGGTCCTCAGGGCTCGGATGGTGCCGCGCCGTTGATGGGCCGGCGCGGAACAGCGGAGAGAAGATCATCATGGCGGCGCCGAGGAGGATGGGGTTCCCACAGTGCTACCAGTCGGCGTGGAGGCCCCAGGGTCATCTGTCTGGTCCACCGGCCGCGCCTACGTCGTCCGGCTGTCCTTCGTTAAGTAAGTGGTCGTAACTGAAAAGCGGACGTCGTGGGTGCGGTGCGTCGGGCGGCGGCTCCGCTAGCTGCCGAATGTACGGATTGTCGCTACGTCGGCAACGACGGAGGAAAGTGTCGGTCGTCTGACAGAGCAGGTGGTGGAGGTGCGGAAGTCCCGTCCTGTCCAACAGTGTCTGGCGGAGCGTGGCGCGAGGGAGGCCGAGGAGAAGGCGGGCACCAAGAAAATATGAGCACGTGACAGGTCGAAGGTTGGAACGAGATGAGTGAACCCAGACCGGGCAGGCGTAGATGAAATGTGAGATGACATATGAGCGATATGCGGTGAGGCGAACTGGGAGCGGAACGGCAGAGGACGGCCTGAGTACGGTGGCCAGCTGGGCCAAGATGGCGCGGGACTTGGTGCGGACGGATTCCAGGTGTGGAAGAAAAGTGAACGAACGATCGAGGGTGACCCCGAGATAGCGGAGGGTGGGCGACCAAGGGACGACTACGGTGGAGATGCGGGGGGGGGCGGTCCTGGTGAGGATGAAGACGGGAGAAAATGATAGAGCGTGATTTGGAGTGATTCAAGCCAATTCCGTGCGCAAGGAACTGGGCGTTGAGTGAGGTGAGTCCGCGGGCAAGGCGGTCGCCGAGCAGCCGCTCGGAGACGGAGGAGGCGAGGAGACAGGTATCGTCGGCGTACTGCACCAGGTAGGTCCCAGGCGGGGGCTGCAAGTCGGAAATGTGGAGGGCGAACAGGAGAGGCGAGAGAATGGCGCCCTGGGGGACGCCGGCGAGAATGGGCCGGGGTGCGGAAAGCGTCCCCTCTACTCGAACCCGGAAGGAGCGACCCCCCAGGAACGAGCAGAGGAGACGGACCAGGTGCGGCGGAAGACCGATGGCGGAGAGGCGAGAGATGAGTTGGGAATGCGGAACGGAGTCGAATGCACGGGCCAGGTCCAAGAGCACCATGCCCGTGTGTTGCCGCCTGGCGAACCCCTGCACCACCAGGAGTTCCACACGAGCAATGGCGTGGGTGGTGGAATGACGGGGGCGGAAACCGAACTGGTGATGGGGGAGCAGGTGAAGGGTGTTGACTTGAAGAAGAAGGCGCCGGTGGATGACTCTCTCTGCGATCTTGGAGAGGATGGGGAGAAGAGAGATAGGACGGTAGGAGGAAGGTAAGGATGAAGGCTTGCCGGGCTTGGGGATGGGCGAGACGATGGCGAGTTTCCAAGGAGACGGAAAATGGCAGAGGATGAACATGGCGTTAATGATGCGAATGAGAAAAACAGTGGCTTTACGGGGAAGATGGCGCAGAACGGGGGCGGGAATGGAGTCGGAGCCGGGGGCCGAACGAAACTTGAGATGGGAGAGCAGAGAGGTGACTTCAGAAGGCGTGGCAAGCGGGAAGGGCAGGACATCAGGGAGGAGGGGGAGAGTGACGTGACGGGACAAGGGGGAAGGAGCATCATCATCGTCCGAGGACTCCGACGACAGGGTGGGGTGGGGGGCGGAGGCGAAGGTGGTGGCGAGGTAGGCGGCGACCGCCTCGGTCCGCTCCGAAGCCGTCTCCGCCACCCCGACAGGAAGAGTGAGGGGAGGGATGGAGGTGGGGACGGAACGAAGGCGACGGACGTAAGACCACAGAGAGCCAGAGGTAGCGGTGAGGGAGCCGAGGCGCCGCGCCTCCAGTCGGGCCCTCCACCCCGCGATCAACCGGCGGCACCACCCCCGGAGCACCAGGTAAACTCGGCGATGCAGCGGGGAGCGGCTCGCCTGCCAGCGACCACGGAAGCGGTTGCGCAAGGACACGGCGTCACGGAGATACGGCGGGAAGGGGACGATGAGAGGGCGCGGAGGCGCGAGCGGAATGTGAGAAGAAGCGGCCGTTGAGATGGCGTCGGAAAAGTAGAGGACTCGGTCGTCGAGTTGAGCAGGAGTGGCGAAGGGAAGCGTGAGGTCCAGAGCAGCGGAGAGTGAATCCTGGAAGCCATACCAGTCGGCGTGGATGAAGTCGTACCGGGGGAGGTGAGGGTTGGTGTGAGGAAAGAAGTGGAGCGAGCCGAGGACAGGCAAGTGGTCGGAAGTACCGGCGGTGATGGTGCGAAGGTGAGAAATGACGGGAAGGGGTGATGAGAGAGCGAGGTCGATGACACTGGGGCGGCGATGGCGCTGGGCCGGATAGAAGGTCGGTGTGGGTGGTGCGTGAAGAGAAAGGTGAGTACGCCGGAGGAATTGACGGAGGGAGCTGCCCCGCCGGTTCGCGGCAGCGCAGCCCCAAAAAGGATGGGTCGCATTGTAGTCCCCGGCCAGCACGACGTGGGCGTCGAGCCGTCCGAGGGCCACAATGTCGTCGGTAGGGAAGGGGAATTGGGGCGGGAGATAGAGGGAGACCAAAGTCAGGGAGTACGGAAAACCGTGCAAACGCACGGCGACAGCCTCGGCCGCGGGGGAAGACGGAACGAGACGACGATGGTGGGACAAGGTAGCGCGGACGAGTAACGCCACTCCTCCGCCCCGACCATCACGATCGGCGCGGTGAACGGCGTACCCCGGAATATGGAGAGATGTGGGGGGGTCGAGCCAGGTTTCTGCGAGGAACACGACATCGGGAGAATGCACCCGGAGAAGGTGGAGAAGATCGTGGAGTTTGGGAGGAAGGGAGAAGGTGTTCCAGATAAGGATACTAAGGGGTGGGGCGTGATTCATCAAAGAAATGGAGGAGGGCTTGGAGGAGCACCTCAAATTTCTCCGATGGGGTCTGGGCACGGGAAAGCGCTGTCAGGACCTGGCGGATGAGTGGCAGGTAGTGGCGGATGAGCGTGATGAGTTCCCTCAACATGGATGTCAGCGAAGTGTCGTCTGAGTCGGCATCGGCGGGGCGAGTGGAAGTGGATGACGTGGCGGGTGGCCTCTGTGAAGAGGATGAGGGGAGGTGAGCAAGAGGTGGTGCCCGGGAAGAGGAGGAAGGCGGGTCGTGGCCCTGCCAAGCAGGAGTCCGCAGGGCCGGGAAAGTCCGAACGTCAGAAGGGAGCGGAGCAGACGGGCGCGGAGCGTCGGTCGTCATCGTCGGGTCAGCAGGTCGCGGCGGGTGTCGTCGGATGTATGCCTGTATGACACGGCAGTCCGTCGAGGTAGCAAAGTGCGGCCCGTCGCAATTGACACACTTTTTAGTCGTAGAGGTGCAGTCTCGCGACCAGTGGTGCCCAGCGCATTTGAAACACCTGGGGTCCCGCTCGCAGCGTGTCGATGGATGTCCGGTGGACTGGCACCGATAGCACTGGGGTACCCTCCCAGAGCCCCGGTAGCGCTCTACGGTCACCACCCAGCAGCCTAGCGTCTTCAGTTTGAGGAACCGCGTCGCCTCCCCTAGTCCGTTGGTGCAGACGAGGAAGGGCCGGGTTGTTGAGTCGGCGGAGGTGCGGAGCGGCAAGACGGTGCCCACCGGGAGGCCGAGGTCCAGGAGAGCCTCCTTGACCTCGTCCGCGGTGGTGGAGGAGGGCAGGCGCTTGACCACAACACGGTCGGTGCGCTCGTCGGGACGCAGGTGGGTGTAGGGCTGGTAGCCATGTCTCTTGAGGTGGTCGTAGAGGAACTGATGGTCGTGAGGATTAGCAGTGTAGAAAGACGTACGATCGTTAATGGAGGTGGCGGTGAGTGGACCGGTGAGCAAGGACTGCAAGTGTTTGATGTGGAGGAAGGGTTGAGCGGTCGGCGAGGAGCGAATGCCAATGGGTGGCATGCGAGGCGGCTTAGGTGCAGACGGAGCAGAGGTGGCCGGCCGCTGAGACGTGGATGGCTGAGGTTGCGGAGGGGAGACAGATGTAGAAGGTTGAGGCTGGGGCGGCGCGGCAACAGTCTTATGTCTCTTCGGGTGCTGGGTACGATGAGGCTTGGCGGTGAGAGGAGGAGCAGATGATGCGGCGTCGTCGATGTCAGAGTCAGGCAAGGAGGATAAGGATCCGTAGCGGTTTTCCACTGGGACGGCGTCATCCGAAGAGAGCACGTCGCGGAGAGGCCGCTTGGTGGTCTTCCGAGGCTTCACGAACCCAAAGTCGTCGTCTGAAGTAGCTGGAGCGGCGGTGTCCATGGGGTCCACAGGCGCGTCAACGACGAGAACGGGTAAGGAGGGAGCGGCAGTCACGATGGGCGAGGTGATAGAGGCAGTGGTGGTGGTAGTGGTGTAGACGGACAGAGTAGGAGACGAGGTAGCAGTCGGAATAGTGGACAGGTCGATGCCGGCGAGGTGTTTCGAGTCGCTGACCTTGATGTTGGCGCTCTGGGGGCGGACCCCCGCCGGTGCCGAGGGCGAAGGCAGAGCCCCCCCCCCCGACGCGGAAGAGGCCGCCACACCAGGCGCGGTCAGCTTCGTCGTCGATGGTTGCGAAGATGCAGTTGCTTTCGCTGGTCGTCCATAAGGGTTCGTCGGCGTTGGTCGGTCGGTCAACATGGTGGCTTCGGCCGAAGGCCTCGGACCGAGATCGTCTCCGCCCAGGTTCGGCGTCGTCGGGTGGGGATCCATTCCAGATCCCCCCCTCGACCTCCCCTATAGGCTACGATTCGGTAGCACACAGCACTCACAAGAAGAGGATCTAGGTGCTAAGAGCTAGATCTACGACAAGAGCACTCCTGGTGGTCGACTCAGGAACTTGCAGCAGCAAGTCTCGGCAGCTCGCTAAAATCGCTGAAAGGAAATCAGTTAGTATAAAGCCGAAAGTGCACTGATTTGCTTCAAATAGCTTGCAAAAATTCCCCTGAACAATTCTATGCCTTTGAAGGGAAACCAGCGCACTCCATCTACCCAGAAATTACTGGGAAGAGCTTTTCGCCTGGCTTAGCTCAGCCAGAGTAAATATACAATGTATGTACATATTCATCAGGGAGGGCACATCTGTACCCTTCCTGTGCATACATATTCGAATTACAATGCTCTTTACATTCACTTGTATAATTTAAAGGCTTATTGATACCACACTGGGTATTTACATATTTGTCCTGAATTAGGCTGGGCAGGTATACAAAGTTTCCTTAATTTACATTCCCCTTTGTCTGCCATCTAGGAGCGGGTGGCGAACTAACTTTCCTCCCCATAGATTATGTAGGATGGGTGGCGCACTTGGGGCTTGTGCTATCATACCAGCCGAGGCCAAACTGGTGGACATGACGTCTTATTACGTAACTTTAAGACTAACTTTGTGTAATTGTGTAGCTTCTGTATTGTGTGACGTCACCCTCTGTACGACGTGGCGTGTAATCAACGGTATTACACCCAACCCACAGTCGCATGAATAAACGACGCACGTCATTTGTTGCATCACTTCAGAGTCTGATTAATTAACCATACGACTCCCAAACACCGCCAAGTAGGGAATTCCTCATAACCCACGCAACACCGCCGACGGTCCTAGTGGGCCACGCAGGGCAACCGACCCCACGACCCACTTATCGACTAGAAACAGAGCTAGTCTGGCGCCCACCCGGAAACACTACACCGACAACAGCCATTCCCGCTAGGAGCTGCACTGGGACTCGAGCCCGAGACCCCGGACGACGGCATACCATATTTACTCTTGCCTATAACTAACTGGACTCATATGAGTTATCAACATAAATATAATTTTGAAAATTATATTTGCTGTTAAATAAGGACTATATTAGAAATTTGTCATGTCCACCAGTTTGGCCTCGGCTGGTATGATAGCACAAGCCCCAAGTGCGCCACCCCTCCTACACAATCTATGGGCAGGAAATTTAGTTCGCCACCCGCCCCTAGATGGCAGACAAAGGGGAATGTAAATTAAGGTAACTTTGTCTACCTGCCCAGCCTAATTCAGGACAAATATGTAAATATATAGTGTTGTGACAAGAAACCTGTTAATGATACAAGTGAATGTAAAGAGTATTGTAATTCGAATATGTATGCACAGGAAGGGTACAGATGTGCCCTCCCTACTGAATATGTACATACATTGTATATTTACCCTGGCTGAGCTAAGCCAGGCAGAAAGCTCTCCCCAGTAATTCTAGGTAAATAAAAGTGGCAAAAATACTTGAGCAGTATTATGTAGACAGCGACCTCTCTGGAGGACTGCTCTTCCTTCCTACCTCTCCCTGTTCCTGGGCAGCGACCCTACTCTCTCCCTGCTCCTGGGCAGCGACCCTACTCGGGGACCGCTCCTGCTCTCTCCCTGCTCCTGGGCAGCGACCCTACTCGGGGACCGCTCCTGCTCTCTCCCTGCTCCTGGGCAGCGACCCTTGCTTGGGGACCGCTCCCGCTCTTCTCCTCTCTGCCTGGGACAAGTCAAATTACTAAAATTCCAACAGTTGTACATTATCATATGCCACTGCTGAGAAGGTTTGACCTACCTACCTAATCTAGTACTCTTAGCAGTCGTCTCCATCTCAGACTCCAAAGCATAATTTCTCTGCATTCTACCCGTGACCTTAGGTTAGGATCGCTTGCTAGTGATCTAAGCTGTTCACAGTATAAATCCAGTAGAAATTGATGCAACCTAGGCCACTTTTCCTTTAATACTGATAGTGCCAAGACTCCTGGAAATAGAAAACAATTTGGAAAAACAATTTATCCATTGACGATCTCTACTTCGGAATGCTAGTTAACAGGTTTGGTAGGATAAATATAATGTCTACTTTGGTTAATGAACTAATCGTCAAATTTCAGTTCTGAAGAAATTGGAATGCTATATTTTTTGTTGAAATAAATAGTATATTCGGGTAATGTTTACTATATATATACATTATTTCACGCCATCTTTTGCAACTGATTTCATGGCCAGACCATCTACTCTCTAATAGCTTCAGCAGGAAGTACAGCTTCCAATTCAGATGTTAAAATATATTTACTCAATCATCGATAAGCAGCTGCAGCATATAAAGGAAAGCTCCTTAGTAATCTTGAGATATAAACGGAAGTAGTACTCAACAGGCTTTCTTTACAACACCCCTATTAAGTAAAAATGTATTGAATTCCATTCGATGTATCGAAATTTAAATTTGATCAACATTTATATTTCTTGAAATTTTGTATCTTTTATCTATGCTGTAAATACGAAATAGCATATTATTAAAAGCTCTTTAATGTGAATAATCCTGAATGAAATGTTTACTAAGAATAATAATTGCACACAAATAAACTTAAACTTAGTACGATTGTTTGCCGAAAATGAGATCAGATCCACATCTTCCGCGCAACATGAGCGAAGTGTGTCGATTGTGTTTGTCGAGTGATGATGAGACTTTACCAATATTTGGCGAGGATCAGGCATCCTTGCACCGGACACCGCTTCCCTTTCGAATACTGGCTTGCGTGTCTGTTGAGGTCAGTTAATCATTTTATTTTACGTAAGTTTAAAGTTTAGATTTAAAAAAAAAATTTTCTGTGGTTCCATTCAAACTATTTTATCTCCTATCCTCAAATGTAAATAGTAATAATTTACACATTATAGGTTAGTTTTGTGCAGTCATTGATTAGTTTTTGAGGTTAGGTAGTGTATTGACGAAATTATTTTTAGTTGGTTATAGTGCATACCATTCAAAGGTAGTCAAAATGTATTATTTATTATGTACAAATGCATTTTAAGCTTATAAGTTTAAATTTAAACATTGTTTATTTTTTTTAATATTTCCTTTGCCACACATAGTCTATGCTTTTGGTCGAAGGGATGCATATAAATTAAAAAAAAAAAAAAAAAATTAAAAAAAAAAAATGTACGTGGAGTTAACGTGCAACACAAGTGAAACTTCTTGCTTATTAGGAATAAATATAAATTATTGGTATTTTTTTACATCAACTAAGAGATACCTAATTGAGAATAGTAAGTATGCTGGTATAATCTCAAATGAAAAAATGCCTTTTTCCGTTCCCTGTACTTTTGTAATCGTTCACTGGAACTTTTTGATGAATCTTGTGGCGGTTTATTTCCACGTTGTCATTGATAATATCAATCAATCAAATTATCTACTGCCTTTTTATTATTTTTAGGCAGGATATTAAATCATGCTCAAGCTGAATAAAATGAAAGAACAAAGAAAAAAAAAAAAAACACTCCAATTGAACATAATTTACACTTATAAAGCTGACCTCTTAAGGCTAACATCATTTTAAAATTTTCAATCACACATTCACATAAATATAAATTATTCTTATAAAGTTAGCCTAATTGCAAAATTCAAAACCTCTTTTACACACAAAATATGAATCGTAGCTACTTTAAATAAAATAAAAGTAGTAGCATCAACCACTAACCGTTACGAAAATTGAAGAGTAAACAAACACAACAGCATTACAAGAATTCCGTAGCATCATTGCTGCGTCATTTCAACTACCTCTCCCCTGCTGTCTCCCATCTGGCTGTTACGGTACAACTATCATATAGTATGCAATGCTACGTACCTATCCCCCCTTTTTTCATCTTCCCATTCGACAGCTAGTGCATGCGTTGGAGTGGCGTTGCCGCCACTGATGCACATTCCTGCTCTACCGATTCCCCCACCACATACTTAACTATTCCCCGTATGCGATCAGAATTTTCGTAACCCTCAAAAATTGTAGCCCCTCAGCAAAGAAGTTTCACTTCAAAAATCTATCTAAAATAATAAGTTTAAACATTGAAACATTAGTTAATGGAGCGAATGTTTTTGGGTGTACTATAAGAGCATTCACAGTCATATATCAGAAGGAGACCTAGTTTGTGCAATTTTTTGCTAGTTATAAAAATTGTATGGTAAATATTTAGTACAGGGGCGCATGAAAAAAATGGCAAACAAATAATTTAAAATGCATTTTTTATTTCCTTACCTTTTTCGTAATCACTGTGTAAAACAGCATTGTCATATTTCTATTATTTCATTAGCTATGGCAGAATTATTTTACAGTTACGTATATACATACAAGAATATGATTTTCGGCATGTTTAATTCTTGGAAAATAATTTGCATATCCTTTGAAATCCGAAAACACATTTTATTTTGGTTCCTAATATTTTTGTTACCATTATACAAAATGTAGGTAATGTAGATACTGTATGTAGTTTACAGTTTTATCGAATGGCTAAATACACTTTTGAAACAAATTGTACTGTTTACTAGTTGAAAGAGGTGCTGTGGTTGAGTGGGGCAACTGGGGTTAAATTCGGGCAGGGTCAATCCCGAAATTTTCGCAAGTAGGAAACATAGCAGACGTTGCCATTGCCTGTGAGTTTTCAGTTTCCCCCACCAAGTATTCCGTGACTGCTCCGTAGTGATCTCATCTCACCTCTCATATTGTTCCAGGCTGTCCCTTGGGTAGAGCCACCGGCTTTTCTTAGTGTCAGCCCCATTCCATCCATGTATACGCTGACCCAAGCAGTAAACTACATGTCGATTTTCATTTTGACTAGTTGGAAGCAATTATGCCAACTGTACTGACCTTTGTTATGTTAACTTGAAATTTTTTAATATGTTTCACTTATTTATTTTAATTTATGTTTCATAATACTTTGTATTTTGCGAAAAACAAAGTTATCACTTCAAGTGGGATGCTTTGACTACATTTCAAACTGTCCCTTTTTATATTTAAAATATAGGCCTAGTGATGAAAATTTTCTTCGCTGAGACTTTTCCATGAGAGATTTCTCTGATCCTGTTGTCGCCACTCATGCATGCAATTTGATCAGTGGTCCCCAGAGATCCTTAGAAACATAGCGTAGCTGGGTCTGTTTCCAAACGATAGGAATTTTTAGTGTCAGTATTTAATGGCCGGGGCTAAGACTGTTATCCACCCTAATTAGTTTTCCATTTTAAGTAAACATTCTTTAATATATCACTTTCGTGAATACAAATGAACTTACAAAAACAAAGACCTGCATGAACTAAGCACTGTATAATATTATTTTAGATAAAGAAATTTTGTGTTTCAGGAAACATTGGCTAATAAACATATTATTATTGGGCACTTTTTATTAATTTCAGTATAGGCCTAATTAATTATATATATTTTTGGTACAAATAGCAACATTTTTTTTTCTATTTTCCATGACACAAATGACAATAACTTGTAAACCTAATTCACAGTATTCAACAGGATGCTACTGGTACACTAATATAAACAGTCTACTGGACAATACATTGTTTCTCACATAAAAAAAATTTTGCATTTACAGAACCATCAAAGAAATTAATAGTACCTATTTGTAAAAAAAAGAAAAACATTTTTCTACAATTTTTTTTTGGGAAAAACAGCTTTCTTTAAGAAATAACCAATAGATATTTATTTTCTAAAGCATTGGGCAACTCACACAATTTAAAAGCTATTTTTAGTATAGGCCTACATAAAACGTAGAGACAAAGATTTTTCTTCTCAAGCATTTAGGATTTTATACCAGAGCAAGCCCTCAACATGGAAAACACGAATGATTGGTAGATTATATTATCTTTATAGTCTCTTTGAAGTCTGCGGAAGAAATTTTTCAAAACATTAACTATACATTTAGGTTTCATGAAATGGCCCATGAAATTCAGCAAACATATATTAAAATTTAGATAAGTGTCTGTGTGAAATAAGAGTGAGTTCACATTATAGGCCTACCAGATACTTGATAAGATGTTTGGAAGAATTTTGGGTATATATTTTAAAAATCATATTTCTCAGGAATTTACGCTCATTGAGGGTTGTGCTCACCATCATCATCATCATCATCATCATCATCATCATCATCATCATCATCATCATCTTCATCATCATCATCAACACAACTATAATCTGCTGTTTTCAGGTCAGTTGGGTAAATTTCTTCCATCTCATATTGTCTTTCCACCACTCTCCCATGTTCTATCTCTACCTCTGATCTGCACTCCCTCAATCATGTAGTCTTCCCATCTCTTTCCTGGTGTACCTTGCAGCCTTCTTTGCATTATCCTTGTTTTTAGTTTAGCCATTTAAAGTCTTGTAACTCCTGTACTGTAAGCCCTTAAACTTCATCAAATAGAGGTTACCACTGAAAAGACCTGTAAGTGTCAGCTTTGCCACAATTATTTAAGCTACTGACAGCCTTGTAAGCAGGCTAAAATATAAAAACTTGCCAGGAAATTTGTATAAAGTTATGAAAGTTGGAAACCAGTACCTACCTATCTACCTACCATTTTTTTTTGTGGCCATATGATTCATTATATCCATTTTATGTTAGGACACCATTCATGTTTCTGTGTAATATCACATTTACTTGTGTAATAAGCTGTGTGTTTGAGGCCTATTTATTGGTATGCATGAAAATGAAAAATATAGATTGAAATTACCTACTTTCGTTTTCACAAAACTTACAATATTTCCAACCATCTTTGGAAGGATTTTATATTCTTAATTTCATTTGAAATGAGATATCTTCTGCCTATCATAAAAGTAGTCATGTTTCACATAACAGTTACATAGTCTTTCTTTGGCAGTGGACTGGCTTAGGATACTTGAATGCATTATAAAATTCATCTGTGATGAAAGCTTACACAGTGTTGTCAGGAGTGTTGCTGCAGGGTTAATTGGTAACAATTATGGAGCTCTTGGTTCCATCTTAAGAGATGGAAACTTATCAGTTGGTGGTTTTTAGTCAGCTCAGTTATGGATAATTTTTATTGAGAATGGTCATTGAAATATATTCTCTGGGGAAAAAAAATTCCTTCCTTTTGCAATTTTCCCATTGTGATGTATTTTTGTAATAATTAAGGATTGAAGATTTGCCAAAATGGATTAAAGGAGTTTCAGGGATTCCATTTGAATGTAATGATGTGTATTTGAATGCTAATTGCATTTGAAGCTTTGGCCCAGTGATCCATCTCCTGAGACACCAACACAATATAATATGACTTAGTTTATATTAGTACTACACGTCAATGTAGGCATTGAAAAAATTTATATGAAACTGAACAGACATATTCTTAGGCATATCCTATGGAATTTAATGTGAGTCTCATCTTGTAGATACTTCATTTCTCCATTTAGATAAGTGGCAGTTTCTGAAATTGGTAGTGTTTTACAAAGCTGCCTCTTTTTTAGTTTGTTATTTTTAGATTTTTTTCCATTGAATTTATGAATGATGAGGGCCTGTTGTATAGTGATATTTTTAATTCTTCACACATTATATGCCATGCTACAATTTTCTGATCTGATTCATGGTGACACATATCTGTTCTGACTGGACTATGTGTGAAAAGTTTGTATTAAAACACAAAGTATATGGCTTGCTTTGTGGAATATACACATGATAGGTATGTTGGTCTTCATAAATTTAGTTTCTTTAATAGTTACATCCTAGGATGAGAAGCTTTAAATTAATTTTTTGGCATACATAGATAGTAATAGCTTTTATAACTAGAAATTTGTGTCGGGAATAACCATCACTGAAAATATTCCAGCATCTGATGTGTCATTGACCCACTCTTCTAAAGGTGTAGTTGTATTCTCTCACCTGAGCTCCCAGTTCAAACTGCCCAGCCTGGAACTGACAGTTGGGATTGAATTGAGGCCCACGGCACACACAATCAGTCCAGGTGCTCAGTACGTACCGAACAGTCCAAACTGACAGTTTGGACTAAACTGAAGCCTTCCCTACTCACAATCAGTCTTGTGGTTGCTGTTGCTGTTGGATGTGTCATTTCATTGTACAATATGGAAGAAACTTTGGATGTTGCAATTGCAGTTGCGCTTTTAGTTATAACAAAGGAAAAAAAATAACATAGTACCTAACCAGAAATTATAGACTAATAATTTGGACTGGCGAGAGACTGTTTCCATACACAGCAGTTTGGACTGAGTGTTCTCGAGCCCACAGTCCAATTTTATGGGAAGCCATCAGTTCGCCAGTCCATTAGTTCCGATTGATCAGTCCACCATCATTGCTCACACACGACAGTTCTGACTGATGAGTCCAAACTGACAGTTCGGATTGATTGTGTAAAAAAAGGGGGGGGGGGTTAATTTCTTCTTTCCAACTGTTGTTTATTAAAGCTTCACATACTTTTGGCTTTTGCACTTAATGTTCTTATTAATCGGTTTTCTAAAATAAGTAAAACAGATTTTATAATTTTGTTATTATTTGGAAGTTCCATATCTAGGAGTAGTGTGTTAAGTACCTATATTACCTGTAGATTGATTGTCACTTTTTCATCTTGTTAGTTATGATATCAAAGTATTAATTAGGCTCGTAAGTGCTAGTTATTAACTTAATGCAATAAGAGTTGCTGCAGAAGAATGTTTTTCCTGGTGCACGAAGTACTGAGCTTTACTTAATAAAGGTATGTAAACTACCTTATATCTATCTATCGTACATAAGTAACTCATTTATAGACACAGTTGTATTCAAAATAGGCAGTTTACAAACTTAGTGCTTTTCCATTGCACTTGTCATATGATGCCCTTTTTAGGTTGTCTGATACCTACTTTGGGTTATTACAGTACAGCAATGTCTTTTTTTATGCTTTTTGTGTGTGTCTTGGATACTGCAGCACTAGCTGCCAAGCTGCCAGCCTCACACACATAGCATTCTTAAGCAACTAACTTTCTGGATTGTCTCTTTATTTTTCTGAATGTCTTCTAAGCACCCTGAATTTTTTGGATGGCTTTACCTCAAAGTATACTTAGTACTCCCTCCTAACGGATAATACATCTCCAGTCTTGGAGCTGGTTTTTTTTTTTTTTTTTTAAATTCTGGTATGTGGACCAATGCTGCCAAACTTGGCAAAGAGAGTCTCCCATAATTGGTGCACCTGTAGGTGGTAGCAACACTTTGAGTGCTGATGTTAAAGTTCCTGTGGCTGGTCGTTAACTTGTCGAGCTGGATGAACAGTTTTATTTTTCCGCTCCATATGAGCTACTCCAATCGTGTTCTGTGGAGGTCAAGACCACATGTCCTTTTATGCTCCATCCATAGGGAAGACTCTGAAAATGATATAATCATGGTCCAATGACACATGTAGCTACATCAAATCCCCCATTTTCACTTCCTAAGAGGTGGTTGACAGATTTTCTTCAATCACACCTCAGCCCCAAGACTTTCCTTCCAACAACTTGAAATATTTTGGTTTGGCCCTTCATTAAGTTTGGCAGGGGATGTGTTTTCTTGTGATACCTACAGCATTTTGTATGCCATCCTTTGGTCTAGCTTGGCATGTAGGGATATTGACACCCTCTGTTGAAAGTGTGTGCTCTCAAATAGAATAATTTTTTTCAAGTTTTTAGCCTTGTACCTCAATGATAAATTAGTTTGCTTGTAATGTGTTGGCTGTTGGTACATTTGGTCATTCAATATTACTTTTACTGGTTGAAAATATTTGATATTGATTTTCTGTGCAGTGTGCTGTAGTCTGTGGAGGCTCTTTTTGGTAAGCTACTGGTCAGAAGAAATATAGTGTAGTATGTAACTTTTGCTTAGTCTGATTCACTTGCTGTGTGTCTGCCCTCAGTTTGCCCACATAATTACGAACCTCATGTGTGAGTTCATGGTATACACTCCCTCTTCTCATCTGACTTCTTTATAAGTCAAATTTTCTGATTGTCTGTTTTTTGTTCACTACTTATTTTCTTGCATCTTTTCCTGGTACACTTTCACACTGTGGTAGGTCTTTTCATACTGTTTGAATGTATTTCCTGTTTCTGAAAATCATCCACACTACATGCAACTTTGCATCTTTGTATTTACCTTTTCTTGTCAGAATTTATCATCTAAACCTACATATACAGAATGTAAGGTAGATTCTATTATCCTCAATTTTCACACACACTACTTTTAAATACTGGGGGTGAATTTATGTTAATACATTATGGTTATAAAAACCTAGTTGCAGTAGGTGTTAAAAGAAATTTATTTATATATTAAAATAAATACCACATAGGTCTATATGTTGTGTGCTTTTTTTTTACCTGATCCAAAATTGATAGATTTTGGGTCAATAGAAAGTACTTATATCTTTAGTTTGACTAAAATGTGGACACTATTTTAGTTGTGTTTTTCATTTGCTTTTAATATTAAAACATGGGTAAATTGCAGACTTATAATGTTTGTTTTATACATTAACACAAACACTGGGTTTGATAGCCAACTTGTGATGCATTGTACGGTTGTACTCAGCACCCTTTATTTCGTCAGTCTCTGTTCAACGTACATGCTCATTTTTTTTTAATCATGTATCTGTTAGATTATTACCATAATACGCAGTGATGAGAATATATTGTATCAGTCCACATACTTCAGTTCTTTATTAAAACACATTTCACATAACGCTCCTCACATACATTTTTTCAGAAGAAGCACCCACAATGTAAGTACCAACAGTACAACCCAAATTCATTGTTCCCAACACCTGTTTAATAAACTTCTTACAAAATAAAATCAACATGGCAGCACATTCTAACACTTCCCCTTGTTGCCTGTTTGTTTTATTTATTATGAACACCCAGCAAATTTGAAAATGTGCTGGTCTTTGGACCTGCTAAATCTTTGGTTAATAAGTCTGATATATTTTCACCAGATGGAACATACTTAAGAATAACAATATCATCATTTATGTATTCTCTTATTTTGTGATACATTACTTTAAAGTTCTTTGTTCTTTCTGCTACCCTTTTAGTTTCAGCTATTTGTTTAGCAGACTGATTGTCCACATACAAAACATATGACCCATCAGTATACAGTCCCATACCTAATTCATACAGAAATTCTTTCATCCACACCAACTCTTTTAATGCCTCGAACATAGCTATATACTCAGCATGTGTGGTGGAAGTTGCTATTTCCCCTTGTTTCTTACTTTTCCATGCAACAAGACATTTCCCTATAAATATAACATATCCACTTACAGACTTTGCATCATTGTCATTTGCCCAATCTGCATCACAATAACTACTTACAAAACCCTTGTCACGTCTATACACTAATTTATAATCTTGGGTTGAAACAAGGTATCTCATAACATGTTTAACACCCCGCCAATCTGTAACACTTGGGTTGTGGTACTTTCTGCTCAATTTTCCTACACTAAAGGCAATATCCGGTCTAGTGCATGTAGCTAAGTACAACAAGCAGCCTATAGCTTCCCTATAAATAGATTGATCAAAAGGTTCATTGTCAGAGTTGGCTGACAAGTTTTCCAAGTATGGCGAAGAATATCATTTTGCTTGACTCATAGAAAATTTTTCCAATACACTGGCTATGTAGTTTGACTGACTCACAGCTAGGCAATCCTTTTCATCTTTACATACAAATTTCCCATCCAAATAAGGTTGACATACTTCCAAAATATTTTATTTCAACCAGATTACCAAATTTGATCTTAAACTCATTAATTGCATCCATTTCACCCAACAATATCAGATCATCTACATACACACCAACAATAAGATTTTTTGAAGAAAGAAAAAAAAACACATGGACCTGAAACACACTGTTTCAACCCTAGACTGAGCATTACAGTCATTCAGGGTAACTTTGAATCATTGGGGTTAACTTTGCACCACCCTTCAAATTTCATTCCCTTTGTGTAACACAAAATATACATTTACTATTATTTCTCTTTGGTGGTTGTATACTGAAGCTTGGTTCTTGTTCTATTATTTAAAATGTAAGTTGGTTAGACTGGAGTCTAAATATTTTTTCAGTCACTTGTTATCTATGGTATTGTTTTGGTGTGTCTTTTAGAGTCCTATTTTCAAGTTGATGAGAAAGATTAGGTAAGTGTAATTTAATATTGTTTGCATGTTTATTCTCAACATTGTTGATTAATAATTGTGCACTAAGAATCTTTAACTTTTTTTTAAATTTAAGTTATTGAAATTAACAATAGACATTCACATAACCTCTTAACCACACATTTAGGGTAACTTTGAACCGGCTCAAAGTTAGACAGTAGTGTTACTGCACTGATAATAAACACAAAAACTGCCAAGTTTTGAGTTAAATAACTTACCTGACATAGGCTATTAGGCCTACATAAAAATTAATCTGTTCACTTAATTACATATGTTCACTTAATTATATACAAGGGTGGAATATAGTGCTTTAAAAAATTTCATTCTGTAGACTTTGGGAATTGTTTTGGCAGACAAAACTTTGTTTAGGGCTAACTTAAATCTTTATAATACTGTACCAGTTTAGTATGTAATCATTTAATGATTACATAGTTTTGAAAAACCATGTAATCATTTAATGATTACATAGTTTTGAAAAACCTACCATGTAATCATTTGAAACATTAATAAATGTTAATTCTGTTTGTTGTAGGCCAAAATGCCAAAAGTGAAACCTGGTGGTTCAGTCAGCCCAGGAGTACGACGATATGGAACCAAGAGTCGCTACACAACAGAGGAACTGGAGAGGATCCTCAGTGACATAAAATGTGGCAAAATCAGTCAACGAGAAGCATCAAAGTTGTACAACATCCCAAGAAACACATTGAGGAATAAACTTTCAGGACAACACAACAAGAAAGTAGGAAGACCAACAATATGTTCAAAAGAGGAAGAACTGTTTTTCATTCAACACATTCTGTACCGTAGGGATGAAGGCATTCCAATATCTCTTTTTGATGTTCGGTGTGTTGTAAAATGCTATCTGGATACCCAAAACAGAAAAGTGCAACAATTCAAGGGGAATATGCCAGGTTGGGACTGGAGTCAGTCATTTTTGGAACGACACAAAGCTGCTCTGGAACAGAGACTCGAAACAAATATCAGCAGAAGACGGGCACAAGTGAATGAAAAGACATTAAATGAATTCTTCAACAATTTTGAAGGTGAAGTTAGTGAAGTTTCAGCATGTAATATTTACAATTATGATGAAACTGGCTTCCACGATAACCCCAGTAGAAGAAAACTTCTGTTTCGCAGAAGCTGTCGTCACCCAGAAAGAATACGCAATTCAACGAAGAGTTGCTGCACTGTTGTATTTTGTGGAAGTGCTGATGGCAATTTCATTCCACCTTATGTCATAATGAAAGGTACTCAGAAATGGTCTGACTGGGTGTATGGTGCACCGGAAGGAACACGTCTGAACACATCAAGATCAGGTTGGATCGACAACAAAGTTTTTGATGATTGGTTTGAATACCATTTCCTTCCTATTGCAAAGACAAAACCTGGAAAAATTATTCTTATTGGTGATAACATGTCTGCTCATCTGTCCATTTACACAGTCAAACTTGCAGCAGAAAATGATGTCAGGCTATTGTTTTTTCCACCAAATTCCACTCACTTACTGCAGCCACTTGACGTAGCATACTTCTCTAGTCTGAAAACATACTGGCGTCAAGTTCTATCTAGTTGGAGAGAAACTAAAGGTGGGAAAAAAGTGGTGGCATTACCAAAAGCAGTCTTCTGCCAGCTATTAAAGGCTACACTTGAAAAGGGGCAAGAAACAGGATGTAACAACTTGAGGAAAGGATTCGAGTGTTCAGGACTAAACCCGGTAAACAGAGACAAAGTTCTACAGAAACTTCCAATGTATGCCCGAACTACTGACGAAGTACGAGAAGATGTTGGAAATGAGTTCAGAAAATACATCGAGTCAGTAAGAACAAATGCCAGTGACAGCTGGCAAGAGTGTTTAATCTTTAGAGGAAGTTGAAGCCTACTATGCAAACAAAGAAACGGAGGAAAAACAGGAAATGACTGACAAAGGAAGAGGTGGACCAAGAACTCGAGGAGGCAGATTAAAGACTGATGTCATCTTCAGTTAGAACACAAGGAGGACGTTTGCAGAGTAGAAATGACTCTTGTTCATTAGAAATTTCAGACGGAAATCCATCTACTGCTCCTGTTACTCCTGCGCAGGAAAGCGCGGAAGAAGTAATGTTGGACCACAGCGGTGTAGTGGCAGAAGTGGAGAACACCAGTCAACTGGCATATATGCGATTAATGAACCATCAACTTCTATTGCCACAATAGTAATTGAGCATGAGGCAGTGGGTGAAAACATTTCTCACACAGAACTTGCAAGTGTTGCGAGTTTACCTTCTAACACATACAGTGTTGAAGACTATGTTGTTGTCCATTATGAGGGGGTACTTTATCCAGGGCAGATTATTAAAATAGAGAACAATTTGTGCATGGTTCGATGCATGGAGAAGTCTGGCACCGATTGGAAATGGCCTAAAAATAATGATGATTTGTGGTATGAAAAAACTGATGTTTTTAAAAAATTGTCCCCACAGTGTATAACACCTGCAAGTAATCGTGGAGTTTTTCAAGTTACTGATCCCTTGCTTTGTGCTAAAGTGCTTTTTTAACCAAAAAACTTAACTGAAAACATGTTTGTTTTTCTTAGTTATACTTCTGTAGTAGAGCACTTAGTTATAGTCATTTCAAATGTTAAATTAAATGCTACATTTAGTATTCTATCAAAACATTTTTGTTAATTTATTCAGGTAATATTATTTATGTATTTATTTTATCAATGTGGTCTGTGTTATGTAGAAATGTTTGAAGATTGTTTTTTTTAATCACTTTTCAGTGTTTTTCCGTACAAAAAATTACACTTTAATACTTAAACTTTATTATTTCTCTTTCTCATCATTGCCCATTATAATACATCAACATTTAATTTTAAAAGTGCATTATATTAATTGTTGGAAACTGTTGGCCTAGATTTTTAGTGTATGTTGTTTGTTTCTTCCAGTGGTGCAAAGTTAACCAGACTTCTAACTTCCACAAAATAATGCATTTCTCATGGGAAAATGTTCCCTGGTTCAAAGTTACCCTGATTGTCAGTGTAACTTTGCACCACGATAAAATTGAAATTTTTGCTATATAATTAATAACTTATTGCATTCTTAGCAACATGTAACTATTATTTAGGAGTACTACTTCCATTTTATACCTTTTACCATATGAATACCAAAACAACACAAGTTAGACAACTGTTTATAGACAGAATGTGGTTCAAAGTTACCCTGAATGACTGTATATTAGAGACATGATCATTCCAATCTTTGCCAGCCTGATGTAACCCATATATACTCATTTTTAATTCACAGACATATTCACCATCTGAGACAAAATCTTTACACATTTCAGGCAATTTCATGAACACAGGAACTCTCAAAACACTTTTTAGAAATGCTGCATTGACATCAACATGTTGCAGATCCCAGCCCATCTGTACACTCAGTGCAAACATTATTCTGATACTGTTTCTTCTAATAACAGGACTATATGTTTCCCAGTAATCTATACCAAACTTTTGAGTATGACCTTGAGCCACAAGTCTAGCTTTGTATTTTTGTACCTTACCCTCCTTGTTAAATTTCCTTTTGAATACCCATCGGTACCCAATCACATTTACTCCTACAGGTTTCTTTACAACCATCCAAGTTTTATTACGTTGTAAATTCTCTATTTCCTCTAACATGGCACTTCTCCAAAAGTCTTTCTCCTTACAATTAAGAGTTTCGCTTACGGTTTGAGGTTCTTTGTTATTGCTGTACTTTGACAAATTACAACAACCCACACAGTTGGAAGACTGTCTTGGTACTTCAATTCTCTCCGACTTCCTGACTTCAACTCTTGGGTCAACATTGAGTTTCTCCATTTCAGTGGGATTTGTATCATTGTCGTGAACATCTACACTTTCAGCAGCGACACTAGTCTCAGTCTCAATGTTTTCAATGCCAGCAACATGTTTATCATTCGTGTTTACAACAGGGCAGATATCTAAATTTTCTACAATGCTATCATAAAAATTTCCTTTATCACCTTCGACTTCACTTGAACCTACATCATCCAAATTTCCAATGTCATCCTCAACCTCTAAAGTTTTACACAGCTGATGGGTGTATTTGGTTCTTGACTGTGAAATTTGAAAGGAAACACATTTTCATTGAACACAACATCCCTAGACAAAATAACTTTGTTTCTCCTCAAACTCCACAGCCTATAACCCTTCACACCATGTTCAAAACCTAAAAACACACACCTTTCCGCCCTCTTTTCCAGCTTCCCATGATGTATGGTTGCTGCCCACGCTTCACAGCCAAAAAATTTTATGTCATCAACATCTTCCTTACTAAGTGCTTTACCATTCGGGTGATTCTACAAATATGGGAATATTTATGTCTTAAAGTAATTTAAGCCTCCATTACACAATGTTATAATATTGGTTTTCCCCCACAGTTAGGTTTTAGTTTATACTGCCTTTTTCAAAAATTTTATTCTCCAAAATATATTTATTTATCAAAAAAAATTAATTTAAATTCCTAAAATGTCATTCACATGTCCTGTCCCATTCACGTAATTTTTCACATTCTCACAGATTTCTACTGGAAATTATCTGTTATTCTGTTAATATTATTATTTATTTTCATTTAAAATGATGCTATAAAGAAAATATTAACTGAACAAACTATGAAAGTGCAAAAAACTATTTTAAAATTAATATAGTGATTGTCCTAGGGATTTTTGGTCATTAACATGTCTGAAAAGAAGATTTTTTTTTACTAAGAAAGGAAATTTGTTATGTCTGGTTACGCTGCCTGAAAACCAACATGGATGTCTCTTCTTAACTAGCGCAAGTTGTTGCTGACTTTATTTCAAGAACTGTGTGTTTAACTACCAACTTTAATCCAATTTGAAGGGGAGAGCTTTTATTTATTATCATTAACATGATTTATTTTAATAGCTAAATATGAAATATAACTGAATTTGGATAATACTTCTGGGTAAACCTTCCAGTTGCAGGCATTTGGCCAAATTTTTACATAGTTGCCTTATAAACTGGCTTGTGTAGAAGCATTAAACAACCATTTTGTCATTCACATGGCTGGTTTGCTATGTAATCCACATGCCTCAAATTTGGGCATGTGAATGACATAAGCTATGCGAATGACATTTTCACAATTGTAGCCTACTATTATGTGCTATAAAGTGTAAAAATGGCTTTGTATGTGTGTGCATGTGTTGGTGAGTCAAGGATGTAATGCCTTATTTCAGTTTTATATCAATTTTAAGATTTTATGTGTACAGTGTATATAAAATTAAAAGTGAACAGTATTTTAATTTACAAATAATGAGTAAACCTTCCCCTTATGACAACTGATTACAAATGCCATTTGATTTACCTGTGCAAATAAAAATAATTTTGTTCATTGTTAATCATAAAAAAAAATTGTAATCAATTCTTCCTTGTCCTATCACTCATGTACTTTATATTGGATGCAATACACTAAACTAAACTTTTTTTCAGGACGTGGAAAACATGCCTAAAAAAAAGCTCACAGAAAATGAAAAAAAAAAAAAAAGAAAGAAGAAAATTATGAGAAAGGGAGAGAAGAAAGAAGTTGAGGGAAGATCCACAAAAAATGAACAACATACATTAAAAGAGAAGCAGGGGTACATAAAAAATAAAGAAAAAGGTGTAGGTAAATTAGTAAAGGACATGTATCATAGAGAGCTGAGGAACAAATGCAAAAACTGTATAAGAAACACAGCTGCATAGAGAAAGAAAAAGCAAGGTTTGCAAGAAATTTTTCAAGATTCACCTCCAGAAAGTGATTTAGACACTGTCTCTCACCATTCAAGGGAAGAAAGTTTGCAGATAGATCATGAAGTGCCACAAAATATTGAACTTGGCAGCAGCACCAGATGTTCTGAAAAAATACTTTTGTTAACTACACCCAAGATAAGGAATTTTGTGCATGATCAAACCACCTATTCCAGCATCATCAACCAAATTCAAAGTGCCTGAAAAATCAAAAATTGATAAACTCTGTAGTGAAGTACTGCGAAGACCCTAAGTGTTAAACTAAATTTAAAATTTGTGAAAGTGTAAAAAACTTATGCTAATTTCAAAGTAGAGTTTGTTTCAGAGTATAATTAAAACATTTTATATTAATCAAT
Organism: Bacillus rossius redtenbacheri; assembly: GCF_032445375.1. NCBI lineage: Eukaryota > Metazoa > Arthropoda > Insecta > Phasmatodea > Bacillidae > Bacillus > Bacillus rossius. The sequence goes on from NC_086332.1 coordinate 72,290,131, forward strand.
CAAATTGCATTTAATTTTGTATTTGCTGTATATCTGATCATTCACCTGCTCATGAATGTCATTAACATGCCCACATGTCATTCACATGCAGACACATGTCATTTACATGGTTGTGAAAGTATACAAAAATGAAAACAAAAACAGATAAAAATATTTAAGCTTTGCTGATACCATGCCGTAATTATGTACCTCTTTAAGTATTAAAATTATTTTTTTGGAAATTTTAAAACGTATTTGACATTTTGATTTTTAGCTATACAGAAATATCCTATAATTGTAGAATCACCCATTCCATACTTCATATGGAATTTTGAGGTTAAGTGGCTTTGACGGACATCTATTCCTGATAAAAGAAGCCATTACAACGGCTTCTCCCCAAAAAGCAGCAGGTAGACCTGATTCAAACAACAAACATCTAGATATAGATAAAAGTGTCTGATTTAACCTTTCTGCCCGTCCATTTTGCTGTGGACTGTATCCTACTGTTTTTCTATGTACTATACCCTTTTCATTACAAAAATTCTCAACTTCCTTATTTAAGTATTCACTCCCCCTGTCTGATTGTACACACTTAACTTTCTTGCTGAACTGATTCTCTACACTGTTCACATAGCATACTAATGCACCTTTAACCTCACTTTTGTTTTCCAATGTGGTAACCTGTGAAAACCTGGATTTGTCATCTAGAAAGGTCACAAAGTAATTTGAACCTCCATTCGTTTTTGGTTGTAGTTTACCCACTACATTTGTATGTATTAAGTCCAGAATCTCCTTAGATTCGCTGTCACTATTTTTAAATGATTTTCGTTTCATTTTTGCTTCTACGCATGTATCACAAAAATCTAAATGATCCTCAACCTCCACGTCACAAACCTTTGGCAACATGCTCATGTGACCCATTCTTTTGTGCCTCAATACAGCTTTGTGAGCTTTCATTACACATCCCCCTACACTATTTTCAATCTGTGCAGCACACCCTACAATATTTTCACTAACATTGTAACTTTCACACTCTACTACATACAGCTCATTTCCAACATTATGACCAGTAAACAAACAGTCATTGTTATCATAAACTTTCACACATCTATTTTTAACAATGACTTCAAGCCCTTTCAGATCAAGTTGATTCACAGACAATAAATTTCCACTTAATTCAGGTACATAAATAACATTGCTCAGACTAATTGTCCAGCCACCGCTTTTGTCTGACATTTTCATTATCACTGTACCCTTACCAGCTACTGCAATAAATTCTCCATCTGCTATTTCAACTTGTCCTTCTGCTGGAACAAACTTACTATAGACTGACCTGTTTGATGTCATATTATGAAATGCACCGCTATCAATCAGCCACATACCACTTCCTTGGCCATTTGCTTTCCCCCCCTTTACACTCAATGCTTTATACTTCACCACGGAATGATGACCTTCAACCTGCTTACTGTCATCGTTCCTCCTCCTGCAGTTATCTTGATCTTGCATCTCAGCCGTACAAGCTTTAGCCTTCAAGCTCTCTGGGTAATATGTAGTATGTCGATGTTGATCCCTCGGTGTCATGCCAAGTTGATATTGCTGTCGACCTTGGTCACCATAGAGTTCTCTCTTCATATTTGGACAGTACCTGGCGATGTGGTTTCATTCACTACAGTCAAAACACAGCATAGGCCCATTATTTTCTTGATAATTTCTTTTTGCCAATCTGTCCCTGTCTCTTCTGGCTTCAAATGTCTTCCTTTCATCTGACCTTCTGTCATCATCTCTGCTACCATGCCAATTTTTCTTGCTGTCTTGTCTGTAATAACTTCTCTCTGCCCTTGCGGTGAATGCTTTGGCTTCATCTTCATCACACTCCAGCCTCTCCTGTCGTTCTTCTAACAACAATTTATTTTTCACGTTTTGTAGGTTAAGACCATCTGCCAAATGAATGCTTCTTATTAGTGATCCATATTTGGATCTAGGTAACCCCAAAAGTAAGAATGCAGCTCGCGCAGCATCGGTAAACACTAGTTCATTCTCTTCCAACCTTCTGCAGTACACCAACACTTTATTTACATACTCTCTCATGGACATGTCACTAGTTTTTTTTAATCTCTTCTAGTGTTGTTACATGTAGAAGATCCAAATCAATACATACCATTCGCAGAGTAAGCTATGAGTCTCTGGCTCGTTCGCATGTTTCCACATCAATTAATAGCGAGTCACTAATTCTTTGAATAATGTAGTTGAGTGCATCTTTATCTTTCGCCACTTGCTTAGGTGTTAAATTTTAATCATTATTAAGAGGATATCCCGGTTCAATAGCATCGCACCATCGTTTTTGCTCTAGTGCCGCTTGCATTCGTCGCGACCATGCAAACCAACTGTCTTCTCTCAACTTTTCAATATCATCCATTTTCTTTGCCATCTTGATACCACAGCAATAATTACATTCATGCTTAACCACCTATTATTTCTTCACTCAAATTATTAGAGCACTGCCTGGGCCCATAACCTGTTAGATTATTACCATAATACGCAGGAATGAGAATATATTGTATCAGTCCACATACTTCAGTTCTTTATTAAAACACATTTCACATAACGCTCCTCACATACATTTTTTCAGAAGAAGCATCCACGATGTAAGTACCAACAGTACAACCCAAATTCATTGTTCCCAACACCTGTTTAATAAACTTCTTACAAAATAAAATCAACATGGCAACACATTCTAACAGTATCACACTCGCTGTCTTATCTTGGAAATAAAATCTCCTACCACTCCTAGTAACATACCTACCCATCTGCTCCATTCTTTTGATTGGAAGTAGTGGGTTCCCTATCCACTGATGGATTGTGGGGCCTATTCTCAAACACTTTAAACCCCTCCTGAACAAGACTTCCTCCATATTTACTTCCTATCCCATTCTCTGGCTGTTTGTTCATTGTTTTATTGTCCTTCAGTGTGGCCTGCCCATGGAGCTAATATACAGTAATACATCTGGAGAGGACAAGGGAAGGCCAGCAAAGGATGCGAGGTGAAGCCGGGTATCGGCGTTTGTTCCCTGCTTCCTACGCTGGAAGAAAACGAAAACGAGCCAAACTTGTTTCGCGCGGCCGTAAAATCCTCCAAACTAAACTCGCAACAGCTCCGAAACTATCAAAACAATCAAACTGAAAATTTTACTGAATTATCTGTAAACATTCTTCCCCACACCGCTTTAATCTTTTTTTCGAAACATGAATACTTTCATTTTTAAAAATTAAATACCTATTTACTGCCAAATTTTTTTGTGAATACGCAGAGTAAATTTCAACATCGAGGAAAAATTTTTGTTTGCAACTATAGGTGGGGGACACCTGCGTATGAAATTAGGAAGAAGCTTCAAATTTTATTTATATACCACTCTTGACGCATTCAACCCCATACTTTTATTTTTACAGAGAGTTGAAGTGGGAATAATGTTTCAGTGGGTAACACTACCGACATATGTCTTCGTAACGCACTTCTTTTTGTTATTATACTTCTCAAATTTTATAATTTCATACACAACGTTTATAAAAAACTAATTCTTACTTTTCATTTAATCTATTACAAATCTCTTGTAATATACGTGTATTAGTAGAAGTTAGAAGTCTTTTCAATATCATGTTCATGTTCCAGTCTACTTACTCAACCAACGTAACATGCAAACCTTAGCTAAACACTGGTAGAGAATTGTTTGTAATAACTGTAATGCTATGCATATACTGACAATGTAAGAAACTTTCAATTTTATTAATTGTTTGCATAAGAATTAATAATTTTAAAAAATCATAGAATAGGCCTTTATAGACTGAAAACTTTTCACGAAGTTTCAAGTAGCGTACATAAAAGTTTTTAAATATATATAATTACCAAATATTGTTGAATATATTTAACATTTTTATACATGTTACAACACACATATAATAACAAGCCTATATAGGATATAAAAAGACAGACGCCAAATTTTAGCATTTTGGATTTCTTTTCTCTGTGTGAATAAAATAACAGTTCTTAACATAGTTGCTAATACATACTGTACTATATTTCTTAAAAAAATACGAAAACCCCTGACATCGTCACCATAACAATGATAAATTTGCAAAATAATTAAGGCACGTCTTTTAATGCTACGAAGCACACTTTTAAGAGAAATGTTTTAAACTTATGTTTGGATTTATCTAATATCTTAAAAGCATTGTGAAACCGTTCCTTTGAGGGAAACCTTAATATACCGAACACCATATCATCCTTTAATCGAGTTAGATTTTCGCTTCTTAAGACCCATTTGTCTTCAAAATGCACTGTACACAATGCATGGTTCGGAGACGCAGTCCAATTTTTCCGCTTTGTCGCTTTTTCCCAGATCTGTCGTTGACCGTCACGTTTTGGAAATCTATGAAAAAAGTAAAGAATTATACTTACAACTGAAACAACTTCTCTTTGTTAAATAGTTTTCTTAGGTTTTTCGAAAAGTTCGAAGATTAGTTACTTCCGTTTAAAAAATTTCCACTTTTTTTCTGATGCTTCAAAAGTTTTGGGAATTAATTTAGTTAACAAATGAAAAAAAAAATCTTTAATACATGTAAAAAGCAACGCCATCCGGCTTGGAATTCCATCGATTTGTACAGCCATATGCGCTACAGGAAATCACCATTGTAGCCGCACACCAGCGACACTCAAACCTCAAGGACAAGTGGGCTGGGGCTGCGTTTGCAGTAGAAATACGCTCTCTTCCTCTTTCTTTTCAACCCTTCTTTGCAACCGGCTGGCTTCGCTCTCGCCCTACACATGTCCACTCCAGATCTTCTTACATGCTCCTTGGGCCTGCCCGAGTTCCTCAGTTACTGGACTTTATGTATTTGTGTGTTGTCTTTGGGTGTAGGTACTACTTCCTGTTCAACACTTTTAGTTTTGGAGTGCTTTATGTGACTAGTGTTTTGCCTAACATGACCACCATCTTCATCTTTCAGCACTCAATATGACCTGGGCTCCCTACATTTCCTCAACACAACTCCTGGCTCCCACTGATACTTTTTATCTATCATAGTCACTACCTTATCACCTTGCTCATACAATGTCTCTGTCCATTTGGCTGTTTTTTCATGCTATGCCTTTACTTTCTCCTGTTTAGCACATATTAATTTGTGAATTTCAGCCTGAACTACCGGTCTAAGTGTCTCCATGCTTACTGGCACCCTGTTCATGTGGTCGTACTAAACAATATCTGGTCAGGGGATGCCTTTAGCCCTATCACTGGTGTGTTATCTGTGCACTTTCACGAGATCCCTGTATTTGGACCCTTCTACTGTACTTTTGCGGAGCATATTTTTGCTAATACCAACTGCTTTCTCTGCCTTTCCATTAGATAGATGGTAATGGGGGCTACTTGTGGCTATTTGGATCCCTTTACCGCAAAGAACATTTGGCATTTATGTGACCGAAATGGCACATTGTCAGCGAGTAGATTTATATAAAACAAAAATAAGGTAATGTGAATACGGTATGCTGTATAACCCCAAAATTTAGATTAATACATCATATTGCACCAAAATGCAATTAAAATCATGAAATTAATCTCATTTTAAAACTATTACATTCAAATCACAAAAATAATCCTTTATACTTAGAATTAAATTTTTTTTATTTAGGTAGACAAAGTTCATACCAATATGTATGGACCAAATGAATGTAAAAAAAAAAGTTATATTATGTTTGATCTTGGATTTTCTGACTAACTCATATTTACATTACAGATGTAGGTATATACATTTTTCAAACACACAATTGCTTGCCAATTAATTGTTATAGTTAAGAGTAGGTAAATTTGTTCTAGACATGTGTGTACATTTTTTGAATATTGTAAAAGTACATTGTGCATTTGGTGACATGAGTATTAAGGAAATTTAACTGTCTTACTTTTTGAATAATATTCTTTTTTATGAATAAAAATGATTTATAAAATTATAATCATAACACCAAAAACTCCTGTTTTAAATTCAACTGGCCAAAGTATAAATTTAATATAATCTTATGTTAACCCACCACCCATGTACGCTATGGATACAAGAACATGTGCCACAAAGATGCTGAAGTTCTGTTGACTCTTGGATCAGCATAGGGTGTAATTTAATCTAAACCAAGAGTTTGGGCGTGAGGCATGCATTGTAGGGAACTTAATGGAATCTGCTGCATTGTGTTTTCAGGCCAGTTAAGAAGCCTTGTTTTTGAAGCAACATGATAAGATAATTTCCTTTGAGTGCTTGTCCCATGGTTCATTGTTTCAACAGCTGTTTGCAGTTGTGGTGGCTTTGTCATAAACCTCTGCACATGATGGTGTCCTTTTGTATGATGTACGGAACCACATGAGCTTGGCCCTACTATTTCAGCAGATCTTATGTATCTTGTATAGCTAAGTAACCACAAAGAAAATTCATTTGGTTTTGACTTGACATCCAGTGATTAAAGACACTTTTATATGGTTTTTGTTTATGCTTGTCCCAGATTGATGAGAAAGGTGTTTAGGAGAATGATGCAGAAAAGTGCTGGTTGCAGTTGTCTGTAAGAGAATATAGAAAAAGGGCAAGGATTAGGAAGTTGTCGATAATGGTTATTATTTATGTGAAACATCTAGGGTGTAGTACGCAGTGCAGCCTGCAGTTGGTGCTTATGCTGCAGCGTGATGGCGAGCACAAACATTTCAATGGCATTTGAAAAAAGGGAAAGGTAGAAGAGAAAAAAAAAAGATACAGCAGTTTACCGTTTGTTTCGCTAACAGTAGTCTTAAAAGGCTAAATCCATGGCCATGTGGCTTTTCTAATACGTTATAAATACATTGTGATATAATAATGTATAATATATTATGAAAATTATATAATTTTTAAAGTGTTGTATTAAAATACATGTTGTGTTAATACATAGTTTGTGTTACAGTAGGTTAGATGTTACACGTCACTGGGGAGTACTGAAAAATTAATTTTTTTTGGTAATGTTTCTTTAATAATACTGTTTCATTTCATGGTCCATCTTTTAAATGTTCATATTATTTTATCATATCTTGTGTAGTTATTCATTGGCCTCCATACCATTTGCGCTTCTTAAAATAACTAACATGGTTATCAAAAAAGGATTTAATTTTTGATACTCATATTTAGTAATTTGGATGATAGAACAATAAGTTTTTACTAACTGGGTGATGGGGGAAACAGGGTGGAAAATGATAGCTCTGTTAATTGTTAACAATGTCTATTTATTAAACTAAGATTAACATCAATTTCTGCCTGCAAAATTTTAACACCTAATATACTAAATGCAGACACCTCGTCTCATCGCTAACTCCACCTTGCCGATGTTACTTTGGGACTTCCTTTCCGCCGCACAGTTGCTCGTCGCCGAAGAACTCGCCTGCTCGTTATTGTCGCCAACTATAACTCGTTGATATCACTACCAATGACTCAAACTCCAACAACTTCAGACTCGCTGGCATCACCACCAGCTTCTCGGCGGAATCCTCATGGACTCACCCGAACCCTGTTTCTCCGTTGGAACTCATCTCCTAGGGCATTGTTTACTCTCCCTGAAAGCCTGCCGGTTACATTGGCATCATACGCGAGCTTATGAAACATGTGGTGTTTCTTCTTACGCATGTGCCTGGAGCGAGGAGATGAAGGTTGATTGACAGGTCACAAGCATTTGCACATGGCACCACATTCCAGTGGCCGGCACAAGTGACGTTGCACACCAAGTGGGTATCTTCCCAAGCCGTTCTTGTGACAATATATACTGCCCATATTTCTTCTATTTCTGTGTTAGTAATGTAGGTTTGATTTAATTCCTCAGGTTGCATTCATTCTAAATGTGTTGAAATTCTGCTGCATGAAGAGAAACCAACAATGTTAGGTTGCTTCTTTTTAAGTCATGTCCTCTCTTCACAATTTGAATGCATGCTGTATTTTCTTGTTAAAAATTTTTGTATGTAAGTGTGTGTTAAGTAGGCCTACATACTAAAAAATGTGTTGGAGATTTAAATTGCTTTTGACAACTGGTCAACATCACACAATTTACATCACTGTTTCTTATTCTGCTGAGATTCTAATCTAAACCACTTTAGTAGTGAGTGAGTGCTCTTATCATTATCACTCTTGGTTCTGAAGACATAAGCTATTGATGACAGAATGATTTTTGTCTTCTTTGTCAAAATCAGCAGGTGTAATTTAACATGTCTTTGTTTATTTTTGGTGTTCAAAAAGACCAGCACTTTATGCTTAAAAACCTGCTATACCTGCACATTATATTTAATGTACAAAACCAAGTCTGCAGTTTTTGCAGATTTTATTTATTTTATTTATTTTCCACTGGTATTTTAGATTAAAATGAATTGGCTGAAAAACAGCTATGTTTACGATGAGTGGACTACATTTTTTACAATTTAAATTACATTCCTGTAAATATTTACATTCTATTTTGCTGGTAAACTACAAGGATGTGTCCGACAGCGAACAACTTTTATTCTATATTTGTGATGCCATGATACTTCCAAGTTTTTTTATTCAACAGACCAAAAACATGTACACGAAGGCATTGTTTCATGCAAGTTCTGAAGTTACAACAATATCTATGAACTAAACACCGAACTTCAAACATGCTTTCCGCATTGAATGTTAGATGTAGGTACCAGGAACACACATGCAATTTCGTTTAGGGGGACCACTTTGTCCGCTTTCAATTTCATCCTTTTTTTTTTGTTTGTGAATTTGATAGTGGTTTTTTTTATTTATTTATTTATATTAAAGAGGTTGTTATATATGTCCCCCATCCATCCCCTGCGTACTCCACAGGTAGGTGATTTGAGATTTTATAATATCAGTGAGGTGCTGTGTACAACTATGTATGCTATTGTAAAGTGGCAAATCATGAATCCAGTTTTGACATCACGAATTTGTTACCATGCAGCTTGTGTGCTTGCTTTGCTCCAGCATCCACTAAATGGTTGCAGGTGAGTTCCCAGGATGTGCTGCCCACTGTGATCTGCAAGCAGTGCCTGGAGCAGGTGAACCAATGGCACGACTTCAAGCAGCTGTGCGACTCCTCCCAGGCGACCCTCAAGCAGTGGCTGTGCCAGACCCAGACCACGGCCGCTGCCACAACCACAACTACTACCACCACCACCACCGCCACCACCGCAGACACACTCACCGTCACCAGTACGGAAATAACCACTGCTACCACCGACCAGGTTGGTGACCAGCCATCTTGTCCTCGGTGGTCACCTTCCTCTTTGGTGATCCGGGTTGCATTCTCCAGGGTGACCTCCCGAATGGAAATAATACCCAGGAACCGGAAATCAGCAGCTAATTTTCATGCTATTGGAAAACTCGTGAATTAGTGTTTGGGAATTGTCTAGTAGTTTGGAAACTGCTGAGTTGAAAAACTACAAATTCTGCTTACAAATGGCTTCACTTATGCCACTTTTGACCACAATTATTTACTGCCCCGCCCTCTTACCGGATGTTACAGATAGGATTGGCTGATAAAATCATTTTCCTCACGGTTTCTGCTCTTTTGTGCCTTTGTTTTCCACTTTGCAGCATTCAACCACAGTAGCTAAAGTACTGCAATCACTGCATTTATATATATATATATATGACACTATGTGTGTATGTGTGTATATATATATGTGTACACATACACACATAGTGTCATATATATATATATATATATATATATATATATCTGTATGCTCATTGTCACAAAAAAAAAATTGCTGTCAGATGTATTTAAGGGTTTTATCATCAATTTATTTCCTTCAGCTACAAATATACATGACACTGTATACGTATATATGTGTATATATATACAGTGAGATGTATATATATATATACAAAACCTTAATAATATAAAATGATAATAGAATTACCAATGTAGCAGTTTAACTATCTTTTGAAACAAAATGATGCCATTTAATTCAGTTAATGCAGCACCCGCAACACTATGGAAATAGAAAATATTTCTAATCTGAAATTTTGTAGCATCTGCAATTTTTTTGTGCTGGCATCATTGATGTGTCAAACAAACCTAATTGGTTGGAAATATTCGCATCGTCGCCGTTGTGCTATTGTGATGCCAGCGTTAAGTTCTGAATGCTGTGCTGTGAACCTCTTGTGCACCGACTCATTGTGTGCAGTTGGCAGTTTGGCTTGTGACGTGAGTGTGTGTGTTGCAGGTGGTGATAAAGCAGGAGCCAGTGGAAGTGGACGAGGACTCTGTTTTCCAGGAAGATGTTCACGAGGTGTGCAACGATTCACGAGAGTATTGTGTGAGTATTTTTTTTTTGTCTGTGACTTGATGAAACACAGGACATAATGTTAAATATCATGAGTTATATATTATTAAAAAAATTCTGTGTTATGTAATGTCTGTGAACAGCATCACTTCGTTGGACTAGCTAAGGGCGCTTGATGCGTATGCACAGTGTCCATATTCTGGAAAATCAGGTAATAGTTAGGGAATTTGTAATTAGTCAGGTAAAGTCTGGGATTTTATTTGAAATCATAGTCATGTAAATCTTTAGTAATAATGATTTGAGGGGAAATAACAAGCTCCAATCTTCCATCATCAACAATGAAAACATTCTTTGGGGGTGTATTTTAGTGCATTCTAGTCATAAACATTTTAAAATGGGGTATGAAAGGTTCTGTTTGAAATAAACAGTGAGAAATCTAGGCCAGTTATGAGAATGGAGGAGTATGGATTTTGTATATTTCTTTCAGAAAATTGCAAAAAAAGATAAATTATTTTATCTTATGGTATAGTAACTGTTACATCTATTGCATAGTGGGCTAAATTTGCTGTATGGAAACAGTTATCTAAAATTAATTTTACCCTTATTATATCTGCACTGTACATTAATTTTTCTAGACATGTACTGTGTATTGTATTTTAACGAGGTAAACATGTTTGTAATTTTTTTTTTAATTATATGAATATTAATGCATGTGCATATATTTTACTTTTTATGACTTGGCATGTTCTACATCACAGAACCTTAACTCTGTATGGGATACAGGGAACAAAAATAAATAAATAAAAATTATCAGGGAAATTTGTAATTTTGGTCATAAAAAAAGACACCCTGCTATGTCTAGAATTTTCAGTGAATGGGTACCAAGTGAGATGGCGTGTGCACTGGTAAAACAATATATAGAGACAAGATTTTTATGATTTTATTTTCAGGCCAATTTTGTTTTTAAAACAAGAGATTTCAGTGTAATTGTTTTTATTTTGTATGAAATGTTTATTAAAAAAGATAGCATATTACTGCAAAAAAATGATACTAAGAAAGTTCCATTATATAAATTTCTCCAAAAAAATGTAATTTTTGGAGTGATATATGATGAATATTTTCAATATAATGATTTGTAATAAGCATGTATAACTTTTTTGGAACAAATAAAATAAATCTGTTAATTATTTCTGTGTTTGAAAACTGTTTTATGTTCTTAATGTAAAACAAAAGTAACTAAAACAGTTACTAGCTAAAAAAAAACTTTTTAATTTTTTTTTATTAGATTGTGGTACAAACATCATGCTAAATAATACTTTCATTGAATTTAATATTTAAAAGAGTTTTATTGAAAATGCAGAGTAGTGCCATGATTTTAGTTACATTTTGGTGTTTTGTGGTGAATTAACTTGAATTTTGGTGAAGTGTGGTGTATAGACATGCTTTTTGGTGTTATTTATGTATTATCGAAATTTACCATATGATCTGACCATATGATCCGAACAGTATATGTACTTACATCCAATCCATCCTGTTTTCTGTTCCCCATGGTTTTCTTAAATCGCTCCAGGCAAATGCTGGGGTGGTTCCTTTTCAAGGGCTGTGACCAATTCCTACCCCAACTTCGTTTTTATTTATGTCTTTTTCTGAACTATCCCACTGTTGATAGAATGCAAATCCAAAATTAATAAAGAAAATTATAGCCATTAAATAGAGGTATCACAGAATATGGCTCTGTTGCATAATTGCTGGCTTGCAGATTAAACAGGGAGTGGTTAAAGAGTAAAAGTGAGAGTCACTATTTTTATACCAGTTAACAACAATTATGTGTAATTTTTAAATGTTATTACAGAATATAAGTAATTTGTAAGGGGGGGGGGGAGAAAGAAAAGGGGTAAGGGAATATATGTGTGTGTGTTTGTGTGTCGCTGTGTGTGTTCAAATAATTGCAGGAAGAAAAAAATATATTTTTTTACTCTTGTTTGTAGGCCTTTAAATAGTTTAATTCCTTAGATGCCTACAAGCATATCACTTTAATGTAAGTGCAGCAAAAAAAATTGTAAAATATACTATCTTGGTCATTGTAGGTGTAATAGTGTTTCAACTATGAGTATAAGATTATAAAATATTTTATAATTTTAATTATTTTGTTAAAAATGAAATATAGTTATAGAATGAATTCAATTTTTATTATACACAATAGCATTGAAACATTTCCCCAATTTTCTAATGTAGTCTTAAAGCATAGCATTTAAAAAATGGATTTTTTTTTGCCAGTAACATCATAAACCATAACTCTTCTAACTGTCCGAATACCCACAAAAACTGTTTATTAGAATTAATGTTAAAGCTATGATTTTTCTGGCATCCTTATGTTTGTATGTTGACAAATGAAATGAAAACAAAAAAGGCTGCATACACTTGCATTTTGCTATAGTGGGAGTGTGAAGTAAATATGCAGAACTACAGGTACTTGGCATTCCCCCAAATGTTACACTTGACCCTGTGGTGATTTTGGTTATTGTTCTCTACACTGGTCCAAGATAACTTCAAAATATTAGCCTCACCCAAACCTAGTTAAGTTTTGAATTTTAAATTACTATAAATTAAACCTGCAACTTCATGTTTTCTGGTTATTGTACTGCTAATATTCAAGTTAAATAATCATTTGAATTTAATTTTTTTGATTGTTTTATTTCAGATAGTCATGAATAATTTTTCTGTAAAAACTTAAATGGAGTTTTTTTTGCAGGTATTTATATGTATGTATATTTATTTTTGAACATTTATAATGTAAATATTGAGTTAAAGATAAGTTCCATGAAAAAATAATTTATACCTACTTATCTCCACTATACAATTGGCAAATTTTTTCTTGCATTTGACTAAGCTTAGTAGGATATAAATTATAATTAAGGAAAATATTAGTTTTAGTTAAGGCTCAACCTCAACATCAGGTTTTGTTTTCTATTTTTTTTGATGCTAAATATTTATATAGAACTGCGCTATTACAAAAATGTGACTATAGAAGCTAAGTTGTATGCATTATCCAGCTGTGGAAACAGGATATGAACTTCTAAGGCAGTGATGACAAATTGGTGACTTGTGGACCACAACTGGCCTACGACATAAGTTTTGCAGGGCCCGCCTAAAGAATCTTTCAACAAATAAATATTTTTGGTCCTATCTTGTACAAGCTATCTTTGTTTGCATGTGTAGAATAGGTTGTCAGCAGACACTGTTGTGAACCATAATCCATGGATTGTTTGATGGCACTTACTAAAATACAGATTACTTTTAATTTTTCGAAGGAAAAAAAACATGTTAAGAATTATTTTATTTTTCATTACATGCCACATATTGTATTTATTGTCAATTTTACTGAATAACATGTCATTAAAAATATGTTGTAAGAAATTTAATATTAATTCATGATGATTGGCCCTTGGGTTAATTTCAAAAATGATAACTGGCCCTCGAAAATAGTGAAGTAGGCCGTCACTGTTTTAAGGAATGACCACTAGAGAGTCAGGCAAATATTTTAGTAACAAATATTTGCGTGACTATTTACAAGCTAATATGTAGAATATAATTTATAATATGTGGTGCAACAATTTAAATGTTATGTTCAATGCTTATACATATATTGAAACATCCATAAAAGTGCAGTAAAACAAAAATAATGTCAGTATATTTGATAACCCAACATGCTGGGTGTAGCTGAGCCTTACGCATGTTTTTTCTTGGTCTGTTTATGTGTGATAGTGTAATTTTTTTTGTGAACTTTTGCCACAAAGAATACTGCTATATATGTGTTATATTTTTCCAGATGTTAGTTGTGAAGCAGGAAGAAATAGAGGTTTGTGAGGAGAATCCTGTGGAAACCAGCGAAGTTTCTGTGACTGTGGACCCTCTGGATGTTCCACCAGGCAGGAGCCGCAAGAGTCCCAGACAGGAGGAACAGCAGCACTTCTACAGTTCCGCTGTTCTCCTCAATGGTGATGGCAGTTCGTTTGAGTACGAGAACGAAGGAGAAATAGATTTTCGCAGAGTGAACCACGGTGGGGCAATATCAGTGCAGGGTCTTTTCGACTCTAGCGAGTCTGCAGTCCTAGTAAAGAAGCCTGTTCAGCCCAGAAAGAAACGAAGGTTCTTCAAGAGAATCACTTTCAAGAAAAAGAAGAAGAAATCGCCACCCATCTGGACCCCGCAAGAAGTACGGAGAGAGATTCTCCGCGATCACATGTGCAGGGAGTGTGGGGAGAGCTTCCCTGAGCTTTGGCTGCTGAAGAGCCACGAAAAGTCTCATAAAAATGCAGAAAATGTGTGCACCATATGTGAGAAGCGGTTTTCCAGCAAGGGCTGCCTGGTGCGGCACATTCGTCTGCACACCCGCCAGATGCCGTACTCGTGCTCCAAATGTTTTGCCTCTTTTGCCAACAGGTCTGCTTACTTGCAACATCGCCAGACCACCTGCTCCCTAGAGAATTCTCCTCCTCCAGCATCTCAGGAGGTCCCCGAAGAGCCGCCAGAGAAGAATGACAGTGGGTTATCTTGCTACATTTGCCAAGAGACATTCCCATCAATGTTTCTGTTGATTCAGCATCGAAAAACCCATAACAACTTTTCTTGCCCAAAGTGTAAGAAACCCTTCTCAGGGGGTAAAGCTTTGAGCAACCATTTGCGCGTTCACAGACTTGGAGCTATGATGGCCCACAAGATGGTTTATGCGAAAGCCGCTCCGAAGGTGTTGCCTGTGCCAGTTAACAAAAGCTCAACTTGTAGCGTGTGCAACAAGGTTTTTCCTAGTGTTGGTTTGATGCATCGCCACATGGTGAAACACACTAAGTTGAAGGAGTTCACGTGTCACATCTGCAATGCGACGATGGGGTATGCCACTTCGCTTCACAAACACTTGAAGAGCCTTCACAATATCTCCATTGAATTCAAAAACATCAAACCCAATGATGTTACTTCTGAAGATCAGCCAAACCACCAGGACCCTTCACTTTGTACAATCAAGTCTGAGTTGATAGAAGATTCTGCAGAAACTGGCGATGGGCACCATGTTTGCACTATCTGCAACAAGACATTCAGCCAGAGGTCTCTGCTCGTGGGCCATGTCAAAATCATTCATATGGGTTTGAAAACGTACAAGTGCACGACATGCGGGAAGATGTTCCCCTCTAAGCCACATCTGGTAAAGCATATGGAGTTTCACAAGGAGGGCCAGGCCATATTGACCTGCAAGATATGCTGCAAGCAGTTCTCTGATGTAAGAACATACGACAAACACAAAGGAGTTCACACTCGCTTCCGTTGTTTCACGTGCGGCATCTGCTCCCAATCCTTCAATGGAATAAACTCGTGGCGTGCCCACCAAGCAATGCATCTGCCTGATGTAGGATGTGCTCCTGTGATGAACATCACAAAGAAGGAAGTCCAACACACTTCTGGGAAGTATACGTGCCGTCTCTGTTTCAAACTTTACAGGTCACGGGCAGAACTATATGAACACAAAAAGATGCACATAAAGCTTAAGATCTACTCATGTACAGAGTGCAAAAATTCATATAATAGCTTATCAACACTCATGAAGCACAAGCGGCGAGAACACCAGAGTGATGAGCAGTTTTTTGATATGGGGCTCATGGCCGGCACTTACGACTGTGGATTATGTGGGAAGTCCTTCAGCAGCTCTTCGTCGCTCAGCAAGCACAAGCTGGTCCATGCTGAGCTGCTCTACACTAACGTGACTCGTGTTGATCCACCAGCTCGCCGGAAAACCTCCAAGATATCAGAGACTTCGCGGCCTGTTTCACCTCCTGTGACAAGCGATCCTTTCCTCTGCGTACCTTGCAACCGGTCTTTTACAGACATGCTATCGTTGAAGACACACCGGGGCTGGCACAAGAGAAAACGTGTGAACCCGTTAGGCAAGCTTCATCTGAAGGCTTTAGCCAAAATGGCGGACAGTTTGCCCAGAAAGTCGGCTTCTAGCACGTCAATTGTTGCCAAGGTTGTTCCCGAGAAGGAGGCTTTCTGGTGTGAGGAGTGCAACAGAAGCTTCAAGAAAAGTGTGAACTTGGCACGGCATTACAAGCTTAGCCAAAGACACAATGGAAAAGGGCACAATCTGTCAGGAAGTATGGATGGCCCGTCAGTTAAAGATGTCTCTGGCATGCTTGTAGAAGTTCAGCTTGTGGAGGATGAACAGACTGATGAATTTGAAGCTTCAAATATATCTGCAAATGACTCCACTGCAGAAGGTGCAGCTGCATCAACGAATGAGGATGTAGGCTTGGCTCCAGAAAATGTTGCAAAGCTGGATGATGGTCCAAAATGCAGTTCTGAGGATAAACTACCGGAGAACATTTCTTCCGTGGAAAATTTGTCCGCAAATGATTCCTCTGTAGATGATGTTCCAGTTGATAATATGCCTGCTAATAATTACTCTTTAGATGATGCTGTACCAAATGATACATCTGAGGAAGTAAATAACATTTGTTTAGAGGAGATGGCCAATGATTCACATGTGATCAGTGCTTCTGCAGATGAGGCATCTTTGGGAAATGTACAAAAAGAAAAGTCCCAGGAAATTGAAGCTGCAGCTTCCAGTGGTAACAAAAAAAATGCAAGACAGAAGAAAGTTTTTGAATGTCCCCTTTGCAGCAGAATATTTAAGAACAAGAATGCTCTGGTGAGACACAAGGGCTGGCATTCTAGGTCTCCATCATCTCGTATGAAAAGCAATTTATTGGCATTTATTCCGAGAAATAGTTTGCCATTTGATCCCTCCGTGGAAATGGATTCAGCTTTGCGTGACTCGCCACCACTGCAAACCCAAATTTATCCATGCTTGACGTGTGGTAGTTCATTCAACAGTGCCTCGAGTCTTAGTAAACACAAACGTTTGCATCTTTCCCCGACGCCTACCTTGCCGGTGAACCGATGTCTTAGGCCAAAGGAGTCCGTCCGCCCCCCAGACCGAATGCTGCCAGAGCTGGAGGTGCAAGGGACATTCCAATGCAGCACCTGTAAGAAATACTACAGCTCGACAAAGTCACTCAACAAACATCAGAAGCTGCACGCGCGGAAGCCCCTTCCTGTTTACACCAAGCCGTTGCCCGGTGCTGACACGCAGCCACCGCCACTCCTTCCGGGACTTCCCAAGCGACTCATCCCCACTAAGTTCCACTGCAACATTTGTGGTTTTTACTACAGAACCGCCGGTACGCTTTACAAGCACAAGCGTCTCCATGCGAAGCGCTCGGCTGCTGCAGAGTTAGCAGCTTCACCAGCACAGACGCCACAAGCACAGCGCAGGGTTGACGGTAAATATCATTGTGAGTGGTGTTCCAAGATTTACAGTAGCAAATCAAGCCTTTACAGGCACAGGCGTCTGCATGTGAACCATCCACTGCCCATTGCCAAACTTTCAGCAGAAACTGTCTCTACGCCGCCTCTGCAGAACAGGAGCGCGACCCCTCAGAGCGTGCAGAGTCCGGCTCGTCAGCAGGTGCAGACCCCGCACCAGTGCGATGTTTGCAAGAAGTATTACAGTTGCTCTACTTCCTTGAACAAGCACAGGCGCCTGCATGCCGTAAAACTCTTGCCCGCGCCGGAGAAGGACATCGAAGACGACCCTCGGGTCCCGCAAGAGGCAGGCCATGCCTTCTCGTGCTCGTATTGCTCGAAGGCGTTCTCGAAGCAGAGGAACTTGGATATGCATGTGCGGTGTCACACGGGAGAGCGTCCGTATGTTTGTGACCTCTGTCCGCAGGCTTTCACTCGCTATAACACATTGTGGAAGCACAAGAAGCGTGTGCACCTCAACTGGAGTTACACGTGCACCGTCTGTGGGCGGCTGTTTCCCTTCAAAAATGTCCTTGATCTGCACATTCTCAATGTGCACCAGAGGGAGCCCAAGAAGGGATTCCGTATTGGTGGTTCGGTCATCAGAAAGGCCAAGGTTTCGAGGATGGGGAACTACCCATGTGGGGACTGCAAAAAGAATTTTGTGTACCTAGGAGCATTACTGACCCATGAAAGAATGTATCACGGCAAGTGATTGCGTAGTTCGCCAGACATTGACTCACTTGCAAGGCTTTTTAAGCCAATTTTTCCTTTGTAATTGAACTGGCATTGCAGGCAGGTTTTGCCATGGTTGTGTGGCTTGCGTTCATGTGTGGTAGTGGCTTTCTGGCCAAAAGAATGAAAAATTAATAAACTGTGTGTGTACTGATCAATATTTTCCTCTGAAATTGACGTAGTGGATTTAGGGAGATGTGTTTTCTCATAATGAATCAAACAAGTTGGGATTAATGTGCAGTAAATTTTATTTGTATGGTGTTGAGTAACTGTGTTGTATATTTAGTAATAATGTGATGTATGGAAACTTTGAATACGTACATGCCATAGAAACATCTTTGATACAATCCTCAAGTATGTATATGTTATATTGTATTACTAATAGACTTGTAGAAAAAGAGTGTGGACGAATTACATTTTAAAAATAGACAAATCATTATAACAATCAATCTGTTTCCTCAGCAAGTTGGTTTGTTTATGTGTGTACAGTTTAGAATTTTTTATTCATGTGGTTTGTAATTGTATGTATGTTCTTTTATGTGAATTTTTTTAGTGTCACATTCCAGTGTTAGGAATCAAATAGGTATGCTGATAGAAAATTATTTTCTTCATTTGTGAAATCTTTGTATATACTATACTGATTTGATGATTGTTGGGTCAAAGATGGGTATTATTTTATTTTTGTCAAGTATTTATTTTTAATGCTAAGGCATGCTGTAAGGTTTTTTTGTGTGGGGGGAGGGGGAGTATATAGCAAATTTGTGTTATTAGCAAAGGCTTTGTTTGCTCTTTTTTAAAAAGAAATTGGTTTACTAATCTTTAAGTCATTTTTAAGGTCTGAATCTAATTTATTGTATTTTGTATGATATTCCTTTTTGGTGGGTATTAATTATGTTTTAATTGAGATTGAGAAGAAGCGGAATTTTGAGCGAAGTTATATTCTTTTGGGTTACCAATAACATTGATTCTTAATCACACTTTTGCATGATACCCAAGTTGCAACAGTAGTGAAGTAATTGAATATTTAGATGAGACAACCGTCACACAACATGCAGCATAATCTCACGTAACCAGGTGTTTTGGGACCATGGTTTTTGAAATATGCATTACAACACATGTAGATGATTCCTTGTACTGTGTTAGTAAAATGTAAATTTGGTCCACTTAGTTCTAATCCCATCATAAGCTTTATAGAGTAAATCTTACATTGCCCATCAGTATTAGATTGTTCATATTTTAGCTAAATACAGTGAAACCTCGTTAATATTATCCCGCTTATTACGAATGACTCGTTAATATTACCTATTACTATTTCCCCGTGAAATATGCCCATTAAACACAATGAAGATTTGTTTGGTTAATACGAAATTCTCGTTATTATGTATAGCGAACAATAACAATTCCCGTCCGTATAAACAAACAGTCATGTTTACCGTTTAATACGAACCAAAGATTACCACAAAGATACGGCCCCGCCTGAGTATCCGAAGTGTGTTTTTAACTCTATGTTTTCAAAATCACTCGTTCGTGTGTTCGATATGTTCAGAAATCACTCGCGTTTGTACAATATTCGATATATCGAACTTCCGTGGGATGGTATTTACGTTCGATTTTGTACTTCCTTTGTATACATGATTCTGTGCCGGACCAATAAAATCAAAATATATGTTACGCCTAACGTGTTTAATATTTGTGTACGTTGTAATGAAAGTTTAAGTAAATTATCTCGTGAGAACTTTATTAAACTTTAGAATTTGTGCGTACACACATAAAAATGGAGGCAAAACGTAAAAGCAAGGAAATTGCATTGAAGACGAAAATTAAGATAATAAATTCAGTTCGTCAGGGTGAAAAAACGAAAACAGAACTTTCTGAAGAGTTTGGTATATCAAAATCAACCTTAAGTACAATTCTAAAGCAAGCAGATAAAATAGAAGAAGCGGTCAGGAAAGGTAGTAATCAAACTAAGAAAAGGATGCGCGTCGGTAAACATTCCGAATTAGAGGCCAAACTGCTGGAGTAGTTTCATCAAATGTGCGCCGCCAGAGTTCCAATTTCCGGGCCTATTATCCAAGAAAAGGCTGATCAGCTGGCACTGCAACTCAGAATTGATGATTTCCATTGCAGCAACGGATGGCTTCAACGCTTCAAAGATAGGCATAATTTGGCCACAAAATCCATTTGTGGCGAATCTGCAGCTGTCGACCAAACAGCAACGAGTGACTGGCTTCAGTCAGTACAGACCATCGTAAGTAAATTTGCACCACAAGATGTGTTTAATATGGATGAAACAGGGCTTTTTTACAATCTGTTGCCCAATAAAACTCTAACCGTAAAAGGTGAAAACTGCCATGGCGGTAAACACAGTAAAGTTCGTCTTACAGTTTTACTATGTTGTAATCAAGATGGCAGTACAAAACTTCGACCCTTGGTTATTGGCAAGTCTGCCAAGCCAAGATGTTTCAAAGATGTTGCAGCAAAAAACCTGCCAGTAGATTACGAGGCAAACAGTAAGGCTTGGGTCACCACAAAAATTTTCCAGTTGTGGTTGTTAAAATTGGACAGGAAAATGGCGACTCTAAATCGCAAAATTTTGTTATTGTTGGACAACTGTGCTGCACATACTGCTCATGGTATGAAGTTGGAAAACATTACCTTACTCTTCTTGCTACCAAATACAACAAGTGTGACACAACCACTCGACCAAGGTATAATACAGTGCTTGAAAAGAAACTACAGACAGCGCTTGGTGAAATACCTTATCAGGCAGTGTGAAAAAGGAAAGACTGAGCTTCCTAGATGGTCAGTTTTGGATGCTATCCGCAGTATAGCCATGTCGTGGGACAGCATCAGCCAAAAGACAATTGTGAATTGCTTTGCAAAAACTGGTTTTGGCCAGCAAACTGTTGAAGAATCTGACTGTGATCAACCTTTAGAGGATTGGCAAGAGTTAAAAGAACATGTGCAAGTTGATAATGACTTCAATGAGTTTGTTCATATTGATGACAGTGTGTACACCAGTGCAAGATTAACTGCAGAAGATCTTGTTGGTTCACGAGGATTACAGGAAACACCAACGGCTGACGCTGAACAGTCACTTTGTGAGGGTGGTACAAGTCAGGATAATGATGGTGATGACGACAATGGTGAGGTAGTGCATAAACTTCCAAGCAAAAGTGACACAATCAGTGCTTTGCGTACACTGGAAAATGTACTTGCTGCAAGTGATGTGCCAATTGACTTGATTGCAGGATTTGAGAAGATATGTTCTGCTGTAAATGATATTTACAGAGATAAGTGTGTCCAGAAAAAAATTAATGATTTTTTTAAACCTATGTAAATATATCTTGCATACTTTGCATAAGAATTGCTATACACTCAACAGCAATTAACTGTACGGTAAATGTTAATCATTTTTGTCAAAACTTTGGAAGCAAATTAAATAAGAATACATACATACGTATATGTATACTAATTATCAGTCTGTTATAGTATATTTTATTAAAACTATTAAAATTGCTTCTAAGTGTATTTTGTTAGTGTGCATGTCAATATCTGGCTTCTATTACAATAATAATATTCCACATTTTTAGTGCTCTGACATGTAGGAATTCAATATTTCTTATCGAGTTCTTATTCTACCTATTGGCTCAAGAACCTCATTAATATGAACCTAGTTATTACAAACTGAAATATTTTACTCCCCTTCAGGTTTGTATTAATGAGGTTTCACTGTATTTATAATACATAATTCTTGCTCCATACAAAGAGAATAAAATATATGTTATGACTGTTTAATGTATTGTTTTTAATGGAACAGAATGTACCTTGGAAACAAATATGTACAACATTTAAATATGGACTACACTTGATTTTATGTGCACCCATAATTATGTCTTGAAGAGATATCCGATGAAATGCAACAGTTTTTACTTTATCCAGTGCAATTTCTGCATTATCGGAAATACATTTTGTTTGGCTCCTGGGGGTTATGTGATGGCATTTGTGTTCGTCGACAACCTTCTATTTATCATCATCATCAGCCAACTATGCTACTCCTGCTGGTTGATTTTATTTTGTGATAAGTAAAGGTGCAGCCCGTGAGAGCACTATTTATATTGTACCAAGCTTTGTTGAACCTAAACTGATGTTCATTATGCATTGCAATTCTAAGACAAAGTGATGTGTTAATCCTTTTGTAGAATTTTTATTGCTCACATCACCACGGTGAAAAAAACAAGACTGATTGTGACAGACAGATTTATGTCTTTTGTGCATAGGCTTATCATTGGTATAAAGTATTTAAACAGTTATGTAATAAGAAGATGATGTAAACAGCTTGTGCATTTTTGCAGTGCTTCATTAATTCGAATGTTAATTTTTTCCATTGCCTAACATGAGTCAAAAACAATCACAAACGTCAGGTCGAAACAATTGAAACCACTCGACAAAGCAAAAAACTCAAAAATTACAAGACGTAAGAACTAAACTGATGCTTTAGCAGTCAAAGAATCATCACACAAATGACAGAGATGAACACAGAACTAAAAAAACCAGAGCATGTGTATGCTGAAGAAAGGTTAACAGATGCCTGGATAGTGAGATTATGCTGTGTAATGAAAATTAGTCCATCCACAATAGCTTTATGTTATGTTGAACCCTGCTTACACTCGTAGGCCGTGTTCCGCTACTTAAAATGAAACACAAATGTGCATACCAAAAAAGAATTGTTTCATTACTCCATGCCATTATTTTCTGAAAGAGTAACAGAATGGCTGTCATATCTTAATTTGGGCATTTTGTTATCAAAATGAAGACCACATGCACTCTTAAATACTTCACTATTTCTTGATGATACTCATAATTTTTTCTTGGGAGGCACCAAAGAGTATATTTACACTTCTGTATCAACTAGACGCATCTTGCACTTAGTAATTTTACATTTCACTATGTATCAACTCACTAACCTAAAAAGTCATTGTTTGTGTCAGACGTTCCCACATTATAATGTTGCTTGTGGTCCAGACCGTGTATGTATGATGCACGAGGTTGGTCGAACGTAGAGTGACGCTGCACAGATGTAGTAACGGAACTCGGCCGAACTCAAGTACATTGTTGGAATTTTATTTACAATTTTTTTATAGATTTTGTATGTCTCCAGCCATCACGAACAATATTGTACTATTAAATCAATGTTTTCAATGTGCTAGGAAGGTTTGCACTTTTGTTTTTGCCTTTTAAGAGGATATTTAATTGCAATTAAATTGCATGGTTGCTACAGGACTAGAAAACAGGGAAAAAAAAATCTGGAAAAGTCAGGGAATTTAAAACTTTCATGGAATCCTAGGAATTGTCAGGAAAATCATAACATATTTCGGGAATTTCTTGTGCTAACAAAAGTGAAATGGAAAATACTGCTTTCGTTGACATTATGTTAAAAAAAATTTGGAAACATTTAATATCACAAAATTCAGTTGATTTTCCTCTTCGTGAATTCTCAGGATTTTTTTTTGTAAATGCGTTGCTAAACAAGACAAAAAAAATATTTATGCATGTTTCCATACAAGTTCGATAGTCTTTACTCAGTAGTTTCATGAAATCAATAGTAATTTTTTTCAAACACGTATTTTGATCTCAAACTGCATTAATTTTACTATCCAGCCATTTATTTTAATGGAAGTATATCGTCAAAAAATAATCCAACTCGAAATTTATTTACAATAGTTCTGGAGATTACCGGCTTCTTGGAATTAATAGAGATAAAGTTACGAAGAGTTATTCAAAATTACCAGAATAATTTTAACACTTGCGATAAAATTGAAATTATTTTTTGTTGTGGTAAGGAGATCAAGACCGATGTATTTTCAAGGAGAATATATTTGTGATTTCTAGAATGTTCGTATTGACTAGATACGTAGGTAAGGCCTGTCTGTTAATAATAAACAAAATATATAAAAGGCATCGGGAATCGTTTAGAAATCCAAAAAATTAATTTTGTGAAAAAACAACATGCTGTGCTATGAAGTGTGGCATGACCATAATCAGCAAATCTGCAAGGGCATCAGTCAGTATGAAGTGAGTGACTTGTAATATTAGCTTTCAAAGTCAGGTAATCTCAACTTATGAAACTGGCAACCTCAGGTAAATACGTAATGAATAATTAT
Organism: Bacillus rossius redtenbacheri; assembly: GCF_032445375.1. Lineage (NCBI taxonomy): Eukaryota > Metazoa > Arthropoda > Insecta > Phasmatodea > Bacillidae > Bacillus > Bacillus rossius. Next base: position 72,314,675 of record NC_086332.1, read on the forward strand.
AGTTTATATTATTTATAATTTAATATATATTTCAAATTTGGTTACCCTCCATATTCTATTAAGTGGTTTCTACTTCAGTAGGTACTTTTCTTTTTAGGTTAGGTTAGGTTAGGTTAGCTGTAAGGTAATTCATAATCAATTGTTAAAATACATTCGAAGAATTTTAATGTTGTTAATCTAGCCTAACCAACTTTCTAAAGTATTAAAAAAAAAAATCTGTAGCCAACCTATTTCAACTGATTACTATACCACTGTAATTGTAATATATATAAGCTAACCTAACCACTTAAGAGTGGTAAATTACTGATAAACAAATAATGAATGGTAGGAAATAGTGCCAGGGAGTAAAAATGGAAGTTGTAACTTTTTTAAATGTAATTTCAATACATCAGTTTTAAGTTTTGTCACTTCACACATGTGAAAAATGCAGATGCAGAATGTTTGCTGCAGTAGATGTTACAATCATTGCTCGCTTCCTACTGAAAACGTGCAGGCACCATAATTTTTAATACAATTATGCCTATAAATACATACAAATTGTTTTTAGTTGGGATCGGAAACTAAAGAAAACAATAATTTAGATGGGAATAAAATGTAATAAAATCTTGAATACAACAAATTGTATATTATGACTTGCAAAAACATAAACCATTATTTTGATGTAGGCGGCTTCATAAAGTCTAAGTTTTCTGACAGCCAGTACCGAATGCCTGGCTACCTATTGGCCCAGGTCATTCCATGACAGATCATCCAGGAGTGTCCACTCCACCATCTCAAATTTAGATTAAATTTGGTACATGGTATCTTTAGAAAAAAATAAGAACCTGTATTTTTATTTTTTAGAATATGGGCTCTAGTTTGGAATTTAAAGGCCTTCAAAGTTTCCCTATGTTTGGTGGAATTTTTTTAATCCGCAACCAAAGTTTAGTGACACATCTTGCTTCAACTTAATTTTTAATAACAGTTATTAAAGTAGAATCATGAAATTCACCATACTTATTCAGAATTATACGTAGATTTCAACTATCACTCATAAAATATAATAAAATGCCCAGAAGTGCATGCAATTTATTTTAGAGTTGGAAAAAATGAATTACCAAAAATTGTAAACATCAGTTCAGTATTCCTATTATAACTTTTTTCTATTAATCTTTTCAATCTCGGGCTTGGTACCATTAGAAAGAGCACAAAATTTGCTACAAAATTGTGAAATAAAATTTATGGATGATCTATAAAGAAGCTGATTCCATTTGGACCAATTTGATGTAATTTTTCTCTCACTAATAGATGTCAGTTTATAATGCACCCTTTCCAACTTGCGTCTAGGGTTCCAGAACATCAACAGTGCAACGAATGTTGACTAATGGCACCCAGCATGAATCTTCCTGGCCATAATTACGATGTTCTGGTCAGTAAAATAATTTATCTGGCCAGTGAGGATGCATAAACTTAATCATTGCATCTTCATCTTTTTCAAGCACTAACTCAATATAACACTTATCATCATAAACTGAACGTACATACAAATTGTTTTTAATTTTGAGGCTCTCCATTTTTTTCAGTTAAAGAGTACTCTTAACGAAAAATTCTCATCAGAGCTAATTTACTTAGCTGATAGTACAGTTTTTTTTAGATGGTGGGATGAAATAGTGCAAGGACCTTGTTCTAGGCACAGTTGTGAACTCTGAGAAGCGCTTGTTAAGCTTTTCTTCCACTGCGTGAACATCTTCTTTGATCAGCTGAAACTTAATTTTAGTAAAGTATTCGTTGCAAAATTGAAACATTTGCTCAGTTGTCAAAATTTGAACTTTATACGGTCTTTGCAAGCTCACTCCAGATACTGTTCTTTTAACACATTCTCCAACAGCATCACAAGCTGTTTTACCATGACTTGTTGCATAAAAAGTCCAAGAAGCTTTTAAATCATAATCTTCCAAGTGATAGCAGAGGTTGACCAAACTTTTAAAATTCTTGTATTGTGCTGCACTACCATCTGTGATATACTTCACTTATTAATGTTAAGGAATTCTTCATGAATTAATAAGCTCAATCTTCTTTGAAACTCATATACAAAGAGAACATTATGGTTTTAGGTAATCTTAGATAAAGCACAAAGACATATTACATTTTTCTCCATCATTTCTGAAGTACAGAATTACTGGATTTTTTGTGCAAGCAGAACGTACCCTATGATATGACTGAATTTCATCTTGGATAACAAACTAATAGTTTTCTGCAAAGTCCATGAAAACTATTATTTCATTTGGCTGAATGTTTTCTTTCCTCTGTTTCACATAGTTTGACTGCTGTTTAAAGACGAATGAGTGTGGTATTAAAGCTGCCTGTTTCTTCAAAAGCAGATCAATAAACTCAATAAAGGAAGGACCACTGTTTGTAAATGGCTGCGATCAGTAGTTACGCATTGTGAAAACTGAATTTCAGCTCCATCATCAAACCCAGTAAAAATGTGTCATGTATTCTTGTACTTTTTCAGAATTTGTACAGTAGGACATATTCTTAACATGCAATCACAGTTTTTACCATCACATACCAGTAAATTGATAAGGTCCTTTAGCTTTGATTTTTCTAAATTCATAGCACTTAAAAGAAGGATTGGATTCTAGTGTATCGAGCAAACACAAACCCAATGTATACCTGGCTGACCATCACCAACACCATTTCGGCCACAGCTCACATAATTTAGAAAATCCCACTCTATCACAAGGAAATTTCTCTCTGTATGCTGTTTATAGTTCCTTAAGATTGCCAAGTATTAGGTGCTTTTGTTCATAAACATTTTTGTGTACACTAACTAACCTTATCTTTGGGGCACCTGGCATTAGTCTGCTGTTTTTATCTGCTTGATAAAAATTGGTAACTTTTTCAATTTCAGCTGAAATTTGTTGACCTTGCAAAGGCTCAGGATATGAAAGAATTCCTTTTTCTTTCACCAACTGGCATGATTTTCTTGCTATGTACTCAGAAACATTGAATTCAGTTGAAATTTTCTTTCATGACCAGGAATTATGTACAACTGATAAAATTTGTAACTTCTCCCTTATGGATGTTGGATATTTCAGTTTTTCTTTCATCTGACTGATTAGAAAATTTAAGTCACTTGCATTCCTCTTCAGGTAAGTCTTCATCAGTACTTCCTCCAGACTGCATTTCATCTTCTGGTAGCTTCAAAACTGCTGCTACTTTTTATTTCACTTTAATTTTGACTCAGCTATCTTTCTGTTACCATACACTGATTTTGAACACTTTCAAAGTCCTTTTAGTTTTAAGGGTGATACATCAAGAGTACTCATGCTTAAATATAATCTTCCTTTTCAAATGGTGTCATGTCACTACGGTCTTCCTTCGTAGGTGTATGCCTGTGAGGGTCTGGGCCTTCCTCTTCGTTAGAATTATTCTGTGAATTTTCAAACTCTTGTTCTTGATATAACTACATTCTACAGTTGGAATACAGCTTTTGTCCAGGAACTAACAAAACACCAGCTTTCCTTTTCGCATCTTTGGCCATTTGAAGACACTTTTGTGTTTTTTTCGCTGGGTCACAAACATTTTTTAAAAGCTTCCCCGTTATATTTAATGAGTGTTGCATAGTGGTGTGTAGGTATATATACTTGAATTTGAATGCAGTGTGAATCCATCTATCCTCCAAAACAGAATTTATTTTTCTTCATCAGGAAGTTCAGCAATATTAAGAATTATCTTCTTGTCTGTGTATGTATTTATGTGAGAGACAGAATTAATAAATAGACCTACACTTTATACTTTTCGTATAAACTGTAGATTGTTAAAAAAAAAAAAACTATTGGTTTTACCATCAGTCAGAAAATGCAAAGCAAAAAAACTTATAAAAAAATGGTTGTCTGTAAAGTCGGTTTACGGACGATAGTTTAACGTGACGTCATAACAAAACATTAAAGAAATCGGCGCAAGCGAACAATGAGCATAATGGGACACAGCATAACGGGACAATGTGTGTAATGGGAACACTTTTTCGTGCGTGCAGCCGGCGTTCATTGATTTATTAGACGTTGTCACGTCAAAATAAATAAATAAAACCAGCTACATGTCAAAACTCAAACATTAACAGTCATATTTTAAACAAATCCCAGACAAAAAAATAGCAGTTCCTAAGACTCCCACACACTGGACAACCTGTGACTGACTAACATCTTCTATGAGATCACCCTACAGTAAACATTTAGATAATGCAATATATTACATCATCTACATTTAAGCAAGAAGATACAATATTATCCAAATTGATTGACAAAACATTAATTGAACCATAACCTTACTTCAAATGTTTTATTCTATTTTCATATGTATTTTTCATATATAGGCCTACAGTATTTTAAGTGTGCATTTCCAACAAGGCTAAATCATTATTTCAAACATTTTTTCAATAAAAATGTTACTACATATTTACTTTTACAGTACAAATTGTTTTGTAAACTTTAATCTGATTTACAATCATCTTAACCACTTTTACACAAAGAACTTGCTTTTATAAAGCAGGGAGGTAAATAACCACAAATTTTATTACACCATTTGGTAGCAAATTTTGTGCTCTTTCTAATGAAACCAATCCCAAGATTGAAGAGATTAATAGAAAAAAATTATAATAGGATTACTGAACTTATGTTTACAATTTTTGGTAATTAATTTATTCCTTTTCTTACATAAATTGCATGTACTTCTGGGCATTTAATTACATTTTACAAGTGATATTTGAAATCTATGTGAAATACTGAATAATATGGTAAATTTCACAGTTCTACATTAATAACTGTTATTACAAATGTAAGTTGAAGCAAGCTGTCACTCAACTTTTGTTGTGGATTAAAAAACTTCCACCAAACAGAGGAAAACTTTAAAGCGCTTTAAATTCCAAACTAGAGCCAATATTCCAAAAATGAAAAATATGGGTTCTTATATTTGTCTGAAGATACCAAGTACCAAATTTCATCAAGATCTGAGATTGTGGGGTGGATACCCCTGGTTGATCTGGAATGGACTGCCCCACCCACTCGCACGTCTGATGGGACTCTATAGGCCAAATTTGCAATCAAAGTTTGGGTAGCACCTGTAGCAAGCATTATCATTAAGATTCACTAATTCTGAATTTTAGCAAAGGGAAGTACCTAACACAAATGATGAGTTTTCTTATTGTCCGTTTCCTTTTGTAGTTTTTAACTATTGATAAAATAATTTAAAGTCCCCATTTCACACACACACACACACACACACATATATATATATATATATATATATATATATATATATATATATATATATATATATATATATATATTAGTTCACCACCTACATGCCATGCATATATGAACTACTTTAAAGCTATTTATATTGTTTCGTAAAAATGTATGTGAAATGTAATATAATACAGGTGAAGTCACTGTAATAAATACAATTTTAATGATAGTCACATTAGCAATAATCAATAATAAAAAATAATTACTGTGAATGTACGTATAATTGTTGAATAAAACAAATGTTTCACTGTAGTTATGGTTGTGCAAATATTTGATATTGGTATTGATTTGGAACATTTGTTTTGCTTTCAATTAAAAGTTCTCTTTGTGAAAGACAACTAAACAAAAATATTCAAATCACATGAAAATTCGAGTGTCTAAAGAGATAAACAATGGTCATTTAGATTGTACAAAATTGTTGCAGTAGTCAAGAGTTAGTAATTATTCTCTAACAAAAATAAATAACTAAATAAAATTTTACAATAATTTCTATTTCTTATATATTGCAGAGTATACACTTCACGCGGACTGAACCATGATTGTTTTTTGCAGTCTGGAAAAAAGAGAAACCCGTAATATTTTGAAAGTCTGGGAATTTTCAGTTTGTCTAGCAAGACAAGATTAGTTGAAAAACTACATGCTCTGTCTACAAACTGTGACACTTATGCCACTTATGACCACTGTTGTTTATTGTGTGCTGCAGGGTTTCATATCTAGTGCTTTTTTTTTTGACGTGACGTCTAATAAATCGATGAACGCCGGCTGCACGCACGAAAAAGGATGACTCATTGTCCCGTTACGCTCATTGTACGCTTGCGTCGCATCTATCTCTCTTCCACTCGATTAGAACAACCATCGATTTGACTTTTTCGAGGCACATTAAACTTGAAACATTCCCATTCGTTTCCTACTTTTCCTATCATCGTCCTATCCTTAACAGAATAACACAGATTGGAAGTAGTTAAATAGCAAACATGTATAAACGTTATAGTTAAAATAATCTGTTCGTTAAAGTAGTAAACATATTGGAATTAATGAGTGCGAATAAAAGTAAATTTATCAATTAAATTGTAGATTTCATTTCACTCCTTCTTTGTGTAAAAGTTATAGTTAAAGTAATCTGTTCGTTAAAGTAATAAACATATTTGCATTAATGAGTGCAAATAAAAGTAAATTTATCAATTAAATTGTAGATTTCATTTCACTCCTTTGTATCCATACAAAATAGTGATAATATAATAAAAATGATTCAATATTATTCATAAAAGTATGTAATTTCATCAATGTTTTGTTATGACATCACTTTAAACTATCGTTTGTAAACCGACTTTACAGATAACCAATTTTTTCTTGACATGTAAAAGCTGAAGAACTCAATTTATGGGAAAACCTAAAATATGTCATAATATGGTGAATGACTCTTGGATATTTTTTGTCTTGTATTTTTTTAGTGGGCAAATCTGAGCTAGATTTTTATAGGTCACGCTTTTGGTAAATGTAACTAGACACACACTTTGCTGACAAGCCTATAGTGTCAACTGTAGACTTGCCGTCTATAACTACGCATCACACTTAAAGTAGAAGATGCCCACCCAAAAATGTCAATCAAAACAAGCTAGGTTTTTATTTATTATTTTTATTTTACAGAACATTAATCCCACCAATATGTCAGAATGCTTAGTGAGAGACTGCTTACAAAATAATAAAAAAAAGTGTGTGCAAAATCGTGAATAATCCTGACCTCTATACCACTGTCATTGGCTTTAGTGAGTCAGCAAAAACAGTGATTTGAGTTATATGATTTACTACAAACCTGTAATTATGAATAGGACTTTCTTTTTAACTTAAGTGGTGGTTCATGTTTGAAGCATCATATAAATGCTACAAAATTTTGTCCACGAGAAATACTTTATCATAGATTTCTTATTCATATACTGTAATACCCTGAACCCTCACAATAGGTGGAACCAAGTGATAACTGTGTAATTCGAAGTCACATAAGTCAGGGTACAATTTTGCTTATAAATACATACATACTGTTACGATTTACCGTGGGGGTTCGTAAAGGATAGCCCAATTAAAGATTTTTATTACACACAGTTTTATTTATTACCAATACTTGTCACTTACAAATAATCTTCTAAATTGGCAGATAATTAATTACACGAAAAGAAATGTCAATTCCCCAGTCACTCGTTTCACACACCTCGCTGGGCCGCACTTCCGGCGCAACTCTCGCAGCAGCACCCCTCGTGGGTCTCCGCCGCGGGACTCCGTCGCCGCACTCCGCTGCCGCCGTCACACCCTTCGCCGAGATCCCACACGACGCCTCGCTCACCACTTCACTCGGGACTCCGCCGCGCCCGCGACTCTATCGCCCGGAACCTCCCGACTCCACTGAACTCACTCACTCACTGCCCTGGAACCTTCGTCCAAGGACTTCGCCACTCTGCCGCACCCGCGGAACTATCGCCCGGAAACTCCGCCGCGGGAGAACTCCCCACTGAATTGAACTCGAAGGTCGGCCCAACCTCCATATATAGCCCTTGGGTTCCCGTCCAGAACAATCAGGCATGTCTACGAGATATCGCGCGACCTTCGCCGTCGAAATGCCCAGAAACGCGTCGTGAGTCCTCGAAGGACGGGCGGCTGCTCAAAACGCGCCGATAAACATGTCTGAGTCCTTTTATTCCGCAGTGCGGCCTCTTTTAAGTAACTCGATCTGAGGCAGGTGCGCACTGCGACGGTCAGGATGTCGCGAGATAGTATGACACGAGATACCAGGGAGAGGATGCGGGTGGAAGGGGGCGCAGACAGGCCGAACGAGCGCGGCGAACCCAAGCACTGCAGTAAAGCGCGATCGTAACAATACAAATTATGTTTAGTTGGGACCGGAAACGAAAGAAAACAACAGTTAAGAAAAAAAATGTGTGATGAAATCTTAGATAATACAATAAATAATATTATTATGAATTGCAAAAACGTAAACAGACATTTTGACGTACAAGGCTTCATAAAATCTAAGTCATGTGACAGCTCCAAAGATTTTTTCTTCTCATGCAAAATGTGGATTGAGTGGAGAATCAATAGTTGCAAGACGTTAAAACAAAAGATGAACAATTCAATGAGAAGATTTAAAAATCGCTTAGCTCCGGAATCACGTAAGACAAGGTATTACTGTACAGTATATCAATGTAATGTTTGACAGACAGTTTTAATATTTCTTAACATTCAGTAAAATAACTGACAAAACTTTAAATTAAAAACTTGCATTTTTGCATTGCCAGGAGATGTGCTAATACAACTTTGAATGTAGACAATTTACTTAAAAGGATGTCTGAAACTTAGTGTACTCTTAATTGCAAATTCAATCATTTTTAAATTGGCTCTCAAAAAGTTTCATTTTGAAGAACAAAATTTTAATTTGCAATAATTATAGGTAAAAATTTCCACTTAAGTATGTGATGAATTTGCAAAGTAGTGAATATAGTTATGTTAAATTACATTGCAGAATTTATATATTTTTTCATATTCTAATACACCAGGGTAATTTTAATTATTTTGGAAACATTTTCATTAAGAGGTGAACCTTAGTGAAGAATTTCCACGTTTATTTTCCACAAACGTACTCTTTTTAACGATGTTCTGTTTTCATGTCATTACATAATTAACAATATTTGCACAACCTTAGCCATCTGAGCATTTCTTTCATTATTAACTATTACAGTAAGGTTTTCTGTAGTTAAAAGTCTGGTGGATGTTTTTCTGTAAAGGCACTTCGCTAAATGTTTGCTTAGGTTGATATTGTCACATGTTGGAATACGATTATAATGAGCTATGTAGGTAAGCTGCAGTTTAAGGCTCAACTTTACCTGTAATGTTTAATTTTATGCTGATTTCAGATTATTATATAGAATTATTTCAAAAATGAGACTATAAGCAATTTGGTATGTGTAGAAACACTAAAAATAAAAATTATATTGGGTGAAGCAGAATCTTTACATAATTTTCAGGATATCTTGGGTATAAACTTGGCCTATCAGAGTGCATGTTTATTTATTGTGGGTGATTGTAGCAATCTGTTGTTTGGTTTTGCATGGTTCACATAATTGCCCAAGTGCTTTTATTTGTTATTTATTGATTGATAACAATTCCAGTGGAAACAACAGATAATACTTCATTAAATTTCATTAATGCCTAGCTTTAAGATTGGAGATAACTGAAGATGGCTTTAAGCTGTGTTATTTACTCCAAAATGGTGTTCTACGCCAGTTTGAGTTTACTATATTTTTTAATCACCACCATTTAATTGAAAATATATTGATATTTCCTTAGTACATTTTATTAAAGTGTCTACAAATACTTGGGGAACCAATTTCAAGACTTTTACAAGAACTTTTAATATAAATTATTTTACGAGGTTTTTTATTTTATCAAAGGGTGATTTTTAAATATGTACAACCAAAATTAAACTTGAGCAAATATAATTAAGAAATTTTCTAAAATTCATACGATCTAGTTAGAAAGCTAAATATGTACCTTTAAATTGGTAATTTCCTAATGATTTAAAATGTGCTATAAACTGAAGAGTGGGTCAAAAAACAAAATGTTATCAAAAGGCTGAGGTAACTGGTGACTTTCAGCATGATTGCTGTTTTTTAAGGACTCTTTTGTGACTTTCATGATCAGACTAGACCTTCAGTTTCCTCTCTTTTTGTGACTTTTCTGACCTGTAGACACCCTGTTTATTCACCAATGACATAAAGCTTGTACGTAATTTAGTCTTATGCTTATGCACTAAGCAGGGTTGTGACTCTAGCTTAATGGTTGTGAACGGGTTATGAATAATGAAGTGGAATTTAAGTAGGCCACAGTATATTCAATTCCAGATTTGATGGTCCTTGAATCAACTTGTCAGAAACCATGTCTTTCTTTGACTATGCAAGGCAATGCATTAATTTTTAAAATGATTTAAATATCTAGTCTTGCCTTACTATTTCCTCAAACAAGAAGCTGTAAGAAGTCTTCATTGTGGTTTTCACAAATGAAAAGATAATTGATTCTTGCACTTTGATCCTCCCTTGCTGTTGCAACAATGTTTATTGCGTATTATTCTCAATTACACAGTTCTGCGATGAAAAAGTTTTTTAAATTTTATCACAAACATGTAGATGTTGGTCTGTATATAGCAAATATAAACTTTGTTTTAACGTATCACGTCACATTCTTTTTGCATATAGAAAAATATGTAATAGTTCGTTAGATCTGTAAGTTCATTTTTTTTTTACAAAATTGATTCCTTGAGCTATATTTCTATTCTATACTCTATGACCGACCATCCTATTGTCTATTGTTACTAACCTGCCTTTCCCCTGTGAGAAAAAGTATCAAAAAAAAGTTTTATGTAGTCTGACTAATCATAGTGGTTTAAACTGCAAAAACAAAAAAACGTGTAATAAAATATTGTTTTATTAAATCTGTAATTATGGCTCCTCGGAGTTGCAAACACAATCCAAATGTATTTTGCTATGTTTGCGGACAATATACAATAGTTAAGCAAAGATTAAAAATAACAGACTTTGTAAAAAATGCTTATTATGCTTACTTCGGAATGAGGTTATGTTACCAAGAGAAACAGTGGGTTCCGCATACAGTATGCCGGCTATGTGTTGAAGTGTTAAGATAGTGGACTTACGGTAAATCAAAATCATTGTCATTCAGTATTCGTATGTTGTGGCGGGAACAAAAAAATCATACAGATGATTGTTATTTTTGTTTGACCAATGTAACAGGATATAATTCTAAACACCGCACCAAATTTGTGTATCCTAATGTTTCCTCTGTAACAAAGCCAGTTCCACATGGACCTGAATTACCCATACCAGTTCCTACTAACACTAACAGCTTCGAAACGCCTTTATCACAAAACTCAGAACAAAGTGATCATCTGCAAAGCAGTGGTGAAATTTTTCACCCTACAAATGACCCTCGACCTTTAAAACAGCAAGAACTGAATGATTTGGTACGGGATCTTGGATTACCTAAGGACGCTGCTGAACTTCTCGGTTCTCGACTAAAAGAAAACAATTTATTAGATGCTGCAACTACATTTTACTGGTATCGAAGCAGAGAACAAGAATTTGTGGAGTTTTTAAGAAAGAGGTTGATTTAGTAGTTTGCTGTGATATTGGCGGTTTAATACAAAAATTCAATATCGAATACAATACACAAGAATGGCGACTCTTTATAGATTTTTCAAAAAGAAGCTTAAAAGCTGTCCTTTTGCATATCGGCAATCAATTTGCATCGATACCGGTAGCTCATTCAGTTTATCTTAAAGAAACTTACGAAAACTTGAAAAATGTTTTGGAGAAAATAAAATACACCGAACACAAATGGTTAGTTTGCAGTGACTTAAAAATCATATGCATGCTTCTTGGTCAAAAGCAAGGCTACACAAAATTCCCCTGTTATATTTGTGAATGGGACAGTAGAGCAAGAAATTTACATTGGAAAATTAGAATGGAATTGAAAGTTGGAGTAAAAAATGTCATCAATCCGAGCTTGATGGATCCCGAAAAAATATTGCTTCCACCCCTTCACATCAAACTTGGTTTTATCAAACAGTTCGTAAAGGCATTACCGCAAGATGGAAATACTTTAAAGTATCTTTGTTCATGTTTCCCTAGCTTATCTGATGCAAAGTTGAAAAGGGGAATATTTACGGGACCTGATATCAGGAAACTGATTAGGGATACAGAATTTGAGAAAGTGATGACAACCTTGGAACGAAATGCCTGGCATGGCTTTAAAAATGTTGTATCTAAGTTTCTAGGCAACACAAAAGATCCTGTGTATAAAAATATTGTCCAGGAAATGTTAAACGCCTATAAAAATTTAGGCTGTAATATGAGTCTGAAATTTATTTTTTGAAGTCTCACATTGATTGTTTACCAAAAAATCTAGGCGACTACAGTGAAGAACAAGGTGAACTGTTTCATCAGGACATAAAAAAGATGGAAAGAAGATATCAAGGCCGTTGGGACGTTAATTTGATGGCGGACTATTACTGGATGATACACGGAGATGAAATAAAAAATCATAAACGAAAACCAACAAAACGCAGCTTTTTTTCAAAAATAAAACGTTATTGTTTTCTTCATGTATACCTTAATGTTGTATTTTAATAGCTATAGACTCAATAAAACTTTATAAAATATTCTATAATGATTCTCATTAATTTTATTAAATTTTTGTTTTGTTCTTTTTCGTATTCAAATACTATATCATTTAAATCTGATAAATGTGACGTGGTATATATCATATGAATACAGTTTTCTATTACTTTTAAAACAATTAAAACAAATATTAACCATTTACCAAAAAAACTTTTCAAAAAAAATTTCGCAGACCTGTGTTATTATTCCTGTATGATCGGTGGGTTTTGACAAATTATATAAATATGTAGGTATTGACGTTCTCCATTCCTGGGTCAAACAACTAAAAGTTTGGTTGGTACCAAACATTGTAGATAGATGGTATTTTCAGCATTGGCAGCATTATTTTGTTTCTTATATATATTTTTTCATAAATTTCAAACAAATTAATAATATAATTAAATTGATTTGTTTATAAAAGGTTTTTTTTTCTAAACAAATCCTTATTTAATGGTTAACTTATTAAATCTTTATGTCGGTCCTAGTATGTACTGAAAGCATGAAATCACATATGCATTTCTGGATTAACCATTTGTATGTAACCTTGAGTCTTAAAACTATTGAAACATGAGTTTTTCAGGGTTTTGAAAAGAACCTAATTTATGTTTTAATTAATGTTTTACAAAAATGAAGTGTTTTATGATGAAGGCTATAAACAAAATGGTTAATCATGATTTCATTACATGTTGAGACTAACAAAAAAATTTGCATTTAAGTTCATAAAAACTATTAAATAAGAACTTGTTTACTATGAAAAAAAAACCTTTAAAAACCAATCAATTTGGTTACATTATAATTTTATTGAAAATTGATGCACAAAACCACAAAATATTAGAAGAAAAATAATTTAAAATGCTAATTTCCCCCCCCCCCCCCCCCCCCTTAAGCTGGAGCCACATAACTTGTGTTCCCATTTTCATTCATTATACCGAGAGTTGGCGGGAGTCCCTTGTGACTTTGTACAGGCTAGGATGGCTACAAGGTGGACCAGCATGCTTTCATGAATCACATCTTCGCCATTTGGCTGGTGAGTGCAGACAGTTCACTGGGATGCAATAACATAACATAACATTACATTTGAAATTTATGTCCAATGGGGGAGTTAAAACGTGCATATTTTAATTGCAACAACTTTCAGAAGTGTTGTGTCTTCCAAAACTTCATAGTTATTGCTTAATTTTTTGTTCATGATGATTTGAAAATGTTGAGAAATGCATATATTGAAATTTAAAAAAATTAATTTGTACAAAAATTTGGAAAAATAATCTCATATAACTCTAGTGGCATGCCTTTAATTTTTTCTTACAACAAAAATACATTCCATAAAATTTGCAGCAAGAAAGTCATGGGCTCTCACACACACTTAAGGCAGGCATTGTATTCTAAGGATACAGGAAACATGCTGATGAATGTTAGGTCAACATATAACATAAATGTCACGATGGCACGAAACATGATAGGAACCCTTAGCTTATGGTCTTTGTTCTAGGTTAAGTATCTCAGAATTTTGAGCGATTGTTCTTACCTTAATGTGAGTTGGAATGTCAAGGAAGGGTGAAGCACTGAATCAGCCTCCAATTTTCTTGTTTCATGGGAAGCAACAACTTATTTATACAGTTTATAAAACAAGAAAAATTATGGAGTACCTGAAAACATATGTTTAACATAATATTGAAGCATCAATAATTTAAAATTTACAAAAAAATACAATTATAGGAAAAGCATTTAAAATGGTTTATAAAGTTGTAATTTGTTGATTTTTATAATTTTTACTGCATAAAATGCAGAGTAAATATCAATAATTATGCGTATTCTTTAATGTTTTGTACTGTATTATAGTTGTTTTTTCAAGTTCCGTAGAATGAACTGGAGTGGAAGAGTGCAACGAGGGTAAAATTTAGGCTGTGTGCAACAGTTTTAGAAGTTGTATTACTGCATGTTGGAATATTTGCATTGCTACTTAAGTGTTTTGTGTGGACAACACATGCCTATGTTGAGAGGTCTGTCAGTATGTTTATTGTGTACAGCGCATAGGAATATTAGAGTGAATAGACAAAAATATATTAAAGGGTACCCGTGAAAGGTTTGTATCAATTCAGATAATACATTTCGAGAATGTTTATCTGTGACCTAGGAGACTTGGAATACTTATTCCTGCTTGTTTAAGAGAACTGTGAGCAAGTGACATTTTTGTACTAATGTTCAAATAATTCAATTAAATTTGTTGTACATTTACAATTCTGCAAGTTTCTTGAAGCTGATTTAATGATAAAACATTTTTCACCCCTCCACAGGTGTTTGATTTGTAATATTGTACATACTCTTTTTGTATAAGTAATCTTGTTAATATGTTTGAAAACTCATTACGGAGCACTTATGTGATGAATTTTTAATTTTGATATGATTTTATATTCTTCACATATAAGAATTAATGTTTGTTTTAAAAAATCTTCCATTACAGACGTAATTGGCTGTTTTGTTGCAAATTAATAAGCACATACTTAGTTTGTTAATTATAGTATAAATATTAGAAAAATTTAAGATTGATGTAAAACAAGATAATATATGCCTCTCTCTTATGACATATGTTGGAACTGCAAAATAATAATGTTACAATTAAGCCGAAAAATTTTATGATAGGGTTCTATGATATAAGCAAAATATTATGTTACTGGAGAAGGAAGTATAATTCTTTAATATAAAAATTGTAGGAAAAATTTAAGGTTTTCTCAGAACCATTAAATGAATACTGCTAAGTTATTTTTTTTTGTCAGATGGGTTGAGATTAAGACTGTGGCATCTTGAAAGTTGTTCACTTTCATACTGATACAGTAACTGGCATCTCCATGAATTTATCTAGTTTTTGTTAGAATAGGATTTAAAAAATTTGGTAGTGAAAATGAAAATTTAATAATAGTGAGAATAATAGCAAATATTTGTACATAAAATGTTCTATAATTATTTAAAAAGAGATCATTTGTATGAACAACAAAATATTTTTAACACTTTTGAGTGTGACATGTAATTTTATGTCCGCATAAGTACCAGCACAAACCAGGTCTAAAAGTTGATAAAACATCAGAGTATAGTTTAAGATATTGTGAAATGCCATTTTAGGAAGTAATTTCCATTCCAAAAAAATATTATTGATATAAACAACTATTTATAGTCTGCAGTCAGGAACATATTAATTAACGAAAGTAACATTTTTATCATTCTGGTTATAAAACCAGGAAGTTGGCTGTAGCAACAGTTTATGTTCTATAGGGATGTGCGAATCCTTGATTTTCAGTTCGGTTCGAATCCGATTCGAATCCCTGGCAAGATATGAATCCGATTCCGAATATTAAGCACAGAATAATTAAAAATAATGTGTGTTCTCTTTTTTCTAACTGTAACTACTGGCAATTATTTCTTACACTGAGATTGAAATGTTTATAATTATATTAACTTAATTAATAATAAACCAACCCTCTAAACGATGAAATTCAAAACATGAAGCACATTTAAAATATTCCCTACTTGGCCTATCTAATTCAATTGGTTTTCAGAAGTTTCAGAATACTCTTTCTTGTGCAGCATTAAATGATTCTTCATGCTTGAAGTACTACCAGAGGTGCATTTAAGCTCACGTGCACACGTTTTACACTTTGACTTAAAATCTGAAGTTTTAGCAAAAAAAATACCAAACAAAGCTACGCCAACTATGATGTTTTCGTTTTGACGTCACTGGCAGCGCACATGCACCATCATGACTGTCGGAACTCATTTTTTTTTTCAAACTGATGTCTTAAAACTGTTTTACCATGAAATTTTGTAAATTACAATTCAAGACTCAAATACAAAGACCAGTATGGAGGTTATGTTGAATTTGAACGAATGTGGCGCCGGAAGGAAATCTCATCGACTAGCATATCAATCGCAGTTGCAGGAAATATTTCGAGTTTCGGCAAAAAAAAAAAAATCATTTTCTAAAGTGTACTGCAAGTTTTATATTAAAATAAATGGCTATATGACAAAATCTGCCACTGAAATATTCCTACGTACTCAACAGTGATGCTTGTTGAATAAGGAAATTATTCATTGCATAAATAATTACAGGGTAATAAATTTTCTTTCATACATCATATTATAAATACTTACGTAATAGTAGCTTAATTTGATTTTTCACTACTAGTATTTTTGAGCTGTATTAAATAAATTTATAACATTTGTGAATATCCGTAATACTGTTCGAATCCATGTAAGTACAACGATTCCGGTTTCGGGTAATCGTGGATTCAAACTGTACCCGAAAATATCGGGTACCCGCACATCCCTAATGTTCTACAATTTATCAAACACATTTTGAAAATGCTCTGAAATACGTCACCACTGGAATCACCTGTCCTCTAAAACTCCAGTATCTTATATAGAATTTAGCCTCGACAGGTTCTGAGGTTCTGGTCACATGATCTCATTGCCAGCAACAGACATTAAAAACAATACATACGGTAATAATCTGTAAACTTTTTACTGTACTGTCAATTCTGAACATGCACCTCTTAGAGACAAATAAAATATTTATAATTGAAAATTGCATTTAAAAAATTCAACAGCTGAATAATGAATATAATGTAATAGGAAGACAAAAATATAGTACTAAATATATAATATAACAAGGAATGGTATATAACAAAAATCTTTTATTCAATAAGATAGATACACATTTACAAATATTTTTTGTACAGTCAAAAATATGTTGGGCAAAAATTTGTCACAGTGTAGCAAGAAAGGCAAACATTTGTATTAAACTTGTTCAAAGGCATCAACAACAGGATGGATGATTATCGATGTTGAAAAGAATCTTGTGTGGCAGACAGTCTCCTTGTCTGTCCTTGCATGCCCAAGTGCTACAACTAGGTTATGTTAGTTGTCCAAGTGTGCAGCAGCAATAACTAGGAAAAAAAATTCAACAAAGGAATTCCTTGTATGCACTAAGCTCACATCTGCAACAACAGGTACAATTTGTTTTTTTTTATAAAAATTCACACCATAAACAGTATGAGTAAAACGCTGAACAGCATACACAATCACGTGACGGAAAACATGAAACGATTTAAAACTGAACATGATGAGAGACATGATTGTTCATCATCGGCGAAAAGAGACTGTGACTTTGAGCTGAACTTACCAACCACGCCCATTCCCCTGGCAGATACCAGTGCACATGCTTAAGAGTTCCAGCAAGAGGAAATGGATGGCATCATTTTACTTGGCTGGCCTAGAAGGCTAGCACTAGAAGTGGATGATTTAGATGAAGACTAGCAACGGAGTATTTTTGCCAACTGGAGCCATTGTGCTGAATTAACCAGGTTAAAAATCACCTTAAGGTCCCTTTCAAAGTATGTGCACTGTGCTGTCTATAGCATGCACATCTGAGCAACCAGCTTGTGAATTTGCATCTAAGGGTGGTGACCATCATTTCATAAGTTTTGACTGCAAGAGAAGATGAATAGCAGTAACAGGGAGCAAAGGAACAAAGGGTGAGGAAAATGAGAACACCCCAAGGAAACTCACGTTTAAGATCACCTAAAAGCTAACTGTTACAGCAAGTGTTGTTGAACAACACTTGACACAATACATAAAGAGAGAAAAAATATCAAATATTTAAACACAACAGATTATCCACTAATGCAGTTAATGTCAATGAAGGCTTTCATCCGATAGACAGCAAACACAGTTACATGTCTGAACATATCCACATTTGAAACATTGGATGGCACGACACCGTACTAAGATTCTAAATGAATAAGTACCATGGAGACAATGGCTGCCATCAACTGCAAAGTGCTATTCAAGGCACATACCGCTGTGCATGAAGGCTTTCATAAGCATCCATGAGCAAGGTGCCGTGCCATTTACAGCACATAGCATAAAACATTCCCTTAGAAGGTCCTTAACCTTTTCATCACGATTCTCTTTTTTATGAGAAAATGACAGCAATGAACATTTGCTGAAAGGCAAAAGCCCCCTTTTTTTTTTTTTTTTCAGCCCACAGATAAGTTGTCGACTTTGAAAAATATCTATAAAACAAAAAATCACTAAATTGTGATTCAAAATATCTATAAAAATTCTAATAAAAAAAATTCTAGGACCAATTTTCTCATCGTCATCAACAGAAAAATTCAGTATTCACCATGAGAACAAGGCAAATATTTACAAATCCATATATTCTCATTTCTGTAGTATATGCTTCTATCCAATCTCACAACTCATGCTGGCCAAACAAAATTAGGTAGTACATAATCACAGTTGTCAGCGGCTAGGCAGTTGGTGTTTGCCACAAGCGTGTGTGTGTGTGTGCGTGACGGTGCGAGATTACCAACAAAGAAAGACTTAACTTTCTCAAAGACTGACGTGCTGCAACATGGTTGAACAACACACAGCAAGTCTTATCAATGCGGGTTATAGCCAGCCACATTTGCAGTAATCACACTCCATTCCTGTCCATTTCTTCATAGCTAAATATTTATTATTTACCTGAACAAATCAATTGTATGTACTAAAAAAATATACAAAAATTTTCAACATACAATTATTGAGGATATTTAATATAAAAAACATATAAATCTCTCAAAATCACATTTACTGCACAGTTATAGTTGGTATAATTGCCTCTTCCTTATTTTCCCTTTACTTTGAAAGTTACTGACCACATCTTCAGTTATTTATTCTGAGCTAAGCAATAAACTCCATTGTTTGTTTTCATCATAATTAGCTATCATTAAAAAAGTTACATATGTTCTATTTGTATAAAAATAAAAATTGCAGGAAAATATATTATGTACGTTTGTTCATCAGACTCACTAACTACCTTACTGGGAGAATGTGTTTTGCAACAATCTCACTAGTCATAAAATTAATTAACGGGAAAATGATGATTGTTTTAGAACATTCCATAACATTTAATGTCCTGAAAAATTATAATACCAATTTAATTACTAACTGTCATGTGGGATACCTCTGCACTTAGTGAAACCCAGAACAGACATGTTAGATATTCATGAATTGTGGAAATAGTGGAACTCATACACAAAAATTTTAATGAAAATAGGTTAACGAAGTTAAGAAGATTTATTCATAAATTTGTATGTTTCTGCAACATACTAGTTCATGCATGTATATATGTAACAAATAATTTGTGATCACAATTAAAAATTATAAAAAAAAAAAAAAAAATTAAGGTTTATAATCAACTGAATCAACAACAACAAAAAATTAAATTGAAAACATTACTGGTTTAAGAAAAAAGCATTGCCAGTTCTATTTATTTTGTTGCATTTTACACCAAACTATTATTATACCATTTATATCTTTTTCATTTGCTGTATTTTGCAACCTGTGAAAATTTAAAAATAAAGTTTTACTGTATTCTAAAAATTTATTTTGAAAAAAATTTCATATTAGTATTGAATAATTTGATATTTCAGGTGTGTGTTGCAGTTGTGTACACTCTGCCTGTTATTTCTACATGCAATTCATGTTTGTCACATGTTATGCGAATCCATGTTCTGAACTTTTGGCAGTAGTTTAATGATTTGACAGCCTCTTTCCTTCCCCTTCAGTCTTCACTAATGAATTGCAGTTGTCGCCTCTGTCTAAAATATCTGCTCATCTTGTTAGATACCTCTGATTTCAAGCCTCAATTTGTGCAACAGCAGAAAATATTTACAGTGTACCCTTCTTTTTGAAGCGCTACAGTTCCTAGCACCCACAATAAATCCAAAATGGCCTTATT
The DNA here is from genome assembly GCF_032445375.1 of Bacillus rossius redtenbacheri. Taxonomy (NCBI): domain Eukaryota; kingdom Metazoa; phylum Arthropoda; class Insecta; order Phasmatodea; family Bacillidae; genus Bacillus; species Bacillus rossius. The sequence goes on from NC_086332.1 coordinate 72,334,960, forward strand.
TCCCTGCTTTTCTTCATCTCGTAAGCAAATGTTACCCCCCCCCCCCCCCCCCCACCTGTTCCTAGAGTCACTTACACCAAAGGACATTCTATGCCACAACCACACCACATATGAAGTAAGTACCCACTCTCACAAAGGACTTCAACAGAATGCTTTCGCCTTTGCGTCAAATTCCAAGAGGCGACATGCACCTTGGATGGAGGCATGCTTTGTTCATACGACACATGTCCATTTTTTCCTTATAAGAGAAGTTCCTGTATTTAACTGTCAGTATGCCACTTAGTTTAGAGGGTAAATTATTGGTGTACTAATTTTATAGAAATCACATTTGGCACCTGGGACAAGAAGGTAGCTGTCAACCCCCTCCCCCCTCCCCCCAATAAGGATCCCATTCCATCAAAAATAAATATGACAGAATCTTACTTGACTTGGGTCACAAACACAGAAATAACAAAACCATCAAGATAAAAATTTCAGTGTCATATACACACAACAGAATGCATGCAGAGCAAATGCAAAATGATAAAATTTAGCACAGTATATGAATAGTCTACTGCAATATCCTTCACATTTACAGCAAGTCCTAAATGTCATACAGTTACCATTAACTCTGGTGTCACTAAATATTTCAAGTTCTCGAACTGTTAATCCCCCAGATCTTATCTTAAATATTCAACATTCAGCTCTCATATTCTTTAACATTACAGAAAAAACATCAGACAGCAAAGAATAGTTAAATATACAATACATAATTCAAATTACTGGGGGGCAAATATACACAAATTTAAGCACAATACTGTACCTTCCAAAATTCCTCTGGACAACCAGGAATATAACAGGAACACAACAAAATAACACATTTCCCAGAATAGAACACCCAAAATCTTATGGTTAAAAGATGCTGCCAGATAACATGTTTTGCAATGCATTTCTTAACAGCTGGGTGACCCATTAAAAATAGGATAAGCCATCATGTCAACTTGAGCATTCTTGAGCAGAGCATGTCAAAAAGTCTCATTTCTTTTGTAGGCTCGCTTATGTTTCCAAGACGCAAGTTGTTGCTAAGCACCGTAATGCAGATGCACACTGACATACCTGGAAAATATCCGTAACAATTCATTTTCTATTAAGAAATGGATAATGCAACAAAATATACAAATTTACAAAACAAGAGTGTACCAGTTATGCATATAAAAAACTCATCCTCACATTTCTCTAAGGGTTGACTCCACCTAGTGTGTCATTTCTCGCCTAAAGAATACTAAGAGACAATTGCAATGGTATACACATAAAGACTTAAGGAAAATGGATGGGCTCATTGGAAAAGGCTCCATAGAATTTGGTAAACTTTGGCACTCATACAAAACAAAATACAACAGGAGTTTGATTATTGATGGAGACTCCTAAAATAATTTTAAAATGTGCTTACAGCTGATCTTTATTCAATTACCGTAAATTAGTCACTGAACTTTCATATACTAGTGATTGCTGCCATTTAAAACAGCAACTATACAGGTTGTATGGAAACTCACACTTCAAGGGGCCCGCCCAGTCAGGGGTGTATCTGTTTCGGTGAGGCGGGATGATAGTGAAAAACTCTGTGGTGCTCCTAGCGTGGTATCTACTCTAAGCACACAGCTCTGAACTGGCACGCAGTCTTCTCATGGTACACAGAGCAACTATGAGACTTGAGCGGTAACCATAACATTAGATGGCAGAGAAATTAAAATAAAGGTGTAATGCAAGGACCTTGGGTGATTTCAAGAATCTTTACCAGGTGTTTCATGTCTAAAAATTGGTCTGAAAATCATTTTACATCATATTACAATACACTGTGGCAATCCAGTTTACTGCCCTCCCCATTTTGTACATGAATTTATTAAAGATTTATTAGGTTTTTGTTATCTGTAATATACTTGGTTAGGTTTATTGATTGGATGTAAATAACAGCTATTTATTCTTGTAAGAAGGATTGGTGCATTTGTAACATGTTTTGTGATCATTATTTACATTATTTCATGTTTTCCTGTATTTTTGATTATTTCCTTACTGTCTAGTGAAAAAGTTTTTTTTTTACCTTGTTTTCTTGGTTAAGATATTATGTGTGTTCACATATTTTTCGTTTGTATTTTTTGCTATGGTTCTTTGTCTGAAAGCAGAATGCTGCAGCATCTTATAACAAGGAAGTAAGGATAGAAAGAGTGTGACGGTCATGTGAATTCCATAAGCGTGGGAAAAACTCGAGTTGGTTGAGATGCTGTTGCTATGTTTCCGTGATTGTCTGATTTTTACAGGTGTAATGTTGTGTCATTGGTCGAAAGTGTAAACTGCTCTGTGACTGGTTGTTTTTGGCATTATGAGTGCAGTTTTTTCCCAGTGGGCAAGAAGCTGGATTCTTTGGTCGCCATGTTAGTCTTTACTTAGGCATTGTGATTATGTTAAGTGGCAGCTTGCCAAAATAATATATTAATGTAATGGAGAGGAGAACTTCACGCCTGTGGTCCAGGCAGCACTTCAGACAGTCAACAAAAATTTTACAACCACAGTTGGCATCAAAGGCTTAAATTAGGGACCTTTTTATTAAATTAATGGCCACGCCAAGCAGACAATGATCTCTCGGCCATTATACAACTCCCCATACTTTACTTACATTTATATACATGATTCTCAATTGGTGTGTTGTATGCAACTACAGGATGTAATTGACAAACCGTTTTTTATATTATGCCTAAGTAATGAACCGAGATGTTGCTTAAGTAGAGTTGTTTTTTATGTGAATTTTTTTTGGTCATGTACTTGTTTTGTGGTCTGTAGTGGCGGCCATTCTGATATGTGAATTGTTTGTGGATGATAATAATAAAATGCAGTATAAAACCCAGTAACGATTGTCTGAGAAACTTTATTTCATTAACCAATCATCGACAGTCCCCCTTTTTTTTTTCTGGAACTAAAATAATATTTCAACATTCAATCAAAATTTCTTCAAGTGTTTATGTATGTGCAATATAATACCTAGCCAGTGCAGTTGGATTGTCATAATATGTAGTTTCCCGCCTGAGGCATGGTCTACATGGTTGGAAATGGACTGACACTCACAGGAGCCAGCCAACCTGAAGAATGCATAAGGTGAGATGAGATGTGCATGAAGCAGCGAATGAATGAATTGGTGGGAGAAATGAGAGTACCCCGAGAAAACCTACAGGCCGCAGTAATGTCCGCTACGTTTCCCACTTGCAAAATCCGGGTTTGACCCCACCAGGAATCAAACCCGTCTCCTTTGTGGGAGGCATGGATTCTAATCACTCGACCACCAGTTTGAAAATGAAATATGGAAACAGAACCACCCATTCGCCTTCAGTGCACTTTTAACCCATTTGCATCTACAAGCGTACTGGTATGCAACTGCCTAAAGGCCGATAACACCATAGGCGTATTGGTACGTTAAATTTAAATAGCTTAGCTGCCGGCGATGAGCTCGCAACACTATCTATGAGTCATTAAGTGAAGGTCGGATCGTTTGGGAGCCTCGAGACAGCTTTAAGTGACATCTCTTTGGTTATACCACTACTATCTTATCACTTCTACGCGCGTCTGCTATGCTCGACCAAGTTTGCTTGCGTGGCGGAACTCGCAATGCTACCAATAAGGCATTTTCTTTATGTCTGTTAGTGCGCGCATAAAGCAGACTGTATAACACTTCTAACCTATCACGTATTTTGGAGAGAGCATGACATGTTGCATGAAACGTGAGTTTTAGCATTTTACTAACACAAATTGCCACATATCAATTAAAACACTGAATTCTTTTGCATAGTTGCGTGTAATATTTATTCACATAACAGATGAGTGTATAAAAAAAAACAAAGTTATAATTAGATTACAATGCGTGTATATGTGTAAAACTTATTGCTCGAAAAATGTGATTTTATAGACATATTTTGTGCAAAATATACAGAATAAAACATAAACCGAAAGACATGCTAAAGTATGCGTTTTATTTTTGATACGAAAATGGTTTAGACGAAATCAGTGTTTTGAAATTGCGGAACAAGTATAAATTCACAGTAAATGGTATTTATATTGTAATATTGCATGTAAAAATGGCAGCACGTAAGAGAAGTGACGTTTTTGTTTGTGGCAGAGACGATGAGGCAATGATGCAATACTTTGAACAGTTGAGTTCTGAAAGTTCAAGCATTGAAGATGAAACTGATTGTGTTGATAACAGATAAGTTGCAACAAAGGGTTCGCGTGCAGCGGATAACGAAAGAGATGATAGTTCTTCAGAGTCAGGAGAAGATAATATTGCTATGGATATTAGTGGCGGTGATGTTATTGACTGGAAATGGGAACAAGCTCTTGCAGAACCAATGTGTCATCAATTTACCGGAGTTCCAGGCATAGCACCAAATTTGAATTCAGATAATAACTCCAGCAGGGCAACAATATTTTCGCTTTACATGAATGACAATGTTGTACAGCATATTGTTGAACAATCGAATAAATATGGTTCAAGTGACAGCACATTTGTTAGTACAACACCTGAAGAATTCCCCCCCCCCCCCCCCCCCCCCCTTAGCCATCATTTTTTTTCTTATCTGAAAGTAGGTTAGCTAAAAGCCTGGGTGTCTTACTGCTATCACCGGCCACTGCGCTGGAGGGGAAGAGTAAGCAAGCCCTACCGATTCTCCTTCCCTTCCCCTACCCCTGTCACGAGCAGAAGCTATAAGGTTGTGACGCCGTGACGGGTCCCAAGTTTTCAAATATCTTACACCTGCTGTATTTAACCAGCGCGGTATTTATAAGCAGGTGGTGACTGGGTAACTCTTCAAGCTAAAGCTAATTGTTTCCAGGAATAGGCCAGTTCTGCCGAAACCCAACAATTTTTATTCCTTTTTTTTGTATTGTCGAGCTTCGGGCATGATTTATGATTTTGAGTGGGACGTGGACAAGGCACTTAGATTGATTGACTTTTCTCTGCAGGAACAAATGTTTGTGGAACAGTTCGTACTAATAGAAAAAATATGCCCAAGGAACTCGCAAGAGAAAAACTGAAAGTAGGGGAAGCAGTAGCTTACAGTAGCAACATCACATCAATAAAGTGGAAAGATAAAAGGGAAGTGTGCATGTTATCCACAAAACGCAAACCTGATTTCGCAGAAACAGAGAAAGTGCATTGAAAAACCAAAACTAACATTATGAAGCCTACTGCTGTTATTGATTACAACATGAAAATGAGAGGTTTTGATGTAGGAGACCAAATTTTGAGCAAATTCCATGTAACGCGTAGATACAGCAAGGCATACAATTTTTTTTTTTTTTTTAATGTTTTGGACATGATGCTGCTGAACAGTTATGTAATGTATAAACAGTTACATGGTAAAAATGACACAACATTCCATGTATTCAAACAAAAAATGGCAGAAGAACTTCTGGCGACCTACTTCAAAGAAGATGTGGTCAAAAGATGATCTGTAACGCCTGGAGATTTGCATTCACGTCTGAGTGGCCGACATTTCCCTGAGAAACTTGCTCCATCTGCAGCAAAGGGGGCTAAATACGCTAAACGTTGTTTTGTGTGCTTGCAAAAGAAGCAAAGGAGAGAGTCAACATGAAAGTGTGACAGCTGCAATGTTGCTCTGCGTATTGAGCACTTCAAGCCGTACCACACACTCAAGAATTATTAGACGCCTAAAGAGATACTTTGAACTATTGTTATGAAAGAGAATTTTCATGTAATGTGGTTTTTTGAATGTAATTCGGTATGGAAATCATCTGTATTATTATTGATAACTTGATTTCTAATGTTTTATATGAATATTTTATTTGTTATGAAAGTGAAATTTTCTACGTTTATTTGTATGGTGAATTATTTGGAGTGGCATTTATATTGTGCATTTACGTATATTATGTTGATACAATACTTATATAATATATATTTACTTATACATTCACATATATTTTTAGTAGGCTAATTTGTATTATTATGAGTCACATGAAGGCTATATATAACTTATTGTCTTATGTACGTGTGATTAAGTACATTTTAGGAGCACTAAAAAGGGTTATACATACATATATGCAAGTATACATACCTATATAATACATGTATATACACATATATTTTGCTAACGTTCTTCATTTTGTGCTAAATATGAATGTATTATATGAAAATGTAATGGAATTGGAGTGCAATGTTATGGATAATTCATTTTTATACATGCATATAAATAAGTATATTACATATTGATATATAAATAAATAACAGTACTCAAAGTACATTTTTTTTAGAATTGAAGTGATTTTCTGTACTATGTTGAAAGGTAGGCCTATATAATATTATATATGCATACAAATATTTATACACATGGTGCACATGTATATAAACATATATGTGCATGCATGTAAATGCTTACATGCTAATATACAGAAATAAATGTATATGTTCATCAAAATGCAGATTTATACACTTGAATACTTGCAATAATAGATATTTACCCTATATGTAGGCTATGTATATACATTAAGGTGATGCTTAAAAATGAAGGTTAAAAAATTTAATGGTTCACCCTCTCATTTTATTCTCCCACATGTAAGATGGTCTAGAATTTTTTTTGGCTGTATTTAAAACGAATTTAGGGGTCGCTACCAGCATTTAAAGTTTATAAAATTACCAATACTGCAGCACATGAATTTTTAATATAAGGAAATAAGTAATTTTAAAATACTTGAGCAACCAACCACCACTTTACACGTTAAAGGGAACATTGTCATGCTGAGACTCCCCCTCCAAGCAACCTCACCCCTCCCTCCTCCTCAAAACCCCCCTTTACTCCCCTCCAACCAACCCACAGCTGAGGTCATGTGTGAGTTGCCTGTCAGTACCTGTCTGGGCAGTGTGCCTGTCTGATCTGTGCAGTTGTTCATTTAGTTTATCCAGAGTGTTTTTAAAAGTAATTATGATTGTGAGTGTGTGGTTAAAGTTGGTTATTGAAAGTGATTTTGGTTTGTGAATTCATAGTAAATGTTTTTGTATTCATTGTTTAAATAGTAAACCAAATAATTACACAACAAACGAAAAAATATTATTTACTTGAAAAGTTTTTATCTATGTAGACTGCAAATTTATGAATTTAAACTGAAAAGTCATATAATTTATGGTTACTAATTTTATAACTATTAGTATTTACCATGGAACATAGTAAAAACTCTGCAATTTCTGCAAGGAAAAAGACAGAAATATGGTTGGTCGGACAGATGTCTAAAACGTTCATTCATACCAAACTTCCATCTAAACGGGAAGTACTGTCCGTATTTTTTTATTATAAAAAACAAGTAAAGCAAAAGATTCGTGAAGCTGCTTATTCGACCTCTAAAGATTTGCTAGCCTTTTGGAATAAGGCTAGGATACCTACCAGACAGCAAATACATGTTGTTGATAAAGTATAAAAGTTATTCAAAGAGTGGCAGAATCTGAAGAAAAATAAAGAGAACAAATCTAAAAGATCAGCAGTATTAAGACTAAAAGAAGAAACATGGAATTACAATTTAGATTACTTATTTGATGTAGCGCTTGCAAAGGCACTGGAAATGATTCAAATTCAATAAGATAGACACTTTTTAGTGTTGCAGCGTGAAAAAGGACGTCCAGGGAAAATAGGTGGCATTGACAAGAAACTATCCAAGAAGGAAGAAGAGCAAGAGCGTAAAAAGGCTCGAATGGAGGTGCTTAAGGCAAAAGAAAGTGATAGTATTAAGGCAATCACGTGTAAATCAGAAATTCCTAGCATTTTTTTCCGATGATGAATCCTCGCATGATTACGACAGTGACTTTAAGGGGCCTTCAACTTCTAAATCTGGGGAAATACAAAACATAGGACTAAAGAAAAGAGGAAGAAAAAAGCTGCTTAACAGAGAATTGACTACAAGCTTGGATGTTTCAAAAATAAGTGATCGCAAAGCAGCTCTTGTCCTTACATCTACTTTACATCGGCTGTGATGTTATCCTGCAAAATATAATCTAAATTTTTCTTCTATACGCCGCCAGCAAGTTGAATGCAGACAGAGCATAGCAGAATATATAAAAAAGGAGTTTTCAGCTGCTGTACCTTTAACCCGTTCCCTGATTATCCCGAGTTAACTCGGGCTATTAATCGTAATAAAAATATATTATCCCGAGTTAACTCGGTCTTTATGTGGTTTTCGGGTTGAAAATTTACTAACCCGAATAAACCCGTATATTTACTGTATAAATGGTACTCAATGCTCCACTAAAATTTTACTGCCTACCGAGCCAGCGAAGCTGGCTTGTTTTGCTTCCGCAAGCAGTCACTAGGTTGTGCTGCTTGTATTATCTGCTATTCTTTCATGTACTGCGTGTTGCCTTCTGCGCCGTTTCGATTGCGCGCGTTTTCGACAAATTGTATTTGGTTTTGTGCTCAGTTTACATATTGCAAGTGAATACCCATGATTGTAAAAATTGAAATCATCATAATTACGTGTTTCTTTTATTATTTGTTTGTTATAAGTGACTAGAATATATGTTTTTAGGTTTTTACTGACAGTTTATTTTTTTTATAACTCAATGTAAATAAACTGAAGTTTTGACAGTTCTTACATCCTAAAATGGATAGTGATGATAGTAATTGCAGTGATAGTAAAATAGTAAGTATCGATGGCGATGTTGAAGAATCTGGTAGCGAATCATCTTGTTCAGAAGGTGAGTGCAGTTCAGACTCCGACAGTTCTGTTCACTGGTCGGCTTTGCGACAGTGGTGCGAGATAGACAAAACACAACAGCCTCGTCCTCCACCACCACCAAGATATCCGTTCAAAGGTATTCCAACAATGAATTTCCAGCTACCAGGAGATGAAAGCGATGATTTGTTGGAGTATTTCAAGTTGTTTTTCGATGACAATTTACTCGAAATCATTGTTTCTGAAACAAACCGATTTGCAGAGCAAACTCAAGCCAAACAACCAGGTTCATCAAAACAGTTTCGTCCCACTACAAAAGAAGAAATTATTGTGTATCTGTTTCGGTGAGGCGGGATGATAGTGAAAAACTCTGTGGTGCTCCTAGCGTGGTATCTACTCTAAGCACACAGCTCTGAACTGGCACGCAGTCTTCTCATGGTACACAGAGCAACTATGAGACTTGAGCGGTAACCATAACATTAGATGGCAGAGAAATTAAAATAAAGGTGTAATGCAAGGACCTTGGGTGATTTCAAGAATCTTTACCAGGTGTTTCATGTCTAAAAATTGGTCTGAAAATCATTTTACATCATATTACAATACACTGTGGCAATCCAGTTTACTGCCCTCCCCATTTTGTACATGAATTTATTAAAGATTTATTAGGTTTTTGTTATCTGTAATATACTTGGTTAGGTTTATTGATTGGATGTAAATAACAGCTATTTATTCTTGTAAGAAGGATTGGTGCATTTGTAACATGTTTTGTGATCATTATTTACATTATTTCATGTTTTCCTGTATTTTTGATTATTTCCTTACTGTCTAGTGAAAAAGTTTTTTTTTTACCTTGTTTTCTTGGTTAAGATATTATGTGTGTTCACATATTTTTCGTTTGTATTTTTTGCTATGGTTCTTTGTCTGAAAGCAGAATGCTGCAGCATCTTATAACAAGGAAGTAAGGATAGAAAGAGTGTGACGGTCATGTGAATTCCATAAGCGTGGGAAAAACTCGAGTTGGTTGAGATGCTGTTGCTATGTTTCCGTGATTGTCTGATTTTTACAGGTGTAATGTTGTGTCATTGGTCGAAAGTGTAAACTGCTCTGTGACTGGTTGTTTTTGGCATTATGAGTGCAGTTTTTTCCCAGTGGGCAAGAAGCTGGATTCTTTGGTCGCCATGTTAGTCTTTACTTAGGCATTGTGATTATGTTAAGTGGCAGCTTGCCAAAATAATATATTAATGTAATGGAGAGGAGAACTTCACGCCTGTGGTCCAGGCAGCACTTCAGACAGTCAACAAAAATTTTACAACCACAGTTGGCATCAAAGGCTTAAATTAGGGACCTTTTTATTAAATTAATGGCCACGCCAAGCAGACAATGATCTCTCGGCCATTATACAACTCCCCATACTTTACTTACATTTATATACATGATTCTCAATTGGTGTGTTGTATGCAACTACAGGATGTAATTGACAAACCGTTTTTTATATTATGCCTAAGTAATGAACCGAGATGTTGCTTAAGTAGAGTTGTTTTTTATGTGAATTTTTTTTGGTCATGTACTTGTTTTGTGGTCTGTAGTGGCGGCCATTCTGATATGTGAATTGTTTGTGGATGATAATAATAAAATGCAGTATAAAACCCAGTAACGATTGTCTGAGAAACTTTATTTCATTAACCAATCATCGACAGTCCCCCTTTTTTTTTTCTGGAACTAAAATAATATTTCAACATTCAATCAAAATTTCTTCAAGTGTTTATGTATGTGCAATATAATACCTAGCCAGTGCAGTTGGATTGTCATAATATGTAGTTTCCCGCCTGAGGCATGGTCTACATGGTTGGAAATGGACTGACACTCACAGGAGCCAGCTAACCTGAAGAATGCATAAGGTGAGATGAGATGTGCATGAAGCAGCGAATGAATGAATTGGTGGGAGAAATGAGAGTACCCCGAGAAAACCTACAGGCCGCAGTAATGTCCGCTACGTTTCCCACTTGCAAAATCCGGGTTTGACCCCACCAGGAATCAAACCCGTCTCCTTTGTGGGAGGCATGGATTCTAATCACTCGACCACCAGTTTGAAAATGAAATATGGAAACAGAACCACCCATTCGCCTTCAGTGCACTTTTAACCCATTTGCATCTACAAGCGTACTGGTATGCAACTGCCTAAAGGCCGATAACACCATAGGCGTATTGGTACGTTAAATTTAAATAGCTTAGCTGCCGGCGATGAGCTCGCAACACTATCTATGAGTCATTAAGTGAAGGTCGGATCGTTTGGGAGCCTCGAGACAGCTTTAAGTGACATCTCTTTGGTTATACCACTACTATCTTATCACTTCTACGCGCGTCTGCTATGCTCGACCAAGTTTGCTTGCGTGGCGGAACTCGCAATGCTACCAATAAGGCATTTTCTTTATGTCTGTTAGTGCGCGCATAAAGCAGACTGTATAACACTTCTAACCTATCACGTATTTTGGAGAGAGCATGACATGTTGCATGAAACGTGAGTTTTAGCATTTTACTAACACAAATTGCCACATATCAATTAAAACACTGAATTCTTTTGCATAGTTGCGTGTAATATTTATTCACATAACAGATGAGTGTATAAAAAAAAACAAAGTTATAATTAGATTACAATGCGTGTATATGTGTAAAACTTATTGCTCGAAAAATGTGATTTTATAGACATATTTTGTGCAAAATATACAGAATAAAACATAAACCGAAAGACATGCTAAAGTATGCGTTTTATTTTTGATACGAAAATGGTTTAGACGAAATCAGTGTTTTGAAATTGCGGAACAAGTATAAATTCACAGTAAATGGTATTTATATTGTAATATTGCATGTAAAAATGGCAGCACGTAAGAGAAGTGACGTTTTTGTTTGTGGCAGAGACGATGAGGCAATGATGCAATACTTTGAACAGTTGAGTTCTGAAAGTTCAAGCATTGAAGATGAAACTGATTGTGTTGATAACAGATAAGTTGCAACAAAGGGTTCGCGTGCAGCGGATAACGAAAGAGATGATAGTTCTTCAGAGTCAGGAGAAGATAATATTGCTATGGATATTAGTGGCGGTGATGTTATTGACTGGAAATGGGAACAAGCTCTTGCAGAACCAATGTGTCATCAATTTACCGGAGTTCCAGGCATAGCACCAAATTTGAATTCAGATAATAACTCCAGCAGGGCAACAATATTTTCGCTTTACATGAATGACAATGTTGTACAGCATATTGTTGAACAATCGAATAAATATGGTTCAAGTGACAGCACATTTGTTAGTACAACACCTGAAGAATTCCCCCCCCCCCCCCCCCCCCCCTTAGCCATCATTTTTTTTCTTATCTGAAAGTAGGTTAGCTAAAAGCCTGGGTGTCTTACTGCTATCACCGGCCACTGCGCTGGAGGGGAAGAGTAAGCAAGCCCTACCGATTCTCCTTCCCTTCCCCTACCCCTGTCACGAGCAGAAGCTATAAGGTTGTGACGCCGTGACGGGTCCCAAGTTTTCAAATATCTTACACCTGCTGTATTTAACCAGCGCGGTATTTATAAGCAGGTGGTGACTGGGTAACTCTTCAAGCTAAAGCTAATTGTTTCCAGGAATAGGCCAGTTCTGCCGAAACCCAACAATTTTTATTCCTTTTTTTTGTATTGTCGAGCTTCGGGCATGATTTATGATTTTGAGTGGGACGTGGACAAGGCACTTAGATTGATTGACTTTTCTCTGCAGGAACAAATGTTTGTGGAACAGTTCGTACTAATAGAAAAAATATGCCCAAGGAACTCGCAAGAGAAAAACTGAAAGTAGGGGAAGCAGTAGCTTACAGTAGCAACATCACATCAATAAAGTGGAAAGATAAAAGGGAAGTGTGCATGTTATCCACAAAACGCAAACCTGATTTCGCAGAAACAGAGAAAGTGCATTGAAAAACCAAAACTAACATTATGAAGCCTACTGCTGTTATTGATTACAACATGAAAATGAGAGGTTTTGATGTAGGAGACCAAATTTTGAGCAAATTCCATGTAACGCGTAGATACAGCAAGGCATACAATTTTTTATTTTTTTTTAATGTTTTGGACATGATGCTGCTGAACAGTCATGTAATGTATAAACAGTTACATGGTAAAAATGACACAACATTCCATGTATTCAAACAAAAAATGGCAGAAGAACTTCTGGCGACCTACTTCAAAGAAGATGTGGTCAAAAGATGATCTGTAACGCCTGGAGATTTGCATTCACGTCTGAGTGGCCGACATTTCCCTGAGAAACTTGCTCCATCTGCAGCAAAGGGGGCTAAATACGCTAAACGTTGTTTTGTGTGCTTGCAAAAGAAGCAAAGGAGAGAGTCAACATGAAAGTGTGACAGCTGCAATGTTGCTCTGCGTATTGAGCACTTCAAGCCGTACCACACACTCAAGAATTATTAGACGCCTAAAGAGATACTTTGAACTATTGTTATGAAAGAGAATTTTCATGTAATGTGGTTTTTTGAATGTAATTCGGTATGGAAATCATCTGTATTATTATTGATAACTTGATTTCTAATGTTTTATATGAATATTTTATTTGTTATGAAAGTGAAATTTTCTACGTTTATTTGTATGGTGAATTATTTGGAGTGGCATTTATATTGTGCATTTACGTATATTATGTTGATACAATACTTATATAATATATATTTACTTATACATTCACATATATTTTTAGTAGGCTAATTTGTATTATTATGAGTCACATGAAGGCTATATATAACTTATTGTCTTATGTACGTGTGATTAAGTACATTTTAGGAGCACTAAAAAGGGTTATACATACATATATGCAAGTATACATACCTATATAATACATGTATATACACATATATTTTGCTAACGTTCTTCATTTTGTGCTAAATATGAATGTATTATATGAAAATGTAATGGAATTGGAGTGCAATGTTATGGATAATTCATTTTTATACATGCATATAAATAAGTATATTACATATTGATATATAAATAAATAACAGTACTCAAAGTACATTTTTTTTAGAATTGAAGTGATTTTCTGTACTATGTTGAAAGGTAGGCCTATATAATATTATATATGCATACAAATATTTATACACATGGTGCACATGTATATAAACATATATGTGCATGCATGTAAATGCTTACATGCTAATATACAGAAATAAATGTATATGTTCATCAAAATGCAGATTTATACACTTGAATACTTGCAATAATAGATATTTACCCTATATGTAGGCTATGTATATACATTAAGGTGATGCTTAAAAATGAAGGTTAAAAAATTTAATGGTTCACCCTCTCATTTTATTCTCCCACATGTAAGATGGTCTAGAATTTTTTTTGGCTGTATTTAAAACGAATTTAGGGGTCGCTACCAGCATTTAAAGTTTATAAAATTACCAATACTGCAGCACATGAATTTTTAATATAAGGAAATAAGTAATTTTAAAATACTTGAGCAACCAACCACCACTTTACACGTTAAAGGGAACATTGTCATGCTGAGACTCCCCTCCAAGCAACCTCACCCCTCCCTCCTCCTCAAAACCCCCCTTTACTCCCCTCCAACCAACCCACAGCTGAGGTCATGTGTGAGTTGCCTGTCAGTACCTGTCTGGGCAGTGTGCCTGTCTGATCTGTGCAGTTGTTCATTTAGTTTATCCAGAGTGTTTTTAAAAGTAATTATGATTGTGAGTGTGTGGTTAAAGTTGGTTATTGAAAGTGATTTTGGTTTGTGAATTCATAGTAAATGTTTTTGTATTCATTGTTTAAATAGTAAACCAAATAATTACACAACAAACGAAAAAATATTATTTACTTGAAAAGTTTTTATCTATGTAGACTGCAAATTTATGAATTTAAACTGAAAAGTCATATAATTTATGGTTACTAATTTTATAACTATTAGTATTTACCATGGAACATAGTAAAAACTCTGCAATTTCTGCAAGGAAAAAGACAGAAATATGGTTGGTCGGACAGATGTCTAAAACGTTCATTCATACCAAACTTCCATCTAAACGGGAAGTACTGTCCGTATTTTTTTATTATAAAAAACAAGTAAAGCAAAAGATTCGTGAAGCTGCTTATTCGACCTCTAAAGATTTGCTAGCCTTTTGGAATAAGGCTAGGATACCTACCAGACAGCAAATACATGTTGTTGATAAAGTATAAAAGTTATTCAAAGAGTGGCAGAATCTGAAGAAAAATAAAGAGAACAAATCTAAAAGATCAGCAGTATTAAGACTAAAAGAAGAAACATGGAATTACAATTTAGATTACTTATTTGATGTAGCGCTTGCAAAGGCACTGGAAATGATTCAAATTCAATAAGATAGACACTTTTTAGTGTTGCAGCGTGAAAAAGGACGTCCAGGGAAAATAGGTGGCATTGACAAGAAACTATCCAAGAAGGAAGAAGAGCAAGAGCGTAAAAAGGCTCGAATGGAGGTGCTTAAGGCAAAAGAAAGTGATAGTATTAAGGCAATCACGTGTAAATCAGAAATTCCTAGCATTTTTTTCCGATGATGAATCCTCGCATGATTACGACAGTGACTTTAAGGGGCCTTCAACTTCTAAATCTGGGGAAATACAAAACATAGGACTAAAGAAAAGAGGAAGAAAAAAGCTGCTTAACAGAGAATTGACTACAAGCTTGGATGTTTCAAAAATAAGTGATCGCAAAGCAGCTCTTGTCCTTACATCTACTTTACATCGGCTGTGATGTTATCCTGCAAAATATAATCTAAATTTTTCTTCTATACGCCGCCAGCAAGTTGAATGCAGACAGAGCATAGCAGAATATATAAAAAAGGAGTTTTCAGCTGCTGTACCTTTAACCCGTTCCCTGATTATCCCGAGTTAACTCGGGCTATTAATCGTAATAAAAATATATTATCCCGAGTTAACTCGGTCTTTATGTGGTTTTCGGGTTGAAAATTTACTAACCCGAATAAACCCGTATATTTACTGTATAAATGGTACTCAATGCTCCACTAAAATTTTACTGCCAGCGAAGCTGGCTTGTTTTGCTTCCGCAAGCAGTCACTAGGTTGTGCTGCTTGTATTATCTGCTATTCTTTCATGTACTGCGTGTTGCCTTCTGCGCCGTTTCGATTGCGCGCGTTTTCGACAAATTGTATTTGGTTTTGTGCTCAGTTTACATATTGCAAGTGAATACCCATGATTGTAAAAATTGAAATCATCATAATTACGTGTTTCTTTTATTATTTGTTTGTTATAAGTGACTAGAATATATGTTTTTAGGTTTTTACTGACAGTTTATTTTTTTTATAACTCAATGTAAATAAACTGAAGTTTTGACAGTTCTTACATCCTAAAATGGATAGTGATGATAGTAATTGCAGTGATAGTAAAATAGTAAGTATCGATGGCGATGTTGAAGAATCTGGTAGCGAATCATCTTGTTCAGAAGGTGAGTGCAGTTCAGACTCCGACAGTTCTGTTCACTGGTCGGCTTTGCGACAGTGGTGCGAGATAGACAAAACACAACAGCCTCGTCCTCCACCACCACCAAGATATCCGTTCAAAGGTATTCCAACAATGAATTTCCAGCTACCAGGAGATGAAAGCGATGATTTGTTGGAGTATTTCAAGTTGTTTTTCGATGACAATTTACTCGAAATCATTGTTTCTGAAACAAACCGATTTGCAGAGCAAACTCAAGCCAAACAACCAGGTTCATCAAAACAGTTTCGTCCCACTACAAAAGAAGAAATTATTGTTTTTTTGGCTGTGATAATATTACAGAGCATTGTGAGGTTGCCTGAACAACAGCTCTATTGGTCGAAAAATCCTTTGGTTTCCGTGCCAGTTTTTTCAAAAATACTGTCCTACCGTCGTTTTGTTGAACTGAAACAATATCTACATTTTTCTAACAACGAATCTTACAATGCTGAAACTCACCGCAACCCAAAATTAAATAAAATTTGGGAAGTGTATCAGAACCTAGAGAAGAAATTTTTTGGTCTCTACACACCAGAAAGAGACCTTACAATTGATGAAAGTTTGCTGTTGTACAAGGGGAGACTAGGATGGGTTCAGTATATTCCAAAAAAGCGTGCCAGATTTGGAATAAAAACTTTCATGTTATGCGAGTCGAAAAGTGGCTACGTGGTCTCTACCATCATATACACAGGGAAAGGTACTTCACTGAATGAAGAGTTCAAAGAACTTCCGATGTCATCTCAAGTTGTGATGACTTTCATGAAGCCCTTTTTAGACAAGGGATATTGTCTCACGACAGACAATTTTTATACATAACCACAACTTGCAGATATTCTGATTTCTCGCAACACTGACACTTATGGCACAGTAAAAATGAACAGAAAAGAAATGCCAGCCCAACTTAAAACAAAAAAACTGAAGAGGGGTGAAATTACAGCTTTTCAGAGAGGAAAAGTGATGGCTCTTCGATGGAAAGACAAAAAGGATGTCGTTCTTCTCAGCACCATCCACAATGCAGATACGGTCGAAGTGAAAACTGCCTCTAAAACTGTAACAAAACCAAAGGTGGTAGTTGACTACAACAACACAATGGGAGGAGTTGATTTAGTTGATCAACATATGTCCACTTATCCACTTCCTAGGAAACGTGGAAAGAAATATTATAAGATTTTTTTCACCTAATGGAATTAGCATTGTGGAATTCCTACGTTATGTACTGCAAACAAGGTGGCAAAAAATCTCCGCTACAGTACAGAATGACAATTGTCCAGGATATATTTGAAAAATATCGCCCGTTTGTCACATCTCCATCTCAGGGACGTCCAGGTACCACAGCACATCCTCTTCGTCTGACAGGAAGGCATTTTCCTGATCTGATACCAGCTACTGAGAAGAAAGCCAACCCAACAAGGCAATGCGTTATGTGCAGCAGAGTACGTGACTCAAATGGCAAGAAAATCCGCAGAGAAAGCCGTTACTTCTGTGCAGACTGCAATGTTCCTCTGTGTGTAGTGCCGTGTTTTCGTGTGTATCATACCTCACACAAGGTAGAATGAACCACATGGTATAATGTGTTTTATTCCTTAGTGTTTGAAGTGAATAAGTCTACAAAGAATTAGTGATATATACAATTTTGTGCGTGGAAATTTATGACACGAGTTAACTCGGGATAATAACTATTGGAAAATAAAAAATTCAATATTTATATGAAATTAATAAATAAATGTATCAAACTTATGTGCAATGTCATAGGCAAATATAGTTATTTTTGAATATGCAATAAAAAAAATTGATGTTTTTGGATAAGCACTGTTGATTTTATTTGTAAGGGAAGGGGTTAACTGTGCACTGGGATGGGAAAATGTTAGAAGATATTACAGGACAGGAAGTAGTTGATCGTCTTCCATTTTTAGTTTCAGGGAAAGGAGTGGATCAGCTCCTTTGCATACCAAAACTTGAATCTGGAGAGGGTGAAAAAATAGCATCAGCAGTTTATGACTCTCTCATTTCCTGGGGTATAATTGATAAAGTGAAGAGTATGTGTTTTGATAATTTTTTATTCAAGAGATTCCAGAAATGTTGGTCATCGCTCAATAAAGAAGAATATGTAACAATTGAAAATGATGTAGAATCTATGGGCAAGATAAAGAATCTTAAAGATGAAATAATTGCCTTTTCTCAAAAACAACTAAGTGAATATCAGCCAAGAGATGACTACAAGGAACTGTTGCAGCTAAGCATAATATTTCTAGAATACCTAGTATTGTCATAACAAAGATAAATTATTGTGAAACTTAAACCATTTATTCAATTTTTTTCAAAGAATAAAAATATAATGAAAATAGAAAATTACTTTAATAATAATTGTAATATATAAAAAAAAGTTTATGGATTTCATGGTATGTTATGCTTTAATGTGAGTGGATGCAAATGGGTTAAATGCTTTTCGTAAACAGACACCACTTAAATATCTTAAGCAGTTTTCGAATTGCGTGGTTTCCTCAGCTCTGCACACCATGTGTGTGCCGAGGTAGGTGGGCCCCTTAAATATTTTGAGATGTGATTCCTTATTAAAATTTATTTAGAATTTCTGAAACAAGCCATTCACACCCAGCAGATGAATGTCAATTTTACTTCTAGAAGATTATCATCAAGAGCAATTTCACTACATTGAAAGAGACAGATGAAATGGAAACTTCACTAATAAATTTATTTAGGTGGGGCAACGTTTTTGTGGCATACTCAGCAACTGCAGTATTTTCTAACCATCTGATTGCACAAAATTTCTTGGGAAAAAGCTGTGATCCAGTTATTCTAATGTAATCTGCCCTCCTTGCAGGTACATGCTTAAACAAATAGTAACTGTCCCTCAAAAAACTAACAATGTCCCACTGTGTAGCAGAAATTCCAGTTTTGAAAGCACCATGGACCGAATGAAGCCCACAGCTACCAATTTCTAGCAATGATGGTGAATCTTCACCAAAAGTGTCTGTGATATGTATTTTCAAAGCTAACAAAAATTCCCAGTTTACGTTGGGGCCATCTATAGATACCTGCAGAATATTTTGAATGTCAACAGAGGAGAGAGCTCCCAAAAATGCTTGCAGTAAACACTGAGATGTGGTATGCCCCAACAACACTGATGTTAAGTAAGCTGAAACAACTTGGTCTTATCCGAGCATGGGAAGCACATGCCGCAGCACGTCACGTCAGCAGGATAACAGACCAGCTTAAACCAGTTTGTATCACGTGATTTGACGCCACTTCCGAATCCGATGGTAAACATAACAAATAGATGTGGGAACTGTTAGTTATTTGCCATTCAAAAATAAATGGGAGGGGATATTCACTTGATGCTACGTCAATGTGAGCTGATCAATAAACAAAAAACGTATTGCCAACTACAACCTACCAAACAAAAATTCCCTGATTTTTTAAAAAAATTCCCTGATTATTCCCTGAATACAACATTCCCTGATTTTTCCAGGTTTTTCAGGTTTTCCAGGGTCAGTAGACACCCTGAATAATGCTCCACTAGTAGAGCCAAAATTGTATGGTATTTTAAAAAAAGTAATTTTCATCATTAAAAATAGCAGATATCAAACACTATTATGTTGATCAATTACCATATTTGCTCGCGTAAAGGCCCCGCCCGCGTATACTCCCCCTCCACCCCCCCCCCCCAACCCCCCGTGTTGTAAACATTTTTGAGAAAAAATTTAAAAACGTGTTTTTCTGGCTTTATCTGAGGGAAGGGCAGCTTGGCATGCATCAAACAGCAAGCCATGTATTGTGAGCGGCGGGAGGTGATTTTGTAAGTGGCAGTGATACAGAGACTGGTATTATAGTTTGTCCGCTCTCAGTAGGACTGTCGTGAGGCGTGACAGACGTACGCAGTTAGTCGTATCTCAAACGACATAAAGATAAAGAAAGCTGGACTTGCGCGCTTGTGTTGATGTGCAGTGTTGTCGGAGAAGAAGAGGGCAAGTGAAGAATGAAGGGAAGTGGGTGGAGCAGGTACCTACGTAGTCAGCAAGCGCTGCTGGCCGACAGTGTTGCCATGCTTTACGCGCTCCGGCTGTTTCACCCTACACATTGCCAGTCACATTGTTTTAGCGTCTGTGTCGTTACCGTAAACGTGAAAATGGGCGGAAAAAGGGGTAGCTACACGGTCGAGTATAAGTTAAAGGTCATAGCTTACGCGACCGAACACAGTAAACGCGCTCCCGCGAGGAAATTCGACGTGGTATTTCTAACACTCCTTTGTCTGGTTGGCTGGCTAGCTGGCAGGAGGGAGGTTAAGCCACGCCTCTGCCTCTCTCTCCTCCTGCCGCAGCGCTGCCTCTCCCCCCTGCGGACTCGCTGCCTCTCTCTCCCTCCTGCCGCGTCGCTGCTTACCCCACCCTCCCTCATTAGAACAAAGACGCACGACTTGCCAGTCGTTCCGCCAGCTGTTTCATTTAATCAAAATTTAATTGGCGTTTAAATAAGTTGTAGCAGTATTTCATTTTGCTTTTATTAAATGTTAGTTTTTCATACCTGAAAAAAAGAAAAATCTATTTTTTCCTCCAAATTTGCGTATAGGCCCGCTCCCCTTTTTTGGAGTCGAAAATTTGGAAAAAAAAGGGGGGAGCCTTTACGCGAGTAAATACGGTACTTCAACAATTTGTGGTATGACACTAAAATGTGTACATAAAACAATTCAACATAATATTGATGAGCGTAAGTTAACCAAAAAACTAAAACAATAACATTCTACATTCTTCTGTAATGTTCCTTAGTTTATAATAAAGTTATAAATATAAAAATAAAAAATAAGGCTAATCTTTTTTTTTGGAATGCAATGTCTAGAGGCAAAAATATATGATTGTAATTTGACTAGTTCTGCTGTTATCGTTTGTATTTTTTATGTATCGTGCATTACTATGTACAATTACTCTATTACCAAAACAAGAAGTGGTGTCGCTCGAACTCCTAAACCTACAACATTTTAAAATAACTTTTCAAAGATACTGTTTGGATTTCGTAAAATCGTTGCTCTAAATGATTCATGATGAAAAAAGTCTCGTGAATACAAAATGGTTATTACTACTTATTAATTTCACGAAAATCCACAACTTACACTATAACACAGTTCTCAGCTTCTACACAAAACCAAGTTTGCTGCCTTAAAACACTTTCCATTTCTCTCTCTCTCGTTCTCTTACATGACGCAAAATTATTACATCAGCCCACCCTCAAACATAAAAAAAAAACCACAAATGAGACAATATAAAATATGTGAACATATATTAAAAATTTTAATGAGAAAGGAAAAAAAGGTAAAAGTAAATTTAAGTGACTTAATCATAATAAGTAAACAATAAATCAGAATTACTTAAAGTGTTATAAATAAATGATCCTATGTTCATAAAACAAGTCACCAATGTACAACTACTTCTCAAAAGAACACACAGCATTCATTTACATAATTATAGAAAACCTAACCATATATTATTTCTTATTATAACTACATGATAAATATTTAACCAACTTATGCAGTAGCCTGTGTTGCTTCAAGTTTATTTATGGTGCCAAAATATTTTCAAATTCAAAACTTATTTTTTGTGACTGTCTTATTATTTCAATACTGTTAATATAAATCAGAGACTCAAAAATGCAATGTTAAAACCTCAAAATTTCTCTGAAGACCTTTAGTCACGTCTGAATGAAATACATTTACTTTACTTTAAAAAATCATACATAGAAAAATAAAAATTCTTTTTAATTAGCACATAATATTTTAAGTTTTTAAATAAAAGCCTACACTAAATATTTGTAAAATGAACTCCATCTTTTTTATTTGGATGAATATCACTGCATTATGGTGTTATACTATGTACAGACTTAAATTTCAATGTTTGGCGATATATTGACTTAAAGTTTGCTGTTATTTTGGTTTTATCGCTATTGATATTTACCATATAAACTTGTCTCTATCCATTAGCCCTTCATCGCCTTTTATATATTCTCTTAATGACCCCGCTGTTGATAAGAGAGGTTAAGTTCATCCATTGAATGCATGCCATCATGCCCCACCGTAAATATAACATCTATGCATGACCACAGTCTAGTGCAACTACTTCGCCCAGAAGCTAAGCAGAGAAAGCTACTCACTCAGCACAAGTTGGCCTGCATGTCCTGGACGATGGCGCAGATCTCCGGGAAGGAGGGGCGCGCGTGGGTGTCTGCCTGCCAGCAGGGGGTCATGAGCTGCACGTAGACAGTCTGGGGGCAGAGCGGCGGGCAGGGGAGCCGGATACCCCCCTCCAGGGCAGCCAGGAGCTGCTGCTGGTCCTGCTCGCAGCCCCCGAGCTGCGGGTCCTCGCCCCGGGAGAACATCTCGAACAGCGTCACGCCGTACGACCACACGTCCGAGCGCGGGGAGAACTTGCCGTCCCGCAGGCTCTCCGGGGCATACCTGCGGTGGCGACACAGGGGTTCTCAGTGGTGCTGCAGCCTCTACCGCAACACAACAAGCCTCCAGCCAATGGCATTCGAAATAAGTCTCAAGGGGTATAAAGTATTACTTGGACGCTGGAATGATCACTTAGTATTTTGTTTGTTCGTAGACTATTCAAAATGTTGCCTTTACCCAACCACTTGATAGCGTATCTCCAGTTTAACTTCATCCTTAGTTTATGCCTTCTGACGTCAAAAAATAAAACCACACAAAAAAAAAATTGAAAGTCAAAAACAACATCTCCCTGCTCCATCTCTCGTTTAACTTACTCCACCTTTTTTCCCTTCATTTTTAACCTAAACGTCTCTCGCACACCTTTCTCTCTTCCGCTATTTGCTCATGCTCATTTGCAGTACCTTTTCGACACAAAACATACCACCAAGTATGTATCATGATTTCATGAATACCTAATATCAATATACTGTACATATACATGGACTCATGTCTTAAGAAACAGTGCCTCATAAAAAGTAAACATACGTAAAAGAAAGTTATCTGTGCTAATTTTTTTTTAAATGTTTCTCACCAATTGCAAGTAAACATAGCTGCAAGAATACTCAAATATATAAAATTTAATGTCATGTCACTAACAAAAAATCAAAACTCTCCACTGTATTAGTTGTTATGGTATACGTAACAGTTTCCTTTGAAAATAACTTACTGCATTTCACTTTGTGGCAGTGTATAAATAAACACTAATATGGCGAGCTAATTTGTTATAGCGATAAGTAGAGTCAAGATTTTATGGTTTTATTTCGAGAACAATTTCATTTACAAAATAACATAAAAAGACACAAAATAACAGACAAAAATTGCTTATTCATAATTGCTAAAAATAACAGACAAAGACTTAAACCTAAGCACGAAATAAAAAAAAGTTTAAGTTTGAACTTGCAGTTATACACTTAAAGAATTCAAATAAAATTTTTATAATTTAATATAAGCCTGTAAATAATATCATTATAAGTATGAAGAATACAAAGGATTAAACGTAAGCAGGAATTAAATTGGGGAATTCTCAAGCCGGTATTGTCAAGAATAAATAAGCAACTTAATTTAAAACTTAAAAGTATTACAATTCGGAACAAAATGTGCATCATGATAGGCCCTATGGTCTACAGGGGGCATTAAATTATGCTGCGGGAAATTCATCAGAATAATTAATTGGATAACTTTATTTTTAATATATTCATATTATTCAATATCAGTTCTGTTGATACCATTCCAGATAATAGAACAATATTCTAACTTTTATCTTATACGTGCCAAAATGAGTGAGATGATTGAGTATGAATTAGTTGCATAAGAAGTAATACATTTTATAAGCTAAAGTTCTTCAAGCATGAGAATATAAATAATCAACATGTTTGTGAAAATATAAATTAGAATCTAGAATGACATCAAGATCCTTTATAAAAGGAGATTTAGAGATTAAAGAATCAGAAAATTTGTACTCATATTCAATTGGATGATATTTCATAGTAAATGATACGACCTTGGTTTTATCTTTATTAAGTTTTACCAAATTTTTTAAACACCAATTATTGACTTCAATAATGTCTTATTGTAATAATAGACAATCATTTAATGTATAAATAATTATATAGAGTTTTACATCATCAGAAATATATACCAACAGAGTGGCTGAGTAACTTAGTAATATGTATCACTAATATAAATATATATATTAAAGAGGAGAGGTGAAGTGTACCACTCTGAGGTACACCAAAATAATTACACTCAATGAATTTACCAAGAAAAAACGATTAAAATTTTGTAATTTGAGTTTAATTTTGTCAAACTGCTCATTGACTTCATGTTTTTAGTTACATTTCAGTGCTAATTGGTGTATTAATTATCATTTCTGTGTTAAATGTTGTACTGACATGCTTTGCGGTGTTATTTCGGTTTTATCGCAATTCACTTTGTATAAACTTGTCCCAAACCATAAGTAATGTACATATTTTGTGTTTGATGAATTCATGTTTTTTGGGACATAATTTGAGAGTACTGATTCAATATTTCATATTTGCAATACAACTATAATGTTGTAAATAGAGTAACATTCCAGTACCAAATAAAACCATTTTTATGGGGAAAATAAAATTTTTTTCTGATTAAACAATTTTCACTGAAAAATCAACATTCCGAAAATGACACAATTCAATATCTGAACAATATATTAAATAAAGTATGTGTTTGAATTTGACAAAGGCTAGAGATTATATAAGGTCAGTTTTATATTCCACACTAGTGTTTCATTGATAAAAAGTTGTGCAAACTGGTTTGGTAAGTCACTTTCCAGGTGGGGATAAGTTATGAAAATGTACAGAAACCTATATGATAATTAAAGCTTTTTTAGTATCTTATCTTTGAAAAAGAAACCCTGCATTGCAGGTTCTGCTGTCACTCACCACTTGATAGGCAAGTCCCGGCTGGTCTTCAGAATGTAATAATCATTCTTTTCCATCACCTGCGCCAGGCCAAAGTCCGATATTTTCACGTGGTTCTCGTTGGCGACTAGAATATTGCGGGCTGCCAAGTCTCGATGAACAATGTTCTTGCGGCCCAGGTATTCCATTCCCTGCACCCATTACAGATAGTAATGCATTTTTTCTTCATAAAATAGACATTAGAAATAATATTTAGAATTTTCTTATTAGGGATGAGCTAGTCCAATCTTCAAATATCATTACCATTAAATATTCAAAATATTTTGTATTCAAGGAAGAAGATTCAAGAAAAATTTTAGGTTGAGAAATTCATAGTTCAAACACTAATATTTCTGTATTTTACCAGCTTTAAATTACTTTACTCTCCAAACACTATCAGCTATCCTGATAATAGTGACTTTAATGTCACCATTATCAGGATATCATTATTATCAGGATTATAATTATCATTATCAGAATTATAATGTCACCTGTCAAAACATCGGTGAAACCTTTGCTCTCGATGTGGCTAGATTCCTCAAGCTAAGAAACTTCAGACAATGGCCACGAAAAGTTGCGATCATCACCAGAGAAATTTGTGTGCTTACCACCAATACAGTGTTTTCAGTGTGTTTGTTTAGCACTGCTGCAAATTTCTGTGACACCAATAAATTGTTCAGATCCTGAATGTTTAAACAAACATTTCTTTTTAGAAGAAATGAGATTTTTTTTTAAACTTAAGTCTCTGTGTTTTTGATCATGTATTATTTATTTTTGAGATTCTGATTCTGATTTGAGGGGGTATTCCTGAGAAAATCTGAGATTCTAATTCAAAGTTCTGATTTGAGAATAATGGAATTAGACCCATCACTGGTATTAATTTATAATCACTTGATAGACAATACTGATACATCAATAATACTCAGTTACTAAAGATATGAAGGATGTTTTCTTAAAACTTAAAATGCTCGAAAACTTTGTATAAATATTTCAAATATCAAAATTTTGAAGCTGCATGTCATTGTAGAAAAGCTAAAAGTTTTTTTATTATTGATTTTATGTCTTGTCAATGAGCTTATTAAAGACAGGCAGACATACAAAATTCATGGAAATCAAAGTTCGAACTGTCCAAAGCCTATTGTTATAGACCCAGAAAATGGTGAACTGCAAAATTAGCGAAAAATGATGAAATTCGCTAGTTTTTAAATTTTTTTTTTTTTTTTTTTTTTTTTTGCAAAATTTAGACATTTTTGTGGAACAAAATTTGGCGCGAAATACAGCTGTTTCCAAGAGTTAATCAATGCCATTTCTGAAAACATCACACTGTAATTCATAGATTTTTAACACAATACGTATACGTACAAATTTCAATAACTAAGTATTTTGACATCTCAAACATAGTATTTTCTTTTACTGCAGCACCAATTACTATATTTACGGGGGGGAGCCGAATTGTTGCCCCTTGGAAGGGCAGTTCTTCAGGATTTTACTGGCAATGGTTTGTTTGTACAGCGACTGGAAGGGCAGCCCATCCAATTTCTGAAAACATGTTTCTTTAAGTGTTTTAATAATCCTGAAAAGTTGCCCCTTGGAAGGGCAGCCCATCAGGATTTTTCTGACAGTAGTGTTTTTGAAAGGTTGTCTAAATTGTTGCCCCTTGGATGGGCAGCCCTTCAGGATTTTTCTGACAGTGGTTAGTTTAGGTCAGGTTATATTGAAAATACTAAAAAATAGTGTGGATTGTTGGTTAGGATAAGTTAGCTACATTAAAAACACTGTAAAATAATTATGAATCACCAATTTAAATTGTACCTAGGTAACTTAACCTAACCCACCATACTTACTATATTGAAGTATTTTTTAATGTAGCTAATCTAACCAAATGTTCACTATATTTCACAGTATTTTAAATGTAGCAACCTAACCAACAGTTCAAACAATTTCATTGTACTAACATAATTACTCATTAAAACCGCAAAATACTTTTTTAATTTTTTCTTAGAAAAAGGTAGTTTTCCCCCCCAGAACCACCAAAATTTGTTAAGTTTCAATTCATAGGGTACAGAATTCAGAAATTAACATTTCATACTGAACTTTAAAAAACTAATGTTAATTTTTTACCCCTATTTTGTGTAGCACTTTTATGTTTTAATTTAGTATCTATTTTTGCAAAGATTTTGTCTAATTTTAACACTGCTTTTGGTCAATTTTATTTAACATTTTCTGAGGTCCCTACCAATTGTAAGAAGGGGTGTGCAAGTATTAAAAAAATATTATATATTTTTGAATTATTTTGATGTTTGGTTTGATTCTTCAAATCAAATATTTTTTTATTATTATTCATTACCAATAGATACACCAATTGAGAATCATTTACAAAAATTTGAAATGAAAAAAATTGTTCTGTATGAGGCTAAGATGATTTGGTGGGAAATTTGAATTTGTTTTCTACAACATACTACATTGTACAGTAAACTCCCGGTATACCGCGCCCCGATAGATCGCGGAATCGGGTATATCGCGGGTCAAACCATGTCCCCCAATCAGAAATGAATAATAATAATAATAATAACAGTAGAACCTCGTTAATTCGTGATGGTCGGGACCGAGATAATCACGAATTACAGAATTTCACGGACTAGCGATTAAAAGCCCGGAAGGTCTTGTCAAGCTTCTCAGACACCGGCGTGCAGCTGGGTTAAGGCCAAGGTCATGTGACGTAACATCTACCGAGGCTTACTGCGCCTTGGCAGCAGATGGATAAAAAATAGTAAACTCTCCAATATTCGTATTAATTGGGACCCGCCGATGCCCGGATAATTAAAATCCTGTAAAAAAAAAAAAGTAATAAACCCGGATAAACCGTTCACGGTAAGGGCCGTTTTCGAATTAGTCTCGGCTTAAAAAAATACGGCACTGCCTAGCCATTAGTTCACGGTCATTTACAACAGCCGAAAGGAGAAAGATAAGATTGTGCTGGCCTTGCACCCCTTCCCCCCCCCCCCCCCCCTTCCTACAGCCGAATGCCAGCCAGACAGGTCACTCGCCAGGCGCCTGCCGTGCGGTGGCGGGTGGAAACAAACAAAGGGAGGCGGGAAGCAGAAGTCAGGACATCCCCCTCAAGTTTAAAGAGTGACAAATGTGACAGCTGAAAGGGGGGGGCGACACAAAGGGTCGGTACAAACAGCGTTGCAGAGTTTGGAGACCCACGCGATGGCTTGTAGTGTTTGCCGGCCGCCGGCCAGCGTGACGTTAATTTTAAGCGCTGACAATTTTTACTTCTCTTTTTTTTTCTGCACTTTTAAATCGTCCCGGATTATCCGATTCCCGAATTAGCGCGTCACGGATTAACGAGTTTCTACTGTAATAATAATGGAATAAATGGTTGACAGCCGATTAGGATAATTTTGCGTTGTAACTCACAAACTAAGCATCAGGCAGAAAAAAGCCTAGGCGTAGAAAATGTCCGCAGTGAAATTCTAAACAAGATATCTCCGTACATTATTCCTCTATCTTTCAAATTATGGTCCAATCCAGCCCAGTGTTATTTTCTGAAACACTAGTTCTTAACATTTTTTTTTAAACCCACAAATAAAGCATCGGACAGGGGACCCGATAAAGCCCACCATCCAGCGACATTATCCAGCGTGACTCGGCTGGGGATTGATTTTGGATAGGTTTGGTTGACGGCAAGCGCTGGGAGGGGAGAGGCGAGCCGAGAATATGCGACCAAGACACCCGGGTAGACGGGAGGAGTGGAATATAAGCGCCAGTGATGAGAGGGGCGATTAAGCCGAAAGGGGGGAAGTCTGGTGACCTTGAGTAGTTCACTCATTTCCGTCGGCACACTTCTCGTGGTCACGTGTGTTGACAAGCGGAGACATATAAATGTTTTGTTATAACTTGAACCTACAGACGTAATATTATTCATTGTATTATACACGTTCATCTTTTTACTTTGGTATAATGTTTTAACATTAACCCCTTAACATATTAACCCGAGTATATTCGTTTTTTTACATTTGGCACGTAATTATTAACCCGAGTTTACTCGTTCGACTAACAAAAACGTGCGTCTGATTATATTATTTCGAGTTTTCTCGAATGAGTTATATGAGCTCTCGCTAGATGTCGTGGTAGGTATTTTCAGCCTTTGAAACAGACTTCCAGTAGTTTTATGTTACCCACTAGATGTCAGGGCAGATTCGATCCATCACGGTACCCTACTTACACGCGTTCGCCGTTTGTGTTTGAAAAATTGTACATTAGATGTCTCTAATAGTACTATTATGAATTTATGATGTTCCCGCCAATGTTTATATATTTTAGCTGAGGTGTCAACATTACTGTAATGTGAATAATAGAAATTGTTCAAAATGAGTGATTCCGACAGTGAAGGAAGCGACGTGAGTGATCTTGATAAATTGGGATCTGATAGTAGCGACAATTATAATGACATTTCAAGCTCAGAAGAATCAGGTAGTGAAGAGATATCTGGCAGAATGTGGTGTGAGATAAACTGTAGTTTGCCAACTATCTCTCCTCCAAGATACCCATTTACAGGTAAACCAGGCGTCAATGTAAATGTAAATGTTGACGATAATTTTCTTCGTTATTTTCTCTTATTTTTTGATAATGATTTGGCTGAACTCATAGCTACAGAAACGAACCGTTTTGCATCACAGTACATTCAAACACATCCTCAAACAAAATGGAAACCAACAAACAAAGAGGAAATCTATGTTTTTCTTGCACTAGTTGTGGCTCAAAGCATAGTCAAAAAACCTACATATAAAATGTACTGGGCTAAGAACCCAATATTTGACACACCATTTTTTAGGAAAACCATGCCATTTCGCAGATTTGTTCAGCTGAAACAGTTTCTTCATTTTGTGGATAATGAGTCATATGATGCAGCCACCCATCCAAACCCTAAACTGAACAAAATATGGCCTATATATATTCATTTGCAAAATAAATTTTCTGAACTTTACACTCCAGAAAAAGATGTCACAGTAGATGAAAGTCTTATGTTATATAAAGGGCGTCTAGGTTGGAAACAGTACTCACCTCTCAAAAGGGCGCGGTTTGGAATAAAGTCATTCATGTTATGTGAATCGTCAAGTGGATATGTATATTCCTTCGTAATTTACACCGGACGAGGAACCAATTTTGATGATGAATACAAAGGCTTGCCAATGTCGTCACAAGTAGTTATGTCATTAGTGAAACCTCTTCTTGGGAAAGGTTATTGTGTCATTACTGACAATTTTTATACCTCACCACAGCTATCAGATATGTTGCTATCACATCGAACCGATTCTTATGGGACTGTGAAAACGACAAGAAAAGAAATGCCACCAGAATTGCGGAAACAAAAATTGCCGAAAGGCAGTGTCATTGCTTTCCAAAGAGGTAAAC
Source organism: Bacillus rossius redtenbacheri (assembly GCF_032445375.1). Lineage (NCBI taxonomy): Eukaryota > Metazoa > Arthropoda > Insecta > Phasmatodea > Bacillidae > Bacillus > Bacillus rossius. Next base: position 72,365,524 of record NC_086332.1, read on the forward strand.
TATTGGCATTGAAGTGGATGGACAAAAAACCAGTCACAATGTTGTCTACAATCCACAATTCTGAAATGAAAAGTGTTACAATCTATGGACAACAGCACATAAAACCACAAGTTGTGTTAGATTACAACAGTACAATGGGAGGTGTGGACATTGTTGACCAGCGCACAACAGACTATGCAGTACCCAGGAAGAGGGGGAAAAAATACTATAAGAAGATTTTTTTCCATTTAGTGGACCTAGCAATATGGAATTCATTTTTGTTATATTCAAAGTTGGGAGGGAAGCAGTCACATTTGGAGTACAGAGAGGCTGTTGTCAAAAATTTGATTGAACAGTTTCACAAGCCAACAATGTCGCCAGGACGAGGTAGGCCTGGAAAATCAACGAATCCACTGAGAATGACTGAACGTCACTTTCCAGCTACGATCCCGCCAACTGACAAAAAAAGCAATCCTACACGCCAGTGTGCAATGTGCAGCAGGGTGACAGATTCACGGGGGGAAAAAATACGGCGTGAAACACGGTACATGTGTGAAGACTGTGGTGTGCCACTGTGTGTAGTGCCGTGCTTCAGAGTTTATCATACAACAGCAGACATTTAGGCAGAAATTAGTTAGGCTTACAGTCAGAGTGAAATGCATTCAAGAATAACTTCACACTTGATGTAAGTTTTTGGACATACGCCATTGCTAAGAACTTTTTCTGTTGAAGAAAAACTAATAAATAAAATAAATAAATAAAAATAAAAATAAAAATACTCAAAAAAAAAGATACAAAAAACACACAAAATTAAGCAAACAATTGCTGTTGTCAACAAGGATATGAACACCACAAAATATTCCGAAACAGGAATATGGTCAGCAAACAAAGAAAAAACAAAGAAAAATGTACTAAGAGAACGAAAAAATCCCCACAAATGATGACAACACAAAAATATTGAAACCCAAAATAATTCAGCACAACAGTTGAAGCGAGACAAAAAACATGACAAAACGAAAAAACAAACAAATACAATAGTTTTACCTAAACAGAAACAAGCGACGTTTCGGGAACTGCTATCTGCTCCCGTCCTCAGGCAGAGACGCACATGGTACGGAAACACAGGTGCGACTGAGAAGGGGCTGGAAAATGAGGGTATTTATCAGAGAAAGGGCTACATCTTGCTCAGCCAATGACAGACGAGCTGTCTCCCCATTGGCTGTGCACCATGTAGTTAAAGCGGATTGGTTATGGTGGGTTGAGTATTGGCTATTGTTTTGTGCTGCAGGGATGTTTCTCTCTTTATCAAAGGGATCCACATATTTTTTAATTCAATGCTCTGCTGGCTGAAAATATTTTTATTGCTAATAATGAAGGCTGATTCTTTGATTTTCCTTTTTATTTTATCGGATTCCTGTATGAGTGGTGTGGAGTCTTCCCAGAGAATTTTGTGGCTATTTTCCCATGTATGTTCAGAAAGTCTGGATTTTAGGGTTTCACCCTTCTTGCAGTTGTTTTTGTGTTCTTTGATTCGGGTGGATAGAGCTCTGCCAGTTTCACCTATGTACATGTGGCCACATTCACAGGGGATTTGATACACACAGTTGTGAGTTTGTAATTTTTCTGTGGCTGGTTTCACCTTGGTAACAATACTTTTAATAGTAGATTTAGAACGGAATGCTGTTTGAAGTCCATATTTATTTCCTAGGCGTCTTATTTTTTCTGAAAGCCCTTGAACATATGGAATAACTAGGGTTCCTGCAGGTTTCTCAGTTTCTGTGGATTTGAGTGTTTTGTTGGATTTCAAATGCTGTTTGATGGTGTTGACAGGGTAACCATTGGCTATGAGTTCTTTTTTTATATGATTGTGTTCAACCGCAATAGATTTCTCATCAGAACAAATAATCTCAGCTCGGTTGGTTAGTGTGTGAATTATGCCAGTTTTTGTTGTTTTGGGATGGTTGGATGCAAAATTAAGGTATTGGCCTGTGTGCGTAGGTTTCCTGTATACTTTTGTTTCCAGGCTGTTGTTTTTTCTGCTGACTAGTACATCCAGGAAAGGAATGCTACCTTTGGTTTCTTTTTCATATGTGAATTTTATTGATGGCCTCAGAGAGTTGAGGTGGTTCACAAATTCCTCCAAAGTTTCAGGTCCATGTTGCCAGACAGTGAAGGTATCATCCACATAACGGAGCCAGATTTTTGGAGGGCTATTACTTTTGCTAAGTGCTTCTTGCTCAAAGTTTTCCATAAATATATTGGCCATAAATGGTGAAAGAGAAGAGCCCATTGCCATGCCATCGGTCTGTTTGTAGAAAATATCCTTGAACTGGAAATATGTTGTGGTGACACAGAGGGTAATCATTTCCATGATGGATGGGATTGGTATTATAGTTCTGTCCTTTAGGGTTGGATCAGCTTCCAATTTCGCCTTGACAATGCTGAGTGTTTCGGCTACTGGCACATTAGTGAAGAGGCTTTGGACATCAAAACTCACCAGGGTATCATTGTTTTCTATTTTCAGTGTTTTGACTATAGAAATAAAATGATTAGAATCTTTGACAAATGTATCTGTCTGTCCTGCTAGTGGCTCAACAATTTTCAGGAGATATTTTGATAGTTTCTGGCATGGGGAATTACAACAACTGATGATCGGGCGCAGAGGCATGTCGGGTTTATGAATCTTTGGAAGACCGTAAATGTGGGGTGCTTTACTGCTGTGTGGTGTCAGTTCTGATCTAGTTTTTTCTGGGATGTGATTCTGATGTTTTTTTAGAGTTTGGTACACTTTTCTTTCAATGCTGGCTGTGGGGTCTTTTACCAGTTTTGTATATTGATCTGTGGTGATCAAATCAGTAATTTTTTGCTCATAGTCTGGTTTGTCAAGTATGACTGTAGCACGACCCTTATCGGCTGGGAGGATTACAATGGTATGGTCGGATTTCAGAGTTTTGATGGCCTTTAGTTCATCAGGCGGCAGATTCGGTTTAGGTGGACCAGCTGAAGTGATTGCTGTACGCACATTCCAACGAAATTCATCTTGTTTGGCGGCAGGAAGTTTGTATATTGCACTCTCAACAGATGAAACTATGTCAAGTGCAGGAATGTGTCGTGGAGCAATGCTGAAATTGAGGCCTTTTTGTAAAACATTTTCCTCGCTATTGGACAGCTTTCTTGAAGATGAATTAACGACAGTGTTGATGCTCTGTGTTGTGGGATGTGTTTTTGTATTCATCTTACTCGTCAGTTTGGCTAATTTATCTTTTTAAAGATAACAATAACTTCACAAATGTCAATACAGACTCGTGACATTATTCAGCTACTGTATTCAAATAAAAATTCTTCTATTTATTGTGCTGTGAAAAAAACTGAATGTCTCACATAAAAACTTTGTTTTTTGTAAAGAATGACATCCTTGACATTACAATGATTTTTTTTTGTATTTGTGAATGTTCAGCTATTGCAATTAGTGTATACTGTACAAACCTTGTGAGGTAAATTTTTATACGAAGATCTATTCGGACTGACAACATTTACATATCATATGTACATATTTTGTTTTTCATGTTATTCAGGCAATTTTATAAAAGTAGATGTAATTTTGTAAAAGAAATATGGTATGTTGCAAAAGTTATTTCATTTGTTTCTATGTAAGCTTATACTATATCTGGCTAATGTTATAAATATTTTTAGTAATCTTAGTGAATATTAGCACTGACGAGAATACACGGGTTAGGAAACCAGTGTCCATTCAAAATGACATGATGGTGTGATAAATGTGAAATTTTAATGTATTTTGTGTGGTATGTCCATTTGCATATTGAATAGGTAAAATATATTGCTGCACAAATGTGATTTTCAGATAACTACTTTTGAGAAATAATTCTAACCATGCTGAACATTACTAATGTTGTTATAATAACTTCCAATTTGTGTTAAATGTTTTTATCTAAATATTTATCTATTTAATTATATTCCATAAATATTTATAATGTATTTACATATATTTCAGCAATGACGAGTATACTCGGGTTAGTAAAACAGTGTGCATTAAAAATTACATAATTTTGTAAAAAATGTAAAAACGTATGTTTTACATGTGGTACGTTTATTTGCATATTAAAAACAATAGATTACTGCAAAAAAACCAATTTTAAAAAATGGTTTTTTTAGACACATATATCTAGCCATAATATATATGTTAAGGGGTTAATAGTAAAGTAAATCAGCTAGCGTATTTTTAATCTTTGCCGAGGAATTCCCAGTGGTCCAATACTTACGTGAACCATACTGTACCACTTTTGCCGTGAGGTAGTAAACAAGCCCCGGAAATGTTTGTGTGTAGCGGTCTCCCGACCTTTAACCAGAGGCTGGGGAATATAACACTCGCCGATCCGAGCCACACACACTCAGAAACTCGACACAGCGTTTGATGGAATAAGTAAAGACAACGTTTAACAGACTTTTTAATACGGCGCCACTGATTGCGCTAAAATTATTTTGGCGCAATTTTTGTATCCCACATGTGACCATTTATAATTTACTGTAAGCATGGATAACAAAGATTAACCACTTTACACGATAGACGATTCTTTATTTTATATTGTACGAATGCTAGAATCGTTTTTCACGTATCTGCTGCACACTTCTGCAAAATACACGCTATCTGTAAGTACGTAAATCTAGAATTTTTATTTTGTCAATCAAACTCGGTACTTTGCGATTCATATTCGGTTTGAAGTATTACTATGGCCTTTCTATTTAGAAGACTTTGACCACAGAATCGTGTGTAACCGCACACACTGCACTTACTTTGTTACGGACACTCAGACGAAGCAGATACTGTGGCTGACACCACGAGACTGGCAGCAGCTTGTGTGCCGCACGTGTGTATGGCGGCGTGTGGCGCGCTCGTAGGCCGTGCGACAAACTGTGCGCGGCATGCGGAAAAAAAAAATTCAACACAATATTTATCTTTAAAATTAATTATTTTTATTTTTTCACCCGCGTTTAGTGAAAACTGCGGATGCAAAGTCGCACAAAGGCGGGCTGTCTATACTGTGCGTGCTTGCCGACCTATTAGAACACAGGCGGTGTTTTATGCCTTTTGACCTTGGTCACATCGAAACATCGCGGTTATGCAACAACGCGGGTAAAAGTTATGTCCCCCGACAACCGCGTTAAATAGGGAGTGTACTGTACTTATTTTTATATGTAACAAATATTCTGTGATTATGAAAAAAATGTTATTAAAAATACTTTATTTATGTATATAATCTGTTGTTTCAACAAAACATATTATAAACTTAAAATTTTACGGGTTTTAAATGTATTGCCAGGTTTAATACTATCTTGTATTTAACACAACTCTACTATGGTTTCATTTAACTATATTTTGCATAAAATTTTCTTAAACTCTTGTGAATTGAGGAAAAAAAATAAATATTCACTATGACATTGTCCTGGCTTTGCCCCACAGAGCCTAACAACCCACCACCCCTCACACCCCTCCTAACCACATTGCTTTTCAAACTTCCCGCCAGCGACGTGCATGTGACATATTTAAACAGTGTGCCAGACTAACAAAAGAGGGCACAGTAGAATCAGTGCCTCGGTCCCTAAATAAACAGTAAATAATATTGTAAACCTTTTTCTTTTATGTCCGAAGTGTACATTAATTTCAGGAATTTGCAAACATTGTCACAATATTCAGTTAAGTTACAACTTTGCAGCAACAGACCTGAACTTGCAGAAGGCCATTTATACCGTATTTACCCGCGTATGGGTCACACATTTTATGCTGAGTTTTTGTTTAAAACATGTACTGCGACCCGTATGCAAATTTTTTCAGTTCTGGTAAAAAAAAAAATAACACGACACTGTGAGGTCGAATATGTGCGTAAATAACTAGCCTGAGCTGGTTTTTAATAAATATGTAATGTAAGTATACAGCAGCGCATGTAAAACACCATGAACTGCACTATTCAGCTGTGACTGCCACCTATCGAGCGGCTACCCGGCTGCCGCCGGTAAGTAATGTGGCTGACTGCTGCTGACACTCAGCAAGAGATCAAAAATCTAAAAACAAACCAGCCAGAGGAGGGGAGGGGCTCTGAATGTGTGAGTGTGAATAGCAGTGTTTATGGTTCTCCCTCCCTTTCTAATCTTTGTAAATGTCCGTGAACTGGCACCGTACACAATCACTGCGTCTAAATCGAAAGGTTTTTGTGATGCACCTGTATCCAAACACTGTTTTTGTGTTTTTGAAGAGAGATTTCCCACACTTTCTACTCCACGATTCCATGACAAAATTTATGAAAAGGGTATTCTTTTTTTAAAAATTAAATTGAGCAGCACGCCATCTTTTATCTCCTGGGTAAGGATATGGGTAAAATAATATATAATAAATGGGAAGGGAAATACGAGTATAAAAACTAGTATTCTTGCACCATAAAGGATGAAAAGGAGAGAAGCGAAGAAGAACCCCAGTGCCAATGCCATAAACCATATAGACTTCACTGTATTCTACTGGAGACAGATTTATGGTACGACCCATATTCGAGGGCGACCCTTAAAGTGAAACTGTTAGATTTTTTTGCTCAAAATTACAGATACAACCTATAGGCAAGGGTGACCCTTCTGCGGGTAAATACAGTATATTTGATAATTTTGAACTCTAATCTAACACGTAATATTCTGTTTTAATTCCAATATGCATTTTAACGACTAACAGTTTATTTAACAGGGCGTCAGACGCTTTGTCCAGCTACTTCAGCCCCCCGAGGTAAGACGCATCTAGCTCTCCGAGAACTTTAACTTTCAAGTTAACTGATCTATTTGTCGTCCCATCCCTTAATTCTTTCAAATTACTTTCGTATTTCTCAGAGCTTACTTCAGGGGCTCGACTGTTTAATTACGAACTTAGTAATCCGCTAATCGGAATTCTGAAACTACCGCGAAACTAATCTCCCACCTAGAGGTGGCTCTGGACTTCACCAAAAATAGACGTGCCATTATATGTTTTCGTAGTTGTACTATTAATCCTAATTGATGTATGAGAGGCATGTGACGCCATGGTGTGCATTAAATCTCGGTACCGTACTTCTTGTGTTTTAATCTGAGTCTACTTAAGTGTGTACCTGTAACTGAAGACCGGTGTGTGGGACGCCTTACGAGCCCACTATATTAACAACTACAGCCCGACGCTGAGAGCAGGCTAGGGTCAGGTGGTTTTTGGTAATTGAGCAAAGGGGGATATAACATAAGTCACACTCCCACACGGGCGACGTCACGCCCCGGGTCGGAGTCTCTGCCGGGTCCGTGTCCCTCTAACACAGTGGCGCCCATTATTATTCGTAAACAACAGCCAACAAATCCTCCGACCACATAAATTCTTTGTTTAGATTTTATTCAAAAAAAATATTTGATATTCATGAATAATCCTACTTGAAATTAGATTCAAATAAAACAACAGGATTTCCAGGGGCCTAATTGTAAGGAGCCATCCCAGCATTTTGCTGAAGTGATATCAGGAAACCATTGAGAAGAAATATCAGAATGGATGGGCCAGGTCCTTCGGCATCGCTCGGGCACGGCACCGGGAGACTGACCTTCGCCACGTCAAGGGCGAACTTGAGCAGCTGTCGCTTGGTGAGCGACTCCTTGTGTATCTTGAGGAAGCTCTGCAGCGAGCCATGCTGCACGTACTCCATCACCAGGCTGATCTCCGGCTCCAGGATCACGCCCTTGATCTCCACGATGTTCTCGTGCTTCAGGGCCTGCGAGAGAGATTTAAGACTCCAGACTCGGGTCACGTACAAGCCTTTTCCTGACCCTGCCATCTGCTAACAGCCAATCAGTAGAGGCACTGGAAAATCGTAAAAACGATATAGGCGCGAATAAAAGCGACAAAATGGTTTATCGGCGAATAAACGCTACAATCCCGTTTTTAGAAGTAAGTATTAAAATTTCAAGTAATATTAAAATTTCAAGTAAATTTTAGGTTTACCTAATATTTTTAAATAAACCATTTCTTATTATTAACGGCCTAACCTCATACAATAAAGAACATTCTTTATTTTATGCATCTTCTTACCGTGTTTCAAGATTACCTAATAAACTGTAACGATGGCGAGCCATGTAAACAATCAACACGATCTATGAATCTTGTAAATAACACGAAACACAATTTAAATACGCATAGGCTTGCGCGGAAACTTGTTTAACGGCAAACGTAACGTACGACCCAAACAAATGTAAACGGTTAAAGAGAGACGTTTATTTACGCGCATGAATATTTTCACGGGAAAAAAAGTGAAATGTGAAAACATTGAAGCGGCCATGTTTGCAAACGTGTTGCTTGCGTGCGTGATAATAACACAAGCAATCAAATTATTTACTGTTAAATGACAACTAAAATATAAAAATGCATTAATTTAACTTTACAACACACGCAGCTTATATTTGGCAACTACAAAAAAAAAATTACTAAAATCTACTTCAGTCAAATTCGTTAGCACTTTAAGGCTGGGTTCACAATTAAAAAAATAACAGTAACAGTAATAGTAGGTCGTGTGCATAGGATATGAACGCCATGTTTCCTAACCTAACGATTCACAATAGCGGAAAGTTGGTCGTGTGCATGGGAGCGAGGTCGTGCGCATAGGAGTGAAATGAATATATTTTATTTCGGTCGCGTACGCATGGCACAACAGCCAATGGGAGAAGAGCAGGGTGCTTTTTTGGCGGGACTAGAAATATGTTTATATTTATTAACCATATTGTGGTGAGAAAATGTCAAGATAATAATAGTATTATCGTTATTTTAAAAGTTAATATGTTTATTTACTAACACTGCTAACAGATGTCGCATCGTTTGCGAAATTACATTGGCTGAAATTAACAGTAAGAGTTCAATTGTGAACCGATTACGCAGTTCACACAGGTTGTGTGCACAGGTCGTGTGCATGGCTTGCTATGCACTCGCTTAATTTTTTTAATTGTGAACCCAGCTTAACGGGAAAAAAAGATGGCAGCAATGTAGCTCTATGCTTTTGTCGCTCATTTGTTGAACGTACCTAGTGTTTACTAATTTCCTAACCCGAAAAACAAACGGTAATCTGTGAAACTAAAATATTGCGCTGCTATTCACAATAAAATTAAGGTTATTAAATTCGGTTTTCTGTATCGCGTTCGCGTGCAATGCAGTTATAACTATAAAATATATACACATATATATATTTTTTACCATTTTGGGACGGACAAAATCTGTTACGGTTGTAACGGTTCGTTACTTACAAAAATAAAAAGATTTTTAAGCGTCGATTTTAGTTGTTTTATTCTTTGAAATTATAATACACAAAACGAATCCAATGTTTCATTCTCTCGTTTCACACATACATCTACCCGTCGAAAATTGCCCGCATTTCACTTGATGAGATTTAATAATAAAAATAATAACGTCGATTAAGTCCTTCAATAAGGAAACTATCCTAAATATGTGCGGCCTCAAGCACGGCCGCACCTAGCAAAAAACAGCGAGCCGCCGAAACGTGCCTCGCCTGGCAACGATCGACAGACGACTGGTGAAGTCCTGCCACACACTTCTCCACGCAGGGAGTAGACGTCACATGACCTCACCGACCAATCACACGCACGCTTCTTTCACGCTTACAGATACAAGCCAATCATAGAACAAGTTACAATACATGAAAAAACTTTGTACATACAGAACTCTGGGCTTCCCCTGATCAGTCTCTTTTCAATTTCACATCGAAATCGGGGACTTCCATTCTCGTTCTCTCTCCCACACCGTGAGAGAGCAGTTATCACTCAGTTCCCATGCAGGGGGGAAATTACCGTCTTTATCTCGGTTGGCGGGGAAACACTGTTTCTTTCTCACTTCCACTTACAGGCCTTTCATGCCTTTCTTTCTAACCATCACTCCAGCCCAGACACAGTCCCGTGATTTATAATTATATTACAACACGTTAATAAAAATTAAGAATAATAATTATAATACGAAGTACTTTACCAAATTAAAATCATTTAGAAATAACCTGAAAAAGTAGGCCTAAACAAGCAAAAATCTAGAACAGCGGCTTCTTTGTGAATAATTACCTAAAAATTACTGATGATAGAAAATGTCTGTTAAAATAAAAGGTACATTCTTAAAACACATAGCGAGTGAAAATAACATATATTAATAGCCATAACGTCTGATTATACTGTCTCATAACATACACACCACTCTAAAAACATTGACTTATTATTGCTTACATATACAAAAAAGAAGTTTAAAAGAAAATTCTTTATTTAGGAGGGCAGGGTCTTGCAATGCTATACGGTGCATTCACGTGCAGAGCAATACAAATCGCATAATTTCTACGTTAGTGACACTAACATACTTATGTGCAAAGCTTGCAACATCCGCATAAACTGGGAGAATTAAAATTAATGCTATATAAATGCTAAATGGCAAAATATAAATGCTACAAACAGCCATTATAAATGCTATTTTCCAGTGCCTCTACCAATCAGTCTCCACTAAAACCACACTGCTTCCAATTTATCAAAACTCATACAAAAAAAAAAGCTTTGTTTGCAAAACCTTACCCAAGATATAGATATCATTCAAAAATATTTTAAGAACTCATTACTTATATACATATCATTTCACATATGTATTTCTCAAGTCACTTAACTCAATGGGAGGATAAAAGATTTGGAATAATAATGACACTGTGCCTATAAGGAGGTAAAAATCTGTCAAAAATGTGTAAGCATAATGACCAGGCAAGTCACGCAACCGCGCCGGCCATTCTATTATCGACACATTTGTCATGTGATATATTTGTCACTGAATTGCAGAACCTATTCATTCTCTAATATGTGTAATTTATTTGAATTTTAATAAGAACATTAAAAATTTCTTACAATAAATTAGCAAAAAACATAGTTCAAATTTAAGTTTCCGAATCCCTGGTGAAGCTTCACCCCAAAATATAATGGCCCTGCCAAAGTAAAAGTCCCAGGGCCCCGCAGAGTCAAAGAACACCATTGTGTATATGGAACAAACTATCTAAAAAATTATGATTTAAAATATCAAATATAACAAGCCAACCAATAATTAAAAGTGAATTAAGCTGGGATTTGATGTGTGAACAGTACACCTGTGTGAATATCAGTTTTTTAGTTTGAATTGAATATGAATTTAAAAAAAAATTATTCTTGAATACAAATATTGAATTTGCATAGTAAGAATAAGAATCCCACTAAATATTTTTTTTTCACATATCACAACAAATACATATTGAAAGAAAAAGCAAATCTGTAGTGTAGTGGCTTATATAAATTAAATTAATATTAATGTTAAGATAGCTAAAATTACTATTTAGGTAATAATTTTTGTTGAAATAACAAAATTTCGAAAGAAAAATATAAATAATTTTTTTTATGGTGATCAAAATAGCATCAAAAAATATTTTGATAAACAGTGCAATGCGAATATGTAAGGCAATTGCAGTAAGTGTGAAGAAACTTCAAGAGGATGGGTTTAAAAAGAATGTGCAGTGAGAAGATTTAATATATAGTTAAATTTCATGCAGGTTTAAAAATTTTTTTTAACTTGTTTGTTTGAATTTTTTACCTTGTGAAAATAAGTCATTTTTTATAATATACAATAGTATTAACATTTATGGATTATATTTTTTGGCTTGTTTTAACTTAAGTTTTGGAACACCACAGTAGCTGCTTAGTCAATCCAGTATGTGTGCTTGTTAAAAGAGGCAAAGTTTTTTTTCCCCTCTTAGTGACCTTTTTTTTTGGGACACACAGGAGAAGATAAGCTGTCACTGCCATATGAGTGATGTGAGTTTGAGTTTGAGTGTGAGTGTGAGTGTGAGTGTGAGTGTGAGTGTGAGTGTGAGTGTGAGTGTGAGTGAGAGTGTAAGTGAATGTGTGAGTGTGAGAGTGAGTGTGTTTGTGCGTGTACGTGTGTGCCTGTATCCAGTCGTCGGTCACTGTGTATTATCCACCAGAAAAACGTTGTAATAGGTTGTTAGGCTTTAGGAGTCTTTGCTGTGAGTATGCGACCAGATGTTTTCCACGAGATCTATACAAGATTTTTCTCTAGGGGCTGGAAAAATTAGCATCTATTTTTTTCAAAATAAGCACTATAATTTTATAAATTAGTATCTATTATTAAGAAATCAACTTTTCCATGCAACATATTTAAAACTTAAAATTTACATTCTAAATTTTGAAAAGTAAATATGAGGACATTTATAGTTCTGTAGAAAAAAATTATTCATCCCTTTATTGATTAAAACCACAAAAAATTCAAATGTTATCAATTGAATTAAATTGGGTTAGGCCAGTGAAATGAAAGAAAATCTGCAACAAAAATGGTGGTTGTGTTATTTTTATGTAATAACTAATTTCCTAATAAGTCTTCAGTAAAAAAAACATATGGATGTAAAAATTTGATTATACATGTGCATGAGACCCTGACAACTACCAGGTATAAATTTAATGTGAGTCAGGTATAAATGTGAAATGATACATTTTGTTACACCATTTTGAATAGTCATTAAATGTGTAGCAGTTTGTGGAATTTTATAGAGGGTAATTTACAAATGAATGACATTTTAAATTAATTTTGCTAAAAAAAAATATTTATTTCGAAACTTAACTAAAATACTATGTATGTCAGAAATTAGCAAAAAAATAATAATATTTCAAGTGTAAATTAGCAAAATAGTACCATCCATAGCAAAATGCTAATTTTTCCAGCCCTTAGCTATTTTGCTACACTTGCTAATAACTTAGCTAATGTTTTTGAATGTTCACTGCATTGAAACATTTTTGGTTTGGTTTTATTTGCTAAAGTTTTCAACAACACCGGTGATATGCATGTAAAAAGTCTTCTGGAGAAAAGGTTGATAGAAACTCTTACTTTTTGTACACTAACCTAAAATTTCTGTAAATTTAGGTTACAAGTTCGGCATATTATAGCTTACCACAAAATATTCATTATCTATTTAGCATTTGTAGGAATGGTTAGTTTTATGTACCTCTACTGATAAATACGGCTTAACATACTGAAACATACTTAACACAGACATTCACTACAGTTAGTTAACGTTTCAGAAGCCCTGCTTGAAATATACTTTCTGTAGCTCTCAACCAGATGGCAAATTTAACATGACCATGGGGCTAGCAACTTGCGAGCATGCACCCAGCACACGAAACTGTCAAACTGTCACACATTATATTAGCATGTACGTTACTTTCACACCAAATGTCTTTCAAATATCCATTTACAAAATAAACAAAAAGCATATTTCAGTTGCAAGACATTTTAAAGTAACACTTTCAATAAGATGTTACAAAATAAAAGTGCTCTTCTTGACTAGCCCTGCCAACTCGACAGATTGTAAACCTATTGAACTACAAGCAGCTACAGACCAGTGACTTTGTTCAAGTATTCGGATAAGCCCTCAAATGGTTTGCATCATCTTGCAATAGTTGCAAGAACAGTACCTTCATGATGGAGATCTCCCTCTCAAAGTCCTGGAGAACAGCGCCCATGGCGTCTCCTTTCAGCTTCTTGACGGCCACAAGCTGGGGCTCGCAGTCGTCCCGCTCCATTGTGCCACGGAACACCTCTCCGTAGAACCCCTGAAGTAGACAAAAAAAACTGCCATGTTTATCTCTCATTTCTACCTAATCTGAAAGCACTGTAAATGTGAGCATGCACAACAATTTATTTGACAGTTTCATGAAGAGTAAAATAATACAAGTCAACCAGAGGTGTATTAGTGTTTAAATTTCAGAATTTTTCCTTTCCTCCGATATTTTTCTTCGAATCTTTACCCTCAAAAATAAAATAATTTCCATACCAAGTATCTCATGTTATTTGCATGTTTCAGGATCTGACAGGCCCATTCATACTTTAAAGTGAGATAACTTTGCAATGAGGTTTCACAGCACTTGTTCTATGCTGTTTCAAATGTTTATTTAAACATAATGGTCTTAAAAGTTTAAAGAAATTAATCTAGGTTTTGGGTATTAATTTTTTCGTATTCACGCCAACTAACAAAGTACTCATCGCCTGATATGGTACTTTACAAATGAAATGATTTTATATGTTGCATTGGGCACAATACCCATCAAAATCTTAGTGAAATAAGGTGAAAGAGACTACCTATACAAGCAGGAGTTGGGAGGGCGGGTGGAGGAGATGAACCACATTACCTGCTGTTTGCTTTCAAATTCTTTACATTTGTTGGTGGGAATGATAATTTTTTTTTAGGATTGTTGGGGAGACAGATTCTTCCCCCTCCTGTATAAGGCCGTGTATACTAGTAGCAGAACTTCAAGGGCGGTCACCTGTCCGATGCGGCCTTGCAGCACCACGTTGCAGTTGGAGTCCAACTCGAAGATGCCCTGCATGGAGGTGATGCTGTCCACCGATGTGTTCACTATCGGGAACGTGAATGTGGAGAACATGGTGGAGAAGTCCGGCGTGGCAAAGTCCTCTAAGGGCGACGACGACTGTGCAGACAACACAGGCCTCACCGCGTGGTCCACCACTTCTGGTGGGAAACACACAACTGACCCAGCAGCCGGGGCAAGCCGTATTTCCTTCCTGCCTCCCCACACATACTGAAATATGTTTGCTTTTACTTTTAGGTTGGTAATGATATCAATACAAAATTTTAAAAATGAATGAATGATTGAATGAATGAAATAAAGAATGACTGAATGAAGGTTGATTCACAACCTATACGAATGAATTTACATATAAAAGTAAACATGGTAGGTATTTCATGCTGCCATTCGTATCTCATGGAGCTTGCATAAGTAAGATACTGGAACAACTCTCGACTTTTGGTGTGTACTTATGTGCAAACATCTTGCCTGCACTTCCTCTTTTCCAATGATTGAGCAAGTTACTGCAGAGGCCATTTCCCCACAAATCTTATAGATTTTTGACAATTTCATAAAAAAATAAAAATAAAATAAAGTCTGAAACTATTAATTGAAACTAATTTCAGCTTTAAAATAATATTTGAATATTATTAACCTAAATTTAACACACACACACACACACACACACAGTTATATATATATATATATATGTGTGTGTGTGTATATATGTGTGTGTATATATATATATATATATATGTGTGTGTGTGTGTGTATATATATATGTGTGTGTGTATATATATATATAAGTTAGTACTAAAAAAGTCCATTCCAGTTTCCCACATTAGCGAACCAATTTACATGTTTGATTCTGATTCCATTAGTTTCAACACAAACACAATGCTTTCTCCTGACTAATAACCCAATGTACAAAAATATGTCTGTACCTTTTTGTATTAAATTAGAAATTATATTACTCATTTAGTCATTTACAAACAAAAATATTATATTAAATTAAATAAAAATAGATTCATCACAGTTATATTTATTTTTATTTGTAACATGTTTTTCAAAGATTAAGGCTAGTTAACTTTTAAGACTAAAAAAATCAAACCAACCTACCAAACCAAAACCCTTCCCGACAACACCTATCAACAACACATATTAATTCCACTACTCCAAAATTTTTGATTCAACTTAAGATAGTATGAACACAGCCTTGCTTTGGACCTTCTCATAAATTCAAGCAAAGGGAAGGGTGGGCAAAGTAGTAATACCAAATAAAAAATTAGTGTAAACAAAAGTTAGGTTTGTTGATGTTTTTTTCAAAATCTTAACATCTCTTAACTCAAATAAATGAAACCACTTCCTGGAATCAATAACATTTACATTCAAGTAAAAGCTGAACTCACAAAACTGCAAATGTACTATTAAATAACTCAGATAGTTTATCATTAAAACGGGGAACTCTAAAAGTGCTGGCAAATACAGGTAATTGATTTTCGTCATTGTGCAACACACACACTGCACAGTTTTATCATACCCATCTTTAACCATTACTGGAAAGTAATTTATATACATTGATAAAATTTATTCAATGCATCAAGCTAATCATTAGCGCAGATTAAAAAGGAATATAAAATAATTTTATACACTATATGAAACACTATTGCTTGGCCACTCATGCTTTAACCATATAAAATTATGTAAGTATAAATAATCTCATGTATAAATATAAATAATTAAAAAAATAATTAATTAAAAATAAAATATTAAAATAAATAATAACAAACTCAATTATGAGCCCTTATAACAAACAATTACTTCTCAGGCTTTTTTATACTTCATCACAATAAATATTAATTTGCTTAATATATAAAAAATTCTCATCCTCATATCTTTCAAACAAACCTTTCCTTTATCACAATAAATATTAAAGAGCTTAAAATATGAGAAATCCTCATACTGTTTTTCAAACAAATAATTACTTGATCACAATAAATATTAATGAGCTCAAGATATAAGACATTTTCATTATAATGTCTTTTAAAAAATATTATTTAAAATGCTAAAGTCTTGCTTGTGAGCACTTACTACTTTATACGTAATTTCCACTAAGTAAATTTATTCTTTACTATGACTTCACTTTGAAATTGTTGTTTACAACAACATTCATGTTATCTTTTATTATTTATTTTATAACCAACCATAACAGATACCAATTATTGTATTCAATTAACATGTTTATTATTTAACACAATATTTTTAATCAAACCTTTTATGATAGCACAGATTTAAATATTAGTGCCAGCAGGCATTTAGCTTTGTTTGACACTATATCCATGGCAGACGTTATTTTTTGCAAATAAAATGAGAATGTTTCTTTTATACTAACCACCAAACAGTTTTTGCAATACCCACATGAACACTTGAAGAGAAAAACTGACATTTTTAATCGCTGGACGAAGAATCTGGCATGAAATAAAATCATGCCCTTATAATATTCATCAGCTGTAAGAAGTCCAACATGGCTAGCTGTTGCACACCACAATGCAACATTCCCTTTGAACAAACACTCCAAGATGTCAGTGTAGATACACAGCGACAAATAATAGGTGAACAATATTAATACAGCTCATTCTGTATTAATTCTGGACGCAGTAGATATCACCATTGTTGAAACATGAACAACGATGCCACACCCAACTCATGTTTTACCACATGACACTCCTTTGTACAGCTTAACTAGCTTCCACAGCATGTCACGCACAACTTAAAGAAAAATTACAATATTAATATTACAATATTGTTTTATGTGGACACATCCACACTCACTGAGTCGTAGCCATCAAGTCCCTGCACTGAAGTAAAGAGTTTCCGTAAACATTTTTTTTTAAATTAAGAAGGTTTCATTAATATTCAAACAATTAAAGTTACCTAGAATTTTAAGGTTTAACCTAGTCTTGCTATCTTATCTATCTTTATCAGGATACTCATATATTGTTTAGTGCTATTATTTTTGTAATTCAATATTTTAATTAATATTTTCAAGACAATAAATATATTTTTTCTTGTTTTAATCTGTGCTCAAAAGACTTATAATTATCTAAACAATTAAGTTAAAAGAGTTTATTCTGTTATGTGAGATTACTTGAGATTGCACTGATGAAGTAAGGATTTAGTCGACTATAATAAAAATCTACCAAATTTTTTTCTCATTTTAATTTTTGTGAATGAAAATGAATACTCAATAATTTTATAGAATAAAAAAATTTCAATTTTTTGGGGAATCAAACCTAAAACAATCTCATGCAGCAGTTAAAGCATGTGATGCAGTCACCCTGTCAACTGAGCTAAATTAGTTGATATACAGTAGAATCTCGTTATAGCGAGCACGGTAATAGCGAGAACACGACTATAACGACGTATTTTTGAGGAATTTACGGCGTGAGCGCTTGAAGCGTGCTTTTGTTATTTGTCTGCTTTATCTCCACCCCTCTCGCTCGCCACTAGACATCTTGCGGTTGACGCCTGTCACATTCTTCAGCCTTGCAGTTGCCATTTAAGTGCGTGGCTTTAAAAATAGAATCCCATCCTTTCTTTCTTTTATCAAACTTCCATTAGTTATCTGTGCCGTCTGCCGCGTGTAGACAAAGTTTGAGATTGGAACAGAAACAACGAAAGAAAATATTTTTTACAAATTAGAAATATGTTTTTGTTTTTATAATCGCGTATTTTCACGTTTTTTTATTGTTATCTTAAAAGAGATAATATTAAAAAGCCGCTCTAATGAGATTTAATTGTTTCTTGGTTAACAAAAACTATTAATTATCAAATACTGTTAATTGTTTATATTCTATTTATTATTATTTACACGACTGCATACTGTACGCGTACGCAATACGACTGGATTCGTTGCTGCAACATAACATAGCATGTTATGCGGTATCAGAAGTAACGAGTAATGTTAACGATAGTAACGAGTACTAATTTTTATAGTAACGAATACATAAGGGTACACATTTTTTCGTTAATTTTACACCTCTAGTAGGCATTACTGTATTTATTTTCGAATCGCTAGGGCAGTTTTCTTGTAACTTTTGTTTCGGTCAGTTGTTGCGGTATCTGTCCGGGAAAGGGGTGGTGATCGTTTGAGTTTAATTGAAAATTTATTTTCTAAAAAAGTTGACCGGTTTCTTTAAATGAAAAAAGTATATTTTTCCAGCGACTATTTCGTTAGGGCATACGTGCGTTGCCGCAGCGGCACTCCTGCTTTTTTGTAAGGAATTAAATTGTCGCGCTACACTAGCACCACCAGCAACATCCCGAAACAACATGGCCGCCAGCAGACTGCCCGCGTCGACAATAGATAGCAGGACAATGCTGCGTCGGCCGCGGGCTGAGATGCTATACTTACGTGGCGTGGTAGGGTATTCTGGTTATTTTGACGCAATCGGTGATCGCATCCGTACTTATGGGGTATCGTTTTAAAGAGAATTCACACATCTGCTCATAGAAATTAAGATTTCGTTAATATAACCTGTTATTTTCCAATTATACAGGTTTAAAAACAATTTTTATGCTATTTTCGGTTAATTTTAATTTTTGGGGGCCAAAATTTATCCAATTCGGTTATAGCGAGGACACGGTTATAGTGAGGATCAAACCCGGAACCCTGACACCTCGCTATAACGGGACTCTAGTGTACTTACCATTACTATAATATACATTTATATAAAATGTAGAAAAGACTAGAGAATAAGTTTATATTTATTTTTGGTTAATTGGTAATTTTTTTTTACTTTAAAAAGCTAATTCCCTTAAGTGTTTCAATGTTGAATACACAATTTTTCCTAGTAACCGTCAAAACACTATCGTACTTTAATACATTCAGACATCAAAACATAATAAAGTGATTGTGTAACATTTAATCTTACAAGATGTTCACTGTGTGAACTGCGCAAGATTTCTCGTTCAACGAATACCATTTTCCTCTAACCCAAATGTACACGTGTGGAAACGTCGAATAATTTATCAGCATACAGCGGGAAACTTCACTCTAAATTTCCTTTGTTTCATGCTAAACAAAGATAAGATGTTTCTTTCATTCGTGACAAGGTATTATTTATAATATATGTTGTTCCAGGTTTGTACAGTATCTCACAGTTTCGCAAACAACGTGTTTAAATAAATAGCTACGATTTAGTGATAAATTATGAAGAGGTAACGGCTGTTTAATGTCGCCATGTTGTTTATCTGGATTGCCCAGGAGGAGGAGGCACAAGAGAAGGGGTGGGGAATCGTTAGACCCGAACATTACTGAGGGAGTGGACTCTCGCCCCGATACAGCACTTGGAATAGCATTTTTAACACTTGTCTGTAAAATTTATTTGTTCTGATCAGCAAACAAGCAGTAAGTCGGAATCCACATAGAAATCTTATTATAGAATAAACGAAAAACTTACATTAAACCCCCAGAGGTGGATACAAGGATTTTCTTCAGGGAAGGATATTAAAAAATTTAAAAAAATTATTTGTGTGTTTGAAAAATACACTGAGAAAGTGTTCTGACAGTTACATTATTATTCTCAGCACGTGCCACTTCCTGTGTAGTTTGTAGTTACCGATGTTGTAACAGCCCACATTGTATCACACAAAATAACATACCGCCTTCACCCAAATCTTGCAAAATGTTTTCATAGCTTCGGGTGGCGGGATGTGGGCAGTTTATTATATTCCCCCTATCCCTCCCCTTGCCAACACCCCTGGATGCACCAAACCATGTGTTACAAAGTAACCATGTAAGACAGGCAACATGCACATTCAGCAATACTTGTCACACCAGAACTTATTGCGTGTCAATGGCTTACACAATATTTACAACCGTTCAGCTCAAAATGCCACAGCCAATCACGGAAGGGGACTGAGTGAGCTACCTGAAAGTTGCCCAGAAGCCAAGCCCCCTCCGTGCTGTTTGCGGGCGAGGATAGGCCGTTGATGTTGGCAATGTCAGAGTCTTCGTTGCAACCGAGCGATATCAGATCCGACTTGGAGTCTCCGATGTACGTTTCCTCTAAGGACACACCCAGGGAATTTTTAAAATAGTACATATGTATTTATCTATCTTCAAAGTGTCAAAGTTAGTAACCTAAATATGTACACAATTCTTGGTAACAAAATAATAGAACACACAAAAACAAAAAGGCAAGTTAACCGATGTGTTGATTTGTTATGATAATTTAAATTAATTTTTTTTAAAATAAAAAAGCTAAAGAATAATTTTAAAAATACTTATTGTCTATTGTTAATAATTATGATTTCCCCCTCTCCCCATTTGATACTTAGACAGCTGTCAAATGCATGATTTAAATATAAAACTATGTTTTAACTTACTTAAATACTTAAAAGTTAAAACATTTACATACCCCATTTAGCTAAAGGGCTTAAAACTTTTGATATTGTTTCAAGGGAAATTGCTTCACAGATTTGTAGAGTTTTAAAAACTCAAAAAGTGGTATGTTCACATCATGAAAATCATTACTTCAACTAAAAAAACAATAAGATAATGATTTTAGTATGGAACAATTCAAAAACAAGATAGTGGGAATTCTTTAACTATTCAAAGTTATTTAACATGCAGGCAAATATAGTAGGTTATGTCTGTGAAGTCAGCAAGGCTCATATTTACAAAAGAAAAAGAAGAAGAAAAAAAGATATTTTATTATGCAACTTGGAGTAGAAAAGATACTTGATATAATATGTGATCTTTTCACTAATTTGCACTTTACGTGTTTAACAGCATAATTTTGCTAATTTCCAATTTAAATTTTATTTTTGCCCATTTTTAAAATAAAAGCTTTAATTTTTTTAGCCCTTTTTTTTAGTTAATTAGTCAATAACTTTGTTTATAAATTCTCTTGCATAAAATGCCATAAATCTGTAACAAGTTTATTGCATTTTAGGAAATTGTGTAACAAAATATATTGTTTCAGACAAACATGTTTTGTAGACTTTCCGTGACTGACTTAACTCTGCATTTAACAATCCAATGCTTACCAGGATTTTTGCTTTTTTTTTTGTACAAAACTAAAAGTGAGTGTTATTTTTAAATATTTGTATTTGACTTTTATGTATATTTAGTTATGAAAAATTATTTTCAATTTAGAATTTTAAAAATATTGCATATAAAAGCTAGGTTCACAATAATATATGCCGATTTATAAAATCATAGATGTTAAATTTTGGAAAAAGTTGATGCTATGTGTGGGCACTTAATTTACCAGCATTTAAAATGGGGGGGAAAAAAAGGAAAAAACAAGCATTCGCTGCACTTACCAGTGACTCCAGAGAAGAGGCTCAACTTGGAACTGCTATCGCTGGTGCGGTTGAAGAGCTTTGGCAGAGCCGTAGCGTACGTGTGGGTGCGCCTGGAGTTAAACACTGCAGGCAAGAACAATGCACAGGCGTACAGCAATGCAGTGAACTCAAAAGACAATCACACACAACTACAGGAAAAAAAACATAAAGTTTTGACAGTTTCCTTCTTAAATGTCTCCATGCAACTGTCGTACGAACTTACCTGTTTTGTTAACTTATCACTACACACTACGTACATTTATAATAAAAAAAAGTGTCCTCATATAGTTCATTAATTGTAAATGTAAGAAAAACTTACCTGTGTCTTACCCCATCTGACAATAGAAATGAATGGAGGTTTCTGAGCACCATTCAGGAAGTTGAGAGAAAAATGTGAAATATTGATTTCCAAGAGAACCGTGGGCTTTGTTCACTGTGTTGACTTGTCAACAATTAAAAACAAAAATATAAACTTTTTTCATCTCAACAGTTTTCTTGGAAATCAGTTTTTCACATTTTTCCCCCCTTAAATATCCATTAAGTATCTGTTAAAAATAACAGATAACAAATAAGCTTATTCATACTAATACGTGATTTAATGCAGTTTTTTTTTTTGGAAATATGCCATTGCAGTTTTGCACTGTTTGTCATGGAAAAATTCTGAAAATCAAAAAAATTAACAAAAAAGTATGTTTTCTGTAAATTTTTTTATCTTTGTATATTTTTTTATTATTTTTGGATAAACTGCAATGGCGTATGTCCAAAAAAACTGCATTAAATCAAAATTCCCCATTCCATGAATCATTTAAAGAATGTATAATAATGCGTACCAAACTATGTTAAAAGATATATTAGCTTACAAACTATTTAGTTTTAATAGAATTATATGGTGTTATAAAAAAGCAAACTTCATCATTAAAAATAGTGGATTTTGTCTTTATCGTCATTAAAAATTAAAACACGTGTAATAAATAATAAGAACAAAAACATGTCAAACACAATTACATTGATCAACTGCTTCAAAAATTTGTGGTAAGACACTTTAATGTGTACATTAAACAATAATACTACTATATATACTGATGAAAGTTAAAAAAAATACCAGCAACTAAAACAATAATAAAAAAATCAATAATTAAATAAACAATAATTAAAAACCCAAAATTATTACACATGTACATTTTCTTGTTTTTTACTTTGTACAAAACATTTAAATTATGAAATGAATTGTATATTTTAATAGCTATAATGAAGTAATGGAGGTGAATTTCACTACATTTCTATGTTATGCATTGTTATTAACTTTCATTTAGGTGTTTGGCGGTGTATTGCCATAATTTTGCGGTTATTTCGGTTTTTTCACTATTCACCTTTTAATCTTGCCTCTATGTTTTAATAAGTATTGCAAAGTTTACATTTACTTAAATCAGAATGGTGCAAAGATATAGGCAAATTATTTCCATAAATAGTAAACATCTGACTCACTTATCCATATAACCTGCATACACCAACTAAAATTCAAGCTAGAAGACAGCAAATTCTTAATTCTGCATTTTGATTAGGTAGGTACTACTTAAAATACTTTAAGTTACACTAAACAGGTACATGAAATGAATTATGATGAGAATTATTTTTTAGGTACATTAAGCCTCAATAAATTAAGAAATGAATGTGCCTTTATAGTTTAATATTGCCACCTTCTATGAGAATCTTTACATTTTACAATATTATAGCCCAATGAATGTAAAGATTGTAATATTAAAACTCCAAGGTGAAGTTTAAATGTCACTGTTCTCAGCAACAGACTTATCTCTCATTTTCTCTGGTCTACACAGTGATAATTAATGCAATGCAAGAATACGTAATATTTTAATTATTTTATGTAAATAATTGCTAATGCAGTAATAGCAGCTTATAATTCTTGCAAGGTGTCGAAAAATTTTATACTAATACTGTTTAGTACAGTTTTGTTTAGTCTGCTGTAGCATACTTGTGTTTTATACCTCTGGTATAAAATCCTATGAAAACTTTTTTTTAAAAAGTCTATCCATAAGGAAAAAAAGAGGTTGCATCTTAGCTGAATCTTCCTGTGAAGCAATGAAGTGATGTCAACTTCCCTCGGTGGTAGAGGTCTGCTCTCCTGTTCTTGATGCTTATATGAACTTCTGCAAAATTTATTAGTGCATTTCAAGTCAATTCATTAGTAATTGTACTTAATGATCAGAGACCCAAATTACTTCGCTAAAGCCTCTTGTTCAAACAAGGCCAGTAAAACACTCTTAAATGGTTCGCTCACTATGGACAAAATTGTGATGGATGTTGCTGTTTTTTAAAAAAAAATTATAGGAAAGTATGTACTAAGCAAGTTCACAATCTGTTTTTTACAGAAAAAGACTGTGCTGGATGTCATGTTTCAAACATTTGGCATTTGGTAAAACTTTATTGAAGCACTTTAACATGAGGAAAATTAGCATTTTTGCATAGCTGTAGCTTAAAACCTTACACTCTGAACATCTGCAAAACCACCCAAGGCATGTTTTGAATGGTAAACAATTGTCACAAAGTCTCAATTGCAAATAAATTTACAATGCCTTGGGTATACACGAGACTGGTTGCTTGTGCACGTTTCATATTGCCCTTAATGCCAAAACTTCAAACACAATCTTAGCACCAAAACTTCAAACATAATAATATAACTCCTAAACTATTCTTGATTGTGTCCATCTTTTTTTTTTCTTTTTTTTAAATTTAATCAGACCTAGTGACCCTGTTTAGACCTTCCTGAAGCCATAGAAGAACAGATTCACACACTGCAATAATTTTATCCCTAAATCAAGCTGAAATGCTCAAAATCATATATAATTTTATTATCAGAAAATTAATCCAAAATTATAAATTTGTCAAACTTTTATAAAGCCACACTGTATTTTCTCAAACAGGTAGTTCACTGTTAACTACAAACTTTTGAAAGCTGTACAGAATCAACTTTCAGCTTGTTAAGCATCCTTTTGTCACACAAAGAAAATAAACATTGGTATCAGTTTAATGACTTTAATTCATATGCCACGCATGAGGAAATTTAGATGTTAGACTACGAAACTACTTTCTCTGATTATGGGAATAATTTGGTTAAAACACATATCGTTATAGGTAATAATTCATTTGACTATGTTTCAAAAGTTTCCTAACAGCAAACAATTCAGCAACCAAGCTCCTCCAAAGATGTCATATGCATAAAACTTCTGGGATTGCGTAATTGGATTTAAAAAATTTCCCAATTTTTTAATGGTAAACTAAACTAAAATAAAACTTTGATACAAGTAAAAATTGGATTCATTTCAATTATTTGCACAGTAAAATGGAACATTAGTGACAATAATAAAGTTTCTTATTTTCAGTAATAAAAATCCTATCTCTGCATTACAATTATAAATACTTAAAACTGTTAAGATATTATAAAGACAGGAAAAAAATAAAAAATAAAAAATGGTTTCATAGCTTTTGTTGTTATAACTAGGCACATTTCAAAATTTGTATTAGTACATGGTTTTTAAGAAATGAAAAAGTAAACTGAGCTCTGTTAAAAATAAATTTTTCTGTGGAAATAAAAAAATCATATGGTTTACTACAGTTGTTTTACGTATATACTATTATGAAATTCGTTACGACTCTTATTCAATCGAGATCTTTTTAGTTTTTCTTTTTACCTGTTGTATGCAAACTACAACTTATTTTTACCTAAGCAAAATTTCCAAGAATTCGCAAGTGTTCATTGTAAGTGGATGTACATAAAGTCTAACCCTGAATGGACCATAATTTTGTCACTTTGTAATAACGAGGTTTGTATTAACCAAACCATTGAAAAATTTTATCACATTTTGATATTATTTTTAAATAAAATCCAAATAAAGTTAAAACAGAACACAATTTTATACTGTCCAATTTTTTTTTAAAAAAAGGAATTGTAATATATAATTTTAATATGACTACACCCGAGGATCAAAAAAAAATTTCCTACTTAATGGATTTATGACAGAACAATAAAGCAAATGTAAATATTATTACCTACAAAAAGGCATACTACCATCATATTTGAAAGAATAAAATTTCCAAACTTTTCCCCCCAACCTGAAACAAACCTAAGTAATGGCATTAGTACATGTTATTTTAGATGAAACTTCAAATTGTTTCCTTACATTATTCGGGGTTATTTGTATTTATCCTTTACTAGATGTAATTGTCTACGATTTGAACAATAACCACTTTTTATTACAAAATAATCATACTTTTATATTAAACTAATTATTTACCACTGTAACACCAATGTAATTTCTAGGGACTGTAAAAATACTTTGTATTAATGAGAATTTTTTATTAACAGGATTTCTATGGACGAGGTTTCACTGTATGTATGTTTATGTGTTTGAGTTTTATTATTGTTTGTGTTTTATGTATATTTACTAGAAAGTTTTCCAAATTTCTGATTTTTTTAAATTATTTATTTACAAAAATGAGGATACAACACCACAGAATGATAGACAATTTGTTCATTTAAAGAGTTCATTTGTACAATGAATTCCTCTGAGAGAGCGGTTCGCAGTGGGTGGTTTGTGGCCGTATGATTCCTTCACGAATCAACTATGTGTTTTTATATGAGTTCGCAAATACGAGTGCTTCAGGGGGTTTGATTCAGCTACAAACAAGGTTTGCTCTGAACAAGTAGAATTTTAATAATTAATTAAACTCCTGGCTTTTTACAGTATGCTGTTTTGTTAAGTAACAAGCGAGAAATATAAGAAAGTTTAGTCACAAATGACACACCTGCATACCAGTTCTTTTTTTCCCTTCAATTTTCTAGTTTTTTTTTATAAATAATTTCCACTTTCTTTTGGGCTAGGTTCGTTGCACAGAAATTATTTGAAATAGGTAGTGTTTTCAGTTCTTTATGTGTTGCTCACTTTTTTCTGATTAGAATTAGAGAGCTATGAACAAACAACATTTTGAAGCATTTTACTTAACAATTTTCCCAATTTCAAATTATTATTTTTCTCAAAATTTATGGGGAATTTGTTGTTGTCAGGATCATACAGCAACTTTTTTACAACCAAAAACACAATTTTAAAACATTTATTTTTAGAGGCATTTAGAAACCTGAAAAAGTAGTTTTGTTTCTCAAAAATAGTTATTATTTTCAACACAAATAGGTGTTATTTTCTTTGGCTTTAATACTATTAATTTTTTTATTACATATCAAAAATTATTGTTAACACAAATTCTATGTTTTTTTTTTCAATATTACACAAATTAAAAAAAAAACTGTTCTGATATGATTCTAACATTTATTAGCTACTGATATGATTCTACATATATTATCTACTGACGTGTTTGATTACTGTAGATACAAATGTAGTTTTCTGACTTAATCATCAAATGAAAGCATCGTAAAGCTTTCAACATTTCCTTCTTTGACTTTTGATACATGTCTGTAACCACTTGGCTGTAATGACTGAATAAGTGTTCACTGTCAACGTTGTAGTTAACATTACCTGATTAGGTATTATCCATATTGTAAATAAAGGTATAAAATTAGTTTGCACTATGCTCTGTCTCATATTTTAGACTGTGCTCACTAGTGAAAGTGTTGCGATGCGAAAAAAAAATTGATTAGTACAATGCTATCCAATTATACCTAACATACCTATTCAGTATTCTGGTTGTGTACTTCAAGAATAACTATCCCAAATTTAACAAATACCAAAATTACCATTTTGTATGTAACAAATTTCATCTGCAATGTTCATGATTCTTCAACCTTGACTGTTTGAAAACAATGATTGTGTCATGTGTGTTTACAATATACACAGATATAATAAAGAGAACACAGCTGCATAATAACTGCTCTGCGTATTCAGTATCAGTTTTTTCATTTCTCTTCATTTATTATTTACCGTACATTATCCAGCTGCTTAACCGTCTGAAATATCAATGGTTTTATTATTAATATAAATGCTATACATCTGAAAATCAGGGTGAAACTAGTGGGCAAAAGTTAGCAATACAATATGAAGGCTACATGTCACAACTTAATCGTGAAAGACACATTGTACAAACCATGAAAACTTTACATCTGATTTTTGAGCAACCTGGTGAAAAAACACCCTTTGCAATAAAATAGGGAACCATAGACAAAAAAAACACAGAAAATCTAAAAAATTAATTGTGTCACTTAGATGTAATGCAAAGTCAAACAGCCTGTAGCTTGAAGTGACTGGATAATTTCTTCAATGTTGAAATACCACACGTAGATGAAACAATCGTCACTTATTCCCATTAGCTCACACGTATGGATGCCACACTTAACGCACAAAGTGACAACATGAAGGCACGACACACACGTTGAAAGTTTTACCTGTAGGTGGCCATGTTGGTTGTAAGCTATGGACAGCCCACACAAAGCTGCCATCTGGCAGCAGCGCCAGTAACTACAGTCTGACAGCGCGCTCAGAACACGCTATAAACATAGACCTTAACAAAAACAGGGGGGCACTAAAGAAAAGAATCATCAAACCTGGGGCAGAAAAAAATACTTTCTGGAACCGCCACTCAAAAATAAATAGTTCACCCAAACAAAGATTTTTTTAGTTTTCGACAATAAACATTAAGATGGCAAAGGAGACTACTGTGCACTATCACAAATGGCTACCAGGGTAAAGAATTAAACCTGACAACTTGACGAAACATGAAAAGCAGTCATACCAAACACAAAACTATAATTCACAAGTTAAATGAAACTGAGCATATATAAGGAATAGGTTTGGAAAATGATATCCTACATGTAAGCACTTACCTATACACGTGTTTGTGTAAAACAATATATTCACTAATTTACTAAGGCAGAATAATAAAGAGAATTTGTGAAATGAGGGAAGCCTACCTGATGTGGTTTCTGCTCAAGTAGTGCTTGCCCGCTTTTGATGCAGATGGGAGGGGCCGTCCATGTACTGGCAGCGACCATTTTTGTTGTTTATTATTATTTTTCTTTTGTCTTTTTGTATTTTTGTCTTTTCTTATTATGTAATTTTTACCATGTCATTTTGTCCTTTATTGTCATTATCTGTATTTGTTGTGCCCACCATTAAAGCCTACGGCTTTGGCGAGCATTTGACAAATGTACAAAATAAATAACTAAATAAATAAATAAATAAATAATAAAAGCATTATCGGTACACTGTAAAAGAATTTATGCAGCTAAAGTGAACAATAAAAATGGGCTTACTATACGAGCTACTCAGCTGAAACATGGGTGTTCGACGACATGAAAAGACAAGAGTAATAAAATAATTTGTGTCTGAAAATGGTGTGTAAGGAATAATTGGGAAAAAATATTTGGGAAAGCAAAACTGTCAAAAGAGAACGCACAAATGTGATGTTAATGAACATGCAAACAAAATTGAAAGAGTGTGCTTAGAAAAATTCATAAAAACACAGTACAAAACAAAGGCTGGCTACACAATGTAGGCCATGGATAAGATATGAGTGACAGATAGCCAGTGGTGTGGACGAAAGAAATGCAAACTCTGACAGAGCAAAGAACGAGACTTTATAAGAGGTACCATAACCACCCCAAGCTACAGACTATAAGCTGCGATGTGTAAATTTAGTTGAAAAATAATTACGTATTGTTTCCTATACACTATATATTGGATACTCAAATATCATTTTTTGTTCTGCTGACGAGGTATTTCTCTTAATTAGCAGACAATAGCATCAGCTTTCAAATATTACGGAATGGAATAAACGTCCATAGCGAATGGAACTAACACAAGCAATGCAACTAGGGTAAATAAACCCACACCTAAACCCATATTCTGGCATCTTTCTAGCTGCACGAATGATACTACAAAAATTTAGTTGTCATGAAAACAAATCAGATAGCTAACAATTGTTGAACCAATGTAAACCTATAACTTTTAAATATACAATGGTCTATTTACAGAAGACTTAACTATAAAAAACTTGAGCACCAAACACAACTTCATTATTAAAATAAATAATAATATTATCTACCACTACCACTACTACTACTACTACTACTACTATCTTGATTCACAGAACACACGAGTGTTATTCATATCTAATTTAACATATAGTGGAATTTCATTTCTACGAGAATGATTCAATATGAGAATCTCTCCCAAAAGGGAGTTTTTTTTAATGCACTATCATTTAGTCAAATGATATTGTAGTTCAATCATCTGATAACAAATGCTTTTAGGTATTCTATGTTTATATCATTAGGGATTTGAAATAAATGGTATAAATGTAACTTTTTTTATAAGAAATGCATGATTGAAAATAACTTTTGCCATATACTAGAAATATTGTTCTTTTTAAAGAGATTGTTTTCATTTTCATTACTAAAATATTTCTGCACTTTTGTAAGAAATTTTTCGACAGATATTCCACTATATTTTTAAAGTCAACATTACAATAGATTTTATAGGTTAATTCATTATACACAGACCCATGCCAAACACCAGTTTCAAATTTTAAAACTCATTATCAAATTTCACAACAAGGTCATCATTTATTCACCATATCACTGATGATATGGCGAAACTAGTGCACAAGGTATCCAAGAGCACATAATTCTTAGCAATGTCTAGAAGTGGTCACAAAGACATAATACTAAATCAAAAACCAAATTCAAGTTTTCTTTGAAAAATTTTTAAAAGTTATTCAAATACACCATTTAAAACATATTTCATACATATACATAAATGTATTATAAATTTTACTAACAAAAACCGACAGCTCATAATCAGTGCTTTTGGTAACGGCAATGCAGTGCGATGGAGTCGGGCAATTACCTTGGTAGAGGATCTGGTTCACATCCCGCATGATGGCCTGGGGCTTCTTGCGACGGTACACGTCCAGGTCCCAGCACTCCAGCATCAGCCGATACATGTTGGGCGGGCAGTCGGACGGCTGCCCCAGCTTCTTGTTGCTCAGGTAGAACTGTGCGTGACACACAGCGCTCGCCGTGACCACAGCTTGGCGACTTTCAAGTAACAGTATTTGCGACAGAAATACTGATGCTATAATTCAAATCCAAGATAATTATAGTTGTATTGAGCAGTGAATAGGCCATGGCCTATAGCTACAAACCATCAAATAATTTTAATGGCGTGATTTGGGAAACCATGATACAATGAAAAGAGGAAGTATGAATGCCAACCTCCAAAATTAGAAATTATTACAATTCTCAAAGACATGATAAACTTGCATGGGATTGTTAAGTTATCATTATTAGTTGTATTAAAAGAAACCTGTAGTTCAAGCTGGTATAATACTATTGTTTCGCTGACCGCTGGCTGGCACCCCCACCGAGAGAGAGCTGTGTGTCACCTGGCCTCTGGCGGCCTGTGAATCACAGCCTTCCCCTGCTTCCTACACTCCCTGCAAAGGGCCTGGCTATGGCCTGGTAGTTAACAACACACCGCCGCCGAGATGTCTGGAGAGTTCTGGTGTCGTTGCCTTGGGGGATGGGCGAGGCCAGTGCCATCGGGTCAGGGACACTTGTGGTTTCAAAAGCAGCTTCTGGGTGTTTTCATGCCTGACCAGGGATGCTTGTGACGTTAACACACAGCTTCTGGATGCTTCCACGCCTGACCTCCTCAGGTATAAAAGGGCCTCGACTCCGAGTGAGCGGAAGAGTAGAGTAGAGTGAGGGTCTCTCTCCCTCTGGCGATACCCGTGCGTTCAGTGAGAGGGCGAGTGAGTCTGGACCTATCGGATAAACCAGTGACATCAGTACGGTCACATTAGAGCGAATGTCGGCGAATGAAGGCTTGACCACTGGGGAAGAGTCTCTTTGGTAGCAATACCAGCGAGGGCGACCGGCGAGAGAGTGTCTTGAGAGCCTCTGCAATAGCGAGTCGGGTGCGACAGACATGTGGCGGCGCAGTGTGGGTGAACGATCAGTGTAAGACAAATTGTTCTGGACTGGAATAACAGAGATTAATTGTGAACAGAGATCTTGAGTGCAGTAATGTGACTGATATTGTAAACATTAGTACTAAATAAAACTGAATTTAATTAATTGGGGCTATACTTTACTAACCGAGTTTTTTCCTCCCCACATCATTCGTAACACTATATGGCATCCCACTCTTACACTGCAGTGTGGAAGTAAATGGACACTTTCTCCCTCTTTCTAACAAATGCCAACGGCTGTTAGGACTGTCCTTGTTTCTTTGTGCGCTGTTCCTGCATATCATACAAATCTAAAATTGTATTTTTTGGAAAAAGCAATTTTGCATATTTTATAGCATCAAAATACGCATAGGATATGGAATTTTAAAGGACCCAAAAAATTAAAAATATAACTTCCTCACTGGAAACTGTTTTTAAGTATTCTAAAATGGATCATGTAAAAAAAAATTAACCTAGGGTTGTATTCAATTAAGATTTTTATTTTGTTAATAAATTCATATCATATTTAGGGTACCACTGAATAAAACTCAAGACAAAAATGCTCCATGTTTCAGTTATATAATTTTTTTATCATCATAAAATGCATTTTCCCAGAAACCGACACATCAAAAAGTTGATCATTAGGAAAGTTTTTTGCTATTAAAGTCAGATGGGGCCCAAAAGCATGAAAGATGTTCACAATGAATGGAATTTGTTTTTAAAAGCAACACCATCTCAATTGCTCCTATAGATTTCATGTCCATAGCTCTGAAAACGTGTCTTTATCACGAGAGCGTGCTGTTATAGAGACTTGCTCCCAAACTGTTGTCTTATGATGAAAAACGAACGTGAGTTTGGAGAAGTGAGGTTCTGTCCTGCAAACAAGTTCAAAGATAAAGGCTTCCTTAGTCAGGTATTTCCTTCCACTCTGCCTGTTAATGCCATGTCTCATGACCAAGTGATGCGTTGTGACGGGTGACTCGTTACAGTACACTTTTGATTAGTTCTTTATTCACATATGTGATTTTATTTTCTGTCTTTAAGTGAATTACATACATGTGTAGCAAAACAAACTAACATTGGTAGGCTACGAAGGAGAGAGCGCACAATTGTATTGAAAGTATTTGAGTATTTAAAAAAAAATCATGTGTGTGAACAATGTAATTAAGGAAGATTTGGTCAACTTTTGTCAGCACAGAGATAGTAATTAAAAGGTACCTATGTATTATTATTAAATTCTTCATCAAGTTCAGTTTACAATTATCATTTGATTTTGTACCAATAAACGTTTGTGAACGGTTTATTCGTGTAAGATTAAAAAAATTGGTTGTCTGTAAAGTCGGTTTACGGACGATAGTTTAACGTGACGTCATAACAAAACATTGATGAAATGATTGATCCAAAAGAAAAGGAAATATCATATTCGGCCTGAGACTGAGCCGTAATAGGTTTTTGCAACCAAACCATTTAGGCATTAAAAATATTATATTCTTTGAGGAAGAAATTTTTTTTAATTTGAATCATTTTTATTGAATTATCACTATTTTGTATGGATGGGTTATTCTCTGGAAAAGGTTCAATTTGGTGTCACTCTCTGGAATACCAAACAATTTGCATAAAACAATATTTATTTTTAATTGTAAGTATGATTAAGTTTTTAGATAAACATATTGATGTAAAATTTTTGGTTACATTTTATAATACTACTTAAATATTTAGCCTGCAATAGCTATACAGTCTCCTCCGTGGACGTCCCCAATCACATTTTATAAGACACTGGCCAGTGTTACTCTTTAAACTCTTTTTTAATTTTTACTCTTGTTACAAAAAGTAATTGCTAGAAGCATCACAAACTCATGGCTATGCGATTTAATTTTCAATGGGCAAATGTAATTGAATAACAATATTTTAAACATTGTCCATAATCTAAAGAATCTACCTCTATGGCCAAATAATAATGCACTAAAAATTAATTAAAAAGTACAGCAACTGTTATTTCTCCATGGAATTGGAGAGAAAGGAAGCCATTTTTAATGAGCTTTTTGTGTTGATGTTCTTATTTATATGTGGTGCTCTGATATTTATAACTGAGATATAAATTTGTGCTTCGCAAAGTTCTATTCGTATCCTCCGTGGTCATCATAAACAAGGTAGGGAACTCTTGTGTATTTGTGTTAAACTCAGTGTTTAAATGTATATTGGTGTAGGTTAAGCAACTGAGTTTTAGAATTTCCTAACCTCAAAATTAAAATTATAAAAAATAAAAAACCTTACTTTTATCCCCTCCGTGGACATCCCCTCCGTGGACATCCCCTCCGTGGACTACCTATGTTGGTCCATGGAGGGGATACTTATTGTCCACGGAGGAGAATTTATGTTCTGCAAAGAATACATATATAAAAATATTAGCTTGATGTGCAGTCAACCTAACTGCTGAGATATTTAATTGTTTTCAAGATGGCACCCACAAAAAAGAAGAAAAAGTACCAGTCAGATGCGCAGATTCAGAAAAGAAGAGAGCAGAAAAAACTTAGCATGAAACGATTGAGACAGAAGTTACTTGAAAAGTCTGTTTTGTATGAAGAGTCTAAAAGAAAAGAAAGAGAACGTTATCACCAGAGAACAGCATCTGGAAAAATAAAGACTATTGAAACAATGAGTGACCGTGAAAAAAGAGCAGCAAGAAAAATTTGGAAGGATAAAGCAAAATGATATCGAAAACAGAAAAAACAGCAGCAAAATATGGAGCAAAAAACAGAAGAATGCACATCAACAAATAATCCTACCACACAGATTAATAGCAATCGTGATAAAAGGGAAAAACTTAAGTGTGGAACTGAAAGAGGAAGGAAAATGATTAGAAGAAATAGATAAAAGCTACAACAAAAGAAAACAAAAAACCAAGACAAGGTTAGAAAAGTACAAAAAAAGACTAAGTAGGTTAAAAAAAAGCAGCAAATAGAAGACGATAGCCCAAGAAAGAGGTCTCGAAAACTCCTAAAAAGTCGAGACAAAAACAATGAAAATGTAGCATACAAAAAAACTGCTGTTTGGAGAAGTTATTAGCAAACAAATACAACACAACTTTCAGAAACTTAAGTCATCCAAAGTTAAAAGAGTCATGGTAACAGTTTAAAGTGGAAAAATAGTTCGAAAATATAGGTACTTGAACTATTTGAGTGCACTTACTTCAAAAAAAATGTTTCAGAGTGGTCAAGCCCATAAGAAAGTTTTGAAAGGAAGATTTATCTTGGAGAAGGTAAGATCTGACGTAACTACATTTTTAGAGACAGATAAAACGAGTCGCTTGTGCTCAGGAAAGAAGGAAACTATTACCAGAAACAACATGAAGAAGCAAAAGCGTTTCTTAAATGACACACTTCAGAACCTGCACAAGATCTTCAAAGAAGAAAGTCCCGAGTATCAGAATTTGAGCTATCAGACATTTTGCAGACTTAGACCTTTTTGGGTTGTGTTTCCAAAGGTATCTGAAAGAGAAACATGTTTATGCAAAACACACGAAAATATGGTTCTCTTAGTAAGAAAGCTGAATTCTTTGAACCTTGTTGATGAAAAAACACCATTTGAAGTTCTTAGAACACTGTAATGTGACCTAAGAAATGAAGCATGCCTAGAACAACAGTGCAATGATTGTAAATCAAAATGTATACAGACTAAAGAAGATTCTGACGATAGTCCCGTGTTTTTCCAGAAGTGGACCACAAAGAAAGTCCCTGTACAGTTTAAAAATTAAATTAAATTGTGTTCTAAAACTGTGAAAGTTGTAGAAGAATGTTATAAAACGCAGCTCATATGCATTTTCTCAAGATAAATTGTACCTTTCATGGCACATGTGTCAAACATAAGCCACCAATATGAGGAAATTTCAAAACTCAAGAAAAATATTTTACAGAATGAAGTGTTGGTACATGTTGACTTTTCTGAAAACTATACCTGCAAATATTCAAAAGAAATCCAAGCAGCACATTTTGGGGGATCAAAACCCCAAATGACTATCCATACATGTGTTCTGTACTGTCATACGGATGTTGCACCATCACCTCTCTGTTATGGAACAGTCAGCTCATGCAACAGACATGATCCTGCAGCAATAGTTGCCCATTTACTGCCTATTATTAAGGATATAAAGTCACGTATACCTCAGTTGGAAAATGCTCACTTCCTTAGTGATGGACCCTGTACCCAGTACAAAAACTGGAAAATGTTTCAGCTAATGGGTGGCTTTTTATCAAGAGAATTGAATGTGGAAGAAATTCACTGGCATTTCAGCGAAAGTGCTCATGGAAAGGGTGCTCTAGATGGAGTTGGGGCAGCTCTAAAAAGAACAGCTGATGGCTTGGTAGCACATCAAATTGATATTCCAGACTGTGACACAGTTCCTTTTCTACAAGACCATTGCAAGGGTATATCAGTGAAACAAATTCAGGAATCAGTCATAACCAGTATTGACAAGCACATACCAAATAATATTCAAGTGTTCAAAGGCACAATGAAGATACATGAAGTTGTATTCAAAAAGGGATCTCAAGGTCTGCATGTTAGACGACTCTCATGCAATAGCTGTGAAGCTGGCCCATGTCATCATGGAATGGGACTGATTCCACTCTCGGAAATGTATTGTATTCTTTTATATGCTACATGCTACTTTTTTAAGTCATAAGTTTTAATGTGTTATCTTCATTTCTAATATTTTTGCCCTTATAGTTGGACTATGTTGTTGATCAATTGGTTTTCTTGAGAATTTCCTATTTCCCCACCATTGCATTCTAAAAGTGCTTCAGAATAATTTCATTTACCCTCATAAGTCATAAGCTCTCAAGAATTTAGTTGTTAAGAGCTGTCCAAATCACTTTACTTCCAATTGCAAATTGTTTTCATTAACAATATTAAACAGATTCCAATCCATCTACCACAGAAGAACCAGTATGTTATCCTACAGATTCTCAAGACACCTCCGAATCTGATTTAGAGTTGCGTTCAGGTTTATGCTGTGGTGAAAACCATGATAGAAGACTCAGATACTCTCAGATCTACAGTTCATCTGATTCAGCGTCAGACTCAGAATCTAATAATGAAAAAAAATGTGAAATTAGACCAAAACATAGGCCTAATGATTATTTGATTGTAAAAGTTTCTGGTAGGAGAAGGCAAAGATATTACATTGCAAATGTTACAGAATGCATTTCTGAGAAAGAGTTTAAAGTTCGTTTCATGACTAAATGTACACAAACATCCACAAAGTTTATATTCAGTGAGGAACAAGAATTTATTATTAGTTCTGAAGACATTGTACATATTCTGGATCAGCCTGTTCTTAACAGTCATTTGCAGTACATCTTTCATGACATTCCAAAGCAGTACAATTTAGGCTAAGTGATGTTAGATTTAATTATGCAATAGCAACAGGGAGCCAACTTCTGTTTTTGTTAAAATAAGTAATTTTTTTTGTGTTGAAAATGAGAGTAAATCAATGATCTCATTACGCCAATTTGCCAAAATTATTTTTTACTTAACAAAGTTTATGTACTTTCCTGACTTTAAATATACAAATTCACATTCTAATCATTAGGTAATGTGGCACTTGTATCCCTAATACATAATTACATACTTTAATCTGTGACTTGAAAGTATTATCTCCCCTCCGTGGACATACATGTCCACTCCGTGGACATAGCATAAAGAATAACATTTAATATTGTAGTAAATAACTGTTGAAAAACTTGACCAGTTGCTTAGCAGAGTTTAGTTACTTCAATAAAAAATATGAAAGAATTTATTTGCTTCAGTTTATAATTTTCTAGAAAAAAAATTTTCTTCTTGATTTTCTACCTTTTCCAGAGAATGACCCGGATACAAAGGAGTAAAGGAGTGAAATGAAATTACAATTTAATTAATAAATTTACTTTTATTTGCAATCATTAATTCAAATATATTTATTACTATTGAAATGTTGCGTGCGCCATATTTATTTTTACAAGTACAAAAAAAAAACTTTGCACCTGCTAGGATTCGAACCAACATCCTTTGAATTGGAAGATTGCGACGCTGACCGCAAGGCCACGAGGCCATGCATGAAAACTTAGTGTTTTCTTATAATATATACATATTTATAAACTTTTTTCAGGGTAGGGAAATAATATTATTTCGTTTTTATAACACAATTTGATAACAAATACGCATCCCAAATACACCAAACATATTTATAATGTGTTACAATATTTTTTAAAACATTGTGCAAAAGATCCCGGGTGTAATTTGAATTATTATGTGTAACTGTAAAACACCATTGTTGGTTCAAAACGTATTTGAATATTCAACATTAATTTTAAATATCCGTACCGATTGTGCTGAAAATCGGTGGACGATCGTTAAATTACATATTATTAATAATTCAAATGACGAAAATATGATTGAAAAGTCAAATCGATGGTTGTTCCAATCGAGTGGAAGAGAGATGCCACGCATGCGTACAATGAGCATGAAGAGATATGCCACGCATGCGTACAATGAGCAAACAGGACACATCCGTAGTGGGACATCCGTAGTGGTACACTTTTTTGTGCGTGCAGCCGGCGTTCATCGATTTATTAGACGTCACATCAAAAATTATTTAATTAAAAAAAAATTTATACACTACATTTTTAAAATGGACTTAAAAGTATAAAACATTTTCTCTTAGACCCATTTACATCCCTAATCACATACAGAATGTCCTGAAAGAATTTGTAATAGAGAATTTTTAATCCCTATGAAAACTTGTACAATTAAAACTGAAAAATGTTGGGCACATGCAATAAATAGATAATTGATGCATGAATAGTTCACCTAAGTCACTAACAATTTTATTGCATTGCAAATAATATGCTGTGCGAGTTTTCTCAACAGCTACTTCCTGCACTCCTTGCTATTATATAGGGCAAGAAGCTGCCTTCAAGCAGAAAGGAGGCCTTTGCTGCCAGTGCTCTGTTTCAACACTCAAAACAAAAAATTCCTTTGTTCTGTCCACTCGCCCTTACTCTAGAAGCCTTCAAGGCCACAAAGCTGTCTCTCTCATTCCTCCAATGCTGGATGACCTTTTATCTCTCCCACCCCCTTCAACTATAGGATGTTTTTACATTCATAAGCCCTTCTGTCACGACTGGTCACTCTAGACTCGGCACTTTCACCCAGTCAACTACATTATTCCCAGCCACAGATTTTCAAGCCAAACAACCCAATGACATTAATAATTCCAGTATTCTGAGGGGTTGAGTTTTGTAAGGCAAGGGTCCTTTCACTATTTCATGTGTATAAATATTGCTCACTATAATTAAATTAAGTATAAAAATTAGTAACTCTACAAATATTTTGTTGTAAGTAGAATATAAGTGGGATTAATTTTTTTATACAATTTATTATGTTATATTTATATAAATAAACATGTTAAGTACTGGGTTTCTTATGTATGTCTTCTTAACTAAAGAAATTTGTTTTTACTCAAAAATTTATACAATTTTACCTAAGAACTTTGGTGTTTGTCACCCAAAAATTTGAAGACATGCTACTCAAGAAATTTTTCAAGAAATGTTTGGGTCTTTATTTATAATTTAACCAAAATATCTAAAACACTATTTTTTTAACAGTTAACTCTCTTAACGTTCCATCCCTCACTCATTATAATACATACATAACTTGCAATTGCTTTGGTATGGGGCTACTGTAGTATTAGTTTTTATTATTATTTATTTCTTCTAATTTACTTAATCTCATGTGAACAAATATTTAATTTTTTTTTCAAGCAATCTTTTATTAGTGTGCCTAAAATAATACTAACCTAGCAAAAAAAAGTTGTTAGTAAGTATTACTACATAGTGCTGCACCACAGAATGTTGGTACAGTACTGCTCCATCCAGCATGTAGTGGTACGAGAAGTTACTATGCTACCTAGTAACTAGGTGACTTGCTTGTGTTCGGATTATGGTAAAATGGGGCGCTGATAAGTTATGTTAAACAAACACACCATTGATTAGGGCAGCCTGTTTCTTTGGTGTGACTAAATCTGAGAACTGAGAACCGAGAACGGTAAAAAAGTAGAACAGACACATCACTAGTTGAAAAAAAATATCAAACAAAACATGATGACTATGCTTCTGTATCAGCACTTGCAATCATTTCAAAAGGAAACAAATGTACAAACGGGTGTAGAGCGTTAACAATGGCTGGATATTATGGGCATATGCTGGGAAAATAATTGTAAGAATATACTTGTTAAGAATATGTTGGTCTATGCCCTATGGCATGACTGTTGTAAAGAAAAATGTTTTACAGTGATTACATATTTGTTCTCATCTCGGACTAATGTGACACTCTGGCTAAACTAATGCCATATTTTGCATAAGGACACTTATCACTGTAAACTTAAATGCATTAGCAGACTATTCAACCATTTAAATTTTACCATACAGTAAGTATTTTATGATGTTTCAATATCTTTAATAAACAAATACACACAAGGCATTATAAAACCAGTACGTATATACAATTGCTATTCTATTATCAGAACTTGTTTTATAAGCTCATAAACCTGAAACAGTTAGTTTACCTTGACAATTGTTGAATACTGTGTGTTTTAACAATATAATTTACAAAAAAAAAAGGGGGAAAAATATCTGAAAATATTGAAATGTGTACTATATATACATACACGCACACACGCACGTACACGCACACACACACACAACCACACACACACACAACCACACACACCACACACACACAAAATTATTAACACAAAATTATTAAAACACTACAAACAGTACAAATTAAGGCAAAATATGACAAAGAAAAAAAAAGTACAAGTTGGCAACTATGAGGATGGCTGGATAGGAATTGAAATATTTGTCCTCCGGAATGAGCAAGTTGACACCTGGTATTCACAGATAACACGAATTCCACAGGGAACAGTACTAAGTAGCCAGTAATGTCCAAGTAAAGTCACCACACTACCCAAAGTTTGGCACGTGCCTAAAAGAGAGCCAAGCAACTAACCTTCTTGACGGCCTCCACACTGCCAATGTCGATGGGCACGCTGCCAAAGGTGAATATCTCCCACAGCGTGGTTCCAAACGACCAGACGTCCGCTGCCGTAGACGCGCGGGCCACTGCGAAGTTGTGGTAGCACTCCACTGGGATCCAGTGGATGCTGCAATAATTAAAAAACAATGCTAGACATACTATACACAAATTAAAGACTTTTTTAAGTCTATAAGTTATAAAATAACTGTATGAGCATGATAGTGATGCACATGTATACTTATGATTTATAAAATTTTGGTCTACGTATATGGTGGTCATCTTAAACAGTAAACCATACTGAACACAACAAAAGAAAAAAGTTGTAAGAAGGTATAATACGCTACAACATGATACATAATTATAAAATTCAATGTTGGGAAAAAGTAGTACTACATCTTATGGAAAGTAAACACCATAACCAACATCAACATGTAAAATTAAACACTTCTTATTTGTCACAGGTAAGATGGTTTTCTGAAGAGGGGACTTACTCGCTGG
Source organism: Bacillus rossius redtenbacheri (assembly GCF_032445375.1). Taxonomy (NCBI): domain Eukaryota; kingdom Metazoa; phylum Arthropoda; class Insecta; order Phasmatodea; family Bacillidae; genus Bacillus; species Bacillus rossius. The sequence continues at coordinate 72,406,837 of NC_086332.1, forward strand.
TGGTATAGGTGTGAAAGCCCGGGTCAGCCAGCCGCACCAGGAAGGTGTTCTCACTGTGGTTGGCTACGAGGAGTTTGTGGCACCGGATGTTGCCGTGCACTATGCCACGGTCCTCCTACGGCACCCAATCAGCTAGCATTTTCCCCCTATCCCTTACACCAAATACTTACAACTTATTCCACAAATCATCATTCTTCCCCTTTAATTTATTTTTATTTTTCCATACTTTAACTAGAGAGCGATAATACTGGTACTTTATTGATTCTTATTCGAGAGCAAATTTTTTCACTGTAATTACCAAATAACAAGATTAATCCCACAATATTTTTGTAATTTTATTCATGTGTAATTTATTCATGTAACCAAAGTAAACCAATCATAAAAATATCTTCAGAACTACTTTTACTAAAACTCTTTTTCACATTACTATTTTTTGTTTACAAACCTGGGCTGCAAGCATCTAAGTGTGCAATGGCCAATGATGCTGATGACGTTTAACTTTTTTTTTTGTGATAAAAAGTGCTACATACCTAAAGGGCAGTGGTTGTTAGGAAATTAATGGAATTCTGACGGCCAAATAATCTTCACATTTCTGCAACTGATTACTGAACATATTTTGCGTAACATGGTTATTATTAAGAGGGGAAATATCCAACATATGAAAACTATAACACAATGTAGTTGTGTTTTCACACTTTCGTCCTCTTTATAGCATGTTACATTACACGCTGCCATGCATGGTGCCTGTAGTCGTTTACATTCTCTGTTTTAATTAGTGTTGGGCCGATTCCTAAATTATACCGATTCCATTTTCGATTCTTAAATTAAAGAGTCGATTCTTCGAATCCGATTCCGATTCCTTAATTTTTATCTGACAATGTTCAACAGAGTAATATACAGAAGAAAAAAAAGGTTGTTTATGATTTTAAAAATGTAATTGCGTTGTGTTTCATTTTCTGTGCAGAAATTAACATTATATACAGTTTATATAATGTTAAAAAGTATATTCATTACCATCAAGTTACGCTACCTTGAATTTCTAGCACAATTTGGCCTTTTAACCTTGCATATAGTTAAACGAAAAACGTGTTCAAACACTGCCAATAATCAAAAATGTCATATGACATAAATTGTAAATAATGTTATAACTTAACCAACTTTAGATACCTTACATTAATTAATTGTAAAAAAAGAGGTTTGTACGGTTAGGTTAAGAATTTTATTTTCAAGCACAACTAAATAATGATCCAAATAAAATGACAATATAACCTCGTTTATACATATTTCAAGGGACCAGGGCAAAAAGAAAATAAAAAGAGGGAAATGTAAAAATAAAATTGTATTATCTCATTATGATGGAAATGACAAGAAACAAATATGCACCACACTAAAATAAAATGTCAGAGATGCTTACGTTTTAATATATTACCTAGAACTTAATTATCTCACTTCGTGAAAAGAATAAATCCATCCAGTCTTGCAGTTCTTCACAACCGTAAAGAGAAAATAAATTTTCAGTTCTTGAGTAAGAAAATTCTGTGCTTGTTTTAGCATCTCAAAATTTCCACATTTTATGATGAGATTTTCTTACACAAAATATTTAAACTCTTCAAATAATCGCGTGTTAACATTTAATTCATTTCAGAAATTTATCGGAAACAATTCTGTTAAACTAACACAACTACTTTCAAAAGATTGTTTATGTTTGGTAAAAAAAAAAAATTACGAACGTTTCAGCAGCAATGTTTGGAAATTCAGATTAGCCAACTGCCTTTCCAAAATATATCTAACATAAAACGAGCATCGCTGAACACGCACAAGAACGCCGATTTTCAGCAATTTGGTTATGTTGCTTTTAAACTTATTTTAATATGGCCACCACTGTATTCCACTGTGAATTAGGGTAAAATCTCATTCAAAAATTATTTCATTTTAATTCTTTAAATTTTTAAGTGCAGAGATGTGAAACATTATAATTTTCACGTTCACGTCACCAAAGATTTGGTTCATGGCCGTATGGTTTACCATGGCAGGTAGCACAAACAAAAAAAAAATTAGGTTGTTTACAATGGCAAATGTAGCTGCCATGATCAAATAGTTAACGTTTACATTATTTTATTTGCCGTTTACATTTACATAATTTTCTGTTAACATTTATGGTTTTGTCTAATTATTTTTGAAGGTTTACTATTAAATGCAGTGCTGCTGCAACGTAATTTCCGAAAAATGCTTTCGCTTAAAGCGGGAAAGTAGATACTGCATTTGTACTGTAAGGAAAATGGCGGTGCAAGTAAATAAATACGTTAATCACCGTAATTCGTAAATCAGTAACGTAAAAAAAAATTGTATTATGTAGTTTAAAAATTATATTTGCATGCATTTTAATATTTTCTTACATTGCGTAGGAGATGTATTTTGCAAACTTTAAAACAATGCAGGAATCGGTCATGGTCGATTCCAAAACCATTGTATTCTGAATCCCACGTTATACTGAAATCGGTGGAACCGACCGATTCTGGAATCGGAATCGACCCATCACTAGTTTTAATAAAATGTATAATAACGTGATACCTACCATAAATATATACTTAGATTTATTTCAGATTTTTTGAAGTGAAACTTCTTTGCTGAGGGGGCTACAATTTTTGAGCGTTACGAAGATTCCGAATGCACGAGGAGAATAGTAAAGTACGTGGTGGGGAACAGCGAGAGGAGGGGAATAGTTAGGTACGTGTTGGGAGAATTGGTAGAGAAGGTAGGGGAGAGGTATAATTGAAGCAGCATACTTGCACACTTGCATACTTTACACTTGCATACTAGCATACTTTCACACTTGCTTATTTGCGCAATAGCATAATCTAGCGCTCGCATACTCTCATATATATCTTTTGATCCGCACCCTCAGCCAAATAGAATTGTGTTTCCTACATCTAATAATGTAACAAGCAAGAAGTTTCACTTCCATCGTGCGTGGACTCACGCACACACATTTGAGGACACTGAGACGTCTCCTTGTGGAGAAACACTGGGCGAGTGGCACGGGCAGGCAACTCACGAGGTGCCAGAGCGCGGTCGCCAGGTAGCCGGCCGCCTCCACCAGGTCCACGGGCTTCAGGTCCGGCTTGTGCTCGGCCAGGTAGCGGTCCAGCGGCCCCAGCTGCAGGTACTCCATCACCATGGCGAAGGGGCTGGCCAGCGTCACCCCGAACAGCTTCACGATCGAGTTGGACTGCAGGAAGGCCCACCGCCCCGCCAGCTCCAGGAACTCCTGCGCATCGCGCCATGCGCCATGCATCCTTGCAGCTTCGGTAATACTTAAGACGTAAGATTTTATGGTCCTACCTTTTAGTCAAATTTCATTTTTAAAATGTAAGAAGTTGGTGTTATTGTGTTTATTTTAACAAATTCTGTTTTGTAAAACTTAATCCCCATACAAATGTAATGTCAACAAGCTGTATTTTTACAAAAAACCCTCATTTTAAATCAGTTTGTCTACAAGAGATACATTTAGAGCAATAATAAAAAAAATATGCAAGCATTAAAAGTTAAAAGTTGTGAGAAATGCTCTGTCAAACAAAATAAGAAAAAAAATAATTTCTCTGATCTATGCAATTTAATACAAACTTTGTATGGAAATTATGACATACCTTGAATTTCGATCATTAAAAGATTACTACTATTTGTTTTGATTAAATGCTGCTTAATTTCATGATTTCATTTGCATTTTGGTGATGCAAGGTGTATTAACTTGCATTTCAGTGTTACACGGTGTATTGACATGCTTTTCGGTGTTATTTCAGTTTTATCGCAAGTCACTAAATAATCTTATCCCTAGTGATACTCAATGATCACAAACTACTGTACTCAGTATATAGAGGTATGAAAATTCGTGATCACGATGAGCACAATTTGTTCTGTAGTATTAGGCCGATGAAATTTCCTGACATCTACCACTTGTCAGTGGTGTTGGTTGTACATGCATTAAAATGGCTTGCGGACACGGTCCAGCACCTTAAGTCTAAAATAACACAATTCTACATCACAAAGTCTGTACCACGAATCAACGGTCTCGCAAGACCTTTAACTATTATAGCAGTAATATGTTTGAGTAATTCCTACTTGATAACTACAGGACAACTTTACTCTATAGTTCATGAATTCTTAAAAATATAGTATACAATAGTGATGTGTCGGTTCTACTTTTATCCCGGTTCTCAGTTTGGTTCTGGTTCTTAAAAATTGGTTCCCAGTTCTCAGTTTTAGTTAACTTCCAAACAATTTCAAGTCACATCAAAGATACAGTCTGCTCTAATAAATGGTGTGTTTGTTTATAATAACTCATTAGCACCCCACTTAACTATAATTAGACCACAAACAAGCCACCTAGCCCCAAGTAGCACAGTTGTTTCTTGTGTAACTAGATGCAATTACAGTAGAATCTCATTACTAAGTACTTACAGGGACCTCAATTTTTTGTACTTAGTACTGAAAAATACATATATATCATCGTTACAAAGAGAAAAATCATAAAATAAATAAAAACTAGCATTATTATAAGATACAACATTATCATTTGGCGAACATCTGAAATCATTTTAAATGTTGGTGTTTCTGCATAACTTAAGTTTATTTATTTTTAAAAAAAAAATCTGTTATTTCAGTTTGTTTTTGAGTTTGAATGATGCTCTGTTGAACAAAATGTTCTATGTCATAGAAAGATTTTCTGATCTCTTCTGGAACCTTTTCGTGTTTACAGATGAATTTTTTCAGATTTTCTAAGCTCAGAATAGCTTCCGTACCTGTCACAGGCGGCTCCTCACAGTCAGAATCATCATCTGATCCAGCTTTTGATGATTGTGATCGAATGACTTCACTTCTAATGTCACTGTCAATCAACACTGGTGTTGTTTCTATTTCATAATTTTTGCCCAGTCTTTAACAATCGTGCTTACGGTCGCCGCCGCAATGCCATATGTCTTTGCAACTGCATCCTGCTTTTCCCTTTATTCAGTTCTCTGAGCATTTCCACTTTTTACTTAAGCGTGAATTGCTTTGGTTTCTTTTTATCTCCAGGATCACTCATATTTGTAGCATAAATACAATGAGGTGTCTACAAAACATAACGTGAAAATAAATTCAAAACAATAACAATCATGGCACAGACTGAAAAAATATATTAGCATGACACTTTCCTCTGAATTAATATACACTTTTCTCTCGAACTTCAGTGTTTCAATGTATCGAAAATTGTGTTGTGTTGTTCACGACGTATATTAAGTACGTTAATCTATGGTAGTACGCAAAAACATTAATTTTATTTTGACGTTTTAGAGGTTAGAAATTACATTACAGTGGTATGATTGATTTCTGTTTGTTTTATAACATTAATCATTTAGTTGGAATTTATTTACCAGTTTAAGTAAATTCTTGAGTAGCAATGCCACGCTAGTAGTGGATTTTAAACGATGTATTGAAAATTATGATACTTTGAAATGAAAATATTTTGCATTGAAAATATACAATTTTTGGTGGAGATTTAACAGGGTGGTCACTCAACCGGAATATTCGGGAAATCCGTGAAATAAACGTGAATTTTCGTGAGCACTGAGAATACCTTGAAAAAGCCAGGAATTTTCGTAGAGAGTCGGGAACATGTATGTGCGGGATTTTTCATCATGAAATGTATACGCATCAGCAGTAAATAACCTTAGCTTTCCAATACATTTGTTGTATAAACATTTAAAATAATAATTTTCTTTTTAAATGTAAGTTAAAATAACACATTATGATGGCGAGTAACCACAGTTTTCGATTGTCTATGTCTATTGTTAAAAAAAATGTGACGAGCCTGCTTGCGCAGCTACGCACGCGCACAGCGATCAATCGATATTTCTCCCAGCATGCATTCTAGCAGTCAAGTCACATGACTTAGACCTGTTTGCTTCCTCGTTCGCACGTGCGCTTCGCCATCTTTGTTGTACAGTTTTAGTGCTTGGACAAGGTTATACGATTTTCTACGCAAGTGAAGTGTGTTAGATGTTGGAATATTACGTTTAGAAGTCCATACGCGCAGCATTTGAGGTTTTATCAATTGAAGTATTTTTGTGCGTGGCTCAAGTCCGTCTTATGTTTACAGTAATCATTTAATATAAATCGCTGTATTTGAGTTTGATTTTGCATATATTTGTTTTATGATGAATATATTGTAACCTTGCAAGAACCCTGCCCTCCTAGCTAAATAATTTTCTTTTAAACTATTTTTATGCATGTAATTATTTCTTAAACAGTCTTTCTAATGATATTTTACCGTTTTTATGTATTTAAGGGTTGATATTTCACGTGCGATGTGTTTTAAGAATGTACCTTGTATTTTAACAGACATTTTAAATCATCAGTATTTTTTATGTAATTATTAACAAATAAGCCGCTGTACTGGATGTTTGCCCTGTTTTGGCCTACTTTTTCAGGTTTTTCTAAATAAGTTGAATCTTGTCAAGTAATTTGTGTTGTGGTTGCTGTTCTTAATTTTAATTAACGTGTTGCATAATTCTAGAACACGGGACGGTGTCTGGGGTGAGGTATTAAAAGAGAGAGGCATAAGAGGCCTGTAAGTGCGAGTGAGAACGAAACAGTGATTCCCCAGTACGAGAGAGACAAAAGCTGGGATTCACCACTGGTCATGGGAACTGCACATTTGAGGCCACACTGACTTTGTGTACTTACAGTAAAATATTACTGAAGGACGTTATTTTTCGTTAATTCTCATCGCACGAGCTGCGAGCATCTTTCGACAGGCAGATGTACGTGTTGAACGAGTGAGTAAAACATTGAAAGTGATTGGATTCGTCTGTGCATTCTATTTTGAAAAAATAAAACAAAAATTACAATCGGCATTGAACATCTTTTTATATTTTGTATATAACGAATCGTTATAATATCCTAAGTGAACAACAGAAAGAGTTTGATGTAACAAATATTTGTTTTATGATGTAAATATAACTTTTTTCTGTACAGTAAGGTTATGTGATCTGCAACAGTGTGTAATTAATATGCCGAAGTGTTCCGTTACCACGTACAGTGATAAGTACAAAGATGAATTTGGGACCCCAAGTGTAGTACAAATGCATTGTGCAAATTGTGTAATGGAAAAAACAATATTAGTAGTATGGGTAGAACCGCCCTTGTTAGTCATGCTAAAGGTTCAAAGCACACATTTGCGGCAACAAATAAGGCAAGATCTTTACCTATGGATGTGTTTGTTAAGAAAAAACGAGATTTAAAGCCTACATCTTTGGTTGTAGCACTTACACCAACTTTAGATTTGCCTTGCTCAAGCAGTGTAGTTCCGGCATTAAAAACTTTTCTTGTTAACGAAGAAACGTCCAAGGCAGAGATTTTATGGTGTTTAGCAAGTGTTATGTTTCTGCTAGCTTGCTAGCAGACAATATAAAAAAGTGAATTTAGGGAGCTATGCAAGTTACCATATCTGCTGGAATCTGTAAAATCGTACAGAAGAAATGATAAATTCTTGGTTAAATTTTGGATGCAAGTTGTTGATTTTGATAAGCTTTCACCAAATCTTACATTGTTGGTTAAAATGATGCTGATTATGTCCCGTGGAAATGCATAGGTGGAAAGGGGCTTTTCAGTAAACGCAGAATGCCTTGTTGAAAATCAACATTGAGAGAGTCTGATAGCATTAAGACAGGTGTATGATTCTGTATCAATTTTAGGGGCATAGGAAAAGTTCTAATTGATAAAAGTCCTATCCATTCGTGGCGGAATGCTCATGGAAAATATGTGGAACTCTCAGAAATTAAGCAAAAACAAAAGCATGAAGAGTCAGTTGCTATCCAAGAAAAGAAAAGGAAGGCCTTAGAAATTAAGGAATTGGAAGCCAAGAAGGCTAAACTGCTAGCAGATGCAGCAAAAGCAGCTTCATTAATTGAAGATGAGAGTTCAATGAAAAGAAAGTAACAAGTAAGTTGTCCATTTCCTGTTATCTTCTAAGTGTATATACCTAATTGTAATAATTCCTATGTAGTTCAATAATTTTACGGCATTAAAAATATCTTACAGCCATTGTTTGTTGTGATTTATAATTTTCAAGTTTGTTGCCATGCAATTTCAGTTAGTTGAGAAAACCTGGAATAAACCAGGAATTTCAAAATGTCAAATGGGTGGCCACCCTATTTAAAAAAAAAATGTTAAAGGAAAAAATAAGTTATAGTGAGGTACATTGTACTGGTATTCTAATGTATTTATATAAAAAAATTAATCCCTCTTAAATTCTACTTACAACAAAATATTATCAGAGAAGATAATTTCAATACTTATTTAATAAATATTTAATAAAAGCAAGTAGATATTTATATCCATTAAATAATGAAAGGATCCCTTGTCTTTCAAAACCCAACACCCAGAATACTGGAATTATTTATTATTGTCATTGGGTTGTTTGGCTTGAAAATCTGTGGTTGGAAAAAATTTGGTTGACTGGGGTGGAAGTGCTGAGGCAAGCGTGACCAGGAGTGTTAGAAGGGCATATGAAGGAAAAAAACTTCCTATTGGAGAAGAAGGTGGGAGTGATGAAAAAACTCAGCCAGTCAGCACTGGAGGAATGAGAGATGGTGATTTAAATTACCTACCAGTCTTGTGGCCTTGAAGGCTTTTAGAGTGAGGGCAAGTGGACAAACAAATAAATTTTTTGTTTTCAATGCTGAATAAGCACCGGGCTTCCAAGATAAGTGATTATCTTTTTTCTTCCTGCTTGAAGGCAGCTTCTGCCATACACCAGTGAAGGGAATTTAGTTTGATATAGTTTAAAAATGTGGATAATCTAACAGGTTTAATAACAATATAACACAGTGAACAAGTGATTTATATAATCTTTCAAATGCTACTTGTCTGAAACCAAAATAAACATACAATCTCTGCATCTCACTGCCGGTCCAGCAATAATCTACAGCCATGTACCATAATTTTGGGTGTACGACACAATAATTTGTAATGCTGAGTTCCATATAGTGTACCATATTATCTTAAGCAATTTACTACATATGGTTAAAAAAAACATTGTCATCATGCATTCACACCTATTTGTTTTATGATTAAAAAAAATTAATGACAAAAATTTGTGAACAGATACGAAAACTTGGGATTGAAATCATTTACAAATAAGTTTATGAGTGAATGCAAAGTCACAAAGCCTTTTAAAACATACACTAGAGTCCCGTTATAGCAAGGTGTCACGGTTCCGGGTTTGATCCTCGCTATAACCGTGTCTTCACTATAACCGAATTGGACAGATTTTGGCCCCCAAAAAATAAAAATTAACCAAAAATAGCATAAAAATTGTGTTTGAACCTGTATTATTGGAAAATAACAGGTTTTATTAACAAAATCTTAATTTCTGTGAGCAGATGTGTGAATTCTCTTTAAAACGATACCCCACAAGTACGGATGCAATCACCGATTCCGTCAAAATAACCAGAATACCCTACCACGCCACGTAAGTATAGCATCTCAGCCCGCGGCCGACGCAGCATTGTCCTGCTATCTATTGTCGACGCCGGCTGTCTGCTGGCGGCCATGTTGGTTCGGGATGTTGCTAACAGGTGGTGCTAGTGTAGCGCGACAATTTAATTCCTTACAAAAAAAGCAGGAGTGCGGCAACGCACGTACGCCTCAAACGAAATAGTTGCTGGAAAACTATACTTTTTTCATTTAAAGAAACATGTATATTTTTTTTGAAAATAAATTTGGGATTAAACTCAAACCATCAACACCCCCTTCCCGGACAGTTACCCCAACAACTGACCGAAACAAAACAAGAAAACTGTCCTAGCGATTTGGAAATAAATACGGTAGTGCCTACTATTTGTCAGATAGTAAAATAAATAACTTGACGTGTTTGTAAACGTGTCACGACAAATAATTCCAAACAAGTTTATAAATATTTGTGTATTATTAACGCGATCAATTAGCAACAAGTATAAAGACGGCTCTAACTTTTTTGCCCCAATATAGTTATAAACAATGTTATTATTCGTTAATGAAAATGTCCCAACAAATTAATTAAGAGCATTTATATTTTTTTTTAAAAAGTGCGCATTGTTATGTTTAATGGCGGGAAAAAATAGATTTTGTCTATTTTCTAAATAATAAGAAATGCGTACAAGTATATGTATATTCAAAGGCTTGGTTTATTCGAGTCGAGCATATCTTGGCCTTGAAGCCAAGCAGAAGTTTGATAAAAGAAAGAAAGGTAGAGATTCTATTTTTAAAGCCACGCACTTAGGTGGCGACTGCAAGGCTGAAGAATGTGACAGGTGTCAACGGCAAGATGTCTAGTGGCGAGCGAGAGGGGTGAAGATATAGCAGACAAAAAACCAAGGCGCGCCTCACGCGATCACGCCGTAAATTCCTCAAAAAGACCTCGTTATAGCCGTGTTCTCGCTATTACCGTGCTCGCTATAACGGGATTCTCCTGTATTTAACTTTCATTAAAACACATTTTCTACTGTTTTTTTGGTGATTTTTCGCAATGAGTTGCGATATTTCCAGGTCTCTAGTTATAAGTGATGTAAAGCTGCAAACATCATTATGACGGGAGTCTATTGTATTGTCACTGGGAAAGATTTAGCCGTTATGCTTTTCATGGTACCGGTACCGACATTATATTTACGGTTCTCAGTGCTAGTTAATTTGCTGAGAACCAGAGTAACCGAGAATCAAGAACCGGGACCAACCCATCATTAGTATACAGTGATAATGTGTATTCAAAATAAGGATGGACCAATGAAATCCTCAAATATCATGAAATCTTCAGTATTCTACAGATTTGTTATTAAAGGAAAAATATTTGAAAAAAAAATGAATACTGTAAATTGTATAATGTACAAAATTCACATTTACATACAAACCATGTATTAGAGGTGTATGTATACTGAAAAATGTTGAGAATAATGGCACTTCAGGACAGATATTGGATCAAAAACACTCACTTTCAGGTACTTGTCTCGATTTTCCTGCTTCAGAATCTTCATCGCCACTTCCACCTTCTTCCCTTTGGACACCTTCCACACGCTTCGGTACACCACCGTGATGCCTTCCTTGCCCTCCTTCTTCTGGCCTGTACCCACGCACACGTACACATACACACTACACAACTGATGGTGTGTCACTCCAATTTCACTCCAGTGCACGATCCCTGCACTCGTCATGTCACACAAGTCTTTTACGTAGCTGAAACAATAACACAGAACAGTATTTTGTTTTATCATTGTAAACATTAAACATAGTTCCTTTGCAATAGATGCTTATTGTGCATGTGTTAAACAATATCCTTTTTTTTTTTGAGGTTGGGATTATAGGACAACACTAGATTTTGATATTTTAAAATCAGCAAAAAAAAGTGTCTTTTTCAGAACAATACAGTACTATAAACTATGTCATGTAAGACTTTGTATGTCCCTTCATATGTGATCTATTTTTTAATGAAGACAAATTTTCAATATTAAACAATAAAAAAAAAGTTATGGCATAAAAACTGTTGGAATCAATATGGTATGTTTAAGTTCCTAATCTTAAAGCTTGAAAAGTCCCTAGTGTTGATTGAGAATCACCACAGGAATCATATTGAACCCAGTAACCAATTGGGTAGCTAATAAATAACATAAATCAGACAGACTGCAATCAGATAGACCAACTTAATGTGATAACTCATGAAAATCGGAATCCTCTAATCTGAAGCAGCTTAAAGGAACTTAAGAGGCTTAAAGGAACTTAAGAGGCTTAAATGCTTGGCATTCTTAACTATATATATATATATGTACTCATATTTATACAGTATTTTGTGTTCAATGTCAGATATTACTCTGAAATCACAAAATGCAATATATGTATAAGCATAAGCATCAACATTGAAATACAGTATGCTAATCTCTCATGCTTTATCTCAAGAGAGTTTCTTGAGGCTGAAATCACATGATACTTTTCAAGAACGTAGACAAATCACAGAGGCAAGACGTGTAGAGAATTCACCGGTGTGCTGCGTGTGTACTTTACCTTACGTAAAGCAGAGTATAGTTTAAAAATGCATTGAAATTCTGTCTTGACAGCATTATACAAATGTTGGTCCAATACAAGAAATTTCCTTTTTTTTTAGTTCCAATATACATGCAAGCATTCACATATCTACACACATTTACATGTTTATATATGTGTGCTGTGCATCCATGTTCATAATTTTCAGTTTGTATTAAGAGCAGCTATGAATCATAATTCTATCATGCCCGTCCCTGAATACATAAATAAACTAAATTTCATACAAAGTTTCAACATTCATTATCAAAACAAAATTTTCAATATATAAGCAAGCATAAAAATTAAATAGAAAAACAAGGAAATATTTTGACCTCAATACGATGATGTAAAAGTCTGATATTCTCAGAATGTCAAATGATTTAACCAAAACTCATTGCCATTGGCATAACAAATCAGTAAATGTTATAGAATTTCTTAGAATTATAACATGTGTAAGATATTGTAATGTTTGTTTTGTTTACACTCATTAAGATCTGGTCACCTGATAGGTAAACTTGGTTGCAAGCTATTATCCACTTGTCACAGACAGCTGCCCCTATACAGCCCACTAAGTTAAGGGATAATTAGAGACAAGATTACACGGTGAATTGTGACAAAAAAGAAGAAGGAAAAAAAAAAACCGAAAAGCATGTCACTACAAAATGCAAGTTATATCATGGAATTAGGCAGCATTTACCCAAAACTTAATTCAATCATAAAAAAGGTAATCTTTTAATGTTTAAAATTCAAGGATAGTTGTTATTTCCGGACAAACGTTTGTACCAAAGTACATAGATCAGAAAAATGAATTTAATTTGTTTTATTGTGCATCTCTTAGTGAATCATTTTTAAACCACAAATGTTCGCCAATTTATCTATTGTTCTGAATGTATAGGCTACATTTGAGACCAATCTATTAAAAATTATTTTATTGAAAAAATGCAACATATATATTAGAGTCATGAGAGTATAGGATTTTTAGGTCGAGTCGAGTTTGAGCGAGTATTCAAGAAATGTTTCGAGTTCGAGTTAAATTCGAGTCGAGTAGTAAAATCCATAAATATCCATTATTTATATATAACTGTCATGTTTAAAGACCAGCAAATATCAAGACCCTATACAAATATTGGGTGTGAGGATCCTCATTGCTGCAAGTATTTTCATGATCTTTAATAATTTTATTTCTTTTGAAAATGCAGAGTATTATTAAAATTAACTTGTTTACAAAAAGAAAGTATAAAGGCATGATTTAATCACCGACACCAAGCAAAATTTTATTCAAAACCATAGCATAAGTGCAAAAGTATTTGTCAACATTCTTACCAGTCACCACAGTAGAATCTCGTTATAAAGTACATCAATAAAGCCTCAACTTTTATATAGTAATGAAAGTACTTTATTCTGAAAGTTACCTTTAAAACGTAGTACTTTTGAATTTTTGAAAATAGAGTAGTAGGGGATCAAATGATACATTAGCTTGGAAGCAAATATTTGTAAAACAACAAAAATTAAAAAAAAATTACTGAACGTAATACAGTAGCCTAAATTCTAGGCCTACGTATACAAAATTTATATCTGTCGAACACAAAATGACAAATGTTTTAGACTATTTTGCAGATATGTACATTTATTGGGATAGAATTCCCTCGTCATATTCTAGGCGAAGTCTCTTGCGACCAGCAGATAAAGATGAATGTTCATACAGTTTAATAATTTTTTCGCGATCTTATGGTAAATATGTAGTTGGGCGGTATTTCCGGAAAAAATGTTAAAAATACGAAAATACTTTTATTCTATGCTCTTAAACTTTCTCTTTTCATTAAACCCGGCGGAGATAGGAAATTCCAAATACTTTAGGAGATATCACCGTTCTTATTTTGAAATACAAGACCTATGAATGTGTTCATTAATGGACTATAAAACAGCGAATTGCACAAAAACTATTTAATTTGGCGACCGATGTCGCCAGATAGCAAGAGTACCCGATAGCACCACTTACCACCATGCCTTTGTAGAACAACTGACTTCCGGAGGAAGCAGGGCAGCCAACTCACAGCAGCCAAGTAGCAGCGCCACTATCGCCAGCAGCGCGGCGCGCGAGATTCAAAACTCAAGTGTGTTGACCAATGCCAACAATGTTTATAATGTCCAAGGTCTATTTACACGGAAACTATACAATATACATAACATACCGCCCACCTTGAAATCACCGATTTCAACAGTCACAGGGGAGCGGGCATAATTTCACTGCTGGCCGTTTGACAGTGCCTGTGACAGTGCGTACAGTGGCCACTCGTGCCACGCCGTCCGTTCCATGATGAAGATCAACAATGCGCCCCAGCGGCCATTGCAGAGGTGGAAGCCTGTCTTCCTTGACCAGCACCATCTGGTTGGGGGCAAGACCTGACGCCCTTTTCTGCCATTTGCTACGTTGTTGCAGCGTGTGCAGGTAATCCCGATGCCAGCGATGCCAGAAATCTTGATGTAGTCGGGATACAAGCTGCCAGCGATGCAAACAGTTCATTTTTACCTGACGTAAATCTGGTTCGGGTATTGTCACTAACGGTTCCAGCGTCAGGAAATGGCCTGGGGTCAGAGGAGTGAAGTCCTTGGGATCCGCACTGAGGGGACACAACGGCCTTGAGTTCAACACTGCTTCAACCTGAGCCAATACTGTGTTTAACTCCTCGTACGTTAGTATCTGCTCTCCTATCACCCTCCTCAAATGGGACTTGAACGACTTGACACCCGCTTCCCATAAACCCCCAAAGTGAGGAGCAGCTGGCGGGTTGAAATGCCAAGTCACACCAAGATGTGCGAGCGATGAAGCCACTGTTGTTTGATGGGAAGACGACGTGAGGAGTTGTTGTAGTTCGGAGAGCTGATTTCGTGCCCCAACAAAGTTGGTGCCACAATCGCTGTAGATGTCCGAGGAACGTCCTCGACGTGCAATGAAACGTTTATAGGCAGCCAAAAACACATCTGTCGATAAGTCCGAGGCTAGCTCGATATGTACTGCCTTTGTTGCGCAACAGACAAACACGCATAGATATGCTTTCAGCACAGCAGCCTTGCGAAGACGGGCCATCTTAATCAAGAATGGACCAGCTTAATCAACCCCCGACCTTGAGAACGGTTTTACCTGCTGAACCCGCATAGCTGGAAGGTTTCCCATCAGCGGAGCAACTGATGATGGAGATGCACGAAAACAACGCACACAACGGTGCACAAGGTTGGTGATTGCACGCTTAATCCAGAACTTCTCCCTGAGAATGGCCTGGAGTGCTTGTATTCCCGGATGTTGATTAACTTCATGGTAATGACCTATGATCAGTCTTGTCAGGGGATTCGATTTAGGAAGAAGGGCTGGGTGCTTCTGCTCAAAGGGCAGATCCGAATGAGACAGTCTGCCGCCCACCCTAATCACTCCCTTGGAGTCAATGAACGGTAGCAATCTACGAAGTTGTGGGGAGGTGATTTGATCCTTCTTCAAGGCAATTAAATCACTTCGATAGCACATGGACTGAACATAACGTATCCAGAACTCTAGGGCAGTGTTTAGATCCTTCGATGACAGCTCTTCTATGGCCCGTCCTTCCAGTGGATGACGACAATTGTTGATAAATCTGAACAAGCAGGCAGTAACACGCAACAGCCTTGTCAACCGACTGAAACGTTCCAATAATGTGTCCAAGTCCCCAGGGGAGATAAAAGTTCCCAATGCCACTACCTTCCTTTCAAGCAGGATTACGTCAGAAGCCTTAATGCACGGAATACCTTCAGGCCACTGGTCCTCAGCCTTCTTCAGCCATGAAGGGCCAGACCACCACAGAGGATGAGATACAATTTGTGCTGGCAGAAGCCCACGGGATCCACAGTCTGCCGGGTTATGTTCCGAACGAACATGCTTCCACCATTCTGGACGAGTTAGCTCTTGAATGTGACTAACCCGGTTTGCCACAAAGGTCTTTAACTCATGTGGAGAAGAGTTTATCCAGGCAAGAGTTACCTGTGAATCAGTCCAGGCAGTAACCGAACTGAAGTGCAGTGTCGCTCCATAGGCATCAATGACATGGTGAAGCAGGCGAGCCAACAAAAGGGCCCCACATAGTTCTAAGCGAGGCAGCGACTGAACCTTGAGTGGCGCTACCTTCGACTTGGCAATCAGCAAGTGTACCAGAACTGTACCATCAGGGTTGTCAATGCGCAAGTACACAACTGCTGCGTAACCAATTTCGGAGCTGTCCGAAAATCCATGCAACTGGTAGGAACCTCCTGCCTGTCCTCGAATCAGTCGGGGAATGGTAACTGATGACAGTTGTGACAGCTGAGTGTTGAAGTTCTTCCAGTTGCTTAGGATGTCATCCGGTGGTTCAGTATCCCAGCCCAGGTTCCGTGCCCACAAGACTTGGATCAGGTGCTTTGCAAACATACTCAGTGGGGTGAGCCACCCAAGAGGATCAAAAATCCTAGCCAGATTTGACAGGATTGTCCTTTTTGTGGCATTGCCAGAACTAGGCTGTATCTTGTAGGAATATGTGTCCGACACAGGATTCCATTGCAGACCCAAGACCTTAATGACACAATCGTCTGAATCCAATGAAAATGGTTGTGGGATCTCAATATCCTCCACTGGCAACCAATCCAGAAGAGCTTGGTGGTTGCTCATAAATTTGCGCAGCTTGAAGCCTCCTTTTCCTAGGAGTGTTATAAGCTCCCTCTGAATGGCCCAGGCAGAATCAACCGAATTAGATCCAGTGACAACATCGTCAACGTAGACATCTGTAAGTAAGACCTGTGATGCAGTTGGGAAGTGCTCGGTTTCATCCTGTGCCAATTGTTGAAGTGTACGTAATGCGAGAAACGGTGCTGCAGAGACACCATAGGTTACAGTCTTGAGACGATAATCCTTCACAGGTTCAGCATCATTAAACCTCCAAACAATGCGCTGATAATCCTGATGACGAGTGTGTACACCTATCTGTCTGTACATCTGTTTGATGTCACCAGTGAAGACTACTACATGCAGACGAAAACTCAACAATAGGTCAACTATGTCCCGTTGAAGCCGGGTGCCAGTAAAGAGCGCATCGTTCAGCGAAACACCTGAAGAGCTCTTGGCGGATGCATCAAAAACCACCCTCAGTTTTGTAGTTGAACTTTCAGGTTTAACCACACAGTGATGGGGAATATAATACGACTCTGACGGAATCTGTGACTCTGTTACTTCTTCCATGTGACCACTAGCTACATAATCACTCATAAACTCTGAATACATGGCCTTCAATTTGGGATCAGACTTGAGACGATTTTCAAGACGAAGAAATCTGTTAAGAGCCTGCGGCCTTGACGCACCCAATTTCAGAAGAGGTTGCCGAAAGGGCAGTGATACACTGTAACGCCCATCTCCAGACCTCAGATGAGTTTTACTGAACCATTCCTCACATTTGACATCTTCAGGAGACTTGTGTGTTGTCGCAGGAAACTCCTCTAATTCCCAGAACCTTTTTACTACCTCATCCAAAGGAGGGTGTGAAGTGAGAAGAGAGATACACAAAGATGTTGCAGTCAATGATGGGACTTGTGTGTCCACCTGTCCCATCAGTATCCACCCAAGCACAGAGTCCAGAGCTACGGGAGAACCGTCAATTTTGGCCCCAGTAAGGAGTCTAGGAACTAACTCTGCACCAATTAACAGATCAACAGGACCAGGGGTGTCAAATGCAGGGTCGGCAAGTTTCAAATGTGCCACTGCACCACGGACCCTGGCGCTCAGCTTGGCACTTGGCAAATTGGAGGTGATTCTCGAAATTACAAATACATCTACTGCAAACTGGGGGCTCGTGCTACCAACTGGTGCCATAACAATGGAGGCGCATGACTTGGCCACATTCACTGAAGTGTTAGCTAAACCTTGTACTGGTAGATGAGATCTTCTACGAGTAAGCCTCAATCTTTGCAGACAGCTCTCTGTGACGAAGCTAGCTTGGCTGGCAGTATCCAACAGAGCCCTCACGACCATTGGAGTTCCACTTGAATCAAACACGTGTACCTGTGCTGTTGATAATAACACTGTTCTTGCTTCACTTGGTAGAGCGGCAGCAACTGCAACAGTTGCAGGGTTTGGATCAATGAGTGTGGTTGAAGCATCCTTGCCCGGACCAGGGTTGATGGCTGTCTGTTGCTCGAAGTGCAACAGAGAATGATGCCTGGATCCACAATAACGACACGATGATGATGAACAATCCTTGGATGCGTGAGATGGTGACAAGCAATTCAGGCATAATTTGTGCTCCTTAGCTATCTTATATCTGTCCTTGGGACTACTCTTGATGAATTTAGGGCACTTAAAAACAACATGGGTACTGTTACAAACGCAACATGATTGTGGAGAGCTGACCAAACTTTTCACAGATTGTCGAGCCTGTCTCCAGCTTGGCATTTGGTTCCTTGACTGTGTAGGTCCTGCACCTGGAACATGTGACCGAGAAGCTGTCACAGTTTCCTGGGCCCGACAATGGGTTTCGATAAAGGACAAAAGGTTTTTTACAGTTGGAAGGGCATCGGTTTGAGTAAGCTCCCACTGTGTTTGAAGGACAGAGTCTAACCGCTTGCACAAAATAGGGAGCAAAATCAAGTCCCATTGGTCTACAGGGACATCCAGTGCCCTAAGGGCCAAGAGGTTCTCGTTTACAATGGTTAACAAATTGCGCAGAGCCTTGGGTGAGTCAGACGCAGCCATTGGGGCCTTCAAGAGGGCCTCTACATGGACTGAGACAATTAGCCTCTTATTCTCGTAGCGGCCAACAAGAAGCTTCCACGCGACCTCGTAATTCGCTTCAGAGATCGGCAGAGATTGCACCATTCCAAGTGGTTCCCCATTAAGGGCGGTCTTGAGGTAGGCCAGTTTTTCCACTGATGATATATCAGCATTGTTGGCTACCAGGGTGATAAATAAATTAGAGAAATTAGCCCACTGCTGAGGGCTCCCATCAAACTTGGGAAGAGAGATTTTTGGAAGAGCCACACGAGATTTGCTCACCTGAGTAGTGGGTGTGCCTGGTGATACTACCTTGACCTCCTCAATGGCTTCCAATGTTGACATCACTTCGAAATATTTTTCTTCAAAGTCAGCCAAGCGTGCGGTGTGCGCCTCAGCATCGAATCCATCTTCGGTCGTTGCGGTTGTTTCAACGATGACGAAGTCCGTTTCGAACCTTTCTCGGACGCAGTGAAGGTCGCGCGCTGTGGCGCGAAACAAATTTATTTTTGAGCTATCACTGGGAACCATCTGCGCGAGATCAAAGGCTCGCTTAATACGACCTTCAGCAAGACGGATGCGCACCAGCGCCGACTGCCCTTCAGCCATGGTGATTGAATACCAAAGGGTTCAACGATCGTTTTCAAATGAAACGGAAGACATAACCTCAACCTAGAGGTTAGAGTCGTCGAACGAACTAGTTAAAACGTTTCAACCACAGCCGAGACACTGATCGCTGCTCCCGCCAACCAAATAACGAGCACTTCAGAGTCACACACTGTTAGTCAATGTGCGAGAATTCACTTCACACGAGGCTAACAACGCCGCGATAACACGAACGAAAATTACACAAAAAAACGAACGAAAATACCGGAACTAGATCCGGCCCGGAGGACCAAAAATGTTCATTAATGGACTATAAAACAGCGAATTGCACAAAAACTATTTAATTTGGCGACCGATGTCGCCAGATAGCAAGAGTACCCGATAGCACCACTTACCACCATGCCTTTGTAGAACAACTGACTTCCGGAGGAAGCAGGGCAGCCAACTCACAGCAGCCAAGTAGCAGCGCCACTATCGCCAGCAGCGCGGCGCGCGAGATTCAAAACTCAAGTGTGTTGACCAATGCCAACAATGTTTATAATGTCCAAGGTCTATTTACACGGAAACTATACAATATACATAACAGAATGAAAAGTATTTTCGTATTTTTAACTTCTTTTTTTTCGGAAATACCGCCCAACTACATACTTACCGGAATTTCTTATCTCCGCTGGGTTTAATTAAAAAAGGAAGTTAAAGAGCATAGAATAAAAGTATATTCGTATTTTTTACTTTTTTTTTTTCGGAAATAACGCCCAACTACATATTTACCCCTCTTTAAAAATTTCCACTTTTTCCTTCAAAGTAAACTGCTTGCGTTTCTTTTTATCTATTTGGCCATCCATCCTGATTAAAATATTCAATCAACAATATTGTGTGCCTCGTGCCAAGTCAAACGTAAACAAACCTCTCATCCATAGATAACCATAGCTCCGCACTAGTAGCGTGCGTCGAGAGCATGGCTGTGCCAGGCAACATTCCGGCCTTCGTGGCAAAACAATTAAAGCGTGTCGGCCATGTTGTGACACCAAACAATTCAAAAATTAACCTGCATAAATTAACATTATATTGGATTTTCTATTTTGTAATATAAGATAAAATAAAATTTTTATTTAACGCTTGTATCTGCGGTAATTGAAACTTTTAAAACGTGCTCTATAAATAACCAAAAGATGGCGCAGCTAAAAACAATTGTCTTGAAAAGGGGCGAGAGAGCAATCGATTGTTTAGATCGTCTCATGCACTAAAGTGTGTGATCCATGGAGGACGAATGGCGCGTTATACTGTGTTTGTTTACATTTGATACTTGTTAACGATTCTTGAAAGTGATAAAAATTAATCATAATGTACATTTATATTAAAGAACCCCTGCGCAAACACAGTAACTATTATGTAAAATTTTCCTGATAACTGGAAAAGAATGGTCGTATTGAAAGGTAGGATACGTTTTTAATGTAAAGTGAAATATTTTTACATTGTTTACATTGGTGTTTTGAGCGGGAATTTAAAATGATACGTAGGGATGTGCGAATCCTTGATTTTCAGTTCGGTTCGAATCCATTTCGAATCCCTGGCAATATTAGAGATATGAATCCGATTCCGAATATTAAGCACAGAATAATTAAAAATAACTGATTAATTTAAAAATAATGTGTGTTCTCTTTTTTCTAACTGTAACTACTGGCAATTATTTACTACACTGAGATTGAAATGTTTATAATTATGTAAACTTAATTAATAATAAACACTTTAAAGTATGAAAACCAAAACATATTTGATTCTCCAACTCAATCGTAATAAACTGCACGCCACAGGGAAATCTCAGTTTTATAAACGTTTCAGCAAACGAAACCATTTTTTCTCCAATATATAGCCGAGATGTTTTTTTCTTGTAGGTATGTAATTGTTTTTAGTTTATAGTTTGCTATACGACGAAATTCGTAATTATAGTTTAAGTTCTCAAAATCTCAAAATTCTTTTAATGTCACTGTGTTAATTATTTAATTTACATATCTTTCTTTGATACATCATATTATAAATACTTACGTAATAGTAGCCTAATTTTATTATTCAATGCTAGTATTTTTGAGCCATATTAAATTAATTTATGACTTTTGTGAATATTCATAATACTGTTCGAATCCATGTACGTACAACGATTCCGGGTTCGGGTAATTGTGGATTCGAACTGTACCCGAAAATATCGGGTACTCGCACATCCCTAATGATACGTTGAACTGAAAGATACAATGGGTTTCTTTTATTTACATGCGCAAAAAAGGTTAGTTAACACATAATTTTAAATATTTTTATACTTAGGCCTAACCAAAAAAGTCTGACATCATTAAACTCAAACTCGACTCGTGAGTCGTGAACGGCCGTGCCAAGTCTGAGCACTAATTAAAAACTTGACTCGAACTCCAAATTCGAGTACTCGCAGGTCTCTAATATATATGTATATATGTGTATGTATGTGTATATATATGTAACCACTATTCTGTGGAATAGGTATTAAAAACAAAATTTATAAAAATAAAAACTATAACAATGAAATCTTCTTTTTTAATATGTAAATAAGACTAAAGATAAAACCATAAAATCTAAAACGCAATGGAGACCGCCTGCGACACTTTTGTAGTCTTCTGGTTGAACAAACCAAGGGAACAGTCCAGAAACAATTGGCAGAGAGAAATTAGCTTTTTCAGGATAGAAGCAGTGAGGACAAATTGTCGGGAAAATGTGCCTTCACCTCGATTGAATCTGTGGCAGGAAAGCGGGCAGCAACGGCAGTTTCGGACAGGCACTTGCAAATGGCCAGGAGGGGTAACCAACAGGGCAGAGGGGCCGATAAATGGTGCGTGTTCAGTAGACAGTAAAAGAAGGGCAAGAGAGACTGCCTATCTGTTGAGTGACCACACTTCATCCACGGGACGCTAAGGGAGATGATGAAAGTAAAAACAAAAATGTAGCAAGCTTGGCTTAAGACATTAATGCCACATGTAATTATAAATGACAACTGTTAAGTTTAATGTAAATTTATGTTTTTTCAAAATAGGTTACTATATTTTTTACAGCTTAAAACTTAAAATTGTTCTTAATAATAATTCTTTTCAGATACAAGATATGCAAAAAGTATATTGCATTAATGAATTTGAAATAACTACCCTAAAAACTCAATTAAATAAAAATATAACTAAAAAAATGCATATATATATATATATATATATATATATATATATAAAACCCAAAATCCATCCATCATGATAAAATTTTGGAGTCAATATATTTTTGACACTTTAAAGTATGCCTGTCATCAGTGTCAACTACAAACTACATCAGTGGTCTACAAGCTTTTTCAGCTGGCGACCCACCTTTCCTTATCGGAATACCTCCACGGTCCATCGGTTCGTAGTGGAGTAAAAAAACCTTACGTATTTGTATTGTATCCCTTCCTTATGTAGGTATATATAATTTACCATCAAATATTGCAGATATATAAATATGCTTTTTTGTACTTACAGATTGATTATTGATAAACAATTTGTATTCTGATTTGAAAATGGTTGACAAAATATATGCAATTTGTAGCAAAACAGTTATTTATTTAACAATAGACATATGTTTGCACACAATTCAATTTGTTTCAAATATTCTTATCTTTTCTGATGGTTTATTCGATAGTGATAGTGACTGATGGTTTCTGATAGTTTTAGGATCGAGTCACGACCCACCTGTAACCCTTCCACAACCCACTAGTGGGTCGCAACCCACCGGTTGGGAACTGCTGAACTACAGTATTAGTTGTGTTGCAAAAAAACAAGTTTCCAGGGCTGTTGCATTTCGTAGTACACATTAATTATTGGGATTGCACATGAATCACTCACTCTTGTACACTTGGAGATCCTGCACGTCGATGCAGACGGGCTGGGCAGACTGTAGGCCCGACACCACACTCTCCAACGTATCCTTTACCGTCTCAGAGTCGGCAGCACACAGCAGGAGAGGGGACTTGTCTGTCAACACCCACCACAGACACTCCAACTCTCAACATGCACTTACACAAACTACATATAAACCTTAGAAACTAACCCGAAACTTGAAGAGACCTAAACATTAGAACTTGCATTCATGAGAGTTAACCCTGCTAGGAATGTACCAGAGTTACTTTGGTGGGAGGTCAGTAGGAGTCTGTGAATTTTTAAAAATAAGTATTCAATATTTGTGAATAATTTTATACTATATGATACAACATTTTAAATTGAATAAGTTTGTTTTTGTAAATTATTTGTTGACCATGGATACACCAAGTAAAACTCATCCAAAAAAAAAATGTAGTAAATAAATATGTGATTTCTATGAAGTTAAAAAGATTTATTAAAAAATTTTAAAAACTTGTAATGTATATCATTAAATGGATTTAAAAAATAACTTTCAAACTTAATATTTTACTGATTTAAAAAAGTGCATTGCCAAGTTTGTAAATTTTCTTGCATTTTACACCCCTTTTATTGTATATGTTTCTCTCTTTTTCATCAGTTTCATGGACTCCTGTGAAGTATTAAAGAAATTCACTGTACAATTTAAATATATTAAAAAAAAAATGTATAGTCATGACTAATTAGATATTCAAATTTAAATTAATTTGAAATAAAAATAATTGTATTGGCAGAAGTCTAGACTACTCGACCACCTCGGCCCCTCTAGTGCCTCGAGTTAGCAGGGAAAGGCTGGTCTTCTTGAGAGCAGAGACCATAAGCCAAAGCAGAACAAAGACCTCACCTTCTTTGGACCCCTGCTTGGACTTCCACGGGTCTCCAAAGCACCTCTAGCAGGTATCCGACAACACACCACCTTTTGGGAATCTTCAGCCTGCTCCCCCCCAATGGTTGGGTCCCCATACAACGGAGCCATCTAGAGGTGCTCTGGAGACCCATGGAAGTCCAAGCAGAAAATTTCTAAAAGAGGGTGAGGTCTCCGACGACAACGGAAGCTGTGAGCGGTGACCGGGAAAGTAAAACAGGACAACAGGCGGCTCCTCACCGTACTCGGAGGGCGGAAGGCACTCTTGCAGCTCCCCGTGGGGCGTCTTGTAGGCGAGGACCAGCCGGGGCAGGGTGTCATACTTCTTGTTGTCCGCACAGAACAGGTACTGCCCGTCCTCCAGCCGGTCGATGCGATGTGAGGTAGGCTTGGCGCTGCAACACACATCACCCAACCCCCCTGCACACCTCTTCCATAATGAGATGTTTCATGCACACTACAGCTTGTCCAGGAGTACGCTTGTATTGGATTACTGAACGTCAATACATGAGTTTTATGGAGAATATCATAGAAAAATTTGTACAACACGATAGATAAATTTTTTTTTGGGTAGTCTGTATTTTGGACTACAGCCAACAGAGGTTTGTTTCATGAATTTACATCGCGCTGAACGGGAATTATGTGTATAAAATTAATAAAGTAATTTAACAAATTTGATGTTGCTTTATTGCTTGACGTAAATTCGATGATCATCTTACTTGACAGTCAGGCAGCCATGCCAGAAAAATTCTGACACCAAAAATTGCTAACCCGCAACAAATTTGGCCCATCGTTCACAACCACTGGCTCAAGTGACTTCATTTCAACATCAGAATCATCAGAGATCATATCCATGTCCATTACGATACAATTTTCTGCATTCCCTGTCACTTCTCGTGAGGTAGAAGGCTGAGACTCGCTCAAGTGCAAATTTTGCGGTTCATTCGGGGACTCGTTTTGCCACACTGACTCAATTCTCTCAGCTACTTCTTACCTCATTCAATACCTATGACACTTCTCTGGATTTTTAATTGCTTTTGCTTGGGCAATTTTGCTTGTTTTCTTTCTTTCCTCCAACATAACCCATTTTCACTTAGGCATTTTGCAATTCATGGCTCCAAAACCAAAGTTAGTAACTTTATAGTTATTCCACTCAACTAGCACCACTCAGTGCTCACTCACAAGCAACTTATAGTTTAAATCATGCAAATCAGTCTATTACTTTCAGAGTTACAGCTCTCACTGACTTGAATTCGACGCTCGCCACAAACACTCATTACATCATCACTGCAAATGTTAACTGGGTGAGTAATACGTAACAACCACGAGCAAAGTCTTTTCTACTAAGATTTATCTACTTGAGCTCTGTAGCTTTAATAGTTTACGAGTTTTAAGCAGTTTCAAATCCTCAGCAAGTGACACTCAACCTGAGATTAAAGACATTCATAAATAACACATAATGGAGATTTACTTTTGGTTCATACATGACGATCAACTGCAAAACCTTAAAACCGCTCTGATGTTTCTGAAAGAAACTGAAATTTATGGCTTGAATATTTGAAACAAGATGGTCTCTTTCAGTTTCTTTATTATAAATGGAGTTTAGTGTCATTTCAAATGTGATGCGTTTGGCAACATTAATCATTGCTGCTCTCGTGGAGTTCATTTTCAAAAATAACCTAAATATACGGTAAAGATTTTTACATTCGCCAAAGTAAAAATATATTTAAAATATGTTTGATCACATTGAGTACTTTATTTAGAGGGGTGAATTACGTTTCACAGATATTTGTGTTTTTATAATACATTTGTGCTTTGTTTGGTCAATACATGTACAAAGTTGTGGTTTGTTACATGACATAGATTGTGTTAAAAATGTAAGAATGTTTTTATAATAACAAATTAGTTTGCCAGAAATTTTTACATTTAAAAAAAAGTACTATCCCAAGGAGAAAAATTATTTTCCCAAAGTTCGGAAATGGTCTCTTTCCTGACTTTTATTCAAAGTTTCTGGATCATATCAACCTCTATTGAAATGTTAAAGTTATGTACCTATAAAAACTTATATTTTATATAGTCACTTGATAACTGGAAGGAGACATTAAATTAGGTATACCACTGCCTGCACCTTCCTTTCAACACTGTGTATGTAATTGTAAATAATGGATCATTATACATGATATTTGCATATCCCTGGCACTGCTCACTACGTAAGTATTACACATTAATGAATGAATACAGAGAGTAAGAATATTTCCCCTATCCATAAGATTCCTCTGAGCAGAGTTAAAATTTCTATCTCAACTTCAGAAAAAGAAATGCAACCAAGGCTGAAGACATTTTCAATCCAAAAAAAAAAAGGGTAATGTGGTTGAGGGTTTTCGGACAAATGGTCTAACCTCCAGGCTACGAAAGAATGCAGTGCCTTATTTTTACTGGTTACTCTTCACTGTAGTAAAGGACAACTTGCAATAGAACATGTATTTTCAACTTGAATCTCAATAATAATTAATAAATAAACTTTTTCTGTGAAAATTGAATTTATAATTCTGAAACAACAGTAGAGCTTCAATTTGTAAGGTTAAAAATTAGGGACAGTCAAACAATACTGCTTCAAAACCATACTCGTGAATGTATCATTCCCTCTGCTCCGTATTTACTACAGGCTCAATAATCATGTTGAAAGAGTTATGGTAGATAGTAGAGATAATGTTTATAGTTGTGAGTAATTTAAGTCATGAGAGCTTATTTTGTTTGTTTTATAATTAATTTATTGTTATTCATTTCATTTTTATAACAATATTATAGTAAGACAAATAAATAAGTTTAATTCAAATTCAAAACTTCATCAGCACTAGGAATTAATTAAGTCACAATATCTATCTATGAAATTTTTTTTTTTTTTTACTGGGCCATCACAAAAACTTTTGTAGCTGCAATCACACAGGGTCTTGTTCTAATCAATAAAATGTGATGTGTGCCAAATTTTAATATAATTATTTTTTAAGAATATTTATACATGTACAATTTATACAATTTATTTATGTATATTTATAAAAGTAAAAATGACAAAAAAGTAATCCTAATTTTTTTACAAATTGGTTAAAACATAAAAATCATGGCTCAAGCAATTCGTAATATTTGTGTGACACAAGTGATTTTTCCTTCAGTAAAACCAACAACCGTAAAAAAAAATAATTGATGTTTGATTCTAACTTGGAAATGCTAAATTCTTAACTGGTGGCACCCTCAACATAAATAAATCTTCAACAAAACTTCATAATTGATTTATCGTCATTTATCTTTATGTCCATCGTGGTTTTTTTTTCCCAACACTTGTGTACGTAGAACATACCAGGTCACATGTGAAAGAAAACAGGTGGCATGCAGGAATGTGTCTCAGCTTGTCAAGGAGAGCACAAGGACACCGAGGTGAGCGTACCTGGAGCTGGTGCAGACGTCGAGGTAGTAGACATCGTACTTGGTCTCGCTCTCACGCAGGATGTAGCAGCCCGGCTGGTTGCCCCGCTTCTCCTCCAGCTTGGCATATGAGAACTCACCCCTGCCCAGAACAGACACTTTTGTCATTCACACACACTCTCCCGTCTAAGCTCTACTATGTCGTGTGCAGGAGCGCACGCAGAATTTTATTTCGGGGTGGTGAAGGGGGTATGGGAGGATAGAACTTCTTTGCTTGCTGTTTGCTTTCAAATTCTTTCCTTTAGTAGGTGGGAATGATTTTTCTTTTATGGATTCCTTAGGAATTCGGGGAGGTGAGGATTATACCATCTTTCCTCCCTTTGATTACACCCCCCCCCCCCCCCTTTTTCTGGTCACATGAAGATATTCAGGGCTCAAAATTCATTCATGTACAATTATAATGCATTCAAGTACAAGAATAATTTTTTTGGCATATTAAATATATGAAAAAATATTTTGTAAATAAAATATTACGTAATAAATCAAGCCTCAATTTTGCAATTTCTTTTGTACAGACAACTAGTCTGTAGGGAAACATATTTGAGATAGGGTGAGATAAAAAAAAAGTTGCAAACCTATTGTAACAAAATTTATTTAACTAACATTCAAAGATTTAATTTAAAAATTACCATTAAAAGAAGGCAGAATATTTTCTAAGCTGAAAAATATGTTTAGGTACCGAAATATATTAGAAGCCAAATAAGTCTGAAAAATAAAAAAACTACAAATTTCTTAAAATATGTATTAGTTAATTTTTCTGACATACATTTCTGGAGTCAGTTAAAAATGAAGATAAAAGTTAAGTTTATGTCAATAAATTTTCAATAAAATTACAAAATAATAAATTAGACACTAAAAAATTTAAATAACAAATTTTATTAAAATGGTTAGGTACATAATACAGAAACTAATAGGATGACAAATGCATGCAACATGCAAGCACACACAGAGACATGAAGGTGATATATATTTTTCTCCTTTGAAAAGCTGAAAAGTAGTTTTATTTCATGAACTGCATACAATGCTACATCTCACTTATCTAACATACTTGCTAAAAAAAAAAAGTCTCCTTATTAAGTCAAGGACATATCACAGATGCGCTGACAGTTGTGATCACACCACTGACTAGATAACAGTTCTTACCAATATAAATGTTTGCAGCTTCTTAAAATAGTCTGAGAGAGCAGTTAATGTACAAATGGGTGGCATTCGTGCGATGAGAAAAATAACCGACTAAAAAAGTGGGATGCATGTACAGAATATCTAAAATAAGATGTTAAAAAGAGTGGTAAAGTAAAAGGTCTTTAATCCTGCAAGTTTAGGACTACTACCAGAGTTATGAAAGGAACACCACAGAAAACTTAGAACATACAATACAATGGTATTTAAATCAAGTTATAATAAGCTGCTCTCTAAAAAGAAATAATACATTTAATACAATTTTTTTGGTATTCCTTTGCAGTTTTGCACTGTCTGTAATTGAAAAAATTCAAGAATGGAAATTAAGAATTAAAAATGAAAACATTAACCCACAGAGAACAAGCCCAAATCAGCTGATGTCAAACAGATCAATCAAACAATGTACCTAAACAGGTATTATGGATGACACAATGACGACAGCACATACGAACACAATCAAACTTAATATGAGACAGCACAAATATACAAGCACGTTGCTGCGTTATCCAGGTTTTTTTATTACCTGCTTTTACTGTTATTGTTGAAACTGTCTCTTCTTTGTAAGCCCACTGTGTCTGTGCTGTTATTATTTTTTCATAACTAAATTCCTTCCACGGAATTCTTGTGCTGTCTGATATTTAAGTTTGAATGTGTTTGTCTGTGCTGTCATCATCGTTTTGTCCATAATACCTTCTTAGGTTCATCATTGGGTTTATCCGTTTGACATCAGCTGATTTTGGCTTGTTCTCTGTGGGTTTATGTTTTCATTTTTAATTCTTAATTTCCATTCTTTAATTTTTTCCATGACAAAAAGTGCAAAACTGCAATAGCATATGTTCAAGAAATTGTATTAGATCAAAATTCCCCATTGCATCATTCAATTAAAGAATGTAGAAAAAATACAGATTAGCGTTGGTCTTCTTAGAAAATGTGCCAGTGAAAAGTGAAATGTGACGCGCTAGAAAACAGGAAACACTGCAATGTAATAAAAACTGACAGTAACAAAACTCTGAGCGAAATAAAAAACCCAGCAGTGCAGTAATGCGACCTAGTGGCTAAGTCAATAGCCGGAATCCATTTGAAAAAATCTCAATGTGAGCGACACAATTGGTGTCGGATTACAGAATGTACTGAACCATAGAATGCTGGGTTAAAGATTTCTCACTGTACAAAAAATCAGACTCTCTTATAAATACTAAAGTAGTGCAATTTACTATTTCCCCTTGATAGGGTACTGCACTATTTTTTATTTCAAAATTAATATAATCTAGATAAGAGTTTACTTGAAACTTCACTACAGATACACAAATATAATAAACATAAAGGGCCCTGCCCACCTGAGCATATACAGTGTGCAGAGTTTAGAAAAAAATAAAAAATAAATTGAAAATGGATCTGCTTACAAAAAGCATTTAAGAATACACTCAGGGCAGATGAGTAGTTCTGTTTCCATATTTTGGTTTTAAAACAGTATTTTTAGGAGAGTGAAAATTGTTAAAACCAAACTTTTCAGAATAATCTTTATGCATGAAACACCTGGTACAGAATTTGAAAGCACTCATGAGACTTGCATTACACCTTTATCTTAATTTCTCTGCCAATGAATGTTACGGTTAAACTCAAATTTAGATTCCCTATGTACGGCGAGAATAATGTGTGCCAGTTCAGAGTTTTGCACTTAAGAGGTGATGCTGTGCTACAAGCACCAGCGAGCATCACTCGTATACCACTTCACTAACACAAATACACCCCCAAATAGATGGGTCCCTTAAACTCAAATAATTTAACTTTCCTTCAAAACCTCTTGTTCGCATACACAGCACTTATGAACATGGTATTACAGCATGGAGCTGAACGATCATGCAATTGAGCAGTTACCCGATGGGGCCGTGGCACTTCCAGGAGTGCAGCTGCTGCAAGGACGGAGTGGACACGTCTTTGCACAGGTTGAAGGTCCACTTCACCATGAGGCGGTAGTATCCGTCCAACAGGTTGACGAAGGTGAACATCTCCGGGATGGAGGAGAAGATGAGGTAGGAGGGGATGCCGTTCTTGCGGGAGATCTCCACCGTGCTGTCGTTGCGCACCGAGATGAAGCACAGGTCCTCAATGCTGCAGAGGTGCAACCACTGCAACAGCAGCAACCTCCAGCTATCGCAGGCTGCAGCAATGGTGCCTTTCCACACCGCTGCCCACTCACTGCTCTGATTACCTCATGACAGATTTAGTATGGAAGACGCAGGTGTCATTAAAATGCTAACAAATGTACAATACTTACTATGTGCCCATCGTTACTTTCGGAGCATAGACTTGGGCTGTAGACAAGAGAGATATTGGGAAGATCAGAGCAATAGGCATGAAGTTTATGAGGAGTATGTTAGCAGTTACGAGGCGAGACAGGGTCAGGAATGAGATGGAGCAAGCAAGAGCAGTAGAGGACTTGAATGAGATCATTGCAAAAGCAAGAATGAGAGGTATAGCCATGTCCAGAGAATGGGAAGAGATTGCCTAGGAAAATGATGAAGTTGAAGTACACAGAAAGAAGGCTCCAAGGAAGACCAAGGAAGAGGTGGGAAGAGCAGATTGTTACAGGAGGTTAGGACAGAGGAGAAGACTAATAAAGTGAAAGATGAGGAATGGTGGATAGAGCAAGATGGAGGAATTTCATTTTGCTGACCTTGCCACACGCTATAAGCGGTTGAGGATGCTGATGATGTGGATGATGCTGATGATGATGATGACTTGAATACATTTTCAAACACACATCTCTCCCTTAATCTTGAATAAAATGTGAATATGTTTTATTAGACACATAT
Source organism: Bacillus rossius redtenbacheri (assembly GCF_032445375.1). Taxonomy (NCBI): domain Eukaryota; kingdom Metazoa; phylum Arthropoda; class Insecta; order Phasmatodea; family Bacillidae; genus Bacillus; species Bacillus rossius. Next base: position 72,438,565 of record NC_086332.1, read on the forward strand.
CTCCCTCAATCTTTAGTTACACTAAAAGAAAAAAATTACCTTAAAATGTCAAATGTACCAAAACACATTTATTTGTAATAATTGAACAGTAAAAATGACAAATTCTTTCTCAGTAGGTTTTGTGAACAGTCTGTATTGGTTGACCTTGCATTTATAGCACTGCTTGAACCTTAAATAAGGAGATATGTTCTTTGACATGTAAAGTGCTGGGTGACTTTCTCAAATAATCAGAAGCCTTGCTTACATAATTGTGTGCCTATGATTAATACCATAAGCATTTTAAATTTACATGACATTTGACTTGCCACCCCTTTTTTCTTGTGCCATATCCTGAATGACTTGTCCACTTATAAACTGTTCTATTTATGCTAGTTAGACGTGATTAGTTTACCTATAAATGTAGGAAGTCATCACTATTTTCAAAACTATGCCAAACTGAATGAGTATACCAAATTATATTTAACTATATTTAAAAAAATAAAGATATGGTAAATAATTAAATATTTAAATGTTAGTTTTGGAAGTATTTGGATTAGCTTAACTGTACTGTGCACTTTATATTATTCACTAATTCCATCATTAGTAAATGACAAACTAACAAGCAAGTTAACTACTGTACTAATATTTCACTTTAATGTCTTGGCTGTAGTTTGTGAACACTCTCCATTGTGGCATAGTTTCTCCTAGTAAATAAAGGATCATCGGTGGCTGTGCTTGTTAACATATCGTGCTCATACTGTGTGAGGGTCGTGAGTTGGATCTCAACATCCTGACATGATTAAAATTTTGAACAATCAGTCAGCATCCAGGTGGTTTGGAGCCGACTACCATGGGCATACGCAGATGGCAAGTGCAGTTGCGGCTAAGGAGTGTAAAAGACCAAATGTTTTTTTACATCCGCGAGTATGCCACCGGGCTGTACCAACGTCTGCCCATTCATCTGCTGGTAACTGAACATACGCAAGCACCTGCAGTTGGAATCATGGCTTCCAAGTGAGAGCCTAATGCATCGTGTTCAAAACTATAAGTATTACGGCGCACAGATTGTCATGAAGGCCACCTTTACATAGGTCGCACTTTAATTGTAAGCAAGTCAACTGTGCGCACAATCATATGAAAAAAGGACTCTATCAAACGTTTATATAAGTCTGATGCTGTTGGTTGTATTAGCAGGAACATATTACTTGACATTATAAACCGGAACAGAAATGAACAGATGATTCACATGGAAAAGGTTGTTGAATGGTGCAATGAAAAAAAAATCATGGGTCTCACAGCACTGGTGTGAACCAAGCAATGACAAGCGAACAAGAACTTAAATTTTTGTAAAATTAAAATGTAAATATCCAGACAGTAATATCGGTTTCACAGCAAGTGAAGGATGGTTTAGAAAGTCTGTGGAAAGGTACGCTATGTTGAAGGTCACGCCCCAGCAGGCAATCCAATCAGCCGACTGACGATAAGTACATAGCCACTTATCTCCCATTACACGTGTCATATTTGTCATACAAAGAATTTGATGGTAGGTTTATAAACATAAATGTTTGACATATTTATTATCCAGTGTTATTCAACACATTTATATTAATATGTAAAGAATATTTCCCTACACATTTTGGAACACATTAAGTAAATTAGGCTTGTTAATTTTTGGAGACGGATGCTTCTGAATACGCGATACTGAATAACACAAACCTTTTTAGGAATGCATTATCGAGCTAAGAGAGGGATTGGTGTAGATAAAATATAAAAATATCTTGAGATCAATATAGGTATTTTTAGGCAATTGTACCAAAAGTCATGTAAAGTAAAAAGGAGTGGGATGTTGCATACTATTAGAGGCCCTTAAAAATCTGGAGAAATTTTGCTTCACCAACAGACATAATTTCAAAAACTCCTGAAAGGCATCTTTGCAAAAGCCTTTTAACGTATCTTTTATGTATAAAATCTGAAATTTGTTCACCCTTTTTAAAAATAATTTCACACCCTTAAATTTTTAGTTTCTAACTATATTCTAAATCTAATTTTTAAGTAATACTACATTTAAACTAAAATCAGTGGGATTTTAATTAGGAGGAAAAAAATTTAATATCTTTACAGAAACTACCTTGACCAGTGATATAAATTTACCCTATACTTATTTTGCTCTGGATATCATCTTCAGATATAATTTCAAACAAATTCATAATGTAGTTTAAAAAATTCTTCTCATTTAAACTGTAGATTTATTCTTAAAAGTCCATAAAAGTATACATACTATATACATTGTATGGAGATGGCATATACACACCCACACCAGTACTAGAGCTGACAACCTGCTTTCCCCTCACATACAGAAACATTTGATCCTAACTGATCCTCATTTACCTTATTTGTAAAAGAAAAGCTCTCTTATCATTTTTTTCCTTTTTTTTACAATTCTCATAAAGCTTTTTCCTTCTTTTTTAAAATTTTTATAACCTTTTCCTTATTGGGTTTAGTCATTTAGTATGATAATATTCATTTCAATAATGCCTGCATCTATACAACTTTTATCCGTAAAATCAATTTACAAATCATATAAACATAATCCTCTTACAGAAAAAAAAATTACTGTCTCCATTTCTTCTCATTAAAAAATGTGAGATAATGATTACTGCCACACCAGGGATTCTGATTATTACCCCTTTTGGTCACTTTCATTCTTAGGGTCGTGGGTTCAAGTACCACTTTGACAATGTTGGTTTTATAACTTGGCTGAAAGAAAAAAAAATTATTTTATTAACACCAAATTAAAAATGAAATAATTCCTAGTCACAAGCGGGATACACTCAGTTTGTGCAACATGCAAATACTGCACGGAGATGTGTAATGGAACGCAACCACCCACCTCCTTCTTCTCGCCGTAGCGATACGCCACCCCGGGCTGGGCCTCGTGAAAGGGCGCGACCCTCAGCCAGATGCTCTTCACGGCGCCCGCCTCGTCCATGAGTGCCCTGAACTCCTCGCTGGGGTAGTTGGCGGCCATGTCCTCAAACTGCTTCAGGTACACGGCCTTGACATACCACGCGTCGTGCCGGCCGTCCTTCCTGATCTTGCCCAGCGTCTCGTGGATGGGCTTCTTCACGAAGAACAGGTGGTGCTTGATCACCTCCTTGGGGATGTACTTTTTGTAGTTGCTCTCCACCGCCTGTCGGTCCAGCCCCTTCTCCAGCATCACGCGGTACATGTCCGCCACCCCGAGCCCCACCAGCTCCGACTTGTAGCGCTCGTAGCTGATGTCCGGGATCTTGTTGTTCACCAGGTCGCTCCGAACCTGGCACACACCGTCCAAGTTGGCAACATTAACATATTGCGGCCTGTACATCTTTTGCCCCTTCTAAACCTGGAGGCTGCCCCACGTGTCTGGAGGAGATTCTCCACTGCTTGCAGCACCCAAGACAGACGGAACAAATACCTTTCTCTTCACAGAGGCAGTTAACACAACCACCAGCCCTGCTAAGAAGGGCTAAGTCAAGCAACCTATGCCTGAACTGAAAAAGGTTTGTAAAGTTATGTAGGTACTGACTTGATGTAAGTTTTTGGACATACGCCATTGCTAAGAACTTTTTCTGTTGAAGAGAAACTAAAAAAATAAAAAAATAAAAATAAATAAAAATTCCCCAAAAAAGACAAAAAAAAAACACAAAATTAAGCAAAAAATTGCTGTTGTCAACAAGGATATAAACACCACAAAATATTCCGTAACAGGAATATGGTCAACAAACAAAGAAAAACAAAGAAAAATGTACTAAGAGAACGGAAAAAAAAAAACACAAATGATGACGACACAGAAATATTCAACCCAAAAAAATTCAGCACAACGGTTGAAACGAAACAAAAACACGACAAAACGAAAAGACCAAACAAATACAATAGTTTTCCATTTTGCTTAATTTTGTGTTTTTTTTGTCTTTTTTGGGGAATTTTTATTTTTTTATTTATTTTTTTATTTTTTATTTTTTCTTCAACAGAAAAAGTTCTTAGCAATGGCGTATGTCCAAAAACTTACATCAAGTCATGCACTCCCATTGCACAAATCTTTCAAAGATAACATATGTAGGTACTGTTATTGTATTAAATCCAGCCAGATGGTGGTTGGTTCATTGCATTGCAGACGGCAGCACAGGGTACACAGAGCTTGGTTCTATTTACATAAATAAATTTCATAGGTTTCTTATGCACTTGGTGAAGGTACACAAAAAAAAGGTGCTTGGTTCCATTGGTATAAAAGCCGTCCCCATATCCCTAAACTAACTACAGAGTCAAAGGCCAGGGGGAACAGTGGTAAAATGTTGGAATTCACTTTTGATTGTTTAAGTTCAAAACCCCAGTGTATCCATTCCAATTAATATTTTCCACCCCTTTCCATAATCACTCCTAGGAAATGCTGAGATGGTACTTTACAATGGGCTACAAACATTTCCTTCCTCAACTTTCCTGACATAACTCCTGTTTCCAATGACTTCTTCCATGAGTTGTAAAACCAAAGCCTGTCTACTTTACACCAACTACTACTAGAAAAAAAAGTGTTTTGAATTACTTATGTGTGCTATACTTCATAATCCTCTTATGATGAGTCACAGAGCTTTCATTCAGGTTTACTTCGCTTGCACAATCATAACTTGAGACAATGTGAAGTGTTACTCAGTTTGATTAACCTGACAGGGTTTTTGCTTCAATATTCATTATGTACCTGATTAAGCAAGCCACAAAGAGACACTTCCAACCTTAAAACTCATACGGGGGCTTCACGTGATAAAGTTTATAATTGTTGCAAGTTTATCAAGTGGTTTGTAATCCTTCAAGACAAAAACTTATAACCCAATTATGAGACAAAATGTGTACAATCAACTCTTGGGGGATTTTTTTTATAATTTTGCTAAGATTTTGATTTTGAGCTGTTTATCCAAATGTTTGGCAAGACAGGACATAAATAATAACATCTTTCTAAACTCTTATAGCTTATTAACAACCATACAACATTTATATACCATGTAACAGCGGGAAGAAAATAACTGAACATTTTGTGCATGCCACTGCAAATGATGTAATAATCAGAAGCATCCGCAGGAGGGGATGTAGGGGAAATATCCCTTCCACCTTTAAAATTCTAAAAAAAAAAATCTATCATTCCCACTAACAAAAGGAAAGCATTTGAAAGCAAACAACAGGAATGGTGGTTCTAACAGCCCCCCCCCCCCCCTTTTCACCACCACAAAATGCAATTCTACGTACTCTCCTGATAATCCATGAAAATTTACATCAATGAATGCGTTGCCAGTCACGAAATGTACCTAATACAGAAGGTGTACTGCAACTTGTGAGCTAATACTTGTAAACTCCAAGATGCTAGGCACAAAATCCTGTTTTTTATTTATTTAATTAATAGCTGCAATTGGGTACAAAGTGCCCGGTGGCAAACATTCTCCCTACTTCCCCCTCACTCTCCTTCTGAACTGGTCCACACTCCCAGCCGCCACACACTCCTCCTCCAGCCTATTCCATTCCCCTACTGTCCTCACGACCATCGCATTTTTTCCCCTTTCTGTTCTTCTCCTCTCTTTGAAAACCTTCCTAGTATTTTCCTTCCTCCTTCTAGGCATTCCCATTTTGACTTTGCCCCCCAGCTCTCCCCATCCTCCCACTCCACTCAGCACCTGGTACATCTTGACCAATCTCTCCTTCTGTCTTCTATCCTTTAAGCTCTCCCATCTCATTCCTATCATCATCTCTGTGGTACTGCACTCCCCCTTCCCTTCTCTGTCCGTTCTCCTCCACTTGCCCTTCACCCATCTAGCTGCTCTCCTCTGCACCCCCTCCAGCTTCCTCTCAAGAACTGCCGTGTATGGGTCCCACACTGCTGCGGCATACTCCAGTATGGGGCGGACCATAGTTTTATAGGCCTTGTCACGTATGCTGCTGCTTCCCCCCCTGAGCACTCGTCCCAGCATGCCCAGGGCCTGTCTGCTCTTCTTCACTACCTTGTCTACATGCTCCCCCCACCCCAGGTTACCCTGCAGCACCACCCCTAGATATTTATAGCTGTCGGCCTCACTTATCACGTCTCCCCTCCAGCGATATTCCCTCCTGACAATCTTCCTCTTCCTGGTAAACCTGACCACTTTCGTCTTTCCCACATTTATTTTCATACCATTATTTTCCACCCATTCTTTCAGCCTTTCCAGATCCTCCTGTAACCCATTTCTCTCCGCATCCATGTAAACCACGCAGTCGTCTGCAAAAAGCCTAATATGCCCTTGTATCTTCTCTCCTATATCATTCATCATTATGGTAAAGAGAAGTGGGCCAAGCACACTGCCCTGCGGCACCCCTGATGTAACCCTTCCTTCCTCCGATACCTCCTCCTCCACACGTACCCTCTGTGTCCGGTTGCTTATGAAGTCACCAATCCAACCCACCACCCTCCTGTCACTTATAGCTCCCTCCACTTTTTTCATCATTTTTTCGTGAGGAACTTTATCGAATGCTTTTTCAAAATCGATGAAGCAGGCATCAATCTGTAGACCATTATCTACCACCTCCACCAGCTCCTCCAACAGTCCAGCCAGCTGAGTCTCACACGAATATCCCCTTCGAAATCCATGCTGTCTCCTGTCAATCCACTTTCTACCATCCAGCTCCCCTACCACATGCCTGTGCACTAACCTTTCCATCACCTTGCCCACCGCCGACGTGATACTAACAGGTCTATAGCTGGCTGGGTCCTCTTTGCTACCCCCCTTCTTGTATATCGGTACCACCACCGCCTCCTTCCATTCTTGCGGCAAATTGCTCTCCTGCATCGATCTACTGAATAGCAGCTCCAGGTACTTCACCATGGCTTGCCCCCCCAGCTTTATCATCCCATTCCCTATGCCATCCTTACCTATGGCTTTCCTGCTGTCTAACCTTTTCACTACTTTCTCAATTTCTTCCTTCCTGATCTCAAGCCGTTTCTCGTGTCGCCCTGTACTATGCTCAGCATGTTTCCTTTCCCACTGTTTTCCCTTCTCGAACACTGACATGTACTGCATGGCCAACAAGTTTGCCTTTTCCTTGGATCCCGCTGCAATTTCACCTTCCTGATTCCTCAAAATTGGTACCCCTGTCCCTGTGCCCTTCGTGCTTCTAACAAACCCGTATAGCTTTTGCCAGTTGCCTTTTGTCCCCTGTACCATCAGGTCCCCGAGATAGGCCTCCTTCCCCTTCTTTATCTCTCTATTCAGTAGCTTTCCTATTTCTTTCAGCTCCTCTGTTACAGTCTTCTTTCCTTCCTTTTTCCCCAGCGCATATAACAGTCTACCCTTCCTCTTGAGTTTCCAAATTTCCCTTCCATAATAAGGTGGGTCCCCTCCCCCATTAATCTTCTTTTTAGGTACGTATTGCTCTTGAGCATCTCCCACCACCTTTTTGAAATCCTTCCACAGTTCCTGCACATCGATGCCTATGCTCCATTGGTCGAATCTCTCTTCCAGAAACTCCTCCACCCTTGTCTGTACTGCCCTCCCATACAACCATATTTGCCTGCTGCTGCCTTTCATGACCTTCTTGTCCAGGCAAATCTCCACAATGGGAATATTGTGATCGCTTATCCCATCCACCACTTTAGAGTGAGTGGCTAGCTCCTCGGGTCTTACCAGCACTACATCCAATATTGAACCGCCAGCTCCCCCACCCATCCTAGTTTCCTCTACCACCACCTGTTGTAACCCCATGTTCACCAGTTTAGTTGCCCTCCGTTGTCCCAGTGGCCCCACCAGTTCCTTACCACACTGCCATTTGACCCCTGGAAGGTTGAGGTCACCTGCTACAACTACCATGCTGTCCTCCTTCAGCATATCAAGCCTTTCGAGTACCGCCTCCACCTCTGTACCCCCATCACCCGGCGGCCTGTACACCGCAAACAGCTGCATTTTCCTCTTCTTCCCTGAGATCTCCAAGTGAAGTATTTCTTCCTTTTCTCCCATCCACTTTACTTCTGCATCTAACTCCCCCCGAACAAGAACCATTATCCCACCCCCTCTCCTGTTTCTATCCCTTCTGAAAACTATGTAACTCCCTCTCCTTATTTCGTTGTCTGCAACATCCTCATCCAGCCATGTCTCTACTGCCACCACTATATCTGGCCCATAGAGCTCAACCACTGTCCAGAACTTGTCCACTTTGTTTAAGATACTCCTGCAGTTAACAACCATTATATTTACTCTCTCCCTTTTTTTCCTACCCTCTTCTCCTGTTTCTATATGCACCCTCCCCTCCCCATCCTGCTTTTGTCTTTCCCTCCCTCTCTCCATTCCTTCTTGATTATTTCCCCTGCCTCCCCCCTCCCCCCCCCCACCTTTCTCACTTCATTCCTTCCTACTAGCTGCACCCTACCTTTGACCTCCCCCCTACCCCCGTTTCCCTGCCCCATGTTACCCGCTCTTAAACCGTCTATCATCACCTGCGTCAGGATTCCCACGCCTTCCCTATTCAGATGGATTTGATCCCTTGCCATGTGTCTCATCTGAAGTCGACTCCTTGCGCTGATGTAGTTTGCTCCCCACTCCTGACACTGCTTCAGCATGATGGCTTCCACAGCCCTGAGCTTGTGGATAGGCACACCCCTCCTAGGCAGCACTCCACTCACCAGGATGTCTCCCCTCACTTTCCTTTTTAACTCACAAAGCATTCCCTTCATGTCCTCCTCAAACTTTCCTGGTCCTCCCCCTCTAACAAGGTCGTTTGTGCCCACATGCACAATCACCTTCCTTATTCCGTCAAGCTGGCTAGCCTTAACTCTATCTCTTACATCCTCCAACCTCTCACCACTCCTCCCTGCCTTATACGCCCCCGGTATGTTTACATATCTGAGCATCGAATCCCCGAATAATGCCACCTTTACGCTTCCGATTCCCCTACCTTCCATAGTCCCCTCATTCCCATCCCCTTTATTTGACTTATCTTCCTTTAGCCTGCCTGTGTCCTCTCTGGCTACCTCAGCCCATGATTTCTCTTCTCCCTTTTTGGTTCTGTCATTCTTGCATTTCGTCCCCTCCATTTTGCTTACCCAGTCATCCCTACCTTCCCCCTCGATTGTATCGTTCCACTTTTGTATCTGACCCTCTAGCGCTACCTTTTGCTTCCGCAAGTTGCTGACCTCTTCCTCCAGATCCCTAACCTTCCCGTTTTGCTTGCGTAGTCTGTCAATTTCTTTTCTCCCCTCCTCCAGTTCCCCCCTTAACATCCACACTTCCTTCCTCAATTCAGCCTCCTTACTCCTAGTTTGCCCCAATGCCGTCCTTTTTTCACCTCTTGCATTTACCTCCAGTCCCTACCCCTCCTGCACCCTGTCTGCTTTCCCTGCTTCATGCTTCTCTCCTGTTCTTGCCCTTAACACTTCCTGCTGGAGGTCACCCATGTTCCCCTCCAGAGTTTTCACCTTATGTCTTAGTTTAACCACTTCCTCCTCCATTCTCTCCTCCCAGTTTTGCCTCCCCGCCCTTATGGTGTCCACTTCCCTTTTGGTACCTTTTATTAGCCCTTCCAGGTTTTTCTCTCTCCCAACTAGTTCCCTCTCTACGTCTCCCTTCCAGGTACTCCACTCCTGCCGTGTTCCCTTTCCTCCCTCCACTATAGTTCCAATTATTAGCTCCTTTATCCATTCCTGTATACCCTCCCAGTTGTCTCTCATCACTCCTCCTACACTCACTACCTCCTTCCCCTGTATGGTTACCTCCTCTCCTTCAAGCATGTCATTCGTTCCCTTTATATTTTCTTCCTCCTTTCCCCCTAGTGAACCTCTGTCTGTCCCCTTCACCAATTCAAAATCCTTGCCAGGACAATGTTTTTGTCCTTCAATTAGCCCCTCCTCATAATTTCCCCTACACAGTTCACATTCCCACTCCTTGTCTTTGAGACTTTCTAAGCCCACTGTGATCCCTCCACATTCTACATGGTACCACTCGTCACATCGATCACACTGAACACCATTCTCCTTCCTTCTCCACGCTTTCCCACACCCCCTACATTTCACTTTACCTCCCATCCCTAACCTAATTGCCACGTGTTTGCCACCGACCTTCGCCCTTTTAACTCCGCCTAATGTGCACTCCCGTCGCGTATTTTATATATACACAGTAACTCCCTAGTTCCTAGTATGATTTAAAACATATTTCGCTATAAACCACTGTATATTTATTAAGCCCTTCACTAAATTACACCACAACCGGATTTCACATATACCACATCTGCCATCAACAAAATTTTGAATATTTTATTTATTTATTCTTGAAAATGACTTTTTAGCACTACTCAAATTTCTTGAAGAACCCAAAAAACTGCATTATTAATGCCTGCTGGATTCTAAATAATTTGACTGTGGGGAGAGCTATGAATCAAAGGAAATTTTTTTTGGAGGGGGGGGGGGGGGGGGGGGGCGTTGTGAACCAATGAAAAGGAGAAAATATTATTGCAAAAATTCATAAACTTGGTATTAGAAATTAATAACAGTGATTTAAATAATTTGCCATAAATATTTAATTATTACTCATTTTAATTTCATCAAACTGCACAGATTTCCACAATACCGAGTCTGCTATTGGCGAGTTCTTTGATTTTGTCACAGAATGCAAGGACAGATCAGAGGATGTTGTTGGTATTTTTCTTGATCTGTCCAAAGCTTTCGACACAGTAGATTATAAATTACTTATTGATAAATTATATAATTTGGGAATTAGAGGTGTAGTCAATAAATTGTTGAAGTCTTATCTCACAAACAGAATGCAGATACTTCAAGTTACTAGAGTCAATAGTAACAATATATATGAGTCTTATAATTCCCTACCTAAATTTATGAATGTAGGAGTTCCTCAAGGTAGCGTTTTAGGGCCACTTCTTTTTCTGGTCTATGTAAATGATCTAAATTATCATTTTACCGATATTCCTATAATTTCTTTTGCAGATGATACTAATGTACTGGTTAAAGCCAATCCAGCTTCTAAACTTGATGCTCTGGTTATGAGAACACTACATACATTAAACTCTTGGTTTACAAATAATAAACTGCTACTGAATTATGGTAAAACAAATTTTATTTTTTTTTCCTCTAAATTAAAATCAAATAAACCAAATACTCTGTTAAAAAATACTAACTTAAATTTTGTGGCACATTCACGATTCCTTGGACTTGAGATTGATGAATTTTTATCATGGGACAAACATACGTTTGGTTGGCTAAATATGTACTAAATTAAACAGTATGTGTTACTTATATGTTTAAAGTACTTTCTAATATAACTACCAAACAATGCCTATAGTCTGCCTACTTTGGCTATGTTTATTCTTTAATCAGCTATGGAATTATGTATTGGGGGAGTAATAGACATAATCTACAATCAGTTTTTATTATACAAAAAAAATTAATCAGAATTATAGGTACTCCACATGAAACGTTTGGACAGTTGTGATATTTATAAATCCTTAGGTCTTCTTACTGTGCCCTGTATTTATATTTACAAAGTATTATTGTTTATTTATAAAAACAAATTAATTTATATAAAAAATACTAATATTCATGAGCATTTCACGCGAATTAATGCAGATTTTCATCTGCAAAGGGTTCATAAGAAAAAAACTTTACAGTCAGTTAGAAATGTTGGTATTAGATTATTTAATAAATTACCATCAGCTCTAAAAAATATGGAGCAATATAATTTAGGTATTTAAAAAGGAATTATTTCTTTATTTATCACATAAGGCTTTTTATAATATAGATGATTATGAACAGGAGGTAGCTTTGTAACATTTTTTTTGTGAGTTTTATATATTATGATTATGATGCACTGTACTATGTGATAAAGGTTAGATTGTGTTCTAATGTTGATAATTTTGTTTACTGTCATTATGTATTACTTTTCTTTTATATATAATATTATCTAAATAGGTGCTTATTCATGGAAGTGCAGCTGTTATATTATATTATATTATTTTAATTTTGTAATGCTTTTAATACTGTTCTTGTACCTGTTTATGTGTTCGTATTTATGTTTATTTGTATTTTTTTTTGACATATTCTATACCATTATGTATGGTCTATGGAATGCAATAAAAAAATCAAATCAAATCAAATCAAAATCCTTTACTTTAAGGAAGTTTCCATAATCCAGCGAGAAGGAAAAAAATCTATCCATAAAACATAAATATTTTAATAGGGACTTTATTGTATTTAAAATGTGACTAAGCTAACCTAACCAAACCTGCCATTTTCAGTAAAGTGTTAAAATAATTGTGGAGTATCACACAATGGTAATACTGAAAGAGAGCCTCTTTTCGTTATAAAAAATAAATAATAATAATAAACATGGTATTTTTATTTGGAGTAGCTGCTCTACTGAAAAAATTTAAATACAAATCTGAGAATGGTCTACTTGAGTTCCTCTCATTAACTGATGTGATGATTCTGTGAAACGGCACTGCAATATTTGAAGTAGTTTATCAGAGTATTTATCATTGTAACAGTTTTTTAAGTTTGATTAGCCAAATTTAAAATATCAATCTGTCATTTTGTAACAACTAACTTAGTATTAAAAAACACAATTTTTTAGAATTTTTAATATTCTTAATGCAGGTACCTAACCTAACCCAACAGACCATTCTCAACTAATAACAGTATTTGTAATACATAACTTTAACTTAACTACTCATTAAAATGATAAACTTCTTGAAGTAACACAACATTCTCTTACAGAATGACTGAAAAACATGTCACAAAATAAAAAGTAAACATATTCAGGATATTTTTTCTTTTTTACTTTTCAGAACAGAGGCTCTCCAGAATTACCAAGAGAAAAGTGCATACATCTACCTATAGCATTTCATCTCTTGTTTCTTATTATTTTTTAATAACTCGTCATGTTTTCACTGTTACACTATTTATCAGCAAGAGCACATTTTTTATCCTGAAATTCAAGTGCAACTGGCAAAACTGATAGAATTAATGAGTTTAAAGTCTATTTGGCATCATAGTCATTAGAGATGATGAGGTGGTGAATTGAGGAAGGAACAATGATGGATAAATAGAAGGGAAACAAAATTTGAACTTAAAAGTTCCACTTGCAATTGGACTTCCACCCGGTGTCAAGAACTCTTACTTCTTACTTCATTCTCCCCCTCTCTCGAACATTCTCCTTAGGTCCTTGTATCTCTCACTTCCAATATTTCTCCCTCATACCGATTCCATTCCTTCCCTGTCCTCACCAGGAATGAGTGACTCCCTCTTAACCTTCACTTCCACTCCCTCCAGAGCTTCCACTTGTAATCGTTAATTCCTCTGTAACCACCTCTGAGCACCCTCACTGCTTTCCCCATCCTCGCTCTCCTTTATCATCTTGGACCAGCTTACCAAATTGTTTACCTTCCTCCACCCCAACTTTCTAATCATCTTACCCTCTTGCCCTTCCCTTCTCCAGGGCCAACCAGAGGAAGGGGCAAAGGTGTGGGGGCAAAATTCCCGGTATCCGGGGACTTGGGGAGGTCCTAGTTAAGTTTCAAGATTTTTATGAACTGTAAGTCATTTGATAAAATAATTAATCGAAAATCCAACAAGTTTAAATATGCAGATCAAGTTTACATTTATGGCCAAGGTAACATTAAGTGTTTAAAGTATATTTTTTAATTGTGGGGTTTGAGAAGTTGTACATTAGGTAAAGGGCAGGGGGTATGATGAAATTATATGCATACAGGCCTTCAGTTTATCTTAACGACCCTCATTCTCCTCCACATACCCATGACCCAGCTCGCTGCTCTGCATTGCAAACTAAGAGTACTTCGCGAAAACCCACGGCATCGTCCACCACGTTCCCCACTCGCAAAGAAAAAATACGAACCTGGTGGAAGTAGTAGTCGTAGGCCTTGATGTCAGTCCTCTTGAGTGTCTCCGAGTCGGGCACCTTGAAACGCAGCCGGAACTCGTACTCGCTGTCCGGACGCGCCTCCGAGAGCCTGCTGCCGGGACTGAACCACACGTTCTTGCCACCGCGCAGCCGCAGGGAGAAGAGGTGTCTGGCCCGGGGGCCGATCCCCAGTTCCTTCGCAAGCTTCACGCATACTTCCTCCGCGGTCGTCAAGCTCGTCAGCGGGATCTTGAGGAAATCTTCAATCACGTACGCGTACACGCGCGCGTACTTCACCACTGCCTCCATTGCCGCAGGTCACATGTTACCTAGGTTCGGGAATAAATCTGACTGTGGATTTTTGTACAACTGACATAAAATTGTTAACTACGCCATAACAGCCACGACTACCTACGCTTGCACTTGACGGTCATCATTTGTTTACAATCTTCAGAAGTCAATACAAACAGTAACACCAACAACAACAAGAACAACAATCGTGAATCAACTTAAAATCTAATCTACTGAAAGTTGGTACAACAGAATGCCAAACATTATCTGAGTAGAGGGCGCTTAACAGCTGCATTCTAAACTTTTAACTAATAAATCAATCAAGCAAACAAATTTGTAAAATGTTTAAAATAACTGTCGGGCAAATGTTGATTCATTTTGAGGCTATATTATTAAATTGTTAAGACATTGTCGCACTATCAAATTTCCTTCCAACACATTCCTATAAAGTTGGACACATAGGGTTATAAAACATAGATAATATCACTATCGCATCCATATATTATTTGACAGGGTGGATGACTTTTAATTACATTAAATTTATATATATAAACTGGTTCGTAGCTTTATACCTCACTTAAATTTTCATCACAAACTGTATTTCGCACCAGAGTTAAGATATATTACATGATGCATTATAGACTTCGATAGCCTACAACTCACGTAATTTCGGTTCCCTACCACATTCGTGCAACTGCGGATTTCTCTCAAAAATTGAAATCAAAAAAAATCTAAGGGTTAGGTTAGGTTAGGTCAGTCACAACATGCTTGAACTTCTGATTTAGCGGCTCAAGTGGCGTTAACACCAAAACACAAAACTTCGGAAATCTTCGGAAATTCTTGCAGGGAACCGAAACTACGTGAGTTGTAGGCTTCCCTTATAGACTTCCATTACCATCAAATAAAGTGGATGGATTAATGTTGTACAGTTTCCTGTATAATGTAGAAACATGGTGGACATCCCTGTTGGCATCGTTTTTAGATATTGTTACTCAGAGCCATCTCACTTTCTTAGTAAGAGCTGACGCCGTACCGACCATGGCCTTTAAGCCCGTGTTCCGCACCGCCAGTACCGGATCCCGTTTTTGGAGCGCACCCCTAGCCCAGTGGGAATGAGTCAAGCGAACGCCCCGGGCGTGACTTCAATCAACTGAATTAAACATCAGGACACGAAAATCCGGGGGCTCGACTACGGAAAACAATTCCCAAACGAGGCATTAAGGCAAAATTAATTAATCACAAGCAGTGAGAAAGTGCGTCGTAGAGACTCCGTGCGGAACAGAAAGCAAACCTCGTTACTAGCCACAGTGGCTACTGGCCTTGATTAATTGGCATGTGATAGTAGTTCAGCCAAACTAAGGGAATTCAAACCCAAGCAGTGCACATTGAGACAATTTATAGTAAAAAATACAGTCGCCAACTTGGTGCCACTTTTAAAATTATTAAAACATTAAAAATAACTGTTAAGCATTAGGCAACTATTTACCAGGTGCAAAGTTTTAATCAAGCACCTGGAACATGTTTTTTACTCATAGTATAACAAATTAGGCTATTATAAGTTTTTGGCGCCGACTCACAAAGGTGAAAGTTTCCTCCCTTGCGAAGCGGCCATCTTTCGGCAGTCTCCAATCACTCCGCGCTGGGAACAGACATTTGTCCGTGGGCAGCATTCAAGTTAGTTTCACTGATTATTTTTTTTCTGCACTTTACCTTCATAACTAAATCCTTTTATTAATTCACCGCTGCCCACGTCGACTCGGCGCATATTTTGCGGAACCGGGCCTATCCCGACTGTCTTCATTGTGATACCGCGCTGCATATCGGATCACGAAACTTACGTTACTGGCCGACTCCAGTGAGAGCATTTTATTTAAGGACGCCGTGCATATGCCTGCCGGCTGCACTATCACATAAGTGTTACTCCGAACTTAGGAGCCCGCTCATCGAGCCCCCCCTGCACCCGTTAACTTTCGGCACTGGCAGTCTCCAGCGAGCATTGACCCACGTCCCGCGAGACTGCCGCGGTAATCATTTCAGTGTCGCGTAGTGTTGTGTTTTTTTTGTTTTTTTTTTATCGTTTTGTAAGTGTAAGTGTGTAACCGCTAGACATTGACAAGTGTTGGTGCGAGTGTTTGTAGCGGGACTGAACCACGGAGCGAACATGTAGACAGTACGGTGTACCCAAGCGACCCCCGGCGAAGCTCTTAAATTAAACATAATTCTCACCAAATTGTGTTACAATAATTTCCATAGTCTTCTCTCCTCCACACGGCCGAGCGGCCTTCACAGCCAAGGGAAAAACATTCAGGTTAGATTTCAAGCCGTGTACCTGGTGGGGCACGCGGGGGCAGAGTACCCACGACCCGACATCAACGGCCTAGCAGCCCACTAGCCTAGCGCCCCTCCGGACAACAACAGCATCGCGATGCCTGTAGCGTCTGTCAGGTACCTCCCGGGCCTTTCACAGAGGTCGGGTGATGGCAGAGCATCCTCTCACAGTAATGTGAGTCGTGGACCATTCCGACTATGTGGCTTATCAATGTATGTCACCCATACTGGAGAACAATGCTATGCAACTTTGCCTGAACCCTCTTTGATCCACATGTTGTAGTCCCGTGGGTATTCCCTTAGCTAGACTAGACACACTGTGGACATTTGCTGGTACAGGATAAAGGTTGGGGTTAAAAAGTGTTCATATACCAGGTTGTAGTCACGTCTGGTTTTAATGCAGTGCTCACATTTACTTACAAGTACAACTACACAATACTTCACACTTTCCTCGGTAAAATCGTAGTTTGTATATTTACGATGGCACTTTCTCATGGTCTGAAATGTGTTGGCTGGCATACATATGTGCTGCTCTCATGTGATACTGCCTTCTCGCATACCTGAAGAAACAAAGTGGTTAATTAATGAAGAGGGAGGGGGTTAAGCGAGATCCACACAGAGCCCCAAATATAATGAAAGGCTAAAGGTTTAAGAAGAATTTGGATGACTTTGGATTTTAATATTTTTTAAAGTAAGCGATTGTTGGGGAAGACCGCGAGACACAGTGTCTGCCATCCATGGGAAGAGAAGTGGTGTCAACAATAACATTTATTTAAACATGAGACACTGCCAGTCAGTTTCTGGATGACTGTAAAATAATATTTTGACGTCGTCCGACCAAAGGCCACCCTAAAGCCCGACCTGCAACCGCCAGTATCCGACCCCGCTAACGGAACGCACCCCTAACCATGGCCCACCCGAGTCAGGCGAGCACCGGAACAGAAGGTAGAATTAAAGACCATGCCCGAATGAACCAGCCACCGCGATCCCTGTGTATTATAAATTAAACATAATGTAATGGCAACATCACTTTTAATTAAAAACCCTGTGCAAGGTAAGTGCGACGTAGGAGTGCCCGGGCCACTCACGTGTGAATTTTTATTATGTTGAAGCTAGGTGGAAGTGGGACCGAAGTAACTTCAACTAGTTAAATAGGAACCAATGGTGTACCATTCCAGTATGATACAACAGCAGTTGTGAAAATGTTGTTATATTAGAAAATAAATGAAAGTAGGAAAAAATATATTTTATTCATTAAACAAAAATGATAATATATTAAGGTACAAATAGATATAACAAATGTGCAGGCCACACCCATTAATCGTTATAGTTTTTACAAACATGAGTATAAAACAGATGCTTGAAAAGAAAGCATCATGAACAGTTTGCGCAATGAAAATGCGCCTGACGTAACACGTATATAAGTACTGCGCATAAGGAAAGTTCTCTTAATTAATGTACATTTAAAAGACCTTAGCAGGCAGACAAAAGTCATATAAAAGTCTCACGCTATCAAACGTTATCAAACAATTAAGTATAAATATTAAGGCTTTAAATTATGCATTAAGTTTACTTGCAACATAAGCTTTCATGGCAAATTTAAATGGGAATCGCGAACCCCAGCTAAAAGACATTAAAACAAAAAATATTACGACAGGGAGGAAGCCCAATGCGCAAAACAAATAATCAATCAAACACTCATGTAAATTAAGGTCGGTGATAAATGGAACATCCAACAAAATTAGGTACAAGACCCATCTAGACCACTCAATCAAGAGCAGAAGGCTCGTAAGAAAGAAGTTAAACTTGAGCAAACAGACCATTAATGCACGCGGAAATTACAAGGCAGAGATCCATAGTGGATTTAAAGCGAAGCTTCTAACATAACTAATCAACCATGAGCATAAGTAGCGCGGCCTCCTCCCAGCGGACTGCCTACGAGCGAGAGTGACTGAAGACAGTGCCGGCCTAAGCAAACTCGCGGCCTTATATACAGGCGAACTGTCTTTCGAGAACAATAGAGAAAAGCGGCGGAGGGGAAGGTTCGAGAAACGAGGAGAAGGGAAGACGGGAAACCTCGGGAAAGGAGGGGAAGTGCGGAGGGGAAGGCTGGGGCAAGGTGGAGAGGGGTAAAGGATGGAGGGGAAGGGAGCGCTCTGCTAGCCCGGGAGGCGGCAACTGCTGCCACCCCCCCCCCTTAAGTGGCCCTACCCTGAGAGCATAATATCACGAAGTCGAAGAACAATGCGAAGCCACGCAAGCTGCAAAAACATGGATGCTGGAACGCCAGCATGAAGAAATCTTTAGCGGCTCGCAGCTCGAGCCGAAACGTTGACGAGTCCAGAAGCGGGGCAGAAGACGCCATCAGTGTCGCTTGGTGCAGGGAATCCGCGAGTCTCAACCACCCAGGCCTAGGTGGGACTCCAGCGGAACCCGCCGTAGACCGAAGTGCCGAGGCAGGCAATCCAGAGCGGCAATCATCGTAGATGAGGGATCACCTCTGATGGGCTCTGGAGCATCCGAGCGCTCACAGGAGCGCGAAGGCGTTCAAACTGGAGACTGCCGGCGCTCAACAGGGAACCTCAACAGGGGGCCTGCATCCGGGCGCCGCGAAGGAGCCATGCCATCAGGCAAGAAGTCGAAGCGAAGATTGCTCTCAGGGGGACACGTCCCGGCGGGGGGAGGCGAAGATGACGACGACGCCCCGAAAAGACGTCTCTCCTCGAGGCGAAGAAGCAGGCTGGTGAAGATCGTAGAGATGCGGGGCCAGCAGAGCGAGGGCAGGGGAGAAGAGGATGGCGCGCCAAACTAAAAAGGAGAGAAAAAAAAAAGGAGAGAAAAAAAAAGGAGAGCCACAACAGCAAACACAACAAACAAACAACACTGAAACTTAATAATAAAACAGTTATCTAAACGCAAGCTTAATAAACACTCTCAAGTAATAATAGCAAAATACTTTAACTCACAAAGGCCTTGACTTGACTCACATGAGCCTTCTTAAACTTATGTTTAAACTTACATGACTTAAGTAACAAGGTATTAGCGGCCAAAATCCTATGCACACTATAAGGTCCTTCATAGGGAGGCAAAAGTTTCACATTTAATTTACTGGCCAAAGAAGGGAGGGTGAAGCTGCGACAGAGAACAAGGTCTCCGACTTTGTAACCATGAGGGGATCTGGATTTGTTATAAGATTCAGCGACAGCCTGACGGGCCTTACGTAAATTGCAAGCTACTGAGTCGAGCACACTGTCAAGGCCCGAGGCATCGAGGGCGGAGTCGAGAGGGGGGAGGCCCCACTGGTTAAGTAAGGGATGAGTGAGCTCACGCCCAAGGAAGGGAAGAGAGGGAGGAAATCCAGAGGAGGAATGAGTAGCAGAGTTCAAACCCACGTTAATATAATCCAAATCGGAATCCCAAAGAGTTTGGTCAGAACGATAGAAGGATATAAGGATGCTCTTCAAAACCTTATTTACTCGTTCGACCATGTTACCCTGAGGAAAGTAAGCAGAGCTATAGATGGGTTTCACAGCCCATTCAAAAAGAAAATCACTGTAAACAGAAGATCTGAAATAAGGAGCATTGTCAGAAACCATGATACAAGGGGGACCAAATAATTTAAACACCTGTTCTCTAAGAACCCTAACGATCGTAGCAGCCTTCATGTTTTTGAGAGGAAGGAGAATGACAAATTTCGAAAAAATGTCCAGAACCACTAGTAAACAAATATTTCCCTTTTTGGACCGGGTAAGAGGCCCAAATATGTCAATATGTAAAGCGTGCCAAGGAGCAACAGGAGGATCGGCGGCATAGAGCCCTACCTTGGAGTTGTGAGGGGGCTTTGATATTTGACAGTCTACACAAGAGCGAACATAGCTACGAACATCGCTCAGTAACTCGGGCCAGAATAAATGCGCGGAAATCCTGCGCTGGGTTTTCTCGATACCCAAATTGCCACCGAGAAGTGAAGAATGAAAATAAGCCAATACCATGGCCCTTAAGGCGGCTGGAACGACTGCCTTGCGAGCTCTACCTGAGGTTCCAGTAAAGTAAAGTAAACCCTGTTCTTCAATATAAGGCACAGGCCTTTTGTGATGAAGATCTCTACGAATCTCCTGGCAAAAAGGGTCATTGCTCTGACATTCTCTAATATTTAAGTATGACTCTGGAAAAATTTTACAAACAGAGAGGAATTCCGTTCTCTCAGAATAGTCCTCATCAACAGGCTCAAACTCATCAGTACAAAACATACGGGAAAGAGAATCAGCAATAATGTTTTCTCTACCTGGGATGTGATGAATGGAAAATCGGAACCGCGACAACCGAAGGATCCAACGACCCAACTTACCCAGCTGGTGTGGGTGGTTAAATAGCCAACTAAGGGCTTGGTTGTCGGTAAATAGGTCAAACTCGTTAGCATCCAAATAATTTTCGAATTTTTCAAGAGCAAAGAGGCACCCAAGGGCCTCCTTCTCGTACACACCCAGGCGCTGCTCGGATTCCGAAAGAGAACGGCTTGCAAAGGCGATGGGTCTGATCTTACCCTCTTCCAAATGACCTAAAACTGCTCCAAGGGCGATAGAAGAGGCGTCAACCTGAACTGCGAAGCGTCTACTGAAATCGGGTAAAATAAGAACTGGAGGAGAGGCCATACAAGTCTTCAAGGCCTGAAAAGATTTTTCTTGTTCAGGACCCCACTCAAAAGCTACATTCTTTTTTCGAAGGTGATTTAAATGAGCACTTAGAGAAGCAAAATTATGAATAAATCTGGAAAAGTAACCCAGCATGCCTAAAAAACGCTGAACTCCCTTAATGTTGATAGGCTTAGGAAACTGTACAATGGGTGCAATTTTATCTGGATCCATGAGGAGGGTTCCCTGAGAAATGACATAGCCAAGGAATTTTACTGACGTCTTTGCCAAAATGACCTTATTAGGGTTAACAGTCAGATGAGCAGCTCGTAAACGAGTAAGAACTTCTGTTAAGTGGGCAATGTGATCGTCAAGAGTATCGCTATACACAATAATATCATCGACATAATTAAACACAAATTTATACTTAAGGTCCTTTAGTACATGGTCCAAAACACGACTCATGGCCTGACTGCCAAAATTAACCCCCATGGGTATGCGATTAAATTCAAAATGGCCAAACGGGGTGGAAAAGGCGGTATATTTACGACAAGAAGGATCCAGGAGGCATTGATGGAAGCTTTGATTTAAATCAATAATTGAAAACACCTTGGCCTTGCCTAAGTGCTGCAAGGCACTTTCTACAGTAGGGAGGGGATAAACATCCTCCATGGCTATTTTACGATTCAAGGGAATGTAGTTGTGAACCATTCGCCAATTAACCCCGTCCTTCTTACGCACTAGGAAGGTGGGAGTGCTAAAATCAGAAGTGGAAGGAGAAATAACGCCAGCAGATAAGAGCTTATCTACGATATCATGCATGGCCTGAAGTTTAGGAGGGGAAACCTTGTGATATTTACTGCGAACCGGAGTTTCATCCTTCAAGTAAAACTTGTAGGGCAAGATGTCGCAGCGTCCGATTTTAGGAGAAATAACATCGGAAAATCTATGCACGAGGTTGGCAAGGACTTGCTTCTGTAGATAGTCGTTACTATCACGAAATTCAAAAATGACAGGCTTAGAAGAGTCGAAAGTTAAAGGGATTTTGACAGTAAGTGCGAATCCAAAAGAAAGCTCATGAAGACCAAAATTTAAAACTGCTTTAGTCTTGCCCAAAAAATCTAAACCCAAAATAAATTCAGGGTGTAAATCAGAAATAACAGCGAATTTCCAGTTCCAGGAAAAATGTTTAATCTTTAAATGTAAAGTGACTGACTTGTTAGATCGAATGCATTCACCATTTGCAACACAAATATTAACTGGATCATTGCAATACACATGTGAAGCAATAGTAGGAAACATTTTAATTAAATTCTGCAAAAAACCTTCGCTAATAACCGAATGGGTGGCGCCAGTGTCAACTAGAGCCGGAAAAGAATGCTCCTGAATATGAATTGGAAGAAAATGCAAATAGACTGGCACAGAGGATTTTTTAACAAACCGACAGAAACGACCTCTCTTACGTCCCGTCAGACGGAGTTTCCCGGACACTTAGCCCGGTAATGCCCTGTTCCCTTACAGGAAAAACATTTCCGGTCATTGTGCGGTATGAATGGCTGACCGCAGTCTTTAGAAATATGTCCAAAAATGCAACAGTTTGCACAGCGAGTGCGTACATTTCTTTGATCGCACTGTACATGACCTGTGGCTTTAAGAGCGGAGGCGGCAGCAAGGTGGGCGGGAGCACTTACACGAGGCGAAGAGAATGCGCCCGCTGCTGGCGCGCTAATGCGTTCAGTGTTGTGTGACTGAATGCGTTGCCGGAATGCACCCCGACTAGGATTTGAGGGGCGATAAGAATGACATGCCTTATCATTTGCCTCTGAGCGAAATGTGGGTAACGAGCGAACCTCGCACTTACAGTCGCGAGGCTGCCACTTACTATCAGTGTCACGACGCGATGGAAATTCCGTCTCGTATTTAGAGACGGCTAACAAACGGGCCTCTATTTCACTGCCCCAGGCTCGTAAAGAATCAAAGGTGGAAGGAGGAGTTAACATACTAGCAAGACTGAGAACACGAGGGGCAAAGTTACCTAAGACAAGCTGAACTAATTCCGCCTCGGGGGTATCAAGTTCCAACACATCCGCGTACGAAAGTACCGAATCAATGTACTGAGTCACCGACTCATCAGGGCGCTGAAAGCGAAAGACTAAGTCTCTCTTGCAGGCGTCCAACACCCGTGGGGGGGGGGGGGGGGCAAACTCCCCTCAGCACGGATAACTTAAATGTGTGAAAATCCGACTTTTGCACAATAGCCTCAGTTAGCCTATTCACAAATATACCAGAACACTTAGTTAAGAGCGCCTTCATAAATGCCTCAGAAGGAACCAGGTTCAGCTTAATGAGACGCTCAGCCTCATGAAAAACACTTCAAAGAGGAAAAGAACAACTTTTGAGAAAAGGAATGAGTGGGAGTAGGACTTACTTCCAGTGAGGCCTCCACCTCACCCCTCACAGGTGTGACGTCACTGCTGTCACGCATAAACCGAACGAGTCGGGCACGCAAGGTCGTGACAGTGTCGCCCGACTCGGCAGGCAGTTGATTTTCTTCACAGTACCGGACAAGTTCATCCCGGTGCAGCTGATAGATCCATGTGACTCCAGGGCGGCTCATGGTAACAGAGAACAAACAACAAAGTAACAACTGCCGAAGCAGAGTTGCGCAGACGTTGAAGCTAGGTGGAAGTGGGATCGAAGTAACTTCAACTAGTTAAATAGGAACCAATGGTGTACCATTCCAGTATGATACAACAGCAGTTGTGAAAATGTTGTTATATTAGAAAATAAATGAAAGTAGGAAAAAATATATTTTATTCATTAAACAAAAATGATAATATATTAAGGTACAAATAGATATAACAAATGTGCAGGCCACACCCATTAATCGTTATAGTTTTTACAAACATGAGTATAAAACAGATGCTTGAAAAGAAAGCATCATGAACAGTTTGCGCAATGAAAATGCGCCTGACGTAACACATATATAAGTACTGCGCATAAGGAAAGTTCTCTTAATTTATGTACATTTAAAAGACCTTAGCAGGCAGACAAAAGTCATATAAAAGTCTCACGCTATCAAACGTTATCAAACAATTAAGTATAAATATTAAGGCTTTAAATTATGCATTAAGTTTACTTGCAACATAAGCTTTCATGGCAAATTTAAATGGGAATCGCGAACCCCAGCTAAAAGACATTAAAACAAAAAATATTACGACAGGGAGGAAGCCCAATGCGCAAAACAAATAATCAAGCAAACACTCATGTAAATTAAGGTCGGTGATAAATGGAACATCCAACAAAATTAGGTACAAGACCCATCTAGACCACTCAATCAAGAGCAGAAGGCTCGTAAGAAAGAAGTTAAACTTGAGCAAACAGACCATTAATGCACGCGGAAATTACAAGGCAGAGATCCATAGTGGATTTAAAGCGAAGCTTCTAACATAACTAATCAACCATGAGCATAAGTAGCGCGGCCTCCTCCCAGCGGACTGCCTACGAGCGAGAGTGACTGAAGACAGTGCCGGCCTAAGCAAACTCGCGGCCTTATATACAGGCGAACTGTCTTTCGAGAACAATAGAGAAAAGCGGCGGAGGGGAAGGTTCGAGAAACGAGGAGAAGGGAAGACGGGAAGCCTCGGGAAAGGAGGGGAAGTGCGGAGGGGAAGGCTGGGGCAAGGTGGAGAGGGGAAAAGGATGGAGGGGAAGGGAGCGCTCTGCTAGCCCGGGAGGCGGCAACTGCTGCAATGTAATACATTTGTGAGTGCTCCCCTTACGGCCTTCAGCCTAAATTAAATAAAGTAGTGTGTGACGTAATTATAACCTCCCCAATTTGTGTATATCATTCACCACTGGAGCAGTCAACAAGTGACGAACAGTCTCCAGTGTGACTCGCATTATCCAAACTTAATTAATGTAAACTTGTTAAATCCAATTCCCAAAATGTATCTGTGTATTAGGTTAATTTTTATTATTTAATCTGTGAATTTAGAGCCACTTTCAATCTCTTATTAATTTAATAATTTCCGAATAACGGAACTTTAGAACCTTTGGCGCAAGAGGATCCTGAGCCCTCCCCTCGCGCCAGGGCCAGACGCCAGTACCGAGCGACTCGCGGACCGGGACGGATGTGCGTCCCATGGGGAGCCTTCAACCTTTCTCTTCACCGATTTCACTCCTGGTAATTATAGTCACTCTACAAAACCTTTTCGTAGGTATTTAACTCCCTGTGTGCGCCCGGTCCTTTTACGGTGTAGGGCCTATCCCAGCTGCTTAAGCGTAAACTCCCCACACAAAGCATTACGCGGGGCGGTGCAGCATACGGCGCAGGCCGAATCCCGCAACCACAGACTTTTGGGTAATCGCCGACTGCACAGGCACCGGCCACAGTGACTAAAAGACTTTTAACGAATTTCATAGTGAGCCACAGTCCACACAGGTGGGCCCGGGCGTCGCCGTTCGCAATTTTCGGGATTGGCCGACTACAATCGAACTCCCCCCTTCTACTTCGACTGGCGTGAGGACTTAATATTAGTGACGGCGCATCAGAGCGCCCAGTGTCAACCTAGTGTAATTTGTGTAGGGAAAATTAGTGTGCATAGTGTTGTTGTGTCCTATATTTGACCTCGGCCTCCTCTCTCTGCAACCAACATGGCCACTTCACAAGGAAAGCTGTATCCCAACAGACTTCTCTACACCAGCCATGGGATATAGACTACGAGTGGTGCCGCAAACATATCATAGATGGCAGCACGCATCTTTTCGAACGTTTATAGCAGTGCATATGGATTTATTAAGGACTGTATAATATAAAATGTGTGTCAGTGCTATATATGGTATAAGTAAATAATATCCTAGTGTGTGAATTACTGTGGAGGGCACAGGATGGCCGGTTTTTCTGTATTGGGGAAAGATTGTCACTTTGTCAGTGACCAATGTCTGAAGGAGCTGTATATAAGCTGGGTCGAAATGTGCCTAGTCAGAGATCCTTGCCCCAGAGAAATATAGGGAAATACAGCAGTAATAATGAAATGGAATGTTGTTTTATCTACTGCTCTCCTCTCCTCTCTCTTGCTCTCTCTTCCTGCCTCTGGAGCAGCCTTCTTACCCGGGAGTGGTTTTCGGGATTATGTTCTAGACTCCCTTCCCCCCTTGGAGTGGCCCTTCGGGGATTTCGCTCTAGGCTCCTGTTTCCCCGCCCCCTTATCCCTATCTTCGCTCATGTCAAGCAAGAGGGCAGGCAGACGACATTTCAGGCAGGGCAACCACCAGCCAGCCGAGAAGGTGAAGCCAGGGCAGGAATATCATCTGGGCTACTTCTCTTCAGGCCCAGTGGCGCCTAGTCCGATCTTCAGTCCCCTCCATTCCTTCGACTTTCCATCGATCATCTATTCCCCAGAACACCCACCCTCTGCAGCGCCCCTCTTCCCTCATCCTCCCCAGCTGCTATCCCCCATCAAGTCCGGCCCCCCCCTCCTCTCCATCGACATTCCCCCCCTTCCGGACCGGCGGCCACCCAAGGACCCTCGGCCGCAGCCCATCTCGGCCAGACTCACTGCCCGCCTGCAGGAACTCTTCGGTAGCGCCTGAATCCGCTACACCTCGGGGGTTTTCACCCCCACCTTAAAACCATCCATCGCCTACGGTCTCCGGCTGGTACACGTCAATTTGGCGCCCAACGTGGGGCCAGCAACAGTCTGGATAGGCTGAGGACCACGACCTACCGCTGCTAGAGCTTCGCATCACTGCCGGACCAACATCCACTTCCAGGAGTGCAGCAAAAACCTGGTGGCGCCCACCCACTACTATGATGGCATCATCACAGAGCACCGCATCCGATGGCAGCACCCAAGAAAGAGCCAACATCAGCTGCGTATGCTGCGGAACCGCTCTCCACCAACCCGGCGTAAGGGAGGCCGAGCTCGACAACAACTCCCAAGACTTTTTCTACATTTGCCGCTCTTGTCAAGAGCAATTACGAGATCAGAAGCCCACACCAGTAGTACCCCGGCGATGCTTCGCACCAGGGTGTCCACAGACTGCAATCCTCTTGACAACATGCCAGAGCTGTTCTCGGGAGTACCATCTTTCTTGTCTAGGCTGGGAAGGAGTCCCACTAAACCTGGCAGAACTATCATTCAGGTGTGAAGAGTGCAAGAACCCTCCGAGTCCCGGAGCACTGAAGGGGACGGAGACCAAGGTCACCCTCAGGCCTTTTAGGGGGCAAGACCACGAGGATCCGCATCAGCAAATCAGGCAATGGGAAAAGGCACTACGATCACAAGGAATTCCCCACGCCGAATAGGTTGACCATATCGGAGAGTTACTACTAGAGGAGGCAGCCCGGTGGTGGAAGAACCACGAAGGGCTATATGACGACTGGGAAGACTTCGCCACCAGCTTCATAGACAATTTCGGCAGTCAAACCCGGATAGCTGAACTCACGTCACAATTGTTTGGTAACAAACAGAGAGAAAGTGAAGATATAGAGAGCTTTATCACGCGGAAGAAGAGGCTCTTCAAGAGGTTGCACCCCAACAGGGATGCCAAGGAGTTTCTCCCGACTGTCCTAGAACTCATGAGGCCCAATCTACGGCCATTCCTATGGCACCCAATACTACAAGACTGGTCAGAACTATGTCGCCGAGCCGTGGCGGTACAACGAGACTACCAGGAAACTCGAAACACGAGCACCAACAAGAACAATGTCTCACCACCCCGGGAAAAGGAGAAGACTGCTGCTCAAAGAGAGATCCCGAAGTGCTGGTTCTGTCCTGGAAGACACCTGAATGCAGACTGCCCGGTCCGAGGCCAAGGACCAACACCCCGGGCCCCGAGGACCAACCAGGAAAACCTTTAAGGGAAAGGAATGCAGCCCCCATCATCTTTCCCGATAGGAATAAAAAGCCTCATGGCAGTCACAGGGGCAACCAGGAGGCTGGACAAATAACCAGCATCCTCCAAGATCTACCTCAGATTCTTCCCCGTCTCTCAGTACAGCTGGCGCACGAACAAATTTATGCCCTGTTAGACTCAGCGGCTACAAACAGCTATGTAAAAGCCAGCTTGGTCAGACGCATTGGCGCATCCATCACCACCCATAGACAACAGGCCCAATTGGCACAGCAAGGCGCCCGACTGACACTACAAGGGCGGACTGCCTTACAATGTCAAATCGGAGACAGGGAGGTGACGATAAGCTGTCTAGTAGCCGAGGATCTACATGAGGATCTAATCCTGGGACAAGATTGGCTGGTCGAGCAACAAGCCATCATGGACTTCGAGGCCCAGAGAATATGCTTTGGTAAAGCACCTCGCCAGTCCCTCTACTGGGTGACCAAGCGGGGTTGCGAAGAGAAAGTCCCCGCGTTGACACTGAAAGACCTCCAACAGGGATTCCCTGAACCACTGCAGCAGCAACTCCTGTTGACCCTGCAGCCTTTTCGGACAGTGTTTAAACCCAATGGAAACCTACCGAGAACCGCCAGCGCGTGCCACAAGGTGATCCTGAAGGATGACCGACCCATATACATTCGACACCGCGCCCCATCTCATCTCAAGCGAAAGCTGATCATGGATCAAGTAGCAGAAATGAGGGCAGCAGACATCATAGAACCCAGCCGGTCAGCCTACAATTCACAATTTGTAATAGTAGAGAAGAAAGACAAGACACCCCGATTCTGCATAAATTTTCAACCGCTGAACCATGCAACCATCAGCGCTGCACCACCCGCCGTGAACATTCACGAGACACTGAAGGACATCGGAACGGGGCGGGTCTTCTCAACCTTGGACCTCAAGTCTGGCTATTGGCAAATCCCCATGCACCCAGACTCTAAACCTCTTACTGCATTCACCACACCCACCGGAGAGCGATACCAGTTTAAGGTTATGCCCTTTGGACTTAAGAACGCACCTAGCACCTTTCAGCAAATGATGACTCAAGACGTACTGCCGGACCTCATCGGCCGGTGCT
This sequence comes from Bacillus rossius redtenbacheri, assembly GCF_032445375.1. Lineage (NCBI taxonomy): Eukaryota > Metazoa > Arthropoda > Insecta > Phasmatodea > Bacillidae > Bacillus > Bacillus rossius. The sequence continues at coordinate 72,467,688 of NC_086332.1, forward strand.
GCTTTGCATATCTAGATGATATAATAGTGTTCTCCAACTCTTGGGAGGAACATCTCCAACACTTTGCGCAGGTACTGGAGCGGTGCCAACTACATCACCTGACTTGCCATCTGAATAAATGTCATTTCGGAAAGGAATGGCTAGAATACCTAGGGCACTTGGTGTCAGCTGAGGGAAACGAAGCCAACCCGAAGAAAATCCAAGCCATAATGGAGGCAGAAACTCCCCGCACTGTGAAGCAAGTTCGAAAATTTCTGGGACTATGCAATTGGATGAGGGAGTTCATTCCACACTTCTCCAGTATATGTGGACCCATCTCACAGCTACTCAGCCCACAGGTACGCTTCCACTGGGGCAGCGAACAGGCTCAGGCTCTGGCAGATCTTCGAGAAAGATTCTCTAACCTCAAAAAGCTGAGTAGACCCGACATCACGCAGCCGTTCACCCTTCAAACAGACGCCAGTCAGCGAGGGTTGGGAGCCGTGTTATACCAGGTGTCTTCTTCCGGAGATAGACGAGTCATCTCCTACGCCAGTGCCAAGCTCTCCCCCACTGAGCTGAAATAGGTACCACAGCAATGAGTTAGAGTGTCTGGCCATCATGTGGGCAATCAAGCGATTCAGGCCATACCTTGAAGACAGGCACTTTACGCTACGTACGGATAACAGGGCACTCACCTGGCTGGGCTCCATGAAGGACAGTAAAGCCAAGCTCGCACGCTGGGCACTGCTGCTGCAGAAATACAACTTCACCATCGAACATTGCCCTGGGAAGGAGAATGAACTCGCGGACTCGCTATCCTGAAACCCCACCGGACCACTACTGGAAAACAATTTTCAGGATTGCGATAGAATGTTGGTGGACCTTAACGAACTCCAAGACCCAGGAGGTTCAGGGATAAGCCTCCAACAGACCGAGGTACCCGGGGAAAGTCTTTGTCACGAAGTAATAAGGAGTCAACAGTCTGATCCCAGGATATGCGCTTTGGTACAGCGCCTGCAGGACCTGTAATGTCGATTGCCTTCAGAACGGACCCCTGGTGACCAACGTTTCTTCCAGACTCATCGCCTCCACTCGAGTAGTTTAGTCTGGTGGCCCGAGAATGGAGACCCGCCACAAATAAACGTTCCCCGGGATTTACGGCAAAAGGTGCTGAGGGACTACCATGACACAGACCTCGCTGGCCACCCCGGCATGGCCGAAACCCGACGATCCATACACAAGGGCTACACCTGGGAAGGAATCAAACGCGACGTTGAGGAATACGTGGCAAGGTGCCGCCGGTGCAACATCGCCAAAGCACACCGTCCAACCGGACATCGGCAACTACGACCCCGACAACCGGAACGAGTGTGGGAAACCATGGCAGTCGATCTTATGGGACCCTACCCGAAGAGCGTCCGAGGAAACCGATTCCTGTTAGTAGTGACTGACCTATGCTCCCGATGGATAGAAGCGTTTCCCATGAAGACCGCTAAGGCACCGAAGGTTGTCCAGGTCCTGGAGACCGAGGTCTTTCCTCGCTGGGGATTCCCCAGACAAATCCTCAGTGACAATGGGAAGCAGTTTACCGGGGAACAATGGAACCAGGCCTGCCAACGGTGGTGGGTCAAAATATGGACAACTGCCTTGTACCATCCTCAGGGAAACCCAACCGAAAGGCGAAACCAAGAAATCAAGAAGGGCATACGCCTCCGACTCCGAGAGGACCATCGTCAATGGGATCGCCACATTCCTGCCATCCTCTTCACCCTCCGGACCAGATACAATAATGTAATCGGCTGCAGTCCCAGCAGATTACTGATGGGACAAGACCTCCGACGACCCGGGGAGTGGGACTTACCAGCAGTCCAAACCAATGTGAATCAGGGGGTTTCACCGGGATGTCCTTGCTCCCAAGCCGAAGCGAGACAACAAGCGGCCAGAGAGCACCAATCCCAATACCACGTTCGGACCCAAGCCCCAACTTCCGGAGACAAGTCGGACTCATCTCTCCAAGTAGGGGACCTTGCATACTGGAAAACCCACCACTTGTCCTCCAAGGATGACAACTTCTGTGCCAGCCTTGCTCCACGCTGGCAAGGTCCATACCCAGTAGTGGGAAAACAAGGGCAGGTTTTCCATCTGCAGCAGAAACCGGGGAAAATCATCAAGGTCCACCAGCAAGAACTTCATAAGTCCTTGCAGGGGGATCAAGACCCATCGCCCGGTGTACCCCAAAAGGACTGTCCTACCAACTCACTGCGAGACGACAACCTCCCAGAAATCCCGCAACCCCAGAAACCTGCTAGTCCCTCCCCACCAGGTCCAGAGTGTGCCTCCAGAACCCTCAGACCACGGGACCGGCTGGTCAGACCAGCCCGCTACCTACTAACCTCCCCATAGTGCAGTGGCCAGTGTAGGGAGGTCAGCCCTGGGACTGAAGCCCAGCGTGCTGACCTCTGGCAGGTGCAACGATCCAGGCCGAGGCCACAGAGGGAGGGGGCGAATTGTTGTGTCCTATATTTGACCTCGGCCTCCTCTCTCTGCAACCAACATGGCCACTTCACAAGGAAAGCTGTATCCCAACAGACTTCTCTACACCAGCCATGGGATATAGACTACGAGTGGTGCCACAAACATATCATAGATGGCAGCACGCATCTTTTCGAACGTTTATAGCAGTGCATATGGATTTATTAAGGACTGTATAATATAAAATGTGTGTCAGTGCTATATATGGTATAACTAAATAATATCCTAGTGTGTGAAATACTGTGGAGGGCACAGGATGGCCGGTTTTTCTGTATTGGGGAAAGATTGTCACTTTGTCAGTGACCAATGTCTGAAGGAGCTGTATATAAGCTGGGTCGAAATGTGCCTAGCCAGAGATCCTTGCCCCAGAGAAATCTGGGTAAATACAGCAGTAACATTGAATTGGTGTTTTGTTTTATTTACTCCTCTCCTCTCCCTCTCTCTCTCTTCCTTCCTTTAGAGCGGCCTTTGGAATTACGCTCTGGAATCCTTTCCTGGAATCCTTTCCTGGAGCGGCCTTCGGGATTACGCTCTAGACTCCCTTCCCCTCTTGGAGCGGCCCTTCGGGGATTTCGCTCTAGGCTCCTGTTTCCCCCCCCCCCTCCCTTTTCCCTATCTTCGCTCATGCCAAGCAAGAGGGCAGGCAGACGACATTCCAGGCAGGGCAACCACCAGCCAGCCGAGAAGGTGAAGCCAGGGCAGGAATATCATCTGGGCTACTTCTCTTCAGGCCCAGTGGCGCCTAGTCCGATCTACAGTCCCCTCCATTCCTTCGACTTTCCATCGGTCCCCTATTCCCCAGAACACCCACCCTCTGCAGCGCCCCTCTTCCCTCATCCTCCCCAGCTGCTATCCCCCATCAAGTCCGGCCCCCCCCCTCCTCCCCATCGACATTCCCCCCCTTCCGGACCGGCGGCCACCCAAGCCCTACGAGGAGGGCAGCCAGCCCCAGGACACTCGCCCGCAGCCCATCTCGGCCAGACTCACTGCCCGCCTGCAGGAACTCTTCGGTAGCGCCTGAATCCGCTACACCTCGGGGGTTTTCACCCCCACCTTAAAACCATCTATCGCCTACGGTCTCCGGCTGGGACACGTCAGTGTAACTGTAACTGCAAGTGTAACTGCCGATTTCAATTAAACGTCCACTCTGCACACTCCGTGCGCGACGTGTATACGACAGTGCAAAACCAGACTCGTGTATCTAATCCAGTCAGGGATCAGCATGCTTTGCTGTGTAGGACCAGTGGTGTATCAATAGCCAGGGATCCCTCCCACCATGACCACTGCTGCCGTTCCTAGCGGACCACGCAGGGGCACTCGCACCCAACGACCCAACTCGTGGTTAGCCACAGAGCTAGCCTGGCGACCTCCCGGACACATTTTCAGTAAATAACCAGCCTTCCCGCTAGGAACCACGCCGGATCTCGAACACGATAACCCGGACGACGGCAATATAAATTACACCATCCTTGTTGGATAACAGTCTAAAATGATATTATTAATACACAATTCATGTTGATGACCAGCCGTAACATTACAGAATGTGCTCCCACAGCAGCAGATGGTACTGGGACCTGGGCTTAGCATTCAGCCACGTCAGATACCCACATGTCAAGCCCGGGTCAAGGCCGACTGCGTGCTTACACCAGAAAGCAGGATCAGAGTGTGATCTCTTGTGCCTGTCATAGGCTATACGGCCTCCTCTTTCACTCAGGAACTGCAGGCGAGGACTCGTCCCTCATGCAGATAACCTCATGGTCCACCAAAACAATCTCTGTAACATAGTCCGCCAAGTGGTGCAGGTTGTGCTGCTGGTATGGATGGTGCCACAATGCATCATCTGGCTACTCCATTTATAACCCGAACTCGTGTTTGCCAGGGATTTGCAAATGGCTCCAACCACTAGAATAGATATTAAAGGCTAAGCTAGTTCAATCCAACAATAAGCTTTGATAATGTGTCAAGATTCAATAACTATTTCAAGTTATTTGTATGTGGTATGGACCTAGGCTGTATGCTAAGCTCGGGTTCCAGTACCATCTGCCATTGTGGAAGCGCATCCTGTGGCATCATGGCCGGCTGCCACCAGTGTCGTCAGGGGCATAGGAACCGGGGGGGACAGGGGGGACATGTCCCCCTGAACGTTTACAGTGGAGGGAACTGTCCCCCCCAACTTTCTAGACCGTGATATTTTTATTTTATAATATTATTCTGCCCAACTTTATTTGTAATTTCTTCACTCATCAAATTTTATCTTAAGGAAACAATAATAATTTTAACATCGATGTATCCAATGGTTAGATACAAAAACTGCTTAAAAAGCGCTATTTTGCACTTTTAAAATCAAAATTTTCCGGTGGAGGACCCCCGTAAGAGGGGAATGGGTTTACATGACATCAAAATCATTATTTGTCCCCCCCCCAACATTATGAACGCAGCTACGCCAATGAGTGTCGTGTATTAATAATATTGTTTTTGACTGTTATCAGCGAAACTGATGGTCTCAGTAATCCAAATGTGATTTATATTTTCTTTGACAGCCATCCAGAAACAGACTGGCAGTGTCTCATATTTAAATAAATTGTTGACACCACTTCTCAATCCATGGAGTGGACTAAAACTCTAAGTAAATGGCACAGCAAATCAGGGTTGGATCCAGGATTTACTTCTGGGTGGAGCCTCGGTAGTCTGGACCTAGTAAAATAACCTGTTCATTACTTCAGAAGTCATATTACCAAGTGCATATCTTACCCTTCTGAGGAGGGGCACTTGCCCCCCTGCCTCCCCTCTAAATCGGCCACTGCAGCAAATGAATACCAGACTGGACGAAAACTCTCAGCAAATGACACAGCAAACGAATAACAAGCTGAACGAAAAAGTTCAACAACTGACTCACGAAATGAATGCAATTGTCAATTTGAAACAACTGGAGAACAGATTGAAACAAGAGCTCCAGGAAGTGATCTAAGGTATAGCAACTGTATACAGCAAGGTGGAAGTGCTGGAAACCAACTCTAAGGTGTTGTCAATTAAACAGCAGCAGTTATCCGAGCCCATAGAGCCAGTGGCTGAGCAGGCTGCTCAAAACTACTGTGGCCTAGAAGAAATCCAGTCTAACTGTCAGGCCATGGTAGCGGAGTCCATGGAAGAACACTTTTTCGGATCGAGCAGGCAACTACACAACATCTGCAATATGTGTCCCAAAAACAGGAAGATCAGGTAACCAAGTGGAGCTTCGAGTGTGGATCCTGAAGAGAGAATGCTTCAGTTACGAGACGACAACCTGACAGACCACATGGGTACCTGACTGAAGTGAAACTCACCCCTGTCAGGGAAACTCAGGCAAATACTTCTGTAGTGAAATCCTTGCCTGTCGAATTGCCTGAACCATCGAGATAGCCTACCAACTGGCCAGTGCTGGATCAAGTTACCACAATGTACCACCCGGCCAGAGAATGGTCAGAGGCTTGCTTCGTTTCTCTGCTCGTGAACTGGAAATCCCCATACATTTACTGAAATGTTTTGAGGAATATGTAGAGATTTTCAAGATTTCTGGTGCTGAGAAGGTGTATAATAATACTGCACTCAGAGATCATGCATACAAATGGTGGGAGGTGTTACTGCCATTCATCATCACCTACCAGGAGTTAAAGCAGAACTTTAAAAATCAGTTCTGTAATATCCAGATTCAGGGCAAACTCATTGCAAGATTACACACAGATAAGTACAACTTCAAGAAGAGTTAGTCTTTGGAGTCGCATTTATCGAACATGTTTAAAAGAACCCAGTATTTGGATATCGAGATGGGCGACGAGGAATTCATTACAATGGTGGTCGTACAGCTCCCTCTACTCTACCAGGTACACCTTACAGGATGGAAATGCGCTAATATCATAGAATTCAGATAGAAAGTGTTGGATTTCGACAGGCTGGAGCGACTGTCCAAGAACACCACATCGGACAAAGATCAGCCCCCTCCACAGAAGACTGCACCTCTGTTCCAGCAATGGCAGAGATGTGGTGGCAACCAGAAAGCACTAATCAACATTACCAGCTGTCAATATAATAAGGGCAGCAACAAACAGCAAAACAGCGCAAGCCATACAATAATAACAAAAGTATGACGAACATCTGGTAGGGAAAATGCCACCACATGGACAATGACGAGGTGGAGCAGCCAGGCCAGGGACAGCAGCTAACAGGAAGCAGCAGCGGTACTCCGAGGAGAAACGGCCTCCCATGCATTAATACCACGACTAGCGATTAAGATAAGCACGTAGTAAGTACTAAGACTTCCCACTGCCTCCTCCAGAGGAGCAGCAGCAGCTGTTGTTCTCCCCAGTTGGTGAAGAAACCACACTTGCAGTCTCAAGCTCAGCGAGTTTCCTCAGCAACAACTACTCTTTCACACTGCCAGCTACATTCCAGCAAAAAGGATACTTCTAGCACCAGATGTCTATCCATTCCATCTTAATACAAGCAAATGGTGGAGCAGCGAGTGCCCTCCTGATATACAAGATAAACACAATTGATTATGGTGCACCCCAACAGTTATACTGCATTAATACCTCCCAACCTGCTACACAACTGACTGTGCCAAGGAACCGACCGGGGAGGAGATCGAAGAATTGATACGAAATAAGCTTTTATCTGAAGCGATAATTAGGCAGAAATGAAAGCGAGCATCCTGCATTCGCAAGATTAAGTTGGGTGACCTCGTACTGCGAAAAACAGCACCCTCTCAAGCAGTAGATGTGATATTACCCAAACATTGTTTGTTCTGTACAGTGGTACAGTGGTCTGTACAAGATTGTACTGATCTGTCGTGAAAATTGCTACACACTAAAGGATGTATTAACAGGTGACACGGTAGTAAACTACAATATAAACCCATTAAGGACCTACAACTTCCTAGTTGATTAAGAATAAAAACCAGTGTATGCCTAATAGCAAACTGTACATACTGTTTTGCAAGCTTACTAAAGGGTCACATTTGAAATTTAATGTTATACTACCTCGTACATAAAAGAGGTTACGATACAAGTGTGTATGCTACTATTGTTTGTAACGGTAATGTTATACCGAAGGACTTAGGTGTTAGTCAGCTGGTATTGGCTTGAATAAGTATTTGCCTCATAAGCATATTTTTGGTCCAGTACAGAGTGCAAATTCTCTGTTCCTAGGCGACATCTTACAGGACCTGCGTACTGAATGTACGATTGATAACACCTAGTAAGTCGATGCCACCCGAACTTAACAATGCCTGTACAACCCTGTGTAATTAAGATCATTTTTGGCATGAATTATGTGAACTGTGGTACACAAAACAACATGAAAGTTACAGGGAAGTTACAGTGTACTAATAGGCCGTATGTTGTAGTCTACCGACACCTACATGTGTTACAAGTGTAGCAAAACATATCATCAACACTGTAAAAATAAATTATCTCTAACACTAACCTGTTTGAACTTCTAAGATTCAGCCCATGTACTTCCATTTTTTGCAAGGAATTCTGGTTAATATTTATCTTCCACAATACACTTAAGTGGTTATTCTTATTGACCACACTATCCTATTTATGCTCGGAATGAGATATTTTATCTTAGAAATAACATGATTTATTGCCACTATATCAGCCTATATTGCACAGGTAAAGATTTATTGAACACATATGAATGCACTTTCGTTCACTCTTGAAATTTGAGCCTCGTTGCGATGAGATGTCTTCAGTGCCTGTAAGCATATGTTGTGGCACACCTGAAGTGTAACACGTGGCGAGGATTTTAGGGTATAAGTACTTTCTCAGAGTTAATTGCTTAATGAAGCAACCCTAAGCAGACGTCATGTCTGACTGACAGGGATATCATCATCGCCCATGTGGGCCTAGGGGACGAGTGCCGAGACTTGGCATCAAACCCCGAGGCCCGTGAAGGAGTCCCAGGTTGCCTAGTGCGACCCCTAACCTCCTGATTTGACTGCTGTGCGTTTTGTTTTGGTGTTTTTGTATACAGTGTTTCTAAAAATGTTGCGAAGCAGTGGTGAATGCAAGTGGCCGAAAATTTTAAATTTAATTTCGTGTGATGAATTTATATTTTACTTTAAAATCGTAGTGTTGTCCAGCCATCCCTTTAAGTGTAAAATAGGGGGGGGGGGGGGGGGGCAAATTTAATTTAAGCTGAGCAGTTGGCCTTAGCTGCTCAGGTAATCTTGGTGATATTATTTACTGTTATTTACTTTGTCGATTTTAATTAAGTTTTGCATGTGGGCAATGGCTGGACTAATTTACTGCATTAAGAGGTATAGTATATCAGGCGAGCTTCCTGAGACTGTGGGCCACTGACCCCCTTCCTTTAACGGGAGAAGGGGCTAGGCCGGCGGAGGGGACGAGTCCCCTCGACCAACGGCTGGCTCGCTGTGTACGTGGGGCGGCTCAGAACTGCAGTTAGCATGTCTGCCAACTGCAGCACTGCGCCGCGCGGAATATACTGCAGTTCGGTGCGTCCCCAGGCCCTGGAGAGCTGCGGTCTGGTGTGGGCTGGTTCAGCTGCTAGGTGGGCGCCCTGGATGACGAGCCCGGCCCCCAGGAGTCGAGTGGCCTCTTCTGAAGTGGCAAAAGCCACTCGGTGGAGGCCAGTGGGGCGCCCTGTTGCCCGGCTGCGGATGCGCCAGCACTTGGTCGGCTTGTGGCCGGCTTCGTGCAGGGCAGCCTCAACTTCCTCGGTCGGCACCCCGGCCCCTTTGTCGCCCCGGAGGACAACAAAGTGCCAGGGCACTCTCTTCAGTTGCGGAGGCTGCTGGCGTCGCTCTTCAGCAGGCTGTTCTCGTGGATCCCGCGCAGCTGTGGTCGCCTCCCTCTTCTTGGCAGGGGTGGCCTGTGTCGCTGAGCGGGCTTTCGATGTCGGCAGCTATTGTTGGTGAGCTGCGACGTCTGTTCGAGCAGTGCTGGTACCTTTCTCTGCCGTAAAAACGGCTGTTTGTGTGCACGAGTGTTTCCACTCGGCTGGGACGGGCGTATGACACGAGGTGTGTCGGAGCTTCGCTGGATGGTCTGTCTGGGTGCTGTTATTACGCATCTCTGGAGTGTACTTGGTAGACGGGCTGGACTGAGTAGACTGGGCTGTGCTGTAGTTGCATTTTAGCGACTCTTTTTTTTCCGCATGCTACTACAGTGCAGTACGTATCCCACGGGATGTACTCGTATTCCGGCTCTGCTGGTATGCGAACGGCCGGGATGTGTTTCCCCACGCGGTATCTGGTGTCTTCTACTTCGTAGAGTTTCTTCAAATAGCAGGACTCTCGCAGATACACTAGTGCTTCTGTGAAGCCTGGGTAAGTGGGTATTTTAACTACCACTACTTCATCCTGGTATACTTCGTCGGGATCTTCTAAGTATTCGCTGATCAGCTGACGCAGTTTCTCCGGCTCTAGGTCTCCATTCCAAGAGAGCCCGATGCAGAAAACCAGAGAACCGAAGTACTCCGGCATGTCGCAATCGTACCTTCTTGCGAGAAAGCCGACAGGCGAACTGCACTGCAGTTGGTTTGGCGACACTTCAGGTCCGAAGTCCGCCTCCATCTCTTGGCTTGAGTCGCGCTGCTCTAAGTGCTTGTGGCTGCGATTTTTCACCCTCTTCCTTCGGCGCGGGTTTGGCATCTTAACTGGAGTGAAGAGAGAGCTCGACCGATACGGCTGGCAGCTAGGGCGCGACTGGGTATAGGTACTAAGATTACAAGCGTCAGTACGACCCAAACTGCCAATCCTCATCATGTAAACAAAGCGATCTAATCTGAATGAAAGACTAGCAAAAACATGTGAAATATTGTCAAAGGAGATTAAAGCCAATCTATTGCAGTAAAATATGGTTGTATAAGCCAACTATGTGGTTGACTTAAGATTTTATCGACTTCAGTTTCTACATAGAATGTTTTGTTATGATGATCAGCTGTAGGGTTTATGGCAAAGTCGACGATTATTTAGTTCTTGGCGAGAGAAAAATTTGAATGAAATAAGTTATGGATATTGTATTACTAATGACAAAGTAAGTCTAATAAACATATGTGTTCGTCAATAATTTTTTGTCATATTTTATGAAAAAATATATTTTAAGTTCAACCATGTACAAAGTTGTTTATTAAAGTAAGATTTGTGAAAAAAGTATATGTTATTCAGCTATTCGCATTAAAATATGTACAATGAGGTCACAGGTTATTGGGAAAAAATTATAGTTTTGATTTTGGACTTGATTTTTTTTATGGTAAACAATGGTCCACACTAACAATGTATATATGTTCTGTTACTACAAGAAACTGTGTGTATATACTATTAATTACTTAGTGAACTTTGTAAGTGTATGTTGTTTACTATGTAATGCTATTCATGTTATTTAATAATTTAATGTAATTCTAAAAAAGAGTTAATAGTTAAGTTCTAGTGTTTATTTTAAATAATATCAACGTTAAACTACTCCATCTATTAATTAAGTTAAATTAGGGACTCAAGAGGAAAAGTGAATTCAGAATTTAAAGGTACCCTATGAACTGTGAATAAAAAAAAGCACAGACACTTAATGTCAGATAGCGCGATTGATCCTCAGAGTGGGTGAAAAATCTCTTATCCATGTGACTATGTTGTGTCTGCGATTGCTAGAGAACTGCACGGACAATGATGCCATCCACTCTGGTATCTTCTACTGCATGGGGCAGTAGATGCAGCGGCAGCAGACCTCCCCACATCAGGTTAGGCCGCGGGCCCGATGCCCGGCCGGCAACTTGTCTGGTGTGGAGCTGCCACAGCAGTCCCGAACATGTTTGTCTGGCATTGCAACCCCTCCGTCACTTCTAGTGATGTCCTCGGTGTGACATCAGACAGGGGTGACGATACGGGCAGCATCCCAGGGGACAGCATCCCAGTGGGGTGTTACCTGTAACCATCAACACATGGGTGACTAACTGCATGTAATAACATTCTCATGGTTCCAGAGTTCCGGTGTGACTGGCACTTACCGTGCAATGACGTTAGAATAGCAGCCTCTTCTGCAATGTTGAGACCCTTCATCGAGGTAAGGTGATACCTCCAACAGCAGCTGGTGTCTGCCTTTTCCCAAGGCGATGTGGTGGAGCGCCTCGTGGGAAGACGGCACAGCAAGTGTCAAGTGACCGGCTGCCTGCAGCATTGCCGCACGCGCTGTTGCCATTTTAAGCAGAGTGATTTGAACAGCCAAAATTATACAAAAAATCAGTTCAAATGTGTTTTGAAATTTGGCTGGGAGCAGCATCTGTACTTTTACAGTGTTTCAGAATGTTTTAATTGGATAATTGAATATGTATATTGTTCACCATCGCTAAGGCAATCAGTCGCGAAATATGAGGTTTGTTTACATGTGAGCAGCAACAAACTTTAAACTGTATTGTGTTGCTAGTGCTACTTATTATTTATTTCATAATGTTTGGAAACAAACAGTATTTGTTGTATTATCCATATGTTATTTCTTTTATGACAGTTTAAAAGTTTTTCAAACATTATTGAATTTCATCATGTGATTGGTCGATGCTTTGGCAGCGCAGCACTTCGAAATTTGAAGGGGTTTGTAGGCGCCAGGCGTAGTGTATGATAGACAATTACGAAGGTGGGTCCATAGCAGCATCCTACCAGGTACGCCATTTTGAGAAACTGTTACTAGGTTTCTTAGTAATTCTACCTTGATAAAAGTCCTTTGTTGCGTACTCTGTGGCTTCAAAATGTTTTGAATTATACTTAAACCTTGAGCTAATTTGAACAATACTGTGTGTGTAATTTACTTCTCCATTATTTATAAACAAACATTGCAAATGAACAGATAAGCTCACAGAAGTCTAGAAGTTCTAAGACTCTGTTTTTAATGTTTATAGAATTGAGTTAGTTGTCAATTAATTAATTTTTATCTTGTAGAAATTATCTAGCCGAATTTGCCACAGTTTTATGTTGTTTAAATTTATCTCTGAAGGAAAAGATTCTTGGAGTTTAATTTGCCCATCATATTGACATTTATATCTAGGCCTAATAAACTTGTGCTTGGTTTCAAGGACTTTGATGGAGCATTTTGCGTTGTATATATATGCCACTTGTGTTTATGTGCGGAATATTTAAATAAAATTCTGTCCGTTTTCTTAAGTGTCACTTTTTGATATTTTTGGTTCTACGCGCAACATCATACTGGGCCGTAACAAGGCTAATACTTGGTGCACCTTTATCTTGTTTACTTTCCACATATTTTATTCACAGATTGATAAGTGAGTGTGCGGCTAATAAATACTAGATCACCTATATACTAGTTATAGTAAAACACATATAAAAATTCATAAAAAGAGGAAAGTAATAATATATTAAAAAAGCATTATAAATAATTTCCAAACATACATGGTAATGAAATTTAAAAAAAAAACTACCTAACAACCTTTATAGTTATAAATAAAGTTAATCTTCAAGCCTTAGTAAAATACTACACAATTAAATTTGCAATTTTATATCATATAATATATAATTATATCATATATAATACCACAAAGAAGGAGTTAATATGAAGAAAATACAAATACACGAAATTGAAAAATTGAATAGAGAATGTTTAGTACTTCAACAATGCCCAGTAAGCCACATTGGCAGTAATTGTTGTTGTAAAATATATTTCCTGATTGTAATATTCACCAAGTGCATTAATTGTATTTTAAAAGTCATGTAGTGTTTTAATTTTGCCGTGAACCGTTTTGTGCTTATGTTACTTTATCAAAATCCAAGAAATATTATAGCCTACTGTTTGGCAGGTATTACTAAAGAAAACTAACATCAAAAGCTAATGTTCGGAAAAATGTTTTATTCAGTTGTTATCTACTAGATCATAAAAATAAGAAATAAATTACAACTAAAATTGTTCTAACCTGTCGGAAGGGTATTCCAAATAATCTTCGGTGCGTAGCATAACACAATGGACAACATAATTCTTTATGCAAAATCTCATAAAGAAATCACTTTCATCTAGTTGGTCATAATACTTAGGCTTGCGTTGAAATATTCGTGGTTTTGGCAGCCATTCTAGAACTTCAGCCAAAACATTAATATGAAAAATTTTACTTCTTCGGCAAGTACTTTCTGTCTCCCCACAGCATACATTTTATTTTACCTTTTTGGGATCTGGAAGGACGTCTTAAGAACTTAAAGACTCGATTTTAGCTGCTTAAATTAAGACCTGTTTAAGATTTCAGGTAATTACTTAATCATTAGGGTAACAATTCAATACCATGGACAGTCCTTACACGAGCCTTAAGCAGCCATCTAAAGTTATGAGATATTGGTGAAACCGGCCATAATTAATTGTTTGTTTTTTCAGGTTAGAACAAAACATATAGTTTTAATTGGTTTTGGACATTTATGCGTATGAATTCAAATGTATAATCATTTAAAGAAATTCTCAATTTATTTTTTATTTAGCTAGCCCCCAAATACCGCCAAGCCAACATGAGCCCCTTCACAGTTGTGTGAGCTCTCCGGCATGCATGTCAGTATTTAAGTTTGGTTGGGGAATGAGTGCGTTTCAGGGCAAGTGCTTTACACTCAAGTTGCGGGTGGGTTGCAAGTAGTTCACATGCATCGTGGCTGATAGCGGGGCTTAATGGTGCCATGGAACAAATTGTGGCCATCGGCAGAACCCGAAAAAGTGTCTAGATAAGGGCACGCAATAACCAGTACAATAGAGTAAAGTACTGGGAAAAACCGAGGTATAAATCAAGCTTAAAAACTGCATAAGCTGCAATAAATTACAGGTTAGGTAAGAAATAAAGTAGGAAGTTGGTTTCGTGCGAGAAGCGTGTGGAAAGATAAAAAATCTGTGTTCCCATTGGCCGTAGGCCACAGCCAATGGGGTGGTATTGCGGGTGCTGTACCAGTGGCACAAGCTCTCCTGGTGGCCGCGATGCGAACAAAGCTAGTTTGTTCGATCGCCAGGCTGTTGCGAATATTTCCCTGCCTCTGCCTGAAAATATTCACTGGAGCATGAAGGGGCGTGCAGGCGAGTCAGTATACCGGCTCATACTGCCGGCGCACGACGTCCCAGGCAGCCAGGCATTGCTCCAATGTCGTATTTTTTTTTGCAGTTAACAACAGTGCCCTTTCATGCCACGGTGCGGGAGGAGGGGGCCAATCCTTACCTCAAAATATTGAGACAGTTTTATTGCACGCCACCTGTACCTACCACTTCTACATGCAGTGACTCCAGACGAAGGTCCCTGTTGCCTTCCAATCTGAATTCCGGTGCTGATCAGTACCGTTGCGCGCGTAGCATCCCACAGACCGCAAACTCCAGCCTGAAGTTCACTAAACTTCGCTTTAAGGTATTCATAACCTTAACAGATTTTCAGAACAGGGAATTCCGGTATTAGTCTTCAACGGAACTGAAAATTACCAGTACTTTCGGAACTATGTAGGTTTTCTATAGGTCTCTACTTCTTATAATGGTCCCTCTGCCGGGTGGAGTCACTTTAATGTTAATGTGTGAAGACTCTTTGAATTGATAGTTGTTACTGGGCGCCACTCCTATGCAGACCTCAACTTTGTTACCAAAAGAGAACAAGTGTAGTAGAATACATAAGAGGAAAAAAAACACTTCAGATATAATATTTAAGTAGAGTGAAAACATGGAGAATTTAAGGTCGTTGAAAACATACACACTATGAAATAATAATAAAATAAAATAGAATTAAACAAATAGTCTTTAAAAAAATTAATATATATAATTTTTGGCTTGGCCAGTGGTATACCCTTATGTCTCTCAAACAAACAGGAAATATGTTTCACACATGACAATACAACAAAAGTTCATTAATTCAATTTATTATGTCCGTTGCTCTCACTCTTAAATCGAAGAAAGTGTATCAAAATATAGTTTATTACCGTTAAAATTTAATTTAAAATAATATACCTCGGCTCAATTCAGTGTGTTGGGTGGGTAGAACAACATGAGAACCCTGTCTCATTTAACCTCTGGGTCTGAACAGGAATATGTAACTAGAATATTAATTGGTTTAAAATGTTTTTCTCTGTAAGGCTTTACTTAGTTTGACAAAATAATCAATGTTTTTATTCGTGATTAGCAGGATTGACGCACATTAGGTGCAGGAAAACCGTCGTTTACAATGGAGAATTATGAGTCTGTTTTACTCACGTCAGAATCACACCTAAATACACATCAGTGCGGATGTGCCCTATATTAATCACATATATTTATATTTGCACGACGATTCAAAACATAATATGATGATCTATTTAGCTTGTCAGATTATCTGATTTGTAAGGGATTTCAACCCGGGCTATATCGCCAACGCCGTCACCATTCATTACTTATTCTTAACTCTCCTCCTCAAAACGCTTAACTTAAGTAACTCGGCCTCTCATTGGCCGAAATAAAAAGATCGTTGACGTAATTTACACTTCAAAACAAAATACAGACTTCCAACAATACATCTTAAAATATTAAAATGTCACAAATTTAAAAATGTTAATTTCCAACAATGAATTTCCTTTTATATAAAATACGTGGAAAAAGTTTCATTTGCCGTTAAAGTCAATAGTTCCCTAGAGAGGTCTTGCCAATTGTTGCTGGAATGTCACTCGGGCTACGTTATAGAGTGTAGAACTCGTAGATACGTCCAATAACAAACATAGAGCATTAAACATGAAAATATTAACAAATAATAATTATTATATTAAAATGTTATTTAAAATAAAAACAATTCATTTTCTGTGCATGGGATAGTCATGTAACAGCACAAAAGTAAAAATATGAAAATTTGCATTACAATTTTTTATTGCAAAAAGTATCTAATAAAGGGAAAAAATCACTTTATTCTCAGCCATACTCTCAATATTTAACTTTGAAGGAAAAATTTAACAAAAAATCGTTTTAACACATGCAAAATCTCATAATTATTAACTTAAAGTAACATTTATTCTTTTCATAACAAAATTAAAAATATATATATTTTAAGAATATTGCACACAATATAAACGAAATTTTATGCTGTCGAAGTCGAGTCCCAAAGGTAACGAAAGATCCGGAAATATATTTTAAATTACAGGTTCTTTTTTTATTTCAAAAGTACTGGGTTTTCCCGGTTATTTCAGGACCAGGGTTTACTGGCTCTAAACCCTTCTTCGCATTTTTGGGCACGTCGTGATCTCCTGCGAGCCTTCACCGACGAACTGCTTCCCGCCGATTGCCTTAGGCGCCGCCACACCACCGTTGGTCCACGGACTGCTATTCAGTATACTTCCAGTCACCCAAGCAAGCTGGAATCCCGTATCTTCCACCCTGTGGGATGTGCTCGGTCGCAGTTGGTCACAGTTGGTCGCAGCTGCACAGACGCCTCAGATGCTCGCACCACGACGCGAGACTGTCAGTCATGGATGTCGGAACAGGGGGGGGGGGGGGGTAGCAGGGGCGAGTCGCCCCCGTGCTGTTATGCATGGGGGGGGGGGGGGCGAGAATAGCATTTCGCCCCCTTCCTTTTCCGAGAATAAATGTTTGGTCCTAGTAGTATTTTTCTCAACCAGTAGTTACAAACGTTGCATTGGTGATCACATTGGTTAGGAAATCAAATTTATGATTATCAATATACTGTAAAAGGATTGCAAATTCCTAGATGGTATTTTATTTAAATTGTACTACATCTACTGTCAGAGTAGTATTTAATACATACTACGTCATCAAATTCTTGGAATGGTATAATTAATATTTTGGTTCGGAAACTCATTAAATATTACAATTTTGCATCTAAAACTCCAAATTTTTCCGGGGGAGGGTCCCCGGACCCCCCGCTCTAGGACTGAGGCAAGTGTGATACATCTTTTCGCCCCTCCCACTCATGAAAACGTTCCGACGTCCCTGCTGTCAGTCTTCGGGAACGTCAATGCACCGGGAACATCCTGGCCGACAGCATGCAGGAGCGATGCTCACACCAGACGAACTTCATATAGAACACACAGTAGACTGTAGCAACTAAAAATAAAAGCCTAATAATAATAATAGTGGAGTGTGATGGTTATATTTCTGGGTATTGGCTACCTTAAGGTCATGCCAAGTGCCACTGCACTGCATCAGTTCCCTAAATTTCTGGCGAAGAGTGGACGTGTTGTTGGCTTGCTTTTGAGTGTGTCTCTTGTCTCTTTCACACACACACTCTCTCTCTCTCCACAGTCTTAAATTACTTAGTCTTCGACTTCGCTGTTGGAATTACATGGGAGGTAATAGAAGGACATGACTTCATTGTAAATTAATTCATGTGATAATACCATTATATAAATATAAGACTTTGTTTGAAGATGTAAATAGTATTTTGATTATACGATTACAGAAAAATGCTCCTTATTCCTACCCAGTGTGTTGGTTACTCTGGATATCTGAAGAACGGTATTCTGTCGTGGTTTCGTGCTGGGTTCTACTTTGAATGGTTTCCTTTTTGAAGATCTTCCATATTATTTTTCTCCTGTGATACTGCACTGGATGACAACTAGAATGGCCTGTAGTGAAGTAAATCCTATTATGGGCTAACTTCTAGCTGGTTGTAATGGTAGTAAAATAATTTTTTTTTTTACTTTGGAGGTTGTGGTGGTGATAGTGGTGGTGGTACATCTACATTTGGCCTAATTTTCTCATAATTCTATGACATGTTAATCAAGACACGTCAGAATAATATCTCTTACACTACTTAGAGAGTGACTGTTGATAAATATATGTCACATTCACAGGGAGTGAAGGAAGAATAGTAGGTTATATGTCCCAAAACAACCGACCGAGGCCTGCACATATTAACTTGATACGAGATATTTCGATATCACTTTTCCGAGTCGCAGCAGGTTGAATTTCATTGCGCGTTAATCCCTTGCATTGGCGTCACTTGAACCAATACATACGTAGAAATCGGAGAATTTGGCGGTTGAAATTTTGGTATTCTAAAATCCAAACATTTTTAATTTTAGTATTTTTCTATGTTTGCCCTCAGTTTGATGTGAAGAACTATAAGCCAATTCTTAGCTATAAATCAAGGAAGTTTTGAATCATGGTAACGATCTACCACAAATCAGGAACCGAAAATGGGTGAAATTTTTCCAATTAAGGAGATGACAGTGGTGTCTATCCAAAAATAATTAAACCTGTGAGTTTTCTAGTCTATATCCATAGCGTATGCTGTTTCACCAGTTTTTTTCCCAAACAGTAGTATTTTATTAAACTGGTACATAAATTTGCTATTAACAGACCTAATACAAATGAGAGCAATACAAGAAATTTTAAGATACATCACAAGGAAAAATAACTATAATAAAAATATGTAAATAACAACCACCTTTAGTTCAAGCAGTTATTTGCATAGTTTCAGTCCATATGTATACATTTTTAAGTAGGTCTAGCTATATTTATTTTATTCACCTGCGCATTATTAGTATTAGTGTGTCAACATCATCTTGAGAATATTTTATAAAAATATATTCACATTTTCCTTTTTGCCAGCCAACTTCCACCAAACCAGTAAGTGTCCCTTCGGAGTTCTAAGGGCCCTTCGGTGTGAATATAAGTAGGTAGTTAATAACAGTTGAAGAATGTATGTGTATCAGAAAACTTTAGTTCAGCTTTATTTAACTGTGATTTATTGTCGAGTAAATGCCAAATAATAAGTCATTTTCAGCTTCCCTGATATTTTGAGTTAACTTTGATATAAATGAATGGGGTGTGCTTTAGTCACTATATGCGATTCGGGATAGATATCATGGAGCACAGGTAGCGAATTAATCAAAAAAATCAGCTAAAGCTGTAAGATCGATTTCATCTCAAATTATTATCAGAACTTCAATATTACCTAGTTTAAAATTATTATTCGGAATAGTTACTTTATGATCAGTAGTAAGATATGTTTTCTGTTTGGGTAATCCCCTGGAAGCTAAGCAAATGTGCATGCGAGATATGGACAGAACAGCAAACGCTGGTTACTGCAAACATTAATTTACAAAAAAATGTTCAAGCGATTATTTTCAAATTATCTTTGGAATAGCCAGAAACTGGCAACAAATGGTCATTGACAATCTTCTGAGTAGCGCCTTGTAAATTACTCTTTATTTACTGATTGCAGCATGAAGTATTCATAGATACTTGAGAAGGGAGCTACATTTAGGATAAACACAGACACATAAATCATAATGTAGAGGTATATTTTCGTGGAATTACTCAAGTTAAAGTATGGACGTTTTATCTATACATGACGTGACTCAACACACTTGGAAGGAATATTAACATCGCGGTTACATACATCGCAATAAACATAAGGACGGGAAGTCTTTAGCCAATCTGCCTAATCTTCAAATTTGTATATACTCTCAGGTCTTAGCCACATATCTTGAGCAAAACATGAAACATAGGACATGTAAAGACACGCAATGATGGTGTTCGTAAAGAAAAGGTAACATAGTTGCTTTTTTGTTCTTTTCAAGAAGTGCATAATTCGGCTGTACATAATTTATGTGTTTAAAAAATGCTAACTTTCTCTGGACAAGCAGTGCATAGAGTGAAGATATAAAATTTCAACACTGTTATGATCTTTGTACATTTTGATTGATTTTGTGAAGTCTACGCTTTTTTTCCTTATCTAACTTGTCACGAAATGGGCTAACTGACCTTTCAAAGCCTAGTCCCTTTCCTGAGCCCCAACCAGCTCCGGCCTCAGATGTCTGCAGCCAACCCCTCTTTTGGGGCAAGGGGGAAACAGCCCCTTTGTCAGCAGTTTTCGCTTCCCGCCAGTTTGGCGTGTCTGGGAGTTGTATTGCACGTAACAGACAAATAGTGCATTTACAAAGGCGTCTTTTCTCAGTACGTGAACCACTGTCTGTTTCGCAAACAGCCGTTGGTCGAGGCCGAATGACCTCACCAGGAAGAACATTACCAGCCCTGAGGAAAGGAGACTTTTTCGTGCCGTTCGAGCAAGCAAGCGCCCAGGAAAAACATCTACATCTCAGCCCTGACCTTAACTGACAACCGGGAGAACGCCACTTTATTCATTATAACGAATAATAAAACACCGACTCCTGCCATTTTACCACACTTCCTTGCACACTCCACCCGAATACTTACTGTTAGGATTTGCCGACATAAAATATTCCCCTGATATTCCAAAATACTTATTATTTGACTTTAAAAGTGGCTAAGATAAAAAACAGCCTTTATTTAAAGCCACCATATTCTTTTTTTGTTTTTTATTTAAAAAAAAGCCCGGGCTTTTCAGGTTGAAAGAATCAGAATTTTCGTCCTTGTTTTTTGTGTCCTTTTTATTTTTGCGTATACCTCTAATTCTCTTCCTAATAGAGGAGGAGTATGCTTTTATTGTACATTACATTGTGTGTGATACATTAGTAATACCACCACCCTGCAAGAACCTAATAAAATAACACGTGGACCAAGTCTAAATTTACATTTCTAAATACTTAAAAATTGTAGCATTGCAAAATGGGTCATAAGAATATTAAGAATAAGTTTGAGGTGAAGGATATTTTTTTTTGTTGATATAGAGAACAGTTCAGAGCTGTTAAGAATTGTTATTAATTACTTTGGTTAAATTTCATGGAAAGCCTTAAAATACTTATTTCCTTGAGATACTTAATTATTAATTTGAGGGTTAACTCTAATTCATAATAATTAATGTTGATATTTGATAATTAATGTCAGTAATTAAAGCAGTATAGATTATAATTTTACAGGACATCATTTTTAAACAAAAGTTTTTATATGAATTTCAACTTTGTTTACTAAATTTTTAACATTGTATTTGAATTTTTTGGGTAATTTTATATTCTATTGGATATTGCTAGTGTGATATTTTGAGAATAGTCTGGAAGGTACAGAAGGAAGAGCGGACAGGCGCGACACTCTGGCGCCAGAAAGCTATTTTTCACTTTGTAAATGC
Source organism: Bacillus rossius redtenbacheri (assembly GCF_032445375.1). Lineage (NCBI taxonomy): Eukaryota > Metazoa > Arthropoda > Insecta > Phasmatodea > Bacillidae > Bacillus > Bacillus rossius. Next base: position 72,489,177 of record NC_086332.1, read on the forward strand.
GTGTTTGGGATTTACGCGTCACGTACGCACAGCTGTAGCGACCGTCTGGAAGGGTCTCTGGAGGCTACCACTAGCCAGCCAATCAGGGCGAGTCCTGGCGTGGTGTGATGCGCTCGGCCGAAATTCCTTATTTGGGCATGTTGATGAATGCTGTACTGTGATTGGTCAGTTGGCCCACGGGGTTGCCTCCCTTGTTTTCACCTTTACAAGGGAAGGTAATCTCGTCGACCAAGTCACTTGTTGCTCGATCGTCGCCGAACTCGGTCGCGTCGTCGGCAAGTCACGAAACAAATGAAAAATTATTAAGGGACAATTTAACGCCTAGGGGCTGGGGCCACGCCGTAGTTTTTTAACCTAATTTCATTTTTTTTTTTCGGACTATGTATTAGAAATTTAGGCCCTAGGCGTCGGCATCGGCCCGACTCGTGTGATTTCGGTCCGCGATCAACGGTACCTTGAGTTAGGTAATTAACCAAGGGACATTACTAAGTTTTTTTTTTCTTTCTTTCTTCTTTGGCGAGTGACAAGACTCCTCGACCATCAACGGCAATATGTATGGTGCTGTGGTATGTATTTGGACCTCATCCTATCAAAATTCAAAGATATCGTTAAAATTCGTATAAGAAAAGACAAAAACTGTACAAGTAATGAAGTTTTTCTAATTAAATTCATTTGTAAAATTGTGTATTGAAGCCATGTAACGATGAGAAAAAACATTTTTTTAAAGAAATAAACAAAGATAATTTAATAAACTCTTTTATTTCCAAATAAAGCAGAACCTCAGGAACATTGTTTGTTTTGTATTGTTACGTTTCTATGTGTGGTTAGCCGGGCAAAAACATACAACGTAACAACATGGCTGCCCTGTCGTGGGGCACGAATTTAGACACTGCCTGATGATAAAATAAACATTCGGAAAAACAGTAAAAACTTATCAAGTAAAAGCCAATTATGTCTAAATTAACTGTGGTAATACCTTTTGGAACAACGGCAAAATTATAACTTGTGAACGAGTGATTCGATAGGGGATCGTGTGATCTTCGCGTCGTACTTGTAAACATCAACAAACGAAAACGAGCGTGAGAAGCCAGCATTCACCGTATAAGAACATCGCGGGACATCGTGGGAAAGGAATGCGACGAGAACTACAGTTTAGAACATCGTAGAACAGCGCTTCGCAGAACATCGTGGGACACGATTCTAGCAACATAGACCATCTCGGTACTTCGCAGGACAACGAGGGATGAATCGGTACTTCGCGGGACAACGAGGGATGAATCGCCGGAAACAGCAAGTCTAAATTGGACAGAAACTTATATTCTTATGGTCTAAATTTTGTATTTGTGGTTATCATTGTTTAAAGTTTTTTTTAAATGTGTTTTTAAAGGGTTGTTTACGTTTTCTGGTCATTTATAATAGTAAAACCAAAAGAAAAATGAGTACAGACAGTCAGGATGACCTTGCGGGTTTTCCTGAAACTTCAGGAATGTCCGATCCTAATTTGAATATTGAATTAGTGCAGGAGCAGTCGGAAAACATGGAACAGCCTGCAAATGGTAGTCCAGTAGAGGTTATGGGGGGGTCAGGTATGTCTAATCAAATGTTAGAAAAATTAATGATAATGATGGATAACATGTCACAAGGGATGCATAACATGTCACAAGGTCAGACTGAATTCAGACATATGATGGAACAAAAATTAGATGCCATTACACAGAAAATTGTACAAGTAAGACAAGAAATAACCAATACATTTGAGAACCGATTTGATGCACTTAGGAATGACCTTAATGAACAGATCTCATCTTGTATCGGCAAAGTAAATAATTGTGAAGTGCAGATGGAGGAGGCACAGTCTAGGTTAAAAACATGTGAAGGAATAGTGGGCCCAGTTCAGGAAAATTTGATACAAACAGGTAAAACATTTCAGGAGCATAGTAAAAAAATTTCGGAGTTGGTACAACATGGTGAGGGTGTACAAAACAGAATTGTCGAAAATCAAGATGATGTCACAGATTTACAGTTGAAAGTGGTTCAGGAAGTTAAGGGGAATTTTGAAGCTAATGTTGAAAGGACGTTTACAGAAAGTTCAAAGGAGGGTGGCCAGTTGGAGAATTTTAGGTATGATGTGGGTAGAGAATGTTTACAGGAAATCGAGAAAGGTCTGAGTAAGATTAGAGGGGATGAACAGTGTAACATTGGAGGTTCAATTTTGGCTGTAGATGAAGTGAACACTTTTGAAGGGACAGTGATTAAATTTTTTGGAGATGATCGAGGGGTCACTCCGATACAATTTGTAACCAAATGCGAGAAAGTAGTTAGCTATTTTAGTGGTTCAGATGAACAACAGGTAGAATTGTTTATCACTAAATTGTATGTGGATGGTGTTGCATTGCAATGGGCAATGCATAAGGAGAATGAATGGAAAACATTTAAAGAGGCAAAGGTAGCATTTTTGAACAAATATTGGGGTATATACATTCAAGATGATTTCCTACAATATTTATTTTCAGGAAAACACCGAGCAAGAGACGGCCCCAAGGCCCCTTATGTTCAAAGGTTGTATTTACAGTCAAAGTTTTTGAATAATCCAATTACTGATGAAAGATTTATTTCCCACATTGTTCACCATTTTTACCAGCAAGTTCAAAACTGCATTTTGGGGGCTAGGACTAAGAGTGTTGAAGAGGTCATTGCATTGCTTGAAACATTGGACAGGAGGAACGAGCGAGAGGAAGGACTGAGGGGAAGGGAACCAGAGCTCCCAGGAAGGCAGCGAGGACAACCCAGAGAGAGATTTCATCCTCCAGAGGGCATGCCGAGGGAACAGGTTCAGCGACCCCATCGACAAGAGTTGCAAGGTAACGTAAGGCCACAATGGGAGGGACAGAGACCTCAGCAGGAACATCCAAGGGAAGAGAGGGTCAGGGAAAGACAGGATAGGCAGAGACATGATGAGCAAGGGAATGCAAGGAATTTAAACTCTTAGATAGGGAAGATATAGCCTCTGATACTTTCCCTATTCATTTCGCAGAGGCAGGAGGGTCATGTAAGGTGTTGAAAAAACAGGGCTGTAATGAACCCACTATTACACACGAAGGGAAGGATCTTTTGCAAAATGTCAATGAAAAATCAAAATTCATTCAAGGCAAGTTGGGGTTATGTCCAGTAATACAGGGTGAAATTGTTGGTACCGAAACAAAAGTTAAATTATTAATTGATTCAGGGAGTGAAGTAACCGCAATGTCTGAAGAATATTTTAATTCACTAGGAAGTAAAGCAATGGAAGCAGTTGCAGTGCTACCAGTTTCAAATATTATGATCATAGGAGCAACTGGAGTAAGAAATAAAAATGTGAAAAAACAAGTTTTAATGGAAATCAAAATAGGTGAAGTAATTATGTGGGTGGTTTTTCTAATAGTTAAAGGACTTAATGTTGATGGACTATTGGGAGCTGATTGGTTGCAATCAAATGAGGTTATCATTGATTATTCAAAGCAGTATATACATGTAAAAGAGACACAAATTACTTTTGCTGAAACTGATGCTAGAAACAACTCATTTAATTTACGAATTATAATGGGAAATGATTTTGAAATGGGTTTTGAAGTAGAATGTAATTTTTTAGAAAGGGACTATATTTTAGAAACTGAAGTAGAACAAATAATATTACATAATGGTAACACAGAACAGCAGTATGAATTTAAACAAATTTTGCAAAAAGAATGTAAAGCGTTTGCCAATTTCCCTGGGCTCAATAATAAATACGAATGTCGCCTGAAGCTGAAAGAACACCAACCTTTTGTACAGAAACCTTACCCAGTTGCATATAGTTTGAGGCTAGCCGTTGAAAACGAAATACAGAATATGATTGATGGGGACATAATTGAAAGGTGCAGTTCCGAATATTTGAATCCACTCGTTGTGGTTAACAAGAAAAATGGGGGGGTAAGGTTATGTGTAGACGCTAGAAAACTAAATCAGTTAATTGTTCCTGATAGAGAATCAACAGAACCTATGGATGAACTTTTACAGAAATTTGAAGGCTGTGCCTATTTTTCAAAAATTGATCTAGTAGCTTCTTATTGGCAAATCCCTTTAAATGTGGAATCTAGACCTTGCACTGCTTTTTCATATCAAGGAAAAACATATTGTTTTAAAAGGATGCCTTTCGGATTAAATGTATCAGTGAGCCATTTCATTAGAGGGCTTGAACAGGTTTTGGGACCTGAAGTATTAAATTTGGTAACTGTGTATGTAGACGATATTTTGATTGCAACTAAAACTTTCGAGGAACATTGTAAAGTTGTACAGTTAGTGTTGAGAAAATTACAAGAAGGAGGCATGACTGCAAATTTAAAGAAATCTGAGTTTTTGAAAGATGAAATTAACTTTTTGGGTAATATTGTAAATGCTAAGGGAATTTGTATCGATCCTGAAAAATTAAAAGCAGTTAGGGAATACCCATCACCTACAAACAGAAAACAATTAGAAAGGTTGATAGGATTTTTCAACTTTTTTCGGAAATATATTCCAAATTTTAGCAATATTTGTAGTCCATTGAGAAAATTGTTACAAAAAAACCAGTGTTGGGAATGGAGACAGGAACAGGAGCGAGCAGTAGAACTACTAAAACAAGAATTAGAAAAGGAAATTTTATTGCACCACCCAAAATTAGATCAGGAATTTTATATTACTTGTGATGCATCAGGTGAGGCAGTTGGTGCCATGCTTTTCCAAGTGAATAGGGAAGGAGATCAAATTCCAATAAGTTTTGCCAGTAGAGCTCTGCATTCTGCCGAAATAAACTACACTACTACAGAGAAAGAACTGTTAAGTATTGTATTTGCTTGCTCAAAATTTCGAATCTATATTTATGGTAAGAAAACCACGGTGCAAACGGATCATAAGGCCTTATGCCACATGGATTCGTGTAAATTATTGCATGGCAGAATCACTAGATGGATTTTATCCTTACAAGAATATAATTTAGATTTACAATATGTACCAGGAAAAGAACAAGTTGTTGCAGATGCACTGTCTAGAGTTGTAACAGATTCACAATCGGCCCGAACAAAAGAATTCCAAATTCGTAATTTAAGAAAACAAATGCAAGAGGTAGAAAAGGGAATAGAGGAGTTTTCTAAGAAATTGACAGAAGAAATAAGTAAAGATCCCAGACTACAGAAAGTGATACACGAATTAGGATCTCCAAATTGTAGGGATGTGATAAGAGAAACTTTTGTATTGGAGGGTGAATATTTATTCCAAAATGTATCCGGCAGAGTACCCAAGTGGGTACTATGCGTCCCCAATACTCTGAGAAATGAGATATGTACTTTGATGCATATAGAATGCGGACACTTTGGAGTTACCAAAACTATTAAATACATTCAAAAGTTTTGTGTTTTTAAAGATATGTACAGGATGGTAGCTGTTAATATCAAATCATGTTTACTATGTGCACAAACCAAAGTAATGAATCGGAAATGCCAAGGATACATGGGAAATGTTTTAGCTACCAAGCCTTGTGTGTGTTGACCTATTTGGACCTTTACCAAGCGGCAGGGGTGGTACCAAAAACATACTGGTAGTTTTAGACATTTTTTCTAAGTATGTTAAACTGTATCCGATTAAAAAGGCTTCAGCTCAGGTTGTTACAAATAAAATAATGGATGTTTATGTAAAATAAATAGGTATCCCTAACAAAATAATCTCTGATAATGGTCCCCAATTTCGGAGTGAAGTTTGGAAAACCTTATCTAGTATTTTAGGTATCGAACTAGGATACACTGCTGTATATCACCCAGCAGCCAACCCTGCTGAAAGAGTAATGAGAGAATTGGGGCGTTTGTTTAGGGTTTACTGTAATGAGAAACATAACACATGGGCCAGCATTGTAGGCCAGGTAGAGAAATTGATCAACAATTGTTGGCATGAGAGTACAGGGTTTACACCTATCGAGTTGATGCTACAAAAGTTACCAACCACCAAACTCCAAAATAGAATTAACTTTCCTAAAAATGATGCTGTAGATTTGAAAGAAAAGTTAGATAAGGCAAAAGAAAAACTAATGCATAAGGCTAATTCAAGGAAGGCCAGATTTGATAGAACTGTCAGACAAATAAGTTTTAAGGAAGGGGATGAAGTATTAATTGCTTCACATAAGTTGTCATCCCTTATAGATAATAAGATATCCAAGTTTTTCAAATTATATGATGGGCCATATGAAATAAAGGCTGTGGTAGGCCACAATGTTTACAGAGTAAACGATGCTAATTGGCACGTCTCTTTACTCAGACCATGGAAAATTAATTAAGTATAAAATAAAAAGGGTACATTTTAAGCAAGTTGAGTATGTACTTTTTTAGTATGAGTCAATGAAACAATGTGGACATCAATGAAACATTATTATGGACAATCAGCTATGCAATGTTTGATTATTGTGTAAAGTATGTTTATGTTGATATTGTAAACAAATTGTGATCATGAATTTTATCAGGTTGGACTAAAGACACTTCACTATAGTGAATATTTAGCATATTTTTTAAATGACAAATGAACATGAAATTCCAATGAAATGTTTTGTAGTGTCAGTATAACCTGTTAAAGGTTATGTTTTATCTATAATCAAGTGTTAATTGTGTTTTTTAGTAAAGATTGATTGGTCACTTTAATTTGGTATGGAGAATTAAAATAATTTTATGTATGTAATTTTTCAATGTTTGGGTTATAATTTTATAAATTTGTTTTAAGGAGTTATAATAATATCAAAAGTAATGGTATGTTGTTGTTGTGTTAAAAAGATATTGCAATACTCATGGTCAGGTTAATTTGTTGCATTTATTTACACTTTGTTGATTTGTTATAGTATCTCTTTTGTTTCAATTGACACTTGTGTACTTTTTGATTTAATTTTTTATAAATTCAATCAAAAAGTAGAGGAAAAGCTGAGTAATATTAGAGGGAATGGACAGGGTAACATTAGAAGTTGTTTCTTTGGGATGAAATATAGGAAAATTTTGTGTCAACAGTTTTGAAGTGATAGTGTTGTCAAGTTTTTATTAGTGCAGATATGAAGAGTGGAGATATTGGTGGATTTGTGGGTCAAAGTAGTTGTTCCAGGGGATTTGAGGAGTTTTTCCATAAGCAGCAGAGAATTATGGTAACTGGTTTTTAAAGGATTTTAAAGGAAATAATTTGTTTGGAGGTTATTTGTCGTCGTCGTTGAGGTTGGAAGTTTTTATCGTCGTTAAGGTGGTCATGGAGACGTAATTCCTGGAGTTGAAGATTTGTTGTCGTCGTCGAGGTTAAAGGAAATAATTTGTTTGGAGGTTATTTGTCGTCGTCGTTGAGGTTTAAGTTTTTGAAGATGTTGAAGTTTTTGTGTTTATTCATCGTCGTTGAGGTAGTCATGGAGACGTAATTCCTGGAGTTTAAGTAAGTTATTCAGAGTTTTTTGCTGTTATTGAGGATTCTTCGTTGACCAGGGGGTGTCTGCTTGAAGCTTGTAGAGAAACCAGTTTCAAAGTTATTTGTATTTTGCACTGATGAGAGGGAGATAACCGTTTGTGAAGAGTTGTTGACACTTTGTAGTAAGAGAGATATTTCAAATTTTTGGCTTTTTGACAAGGAATTAATATTGCAATATTTAAGAAACAGTTTTTTGAATTTATATATAAACAAATGCTTCAATGTTTGAGTTATATTGTTTGCGTTTTAAAGATATGTAATAATATGAAAAGTCATTGTTTGCTATTATTGTGTCAAGATTTGCATTTCTAATGTTGATGTTAATTTGTTACATTTGTTTACACTTTTGTTATGGTATGTTATTTCTTTTGGTTCAACAATTTACACTTTTGTACTTTTTGATTTAATTTTGCATATTCAATAAAAAAGTAGGGGGGGGGGTTATGTAGCATTGCAAAATGAGTCATAAGAATATTAAGAATAAGTTTGAGGTGAAGGATATTTTTTTTTGTTGATATAGAGAACAGTTCAGAGCTGTTAAGAATTGTTATTAATTACTTTGGTTAAATTTCATGGAAAGCCTTAAAATACTTATTTCCTTGAGATACTTAATTATTAATTTGAGGGTTAACTCTAATTCATAATAATTAATGTTGATATTTGATAATTAATGTCAGTAATTAAAGCAGTATAGATTATAATTTTACAGGACATCATTTTTAAACAAAAGTTTTTATATGAATTTCAACTTTGTTTACTAAATTTTTAACATTGTATTTGAATTTTTTGGGTAATTTTATATTCTATTGGATATTGCTAGTGTGATATTTTGAGAATAGTCTGGAAGGTACAGAAGGAAGAGCGGACAGGCGCGACACTCTGGCGCCAGAAAGCTATTTTTCACTTTGTAAATGCGTGTTTGGGATTTACGCGTCACGTACGCACAGCTGTAGCGACCGTCTGGAAGGGTCTCTGGAGGCTACCACTAGCCAGCCAATCAGGGCGAGTCCTGGCGTGGTGTGATGCGCTCGGCCGAAATTCCTTATTTGGGCATGTTGATGAATGCTGTACTGTGATTGGTCAGTTGGCCCACGGGGTTGCCTCCCTTGTTTTCACCTTTACAAGGGAAGGTAATCTCGTCGACCAAGTCACTTGTTGCTCGATCGTCGCCGAACTCGGTCGCGTCGTCGGCAAGTCACGAAACAAATGAAAAATTATTAAGGGACAATTTAACGCCTAGGGGCTGGGGCCACGCCGTAGTTTTTTAACCTAATTTCATTTTTTTTTTCGGACTATGTATTAGAAATTTAGGCCCTAGGCGTCGGCATCGGCCCGACTCGTGTGATTTCGGTCCGCGATCAACGGTACCTTGAGTTAGGTAATTAACCAAGGGACATTACTAAGTTTTTTTTTCTTTCTTTCTTCTTTGGCGAGTGACAAGACTCCTCGACCATCAACGGCAATATGTATGGTGCTGTGGTATGTATTTGGACCTCATCCTATCAAAATTCAAAGATATCGTTAAAATTCGTATAAGAAAAGACAAAAACTGTACAAGTAATGAAGTTTTTCTAATTAAATTCATTTGTAAAATTGTGTATTGAAGCCATGTAACGATGAGAAAAAACATTTTTTTAAAGAAATAAACAAAGATAATTTAATAAACTCTTTTATTTCCAAATAAAGCAGAACCTCAGGAACATTGTTTGTTTTGTATTGTTACGTTTCTATGTGTGGTTAGCCGGGCAAAAACATACAACGTAACAAAATATGTCCTTGCAAGCAAAGATTTAATTATTTTTGTGACTTATTTATACATATAAATGGTTAAAGTTAATTTTAATAGATAAGATTGACAAACGAAGTGTTTACTTCTCAAAGTGCTTTGTTTTATAATCATGTTTAGGTTAAATTTCCTTACTACCTATAAATCTGAACATGGAATGTATTTATCATTTAGCTAGGAAGGCAGTATTGATAAAAGTGATAAACTGACAATAAAATAGTGTTGGTACGATGCAACGTCAATTCCATATGTACCATAGTATCTAGTATGTATTTCAACGGGGGCTCACCATCTGTGAGGAGAAAACATAATTTAAATTTGATGACTATTATGAGTATTGCCTATTGGTGTCACAAACTATTTTGTACGTCACAACGGCCTCTAAGTTTGTTAAAAGAGACACACTAGGTAAATATTTGTTGAAGGAGACAGGTCCCGCTGAGGTAAAGTGATTATTCAAGAGTAGAAAAATATTTTGGAAAGTGTATGAGACAAGATATATAACAAATTTCGTTGGTAATGCATATGCAATCGGCACCTAGCTTATGCAAACGTGGTATTCTAAGAAGATTTTATTGGTTAATGTGGGCTTACCAAGAGTGAAAACTACTAGCATTAGTACACCTTCTTGGTGCTGTGTAAGGTCATAGTGCGTAGAGAGCTGCCAAGTGACATTGTCCTGCCTGCCATAAACCCACTTGGGCTTAAGTAAAAGGAATATATGCATATTTAGATACTTAATACACATTTTTGGCGCCCACTGGATTCGTCGCGGAGGTCCTGTGCCATGGCCTGCGCGATTCTAATATAACACGACATGATGGTGCGTGTGAACACCTCATTCAATCCCTAATGTGCACGTCACTGATCGACTCAGGAAAGAAATCGTCCAGCTTCACACAGCACTCAAAGCGACGACTGGCGTATTCGGACACGTGCGTCGACGTTGTGATGCCTGTAATGAAGCTTGATCCTGTTTGTGCCTGACGACGGGTTCCCAAAAATAAAATTTTTTTTTTTCGTCTTTGGAAACATACTGTGTTTTTCTATGCTGTCGTCGTTGTGTTGCGAGAATAATTGTTCAATTTCGTCACTGGTTTCGCCTTGCAACGTTGTATTGTGGTTATATTGTCCAGATTAACAGTTTAGTATGATTGATTGTTTACTCTGTTTGTAGTTTTTTGTCAGCCCACTGTTTTCGTCTGTTATGTGATATCGTTCAGACTAATACCTTCAACGGAATTTTCTGTGCTGTTTATGAATTTAACATTTGACATCGTGTGGTTTTGGCTTCTTTTCTTTGTGTTTTTGTATTCTTCATTATTCAGATATTTTCTATGACATATAGTGTAAACCTGCAATGGCGTATGTCCAAAATAATGTTTTAAATCTATCTTCTCCATTGCAAGAATCATTCAAACGGTTGTTAGCAAATAATGAAAGCATTGCAGTGTCACAATGGTTGTAATAATTATTCCTTAAAATCAATAACGAAAGAGCATTATGTTGAACGTTCAATCTGGCGCCGAATTGCCTTTAACTGCTATTACCTCTTTGCATTTCGCGAAATTGGTTTAACTGAGAGTGCTCTTTGATCACAAAAAAAATAGATTACAGTTAAATCTTAGGAAATTATTTTTGAAAAAATATAGCCTTTCTTATTTTACCAAAAAGGGGAACGATATCACCAAGCCCTTTTTTCTCACTTATGTAACAATACGCTACCAGAAAAAAATTTTCTCGCCAATTGTTTTCTTATTCAGTAGAAGTTTTTGGTAAATCTTTAATTATTTTGATTTTTAATTGTCTTCTATTCTCTTAATAATCACTTCGGAAAACAAGTGATGAACATGCTTTCTTCTAATCGTCTCGTAAGTAATCAGCCGCTTACTTTTATTTTAGGGCCAAAACATGGAAATTCTAACACAATACCTTCATTGAATTTGTTATTCTTATATATAAACATATATAAATGGAATTACTGATTCAGAGATATTCCTTAGCTACTTATGTCTATGTTGTGAAATAGCAATCTGATATTGACATTAAACATGTTTAGATTCTTAGATTCCACTCATTTTAACTCAGAATATTCCCATTTTATAGCATCTATTTTATTGATGGTAAACAGTTAAATAGGACTGAGAGGGTGATTCAGCCTCCCTCCCTCACGAAATTTATTCCCACCCGCACAAAATTAATTCCTAGCTAAATCTTTGAATTTAAATTTATATGATTTTTACTAATAACTAGCTGATGTACCCGTGCTTCGCTTCGGAAGTCTACAAGCATACACTCTCTCACCGCTCATTACGCATGCCCCTCCTCGTGAATACGCCCCTGCTGCGCATCGAATTGATACGCACAAGACATCAACAATGCAAAAGCCAGTTGACATAGAGACGAATAAAGCATTACCAATAAAATGAAATTCCATCAACAATAATTAATTTCTCCTTTAAGTGGTGGTTTTATGAAAATATTACTTAGTTAGTGACCTTCATAATGTATAGAAGGTTCAGTGTGCAAAGTTTCAACTCAGTTGGATGAATGATGCGCGAACGCATAGATGAAACACACACACACATTCATTTTTATTTATAAGATATTGAAAGTAATATTTAGTAAAGTAATATGTTGCATTTTGAAAAACGATATTTTAAGTATACTTTTAGGAAAAATGGTCTGATGTCAACTGAGACAGTGAAAAATCACCGACACATTGATTACAGCACTTTTAAAGAGTGTGTAACTTAGATGGCAACTCATCTATTTAATCTCTTAGCCATGAGCAATCTGCTTCCAGACACACCTCGTATTGAGAATGCTTCTCGGTCTGTATCTCAGGTAGGTGATCTTTGAGCCACGAACAGTCTGCTGCCAGACGCACGTCATATTGGGAATGCTTCTTGGTCCCAGATGGGGTACTGTTCGTGTTTTTCTGCTCTTCACTGATCAATTTGCTTATCTTGCTGAACACAATCTCGCCAGCCAGAGCGACGCAGCTCGCGAATATACACATTCCCAGGGAGAAGAACGGTACCAGCAGGTGGCCGATGGTGATTGGCGAGTGAGGAGACCCCTTCATGGAGGCTGCCGTCTCCCGGGAGCGCTGCTCGTCGTCGGTCCTCCACTTGTGGATCAGCCCGCCCTCCGACAGTCGCTGCACGATGGTGTTGAGGCGGCCGAGGAAAGGGTTGTGCGCGGTGACCGCCCAGTGGCTCAGCGGTGACTTCATCATGCAGTAGTCCATGACGTACAGCATCGGTTCACCGTCGCTGTAGTAGGACGGCTTGGCCATCTCCCGCACCGCGTTGCTGAGTGTCATGATCCTGCTCATGTTCCTGAAGTTGGCAGCCATGTAGAGGGCCTCGCTGTCATCGCGGATGAAAGTCAGCTTGCTCGCGAGGGTCGCCAATTCGCTGTCCAGCCCGATGTCCTCGATAAACGTGGATATGTCTTCGACGGAGACGAACAACGAAACGCTCAGGTCAGTCTTCATCAGTTCCCAAAAGTTTCGTATGTCAGGATAGTGGAACTTCTTGAACAGAAAAGTCGTCATGGAACCTTGATACGAATTCCCCAAGATTATGTTGAAGAACAACCCAAGTAACACGGTTGTTCTCTGTACCAAGAATTGAGGCGATCTCATGCTACCTCCCAGAACCAACAACCTAACAGTCTCCAGAACAGTGCTGCTGCAATTGCTATGCTCTGTATCGAATACAGTGATCACTTTCCAGCATAATGCAAACAGAAACACCGTTACAATATACATGAGCCACAAGTAGTTTGTGAATGGCATTATGATGTTCATGTACTTTGGTATTCTGTTGGCTTTCGGGACGACCCCTGTAATGCAAGCTTGCTCGTGTGGATAGGCTAGTTGACTTGCCACACTTTGGAACCCAACAGACTCACAGGAATACAGAGCCTTAGAGAAGTTACTGCCTGTGAGACGTACAGAATCAGATGGCTGGAGCACCTGAATGGTACCGTTCATCTTCTTTATCGCCACGGCAGTTGCAAAACTCGCTGGCCCTGTGAAAATCATGTTACCTTCGGCATCTTGCGTGACGTCGGCGTATTGGCGAGCTGGCCCGACTGTGACATCGAATACGTACCCGTTGGTGTTCTTCAGTTTCTGGGGGAACACGCCAGTTCTGTGTTTGGACCATCTCTTGCGAACGTCAATCACTGCTGCCGATCTTAGGAAAGGATTGAATGTGGCAATGCGAGTGTCTTCGTTCTCAATCCCATGTACTTCCTTCTCTGACGTAGAGTATATCACAGCAAGGTTGAGGATGTTAAAGACCTCCCAGCAGTGCTGAAAGATGGGCAAGAGCGGGACCGTTTCTTCGGAGTATACTTCAGTAATGATCACCAGAAACAAAGCTTGAGGGTTCCAGAACGGGAGGCTCGTCCAGTTGGCATCCACGAAGCAATGGTTAGCAGCCCGGCCCAAGAAAATCAGATACGCCACGGCGGTTTCTGTGTTGTCCAGGCGACGCAAGGCGCCGTAGTCCTCGGCCTTTGCTCCAACTGGTGATCCCAGCATGGGTACCGCCGCACTACTATGCATGTAACGAACAATGTCATCTACGATGGAGTTACTTTCCCGCTGTTCGTTGTGGACCACCACGAAGCACAGTCCTTGACTGAAATGCTTGTCGATTACAGATATAGCCAAGGCCACCTGTGACGAATTATGAGGTATCTCCAACTTTGCAGACCAACACGAGGGCAGGCAGATGAAGGAGAGTTGAAGAAGCACTCTCAGAGCTTCAAACTGGGTCCGTCTTGTATCCTAAATAAAACAAAATAATACATGTTCTATTACTAAAACTTTTAATAAAAAAAGTCAGGGGTCACTTACTAAAGCATAACATCGCTGTTGTCTGCTTGGCTTCATGCAAAGTATTTTTTTTTTTGTAAATGTTAATTTTCTACCATGAATGATCTTTATCTTTTATATACAGATTTTTAATGTTAGCATTATCCTTAATTGTTCTCAATGAATATCAATGAATTATATTAGAGTATATTAAAAAAAATTATGTTATTAATAAACCATGTTTGCAGGAACACTCACACTATCCCTTAAATAACTATTTAATGCGTAAAAGAGAACGTTTCAGAAGGATACAAACAAAAACCAAGACGACATTCGTTTGTTTATTTGGGTCGCGAGCTAGATACCAAATTCTTATTCCCAGTAGTTTTATTACTCTATAACTAGCTTGTATCTTTATTGCTTCTACATGCCAGAACTCAAAAGAATGATGCAGGAAAATGACTTACAATTGCCTTTGGCAGGACACAGCTATATGTGGGAAAATTTGGCATTAGTGTAGGCCCTAAAACGTTTTCACGATTTTTTGCGGAGCAGAGAAGTGAGTTCAATAATTTATCTACAAATAACTGACATTTCTATAAGTTGAAGCAAGTTTTTGGCAGTATTGTGACTAAATGAGGGCTGTTACTGCAAGAATTAACCGTCGAAAATGTTTTGCCTAACATGGTGAAGAGAAGTTGGATCGGTACTGGCATTGGCATTCTCAGGTTCATTTAAAATAGAATGCATTTTGTATAATTTTGACATGTATAGATACTTCAACAAAGTTGGTATTAATCGTACTGGCAGGTTCAATTTTGCTTTAAAAATCAATTAAATAATTTTATTGAAGCGATACTTCTTTACAGCTTAGTAAAGGCGATGAGTCATCAAAGTGTAACTAAAACTGAGTTACGAAAAGTGTAGGTACCGAAAAGTGTATGTAATAAAAAGTGTAGCTAATGGAAAGTCTAGGTCACTAAAATTGAAGGTAACTGTCAGGAGTGGAACACTCGATGTTGGGGAGGGAAATAATATGATGTCACTGGGGCTGATCCCGTCTGTGGTGGTTGAAGTCCCGGCTGCTCAGATGGGTGGTAGAGGGGGTTCGAGCCTCGTGGCCTGGGGATCAAGCCTAGCGCAGGTGTGTCACTGTCCCGGAGAGTACCGCAGTTTCGTGTTGTAGAACCAGCAGGGCCGTATTTACGCGCAGGCTATCTAGGCTGTAGCCTATATGGGCCCGCACCACAAATGGGGGCCCGCACCACACGACACAAAAAAAAAATTATACTGCGATGTGGATCTTCTTATATTCTTAAAATACGCGTCGACATAGTCTCCAGTTGTTTTGTGTGGGTTAATTGCGCCGAACTAAACTCTTCTGTGGAAAGCTGATATATGAGTTGTGTCAGCATTTAGAAATTTTCGATTATTTTAATTGGTTTTGGTGTCACTTAATTCCTTAACATCTAAATATTGTTTTTTTTAATCGTCTAGTTTAATAATAAACTAATTTTTTTTTCAAAATAGAAAAATTGATCAAAACTATGAGTTTTGTAGGTCAGTTAAAATAAACTACCCACCCAGACCCAGGCAAGAGGCACTGGAAGGGGATACTCAATATACTCCCCCCCCTTCCCCTTAAAGAGGGCCCGCACCACAGACTCAGCCTAGGGGCCCACAGGCAGTAAATCCGGCCCTGGGAACCAAGCTTCCTCGCCGTGGTTGCGTCCCGCGTCGGCCGAGGCACCCGTCCGCGAGCACACGCCTCCAGCGCGTCTGATGACTCCGCTGCCAGCTGGCACTATACTGCCCCGGCGGCGCGACTTCCGATGTGTCGTCTTTGGCGACCGGCGCGATACTGCCGCGACACGGTGATCTCTGCCCACACTCCCCTCACTCCCCACACGCGCACTGGCGGTGCCATCGGGGCCAAGAGGTGGCAGTGTGCAACAACGGTATAAGTTGTTAACGGTTGTAAGGTTTATTCGTCACCATATTTTTTACAACTTTGACCCCCCCAGTGAACCTCTATTAGTCTGTACTTAAATGTTTAGTTTTATCGTTCTAGCTAGGTAATTATTGAATTTTCTGTTTTATCCTTAAAGTAGCGGCCAACCACCCATTTTTAAAAAATTACTTTACAGAATAATAATGTCTTCAAATTTTGTCATATTTATAAACTAACTAATCTTTGAATGACAACCCGCGCCTGAGTTGGGAATTGTACTTCCGACTTGTAGATAGGCCTTGAAGTAAGAGACTCTGACCACTTAACAATCGGAATTGAGTGTATAAAAAAAAGTTGAAAAATGCCTTGAAATTGTTATTTTGAAGTTTCAATTGATTTCATATAGTTAAAGCATTTGTGTTTCACATTTGTCCTCCCAGTAGTTTTGCTTTACTGTCTATATTATTTTTATGCTTAGGAATGTGTTGATATAATAACACAAGGGAGCTGGGCCGCCTCACGCGCGAGACACGAATTTTCACTTATCTAAATATTGTTACGAATGGGGAAAATCGGGTCCGTAAGAATAGTCCAACTAATGTTATACAGTTTTATTTGCTACTAACAATTTCATTACTAATTTAAATCACCACACTTAATGTCTGTTCACAAATCACTAAGTATCTGTCAAATCCACAGTTCGCACTCCTCACTGGAGCTAGGCTCGCGCCTGTCCACGCACACAGTCTCGCGCCACTCGGTCGCACTCGCACGGCCCCGTCGCTCCGCGTCGCGCCGCTCGCCGAACACGCACTTCAACTCAACTCGCCTGCTGGAACTCCCGCGGAGGCCGGCGTCACCGATTTTATATCCGTTGGCAGTCTTTCTGGAACCAACTGAAGTGGTTGTGACGTGTCGCGTCATCCCGGACCGACCCGACGTTCGAAACATCCAGAATATCAGCGCTTATTCACGCCACTCCACGTGGTGGGCTCAGTAATCCCACTGAATCCCCAGGCCGCTAAGGGATGGATAACCACGCTGAGGAAGGAGGACGCGTGTGACGTCAGTGGCCGTGCGGGCTCACCAGGCGCACCCTTGCCGCCTACGTTTGTAACAATATATAGAAGGCAAAGTCCTGACTGACTCATCACGCTGTAGGCTGAACCACAGAAAGGAAAAAAAATGGGTTGTGGCTGTGTCATGGACACGGGCGCGTGTTGTACGTGAATACGTGTACGTAACAGGTAATGTTTTCTATACGAAATATAAAATACGCTATTTAATGTATGTTATAATCATGTTTAAACCCCAAGAAGTCGCGTATAGGCCAAAATTATATATTTTTTATTTTGACGCAATGAATATTTACTGTAACTATTTTACACTAATGCGTTATAAATGCAATCGATATATTTTGAAGAGAGCTGACGATTGGAACTCAAACGAACGTCGTAGCTTCTCCGAGTCAAAAGTTATACTAAATGGAAATCTCGAAACGCAGCAAAATGACCTCAAAATGGCGGCGCTTCCCCTTACCCCGCGCGCGATGTGTCACAGTCCTCTTTTTGCGTAACGAGTTCTTTGATCATATAACTATCCATTGGTGTAATTAAATTTTGGATGGAGATGATAGATATGTAGCTGCAACACTAAACTGTATCCCCCGATTTTATGATTGGTTTTTGGAATTGCCTTCCAATATGGAAGCAATTTTAAAGAGGTATTCATGTCAAAAGGTGAAATTTGGAGAGCATGTTGATTTTATCTATACAGATATCATTTAAGATAGGATTTTTAAAAATCCAAGCCCTAGGGGGGAGAAATGGGGTAGCAAAATTCGTAAAGAAAACTGTATGGAAAAAAAATCTGGTTGGATTAGCTTGAAATTTTGGTATTCATTGTTCTTGATGCAATTAATAAAACCGTATTTTAGCATTTTTTGAAATTATTTTTCTAAGGGGAGAAAGGGGATAGCAAAGTTTGAAAGGAAAATTATAGAGTGTATAATTTTTTTTGCGTGAAAAATAACAAAATTGAGTTATTATATGTATATTAATTCATTAACTTTACTAATATATAAATCTCTAGCGTCTGTTTCTACATTTTAGTAATTTCAACAATTTTGCGTGAAATAGTAATTTTACAACTCAATAATTCCAATTATGCTTTTGTCTGTCTGTCTCTCTGTCTGTCGAACTGTATGTGCGCTTATAACTCAAAAATGACTTGACCGATCGTCCTGAAATTTGGAAACAGTAAGATCATGCGGTTGCGTAAACGATAGGCTATAAATGAACGAAAATAAAAATCAGTTTCTCCTAACTATATGACAGACGTGAACTTTGTAACAAACCTTGAGATTATTGTTTTATCGACATAGCTTGTGTTTGTGATTGTGTTTTACTTTCGTGACAGCGATTTGTTTTATTCGATTGTTATTTAATGATAAAATTCACGACCAACAAAATAAATTTATAACTGAAATTACGTAATTATCTGCGAAGCGGGCAGGTATCTACTAGTGTGTGTGTATGTGTGTGTAGGTGAGTGTGAGTGTGTGTGTGTGTGTGGGTAATCACTCTACCAATGTGCCTCTTTTAAGGCCCCCACACACGATCAGTCCAATCTTATAGTTCACAATTATCAGTTGGAACTTAACTGCCGTGTGTGAGCAAGGACGGTGGACTAATAACTCTTAACTGATGGCTTCCCATAGAATCGGCCTTTGGGCTCGAGAGCACTCAGTCCGAACTGCCGTGTGTGGGAACTGCGTCTAGCCAGTCCAAACTGTCAGTCCAAACAATCAGTCCATCAGCCGAGTGTCGTGGCAGACATTTTTGTTTATACTCTTTGGTTGCTTTGCTATTTTGTTTTCCTTTTTCTAACTAAGAGTGCAACTGTAATTGCAACATCCAAAGTTTTTTTCATAATCTACAATGAAACGATACATCCGACAGTAACAACAACCACAAGACCTATCGTGTGTGAGGAAAGCTTCAGTTCAGTCCAAACATTCAGCTCGCACTGAGAAGTCCGAACTGGGAGTTGGACTGATCGTGTGTGGGGACTTTAAGATAACTCTGCTCGGTAAATCCATCGCGATGTTCCGTAAAAAAACGTTTTAATTAATAATTAGATAACACTTAGTACCAACCGAAAAAAATTATGATAAAACATACAATTCAAGATAGCTATCGCGATGGGTTTACCGGAATTGCACTTCAATTATAGCAATGACAACAACAAATAAAAATAACCAGAACAGTTAGTGAGATAAAAGGCTTAACTGTTTACACCAGGCGTTCGTATCACGTCTTCAGCCATCAAAAATAACGTGCAGTGGCTATTTTTTTGATTATCTTCGAACGTGTTGCGATTGGCGTGGATGTACACTATTAGCTCTACGGTTCATACCCTAGACGACTATTAACCCACTTTTGTGGAGCAATCAGATCACTCGCCTGCTTATGAGGAGACGCAAGTTCGATTCCCCTGCGGGAGTTACAGCTAGCGGGGAACTGCAGCCGAAGTTGCTGTGGACCGTTGCGGCGAGGGGTTTTCTCGGAGTACTCCCATATTCCCTCTCGCCCGTTCATTACATCAATACTCCATGTCACCCCTCGTCCATATCTAATGACCTCAATGTCAACTATACGTTGAGACAACGCTCACCTATACGTACCCAACTAAGGAAATTATTAAAATTTTCATAGTTAGTTTAGAAAATTGTAAAATTTAGCTACAGTAACAAGTATGTATATAAAGTAAAAATCAGTAAAATTGTGTAGTTCATAATTATCCAACACTGAATAAAGAGAACATGAATTATCGTTTTAATTTACTTCACAAAAATAGCCACAAATTAATTATAAAATGTTTCTAACAAAAATCAAGGTAGTCTTCGAAGACAAATATTTAAAAAAAAAATATATATATATATATGTATTAACCTTTGGCTGGATATATCCAGTGGTGATATGATATAATTTATATGTTTTTTTCCCTCTAGTAGCTTATATACTCAAATTATTCATTTTATAGTAATTTTAATAAATTATATTTATAATTGAACTCTTGTGATTCTAAAAAAATAACTAATAAAAAATATTAATTGTATAGGTAATTTTGGTTAAGTTTTCTATATTTGTCCATTTATTGTATTTTTGCAAAAATTTTAAATAAATTATTTATATAGTCAAAAGACCGCTGGTGGCATTAAGAGACTAGAAGCACTCACACGCTAATTTGCTTTTGTATTTAATGTTCTTAAAATAAATTAGTGTGATTGCGTAAACAATGTGAAAAAGTAAAAAAAAAAACAATAGTATAATAATAATAAGTTAGCTGGAGCGAGTACTTGCCATGCTGTGCGGGTTACTGCTCGCGCCTGAGCCAACTGGGCCGCTCTGACAGACCCCTCCTTCCCCGAGAGCGGGGTCGCGTTTGTTTTGTTGGCACACTTGGCGCCCAGCTCGCCACAAATGGCTGCAGTTGTTA
This sequence comes from Bacillus rossius redtenbacheri, assembly GCF_032445375.1. NCBI lineage: Eukaryota > Metazoa > Arthropoda > Insecta > Phasmatodea > Bacillidae > Bacillus > Bacillus rossius. The sequence continues at coordinate 72,509,721 of NC_086332.1, forward strand.
TCCTGCCTCCGTGCTTATCGGCGCGGACGTGGAGTCGCTCTAATGGCGTAACGACCCTTCCCCGCGGCTCGAGGGGCCAGCAGGGGCAGCGCGGCGCACGAACCACTACTACCCCCTCTCCGCGGCCGTCAGACAGGCGAGGTTTGGCACCTTCGACGGGACAAAATGAGAGCTATTTACTCGCACGTTTCCTTCTCTCGTATCCCACTCCACAGGCAATATTTTATGATGAAATTCGTGGACGTTTATTAAGGTTCATGAATAAATGCATACTCTCAAATAGAGATTGAACAACTTATCTAAAAACCCAATGGAATGTATTTTTTTTCTCGCTAATATTTTAAAACCTTATGCCACAATACAAATTTTGACAAATTTTATGAAAGAAATGCTTTGGATGAAAATCAGGGATCGTTCGCAGTATAGTTTCATTTGTCATGTATTTTTTTTAATAACAGACACAATTATTTAATTTATGTTAAACAATTATAATGATAATTATAAATCTGTGATGAATTAGTATTATCAAAATTTGAAAACAAAATTCAAAAAAAAATTCTAACACCTAGAATTTTAATTGTGATTTTAGGTATTTTTCATGAACAGGAAAGCGGGCAATTTCTGTGGTTTCTGAACACAATAGATGCTAATTGAAATTCTGCGGTTAGTAGGTTAACTAATGTCCCACTATGAATATGTCACTAATAAATTTTCAGTCGAATAACCTCAACTTGTACTACGAGTCCGCTCATTTAGTCTACACTAAATTTATGTGACAGCAGAGTCTCCACCCATGTTAGTGTAATTTTACACCTACATGTTGATGTATTTTAACTCTTGCGCTCAAGTAAAAATACTAACAAAAGCGTGAAAGTACAATCGCTATGGTTTTCAGGGTTATTAGTGTATTTTTAATTTATGATGTATAAATTGACATACAACGTGCCCATGAAAAATTGGAACTTTGACAAACAAATAAAAATAGAATACATGCAAAAACACACAATTTTATTGACAGCAATTGATCAATTAAAACTTTCTCTTTAAGGAACAACAATCCAAATGGTCAATTATAACAATGAAAATTACGTCCTGCAGATGGCGTCCTTGTCTACGTATATATTTTTATAATCTGTTTTTCACGTTCCACATTGATGGCTGCAACATCTCAGCTGGGATGCCACGAATTGCGTCTCCAGTTCTTTGTTTCAATTCATCCAGCGTCCTTGGCCGACTCTTGAGGAGCCCCAAAAGAAAAAAATCACAAAACCGTTAAAGCAAACTGATAATTTGGATTGTCGTTCCTTAAAAGGCAAGTTGTAATGGTACAATTACTGTAAATAAAATTTTGTGTTGTTGCATGTATTCTATTTTTATTTCTTTGCCAAACGTTCCCGTTTTTTTCTGTAACCTTGTGTACGCATGCATGTGTGCATTTATAAATGTAAGTTAATTTTACTACTCCGCTTTATAGATTTACAATAACAATGAACGTGTTATGTTGTAGTACTTCATAAAAAAAAATTTTTTCAGCTTATTTTCTAGAGGCCAGTGTGTCTGTCTGGTGGGTCAGTGGGACCCGGGTTCCATTCCCGGCTGGGGATGGGATCCTTCAGACCTTCTCCCTGGGTTCAGGTCTGGGTGTTTGCTATGTAACTATCACTTTTATCCCGCGGGAGGCAATGGCAAACCATCGCGCAATAATCCTGCCTCTAAAAGCATAGGACCGTCACGGCTGTCTTCACCGTGACGTTACCTGTGCTCGCGACACACAGTATATGGACTAAAAAAAAACTCATCGCCATCACTGTAAAGGTAGGTATTCAAATGCACCGAACGACACGAACGTTTCAGCGCGCCTGCGGGGCAGAGTTTCCGCAACAGAGTCATGTTTAGCGGGTCTGCCGAACTCCTGAGCCGGCAGGCGTTCTGATCAAACATCCTATTTTAAACTGCGAGGGACGATCTTACTCTCGGTGGTAGGGAAATTAATCGCACAGACGAACACTGGACGATAATAATATCGTCCAGATTTCGTTATTATTTTAATTCCCTCGGAACACAGGGTGAAACATTACGTTGAACAGCAGAGGCGGCGGCTGTAGCATGATATAATCCTATTTTTATTTACATCAGTTTATCTATATATTCTGTATTCCAATTTTATTTTCATATATTTTAATTGTTGAAGGTGCTAACTAACAGCTGAGTGGGCAGTTCAACTGATACAAACATAAATTAATAATGGGGACCAAATGGTCCAATTCCTAAACGTCGTATGCTAAGACATTTCTGCTACAATAACTCCTACATCGGACACATAATTTCACCAATTTTGGACACATAATTTTCCGGAATTATTTTACTTCGAATATTGTTTTAACATGATTTTAAATAAATTCATAATGTAACCATATTTAAGTATTTAATTTTTTTTCCTGCTAAACAAGATCTTTTTTTTCGAACAAAGAAAAAATTTATATCAGTCCTAGCGTATACTGAAAGCTTAGTTTTGGATTAACCTTTTTTGTGTACCTTCATCTTCAAAAACCTTTTAAATATAACATTCATAAATCAATTAAAAATTATTTTTTTGAAACCCTAAAAAAACTCAGGTTTATATGGTTTGAAGAGCTTACACACGATCGAATATTTCCAATATGGATAATGCATGATTTAATGGTTTCAGTACATGCTAGTACTGACGTAACATTATGCTTTCAAGTTTATAGCAATAATCATTATACACTCTATAATCAAGCAGAAAAGAACCTTTTGTAAAAAAAAATTACGTATGATGCAAAACACAAACAGTAAGAAGCAAATTATTCTAGTGTACTACCCCCTGATGGTAATGTTTAGTCGGACGCGGCGGGGTAGGGGAATGGTGCTTAGCTGGAAGCGGGCAGGCGGGAAAAACAAAAGAGTAAAGTGTGGTGAGAGGTGGGCGCGAGAGTTAATTGCGCGGTGACCCGCTGACCCGCTGACCCGCACCCTTCCCAGTGCACGGACAAGACCCCCCCGACACGCCAACCATGCGTTATTCCGCTGGTGATCGGACACAGCGAGGCAGAGGGCACAGATCCGTTATCCTCCACGACGTGTTACCTCTTTTCCATGCCATTATTTTTTATTCTGGACTGTTTATTCACATTTTAAATTCTATAAACATTGCATTTTGTGTTCTACAAAGAACCATATTTGATATTTGGATTTTATAAAAAGAGGAAAAAAAAATTGTTTAACTTTTTGCTTTGCTGTTGCTTTTCTTTGTTTCCATAGATGATTAACACAAACTTGTTTGCTTTTGTTATGTCATTTTCGATTAATTTCTTTGTGAAAAGCTGGAATGAGCAAAAAAAAATTTAATATGGGGAGTGAGACCGAACCTTAAGCTTTGTTCCCACGGCTTCACCATAATTTTTCATGTCCTTGTCCATGTATCGAGTTTTTTCAAGTTCACGAATAGATGATTTTGCTACAGCAAGCCTTTTCGTGTCCGAGCTCCCACCGCCATTCCACGGGAAAAGGTCGGGCACTCCTGCGATGCACCTACACAGAAACCCCAAACGACGTACGTCTCAACAAGCACCGAGGCAAAGACTTTTCGCAGCCGTGGCCGGAGACCTCGCCGTCCACGTCTCGTCGAAGCAGTCGTCGCCGAGAGTATTGCCGAAGACGACAAGCAGTTGGATGCCTGTGTTCATGAGGCCGAGACCAACGAACCAGTTGGAACCGGAATCGTCGAGGCAGTTTGTGCAGCGTTAAAGACTTTGCTAACGAATATGTATAATGCCCTGACCTAAATCGGATATGTGTGTTTTTTAATATAAAATTTAAAAATTTTGAATTTTGTGTGTTTTTATTTTTAGAGTTTCAAGTTATCTGCAAATGGATCTAATAAAAGTTATTTTAAAATGTCGTTTTGACTCACGTATTGTGCTATTAACCGAGGGTAGGCTATATAGCGAGTCCCAGATGACAAAACTCTGAGCCCAACTCTGGTTGTGATATAGTGCAGATCGGCTCTCTTCAGTAAGTTTCGTGTGATTTAGTTGCTATTCCAATTTAGAATTTGATGGACGGTCCACCATCAACGGTGCAGACCCTGACGTCAGTGACGACGACGACAGCAGAGGCCTTGGTGGCAGCAAATGCCAACGGCGACGCATATCCCAATGGAATTTGTGATACTTGCTGCAGAGGAGAAATCGGCAGGTGCTGTTTCATCAGTTGAAGTTTCGCCAGCAACCTTGGAGACTTTAATGATCAATGGACGTTTATTGGCATGTTCGTCGCGGCAGTGAAAATATATGTCTTTCACTTCAACTTAACAGTTCATTAAATATAATAAACAATATAGTAGTCAACATAGCTTTCATCGAAATTTCGAAATCGGTATTCGGATAGTTAAATGCAAGCAAATAATCGTTTGTAAATTCTGAGGCAAAATATTTATACTAGCACAGCATGCTAAATGTCATGAAGTTTTGGAACTGTCCACTTAACACGTCGTTAAGTTCGTCACCAGGCGAAAAGTGTGGCTTCTTATAACGACGCTTTGACTATTTGGCAGATCTTTCAAAATGAGATTTGATTAGCTCCATATTGTCACATGACTTTTGCAAGTGGATATGTAAATGACTTTCTTTGGTTGTGACTCTCATTTAGCCTTCGTGGAAGAGTGAGTACAGTTATTCGACAGTGTTAATCCTTACTCCCAAATGAAAGCTGAAATGACCAAGACCTCGATGACATGTTTAGCAATTGAAGGTTCTTCGGCCCATTTGACCTATCACCTACAACCAAAACAACAATGTCAAATCAATCATTAACAAATATCCTTACTGTAGCAACGCCGATGGTGACGCAGATCCTAATGATGACATCATCGTCAGAACTAGAGGAGACTTTAATGTGTGCAGTGTCTTCAGCAGCAGCAATAACTTGTGGCGTTCCATCACCCAACTGTACCTAATGTGATAGCATCAAAATGAAAATTTGGGATAACGTAATACATAATTGAAATAATAACTCTGAACGCATTTAATATCAGTACAACAGGTGTGCCCAGTTTATTTTAACGGAAAATTAAAAAGACAATTCAGGAATTGTGAGGGACTGGTTGCGCATTCAACAGGACCAAAATGTTTCTTCTGTGGCAAGATGTTTGTGCACATGTTCCGTGAGAGGCATCATAAAATATATCACTGTCCTTCAATGAAACTGATAACTCTAAGCTGTCTTCTATATGTGGTGAATGACTGTAATGTGGAGACTCCCTGAAATTACTCGCTTCGCAATTCATAAAGACTGAAATAATCGCGAAAAGATTAAGATTTTAGTAATTTACTTGTATTTTTTCTTTTATTTGTAGAATTTATGTTATACATTTTTTATTTGTAAATTAGTTATTTCTTGAACCTTTCACTTATTTATTTTACATTGATGTAATATAAAATTTTATTAAATAAAATGTTTCTGCCTTGACCAAAGATGGCATCAGGAACAGGAATCGAGCGAATCAATCAAAATAATGAGTGCTTTTTTTATGAATTTTGGAAAATTTTACGAATTTAGTTTAATAATTAGAGATTTACAAAATGGCGGCCAAGATGGGCGACAATATGGCGGATATCCAGACAGTTGACTGTTAATAAATACTACTACTGCACTCTAGCGGGTAAAAATTAAATCACTATGGCGGTAGTACACCATAGCATACGGAAACCAGACGGTGGCAGCGCTCTCTATCTGACAATGCTAGGATTCCTTCAAATAAAAAAAATACGATTTAGAATGTGTGTTATTTTTATATATACCTTATTTAATTCTCTGACTGGTAAATGTCTCGATGGCCGCGTGGTCAACGGCGTATGTTTTTCAACCCAGAGGTCCGAGCTGTAATAACTCTAATCACCTCGCTTTTAATGTAATTTGTATAAAATTAAAATTTAATATGTCGATAAGAGTCATAACAACACTGGTGAGTAATGGAACATCGACCTTACGTGTATGAGACAGAGCGATGCTTGCGCTCTGAACAAAAAGCAAAACAAATATTGTTGACATTATGTCATCCAAGATGGTGACCTCTTGCAGAAAAATAAACCAAGATGGCGGCTGTGACATCATCCAAGAAGGTAACCTTCAGCAGGCAAAAACAATATGATGGATGTGATGTCATAATACAAGATGTGACCTCCAGCAGACGGAAATAAAATAGCAGATGTGATGTTATAATCCAAGATGGCGGAAGGTTCTACCGTAACGAAAAGTGCCACGTAGGAGAGTAGTGTACTCGATTTCAAGATGTGGAATTCAATATGGCAGAATTCAAGATGGCATTCGGGTTTCGAGGTTAAGGTCCAAAATCAAGGCGAAAGGTCGGTGTCAAATGTCAATGTCAAAGGTCTAGTTCATCCAATATGGCCGCCGTACCATCACAATCAAAGGTGGTGGACAGTCACCACAGGCACCGGAACCAGGATCCAGCGCTCGGACCGCCATTCACATGCTACTACAGTAACATATCACATATCACATACCACCATACTGTGTCAGAGAGCTGCATAACATTGGCCCACACAGCCATCCCAAAATTCTCAATCATTTTCCTCTTTCAGCCTCAAAGTGGGAGTAACATCAAATTGAAGTGTTTGAGCTTTTTATAACTTGTTTTACGTGAGATTTCTTTTTAGTAAACAATTGATCCATCCAGAGAAAGAGAAGATACTGTAACGACCTATTAGGTGAGAACTGGTTTCGTAAGGGATAGCCCAAATAAGTTGTGTTACAGTTTTATTAATTACTAATATTTACATTACTGATAATTGTACATAAAAATGTCCGATCACCAATCACTGACACTTAAAAGTGTTTATTCGCAAGTCACTCAATGTCTATCAAGTTCCACAGTTCGCACTCCTCACTGGAGCTAGGCTCAACAGTGGTTCGACCCTTAACTCGCGCCTGTCCTCACACACAGCCTCGCGCCACTCAGTCGCACTCTCTCGATCCCGTCGCTCCGCGTCGCGCCACTCTCGAGGGGGTCTCTCCCTCGCGGAACTCTCCGAACTATCGAAACTCGCTCGGAACTTGCGGAACTCCCGCGGAGGCCGGCGTCACTGCTTAAGTACCTGTTGCGGCCTTCTCGAATCGACGAGAGCCGCTGTGACGAGTCCGGTCATCCCCGGCCGGCTCGACGCTCGAGAAATCCATAAAGGGTTTTTTTATTCATGCCACTCCGCGTGGCACTCTTGGGAAACCCGCAGAATTGCCAGACCGCTTAAAGGTGATAATCCCGAGACGGGACGATGCGCGGGAAGCGAAGAGGGAAGGGGGGTAGCGAGGGCCTATGTAATCCGGCCAGGCACGCGTGGCATGCCTTACTTACGTCAGTGGACGGCGCATGACGTCAGTGACCATGCAGGGCCGCCAGCCAGCTCCGAGCATGGCGCGCATCGCGGTCCTGTATGCGGTTTTGGCAATATTATTTTGGGAAAGATTGAGTAAATATATTCCTGTACGTGGAGAAGGCGTACAACAGTGTGAAAAGAGAGTGTGTTTGTAAAGCTATGGAAGAAGTTGGGATTTAAGAAGAGTTAATAAGTAGAGTAAGGGGTATGTATAAGGGAAACAGAAGCAGGGTGAGAACTGGAAGAGGGATGATAAAGTTGTTTAAACAAGCCAACGGAGTGAAACAAGGTAGTGAATTGTCCCCATCTGTTTTATTATAGTAGTGTTGGAGAGAATTATAAAGAGAGTGGAAGAAAAGATGCTGATAGTCTGATGGTGTGGAGAGATACGTATGGTGAGGTGCAAGAGCAACTAACGGTATGGAGTGAAGGAAGCTAGGAAATGTGGTACGAGACAATTTCGTTTGTTATTCTGGTTATATTATATATATGTATGGGTGTGTGTGTGCTGTGTGTTCAGTGTGTGTATTGTGTGTACTTTGTGCATTTACTGTAATACATACGTGTATTGTGAGTGTTTGTAATGTGTTTCCATTGGGTATATTTTAAGTTTTTTTTTGTTGAATGTATGTACTCTTTGTGTGTACCGTGATTGTGTGTGTGTGCGCGCGCGTTAGGTTGGTCTCAAGGGCAGAAGAAAAGAATCTGCCGATATTATATCATTAGGCAATGAGAAACTCCGACGGTATGTGTGAATGGAACTATGGTAACATGTACAAATTCACTTGAACTTACAAATATTTACTTTAACGTGTGAATAATAATTTAATAAACTTCTATACAACTTATGTTATTATTTATCTGTAGTGGGTTTGGTGACTTTTACTTTTCGTTTAATACTGCCGTGAAATGTCATTGGTTAGTAAAGCATGGTTTGACTTTGTACGATTGTGTACAGGAAACTTTAATACATTATACAGTAGAGGAAAGTCTGACAGAACCCTCAATGCGAGTAAGCGGGAATTTTTAGCTGCAACTTTGCATTAAACTTGGAATTTGGTAAAAAAAATCGAGCATAAATATATCCTGCAGCACGTTTACTTATGTGTCTGTAAGTTATATATGTAGTTAAAGGTATTTTATGAAGATAAATATAATACATGCTATAATTCACAAAAAAATCTTTATTTCACATCTAAAACATGTATATAAAACGTCATGTTTCTTTCTTCATTCACACAAAATATGGTGAACTCTAATCGAAGTACATAGCGAGAATTTCTAGAATGTTAAATTAGCTACAGTCTACTTCAAGTTTTTATGACAAGATTGGTCAAGTATGATAGAAGGAAATTGAATGTAAAAATACATATGCATTTTACTTTGTCATTATACAATAGGAAGAGCAACTATAAAACAAGAGAATAATATTTATTTTGAAAACGTTACAGTAGTATATTTTGGTATGTCCGGAAACAGGGTTCCTAAGGTGGTGACAGGGTGATCAGGCTGCCATCTTAGATTATCTAACGGCCATCTTGGTTGAAGCAACTGCCGACATCTTGGATTTGTAATGCCACGGGCATAATTTTGAAAAACTTTTACTTTTGAGCTTGGCCGCCATTTTGGATTTGCTATCTTGGATTTTCCATCTTGGCCAACAAATGAAAAACCTTTAGAGATTCAAACTGAAAATCCAAAAAGCACCCCCAAAATGTTAATACTTTATGATAGTAAAAAAGTAATTAATTAAACCCCTTATCGTACCCCTCAATTTCTCACTAGCATCAGCCATCTTAAATCCACATGTCTGAGTAAAAAAAAAAATTCTAAAAAATAAAAATAAATTATTTAGTAAATCTTTTTAATCAACTGATTGATTTGAGTCTTTGGTTTGATTCCTGGTCAATGTGAAAATGAAATAAAAATGTAATGGTGCATTTATAATACTTAACCAAACACATTTAATCAAATTTTGCAATATTTTTATATGTTTTTCATTATTGACTACTAGATTAGTAAATTATGATTATGTAGAGTTCATTAAAATGTTATATTATCTCTTAAGTATAGCGCATTAAAATGTCTAAACAAATTAAAATATATTGATAAAGAAAGGAGATTTTCAATACACGACTTTCAGCTCACGAGATGCCTTAACCACGTGGCCTCCGCCGTGTTCTAGAAAAATAATCTCTTATATTTATGCATAAAAAATAAAGATTTTGGAACTTTTAAAAGATTCCAGTCTAAAACATGCATGTGGTATATATAATTCCACTACCTTAACCTATGTGTTAACCATTTTTTATTATCTTAATTAAATTAAAAATCTAAAATGCATTAATATTGTATCTCATCAGGAGTCGGCTACAAAGAGCTCACAAATATTAAGTATGCTATAATATGAATCTATTGTAAACAATGCGCCAACTCACAAAGTTTGTTGTGCAAATAGGTAGGCAAACAGACAGGCATTTTTAAAACTTATTTTATGTTATTTTTCAGGTTACCCAATATGGCTGCAATGTTACCATTTAACAAGGCATGACAATTTCAAGATGGTGGACGGTTCTTTTTTGCTTCTCCTTGACAATGATAGTAAATCTAATATAGTTATTCACAATAAATACATTTTTAATGAATCGCTGTGAATTTGAAGATGAAAGGTAAACAAAATATATTCCCTTTTTTAATAACTAAACAAATTAAAAATTAATTTAAATTTTTTTTTTAAAGTTTTAATTGAAATTATATTGGCTGTCGAAAACAACATAATAAGAATTGCTTCTCTTTTAAAGCTCTATTGTTGTAGCTGAAATACAGTACATAGTGTTAATGAGTTTTAGCAGGCTTCTTTCCCAGGACCCTGTGTAACACACTCTCAGGAGAGAACACTTTACACTTATTCGGGATGGTGGTGGTTGTATTTAAAATGATTCTATGTAACACTAAACAGACACAGTTTTAATTAAGTTGACTCGCCAAGCTTTATTGAAGTTTTTATTTTATTTTATTGAAACTACTTGCTCAAGAAAAAACAATTTCGATATAAGATACACCAGCATCAGTATTTAAAATAGTGAAAAAATTAATGACATTAAAACATTCCTTCAAAAAATTACTAAACTAAGACAGCATACAACTATCGCAATAGAGGAAGAACTGTTGATAGGTACTGCACTAAAATTTTGTTCTCTTTAGTAATATCATAAATAAATATTTTTCTGGGAAATTTTATTAAAGATTGCGTGATATGTTTAAACAGTGTTAAAGGAAATAAATTGAATAGCATGGATATATATTATTACAAAAAAAAATTATTTATATTGTCTGTTAAACTACCATATTGTGGAAAGTAAAATTAAGTACATATAAATAACACTTGCTTTTTGTTGCATATAAATATTCCATCTGGAAAAACACTTGCATTGCATCTATAAAAAAAAATACAAAAATGGCAAGGAAATAACAGTTTCAAAAAATTATTACTATTTTGCGCCCATTCACATTTGAAAGACTTATGTGTTAAATCAAACATTTTCGTTCCAATGGATGTGTATTTCACCGAGAAGTCATCAAAAAAGGAACGTTAAAGGTGCTTTTGAGTAGTTAATTTATGCAAAATAAACATATATAGCGATGTGGAATCTCGCTGTACAGTTGACTATTGAAACAGTTACTACAAAACTGCGCTACCTCCGTGCATTTTTCTTAACAAGGCCAACCATTACTGGAATTTGTTTACGCACATTATGTACTGCTCCGTATAAAAACATTTAATGCAACTACATTTATCTTGGAGCTCACGACGAAATTGCAAAACAATCATACCGTCCAAATTTAATGACACTCGTAGAGGTAATAAACACGTCAATAACAGGACCGAATAGTCCAAGTTGTGTGGAAAAAAAATTCACCATAAGATACAACGAAACTGACTGAGATGTCCAATACACATTCATTAGGTACAAGCCAATAGAAAAGTTGACTTAACACTGATCATGATGTCATGTCTCTTTATTTCAGTCTTGCACATATATGTTCTATAAATAATTATGTTTTTGTGTATGTACAAATAGTTTTACATAAAGTTTTCATTCGTTATACGAACGTAGTTTAGATGTTTGTAAGACACTGTTTTGATTTGTATATGATTCTTACAGTTTATTACGGCATGTCACTCACTGATAATGGCACAAAAGAAGTCGCACCAAATCGTCACGAAGACAAATAGTTTGTCAAGTCGAAGGTGGGTTGCACCAAGTTGTATCCCGTTGATTCGGGAGCACGTGATAAGCCGAACAAAACAAGCATCCTAAATAATGTCCTCGCTGCGGTATTGGAAGCATCGCACCAGCCGAAATCACAACTCTGCGCCTATCATACACTGCACTGCCCACATCCGTGTAGTGTCTCTAGGGGTACAACGCGCCTGTGTGAGTCCCAAAGGCAGTTCTCGTTCATCTCGGTTGCTTTATACCATTTTCTAACAATCCGCTAATAAGTTGAGAAAGGTATTATTACTGGAGTCTGCATGTAGTTCCTGCCATCCGTTTCGTCTCTCACCCGCACACCATCGGTGCCTTCGGAGCGTCCTCCGCTCTAGGAGATGTCAGGAGTACGAGGCGGCACATCGTGGGTGGGAAAACATGCGGGAACACCACAGTGAGTTTTGAGCTTGATCCGGACACCGCGGGACTGCAGGTGTGCCATCACTGACTGGTCCAGTGACGTCGTTGCCAGTGACGCGCGATGGTGGAGATCACCACCAGCAGTCCGACTCCCGCCTCGTCGTGGTGGGGTTGATTGAAGCAGTTGCAAAACTACTTGCACTCACGGACGTCCACCGTCTGAGATTGGTCCCGGACGCCGAACTTTTCAGGTGCGTCGTCACCGGCCCAGGTGACGTCGTTGCGACGAAGGGGGCGCCTCGTAGTGGTGGCGGTGGGGGGGGGGGGGCAGCAGCCACGCTACTTGCACGTGTGGACGTCCACCGTCTTGGTGCACGTCTTGCACTCCACGTAGCAGCACCAGTGGAACTTGCACTGGCAGCGCTCGCGCACCACCGTCTTCTGGGTGTTGTAGCCGCGGCCGCAGCACATCAGGTTGCAGCCGTCCATGCCGTGCGAGGTGCGGTTGCAGGTCCGGCCCTGCGTCCCTGCGGCCAGAGAACCACGTCACACACTCGCACATCTCCACATCCAGTTTACAACTAGCGCTGGTTAAACATTATACAGGACTTATGGCTATATTCTTAAATTTACTGACGTATAGTTCACTTAGTTAAAACACGAACAAAAGAGAATTTTCCTGGAGTATTAACGAAACATTATTTAAAAAATGTGTTAAGTTTACAGAAAGAATATCCTTCTTTAGCCCACTCGTGTGTTCAGAGAGAAACGCACGACTCGGAAATCGAAATAAGGGCGTAGTTTCTACGAAGACGCCGTTATTTTAAATTTAGAAGAACTTCATTTATTTGAGGTAAATTCGTCGTTAAGAATTCCCAAAATTTACTGTAATTTCTAGCAGTGCCGGTTACTTGTAACTTACACTTTTGGGAAATTGAAGTAACGGACAGAGTGTAATAAAAAATTGAGCATGACGATATATATACAGCAAAAATTATCAGTATTACTGTGATACTCGCTGTAACATCACGAATATAATGCGTTTTTGCTTTAGTACACGAGTACATTTTTCTTTCACACACATATTTATTTATATATATATAAAGAAATAGTGTGTGTGTGGATATATATATATATATATATTCTCGCTTTATATATACTTGCCTTAGTACCCGAGTACATTTTTCTTTTTATATATATTCACACACATTTTTCTTAATATATTATACTCGGGTAATAAAGCAAAAACGCATTATACTCGTGATGTTACAGCGTGTATCGCATTAATACTGCTAATTTTTGCTGTGTTTATGTTATTGTCTTTCAGGGTTTCAGAATTCAAGCGTGCATTTGCTGCTCGCTTGCCTTGGACGTCAACTGCAGCGTTAACACCAACATGCGGTATTTTAATCATATCTGACATTGAATGAACATGTACACGATTTTTTTAGTATGTAATTTCAGAAATCTTGTAAATTGACGTTTAGGGTTTACGGAAAGCATCAGTGTTTTCCCAAGTATTTCTGTCCAAGCAGATTACGAAAAGTAAAAACAGGATATTCCTAAGAAATACCAGTAACCTTGCCTATAACCTCAGGTTATGTGTCTTGGATAAGTTAAATGTCATGTAACTTGTCTTTAAATTGACAGTTCTCAAAATGGTACAAGCATTGCCCATTTCCCATGTGTCACTGCAATAGTAACACATGTTTTTGATTTACGAATACTGTCAATCATATTAAATTGTTTACAAACATATAGTTGACCGAACGACATTTGCATAAGGATATATATACCATCCATACTGATTTTGAGAATTGTCACATTTGAGAAAAATTTCTTGACACGGACTATATATATATATATATATATTTATATATATATTTAAAACTGTAAAATTCAGTAAGATAAAAGGTAGTATAACTTTTTTTATTCTCTAACTGAAGTAGACTGACACTGCGAAATTACTTTTGAATACTGTCAAATTTGAGACAAGTTTCGTGACACACACTATAAGTGTTTTGTTAATGTGAAACTTCGAGGCAAGTCATAAATTAAGGGCCATTATTTATTACAAAAATTTCATTTGTGAGAAAAGATTTTCAATGGAAATTTTTGTTTACTACAAATCTACTTCACTTTTACACACAATGGCTATTCAGTCCTAAGTTTCTATAACCCCTCTGCATAGAAGTTCGTCGCCTGTGAATCAAACCAGTTGACAACGGCAGTCTTGAGTTCCTCATCGTCAGATTGACGACAGACGGTTCGTAGTCACCCACGAAACTGCCTCGGCTACATCTTCAAAGTCATTCCAGCAAACAGCAATCAGCAGCAACAGCAGCCAGTCTCTCGTATCGCTGCAATGGAGCAGGCGAGTCCCGTGCCAGGAAGCGCGGCTACCCGCAGCGCAGACGAGTGAAGCGGGAAGCCCGCACACAGGGGCAGTTATTGTAGCATCCCGGGCCCCGCGACGATCAAGCCGATGCCATCTCCGCGAGCCACACGCCTGGAAGGCACGGCTACTCGCCGGCAACCCCGGGTGACAAGGAGAGCGAGGTCAGACGTGTGAGTGCGCGCGTGGAGATTCGATGTTTGTGTGCAAAAGGATATCCACCTGCCCCTGTGCAATGCCCCTATGCGCGGGCTTCTCACTTCACTCGTCTGCACTGCGAGTAGCCGCGCTTCCTGGCGCGTGACTCACCTGCTCGCTTCGGCGATCCGAGAGACTGACTGGCTGCTGTTGCTGCTGATTGATATTTTCTGGACTGTCTGTGAAGATGTTACCGTAGGCGCTTCGTTTGTGACAACGAACGGCACGTCAATCCGACGACTAGGAAGGAACTCAAGACTGCCGTTGTCAACTGGTTTGATACCCAGGTGACGAAATTTTGTGCTGAGGGGTTAAAGAAACTGGTGCAACGTTATGAAAAGTGTTTAGAACTCAATGGTGATTATATGAACAAATGAAGTAGATACGTAGTAAATTCAAACTTTCGATAAAAATCATTTCACGCGAGTTTAGTATTGCGGCGGGGCGGGGCCTGGCGGTGGTGGGGGAATGGGTACCAAACGGCCCTTACTTTAGGAATATGCCTTGTATATAATAAAGTAAGATGAAATGTAATTTATTGTCTTTTTATTCTCTAGCTCGAGTAATGAAACTGACACTCGCGTGTTTCGACGAGAGCCTATGCCTCGCTGGACTTATCCCGTCGAGTTCGGCGAGCGCGGGAACTCTGCGGGACCGACTCACGATGCACAGCCCCCCAAAGACCGCTTCCAGAAGGCGCGGGTAGACGTCCCGATAATGGCGCTGCACTCGAGACCAGGCGAGGCAAATTCGCGACGCTATGGGGAAAACAGTTGTGACTGAAGTGAAACTTATTTTGACGCTTGGACGCGATGACAGTAAACGTTCAAAGGCCAATTTTTAATGTAACGTTTTCGTGAAACATTGTTTTGAAACGTTTCTGGTGTGAAAAGGACACAGAATAGGTACTTGGCCAAAGAGATGTAAAAAGAGAGTTATGCTGTATACGTTTCTGGGCTCTTTGTGCGATGATTCGTTCCCCTTCCAAAAAAAATAGAAGTAAGAGAAATAGATCAAAGGAAATAATAATACAGAGATTGTTCGCATGCGCTTGTTTAAGAAAATATATGCATGTATCCTATACAGTCAGCCGTGTGTGCCTTGAATGTTATATATTTGCTACCAGTGCGCTCACGTTCCTCCTTGTTCAACCAGCAGTGTAGAGAGCGCTGTTGAGACAGTCCCTGCATTGCCCGCATTGATAGCGCTACCTGTTATGAATTACAAAAGGTTTTAATTGTTTGAAGAAACATTAAGACGCACATTTTTTATGGTGTTTTTCAACAGTGAGTAGTACCTATTTTGACATAAATAATTATTTTTTATTAATAATTATTAATATTATAAACAATAATAATTTTTTAATTGATGTTTATTTAGAAAATTGTCTTCTTTTTCTCTTTCTCTCTCTCTGCCGTTTTACCCTCTATAATATATCTACGAGTCGAGGTTTGAATTGCCTAGCAAGTTTCACTTCTATCCCGTGTACTGAGTTACACGCGCTCTTTTATTGTCCTTTTATTTTCGTGTTGGGGACGGTGAAGAAGGGGGGTTTTGCCAGTCACCTCCTTCGTCTTCACGGTCGCCTTGGCTCTGTCAAGGGCGACTCCACGCGGGCAGGACCGACCGCGCCTGCCCTCTTCGCCGACCCCCCGCGGCCGCGACACGCCGCCGCCAATTCATCCGGTCGGACAGGCGTGCGTCTGACATCGGGCAAGGCCCCTCCTGCTCGGGGGATTGTTCGGCGGTAGGCAGCTTAATTCATCAGCCACGTCCAGCGGACAGACAATGGAGAGAAGGCAGTTTGCGTCCCTCCCCATCGAATTTCCGCCCCATTCATCCAGCTCACTTGACACCAACAAAAAATATAAAAAAAATCCTTTATCAACCTACAAAAAAAAATACAAACCCTAAAAAGCCTACTTCAAAAAAGCTGGTATTTTGCTTTACATGCCTAAAGACCTACAAAATTCGCTGTTTTTTTTTTTTAAATTCTGGTGCCAGATTATACTTCACCGACGCGTGCTCAGTCAACTCTATGTCAAATGTTCATTGGTTGCTGGTGTGTTTAAACTTCTCTTCTGCTCGCGATTTATTCGGTCTAGTGTTTTATAGGCGTTTGTAATTGTTTTCTAGTCCTTTAGAGGGTGTCGAAGAACCTGTGATCAAATAATAAGAGTCATCCCAGAGTGGAAACGTTAGCTGTAATAAATAAAAGAGCAAATTTTTCAGACCCCTGCTAATGGCTTAACGCATGTTCGACCTCAGGGTCATTAGAGAAGATGAGGAGCAATCAGATAAGAACTGATCACTGGCGTAATGAATTGTTGGTGGGGAGGGGGGACAGGAGTACTTCGAGAAAAACTTACCGGCACATTCCGGCAATGTCCAGATCAATGTGTTTGTGCCTGAGGAAGGGAAAAGATCTCAGTTACCGAAACGTCGCCACTGTTTTGTCTCAGGAAGCCTTACTATGTTCGTCTCTGCTGTCATCGCTACGGTGTCGAGAATATCTCTTCTGCCACATCACTGGGTTCACCTGTGCTTCTCTGTGTTGTCCGCATTATCTGTTCAGTACCATCATTAAGTTCGTCGGTTTGTCGCTGTCATATCCAAGGGCTTTTTTTGTCTTTATTTACTGTTCCTGTTACAACTGTCTCGTATTTGTCATCAATCTGTACTGCCAATATTTTTTTTCTGACAAATTCCTTACATGAAATTTTCTTTTCTCTCTATGTTTTTAACTTTTGACATTGGTTGATTTTGGTTAGTTTTCTGCGTGTTTGCATATTCATTTTTGTCAGTTTTTTTAAGGTATCTTATGACATACATAAATGGCGTATGTCACAAAAATCTTATTGAAAGAACCATCCAGAGAACGTAGGGTCCACCACGTTTCCCATTTACAAAACATTCACGGGTTCGACCTCGCCAAGGGAATAAATTTTCTTTACTTGCACAAAATTTTCCTTTTGGAAACCAGCTGCCAAGAAACGGTTGGTAATGTTACAAGAAGCGAGGGGCTTGTTCATTCCAGAAGTACCGGGCCCCCTTTCCCCCCTCCCAACTCGGGATCTACGCCCACGACAACACGGGCATCGAGTAGAGCTGCTTGACGACCAGCTGATGATCCGCGCCATGTCAGAACATCGGCCGATGTGAGATTTCTGCATCCTGGAAGCTGTCAACAAACTACGGCATTTTTTGGTAGCGGCTGTGTGACGGCGGGAATCGTGATCCGTTCTTATTGGCAGACACGTGAAAAATTCACGGTATTCATAACTCGATAGGCCACGTTCATCTTTTTTACCTGCTTCTGTGATCAACTACAGTTGATTTGAAGTATTCTGAAGCCAGTGAAAACCCTCTCAACGAAAGATTTTTCGAATCACAAGCAACCCAGATTAAAGTCTCGCGAGTCAGTGGCCAATAAGCAGGTGGCATTTGCACGAGTTCGTAGAGGTGTGTGAAGTCTATGCTAGAGGTAATTGAAACCGCCAATTTTTTTTTAATCTTTACTTATTGATACGGACTGGAAAAATTCGCGGATTCGATTACCTGTAGGATAGACTCAACAATCCTCTATGCACTCGGGCAATTTACACCTGCTCATTGGTTACAGTCTCGTGGCACATGTCATTTTGGATGCTTATGGTTCGATACTTATTTTGTTGAGGGTGTTTCACTGGTTCAGAGTTATCCAGGTAAACTGTTGTCCACTCACTGAAGCAGCAGTTTTGGATTCTAGCCTATCGCGAAATGAACTAGCAAAATTGTGTGGTATCTACTTATTGACCATCATCGGGCATGGTCAAAAACATTTTCTGCAGGTTCCTACAGGCTTTGAATCCTTACTTATTTCCTATATGCTATCCTTTTTAGGGGAATACTCTATATATTCTATGGTCTTAAATTTTCATTCTTAACTTAACCAAACATGGCTTTCTTGAGGTCTTTGATTTTCTAAAACCGTAATTTATTATTTCAGATTTATAGTTTATTTATACCATGTTTCGTTTATTAATAAATATATGTACATAATAATACGACTATATTAGACAACACAACCACACACAAATATATTCTTACATTGCGAACTTCCACACCATGTGCAGTGCTGTTTTGTATATTGTCGCAACATATGCTTTAAGCCAATTTTCAAGTGTTTTGGATTTTTTTTTTCATTGCCAGGTGATATAAGCGCCCTGTTACTTCATAGATTTTATTTCTTATAGTTATACTGTACTGAACTTGGTCTCACAGCAGAATGCCGTTATCATCTATTAAATCATCTTCGCGGCAGTTCTTCTCCTGATGCAGTATTCGAGTGGTCTCGGAGTAGTTGGTGTTCAGCTCTTCATCTGCCCGTCGAGGTTGAACACGAACACGGTGGACGCCGAGGTAAGAAGTGCCTTCGACTGTGGACACGGCGAGGAAGTGGTCGCCCGGGGGGGGGGAGAGAGGGGAGCAAGGGGACCATCACAGCGAGGTCGCTCGCTCCTCGCGCCGCGCCCGCGGTGGAGCGGCCAGGGACCACCCGGGAGTAGCGCGTCCTCCCGCCCCGAGGCTCGCCCGGCTCTACTTCGCAGCGTTGCCACGTCGCTCGGCCCGGCGGATTACAACCACGCAGAATAACCGACCTCCAGTTATCGTGCGTCAGTCCAGAATAACGAAGTTACGGAAATCCTTCATTAGTACAGATCTGTAACTTTTTTTTTTTGACGTGACAACGTCTAATAAATCGATGAACGCCGGCTGCACGCACGAAAAAGGATGACTCATTGTCCCGTTACGCTCATTGTACGCTTGCACCGCATCTATCTCTCTTCCACTCGATTGGAACAACCATCGATTTGACTTTTTCGAGGCACAATAAACTTGAAACACTCCCATTCGTTTCCTACTTTTCCTATCATCGTCCTATCCTTAACAGAATAACACAGATTGGAAGAAGTTAAATAGCAACCATTTTATAGAAGTTATAGTTAAAATAATCTGTTCGTTAAAGTAATAAACATATTTGAATTAATGAGCGTAAATAAAAGTAAATTTATCAATTAAATTGTAGATTTCATTTCACTCTATCTTTTTATCAATACAAAATAGTGATAATTCAATCAAAATGATTCAATTTTATTCATGAAAGTATGCAATCATTTCATCAATGTTTTGTTATGACGTTGTCACGTTAAACTATCGTTCGTAAACTGACTTTACAGACAACCAATTTTTTTTTGTAAATGGAACAGAAATATTCACGTGAAAGTACAAGTACTTGTAAATTTTGTACGTTTACGTGAAAACAACTGCATCACTACAAAATAGTGCCCGCAGTCACTCTGTGTTCGGATTCTTACCCAGGGATTCATGCTTTGTGTTGTACCGGTCACTATCTCCAATAGTTTCCCTGAATAGCTTTACAATATAAACTACGTGCAATATTAAGCATTATAAACATTATAAAGTATAATTATTGAGTATTCGATTATTTATTCACGGTTTAGACAAATTATACTTGTTTAAAACATCAATTAAAATATATATTAATGCACTAATTTTAGTAAGTTATACTGAGTATGATCTCGAAAGAACGTATTTCATACATGCAGAAACAGCCATAGCCATGTCTTGTACAAAGTTACAATATTTTTCTTGTAGTATAACAAATCATTTTATTTAACTGGTTTCAAAGTCAAAGTCGGTGTCTATCGTCCACTGGTTGCTGCCACATTTTATTGAGCATTTTTAAGTGCACGCGACTGGGTCGTTAGTAGTATGTTTTGGTTACTCCGGGGACAGGCGTTCGCAAAAGGAGCCAGAGGAGCCGACCGCCATATTGTATTGTGACGTAACGGCGGCCATCATAGACTCAAAAATTCCTCAAAATTCCTCAAAAATGACTCAAAATGACTAAAAAAATCCCGTTTTGAGGAAACATTTCTCGTTTCCTTCCACAAAAATTCAAAAATTAGGATTTAAAAAACCTCATTATACTTTTGCCTTAGAAAGAACACGTAATCCTAAAAGCGGCTTAAAAGTCCTAAGAGCTAGCCACTCTAAGCCGCTGACGTCATCTAGGAGTATGACGTAACCGTTGCATTTTCCTTTACCGCAGCCATCTTGAAAATCTTTATTATCCAATTTTAATTAAAAAATCTTTAAAATTCATAAAAAATTTAATTAATAAAATTTTAAAAAACATAAAAAAATACATTTACAACATGGAACTCAGAGTCCTCGGTTCGAACCTGGTGAGGGCAAAAAAATAATATAAATGGCGACTGATCCTTCTCTCATTGTGGCTGCTGGCAGACTGACTCCCACCGCTGTTTTCATAGCATATATCATCAGTTAGTATGACTCGTAGCATTCTAGCCAAATATCATTGGAGCTGTTGAAGCAAAGGGCAGTTGGAGCCAATGACTGTTGGAGCCAATGACTTTTGGAGTCAAAAGACTGTTGGAGACAATGACTGATGGAGCCAATGACTATTGGAGCCAATGACTATTGGAGCCAATGACTTTTGGAACCAAAATACTGTTGAATTAATAGACTATTGGAGACATTATATCCTAACTTATCATTGACGATCGCATACTACCGAGTTGAATGAACGAGAGAATGCACCTCATTTTCGTTAAATGAGCTTTCGTTTGTAGAATTTCCGTCCAAACGTTTTCGTTTTCATTAAATGCTTGTCCTGCGCGAACGATGCGTAGTCATTGTGTGTACATTGCGTATATTGCATACATTGCGTACATTGCGTGTACTTTGCGTGTATTGTGCGACAATTGCCAGAACATTACGTGTTCGTTCCGTTTACAGTGTGTAGGGTAATGTGGGGCAAGACTCCGCACTTAAGGACACAACTGTAGTTTTATCACCTCTGTTGCAAATTTTAGAACTGAAACACACATTATCATACATTTACAGCCTTTAGGAACAAAAAAATTATTTATAATTATTACTGGAGGTTTTATGAAGTTTTAACCTAACAAAACTCACAATCATGTAAATTAGGAAACTTGCCCCACATGAGGGGCAAGAGTTCTATCACTGTGAGGTAAGAGTCCTACTGCACACATCGCATGTAAGTGTACATATCATGTAAATGGAAACCACACTTTAAACGCATTTGATCCCATATCCAGGATAAATAATTTTCGAATGTTTTCGCTAAATAAAATAGGAATTTTGAGTTTTTCAATTGAATTTCACGGTTTCTAATGAATGTTTACAAACAAAAATAAAAACAAAAAAGGAAATGCATACTTTAACATATAGTTTTAGTCATTAAATACATTTTTTAAAGACAAAATGGCTATTTGGGGCAAGAATCCGCACAGAATGTTATACGGACTCTTGCCCCAGGAATCTTGCCCCATGTGTAACAAAATGTTTCATTCACTGGCCATTATTTACCCGTTAATATAAAAAAAATTACCCACACCAGTAGATAATTTAAAACTTACTTTTAATGTCTATGTACTTTCCGCAGAATGGTTTGAAGATTTCATGCAAATTTATACGCTCTTCTAAATATAATAAATAACACCATACACTGCTTAAAACAATAAACTGCCACCACTCACACTGAAATGGCGGGAGTACCGTGACAACCAAGCCCAGTGTGTAGAAACGCATTCGAATGGAGCACATGGACATGCCAGTGCTATCTAGTGACACTGAGCGTAACAGCTACGAAGGAGGACTCTTGCCCCGTGCGGACTCTTGCCCCACATTACCCTACTGTGTCTTCATTTCGTATCCTGTGTGTACTGTGTGTTCATTACATTAATTGCGTGTAAATTGCGTGTATTGCGCGTACATTGCGTACATTGCGTGTTGGAGCTTTGGAGCTTTGGAGCTGTTGGAGCACTTGAAGCTGATGGTCAATTGGAGCATAGGAGCCAAATGTAGATAGATCTGATGGTGCGAATTGTATCTCTTGAAGCCAAATGTAGATGGATATGATGGCACGAATTGAAGCTCTTCGAGCCTAGCTTATATTCGTGAGATCGAATTCATGAGACGAGAGCGTATCACACCTCATCGAATTATTTCGATCTTATGATCCTCTTTTTTAAATGTCGTTTTGACTCGTGCATTATAGTAAATGTTTCTTTATTTGACAAGTGTATTATTTCATCGGGTGAATGTATATAAGCGTGTCCTTGACAGCAGTCCATTCAGTTTGTTACTGACGTTTACGGTGTAAGGATCACCTAGTTTGTTTCATCTGGTGTATAAGTCGCGTAATTACTTGTTCTTGCGAACTCGATGGCATCTTTACCGACTTAAACGACGAACTTAATGAACGTTGTACCAACGACTACAGGAACCCTGACGTCAGCGACGACGAAGATGGTGCAGATCCCGTTGGCAACGACGACGTCAACATTGGAGGAGACTTCATCAGTCGTGGTAGTCGTACCACCAGCAGAAGAGAGCTTAATGACTACAGAGCTGGCTGCGCAGGAAACCACGATGAACGACGTTTCGCCGTCTATGGTGACTTCAATGGCTGGTGATTCGACAACAACTAACGAACATCGGTGCTTTTACTGCGGCAAGATTTTCTCAAACAACAGCAATGCTCGACGACACGAGAAGAGCGAATGTGCCAAGAAACTATATCGTAAAATGTTTGTTTGTGAGAAATGTCATAAGCAGTTTGCCAGAAAAGATAATATGAAAACGCATGTGAAGACATGCAAAGGTCCAGCTGCGCGGCAGAATGTAAAGGTTTCGGTGCAACAACGAATGATTGATGTGCATAAGAGTATGCCTGGAAATGGTACAATTGCAGTAACATCGTCATCTTGTTCGGGTCTGAAAGGCTCGTCTTCATCACCGCGGTATCCTTGCAGCTACTGCGATACGACGTTCGCATTTTCCTATGATGCACGGAGACATGAACGGAGTAAATGCAAGAAGAATCCTTATCACATGAAGTTTCGCTGCGATGAGTGCCATGAATGGTTTACTCGAATTGATAGTTTGCGACGTCATGCAAAAAACTGTAAAGGTGAAGTCCGTGCGCCTACTGCTGAAATACCTGCAGAAATTTCGACTCCTCGCTTTAGAGTGGAGACTCGAAAGCGTACAGGCAAAAAAACGGATGAGCAGCAACCGATTGGTATGTCGTCTGAACATGAAACTAAACCTAAGACTGTGATCGGTGCTCTACAGGTGAATGATAACGGCTTCTACTTGGCGCAGTCTGCATTTCGTGGAACATTGAAGGACTACGATTAGTGAGTCAAAAGACATTTGTAATTTTCTTGACGATATTAGACAGAACATAATCAATCAGCTTACTGATGACGTAGCAACAAACGGACCTTTTAAATATAACTTGTGGTTGGACTGTATATATTATGGAAAGCCATATCCGTTCAATGACATGTTGAATAAGTGTGCATTCAAGACATCGGTTGCAGTAATTTACAGTTCTGACGATGTGAAGCAAACTGTTAAACACGGTATCCAGAAACTCTGTCAAGAAGAGGAGGACTATGTCTGTAAAGGATCTGGTTGGTCTCTGTCTAGTATAAACCGATTGGAGCTCAGAATTAGTCATTTCACGCCTATGCAGGCCTAAACCATTATAAAATTGATAACTATTGCAAATGTTCCTGTAGTAGGATAGAAATTATGTAACAAATATTACGTTTGCAAAAGAACTTGCGGTGTTTAATTCCTCGAACCTGACACTTTTCTGGTATTTTAATTAATTTTTTTTTAGCTTCGTTCAGAGATCGAACCAGGAATGGATATTGATCGAATCAATCAGTACATAAATGTGTGATTTTATTGATGCATTTTGGAATTTTGCCCGAATTTCTAGCTAAATAATTACAGAATTTCAAGATGGCGTCCAAATTTCAAGATGATGGGTGCTACGGTAATAATAAATGATTACTGCACTCTATCAGGTAAAAAATACACTAATATGACGTCAGTGCACTCTAGGAGCGGAAAACAAGATGGTAGCCTCCAGCAGACGAAGACAAGATGGCGGAAATGACATCATACCAGCTGATGATATATATAGCTTGGTATTGGTGGGTCAGTCGGCAGGTGGCTTTCATGGAAGAAGGATCTATCGACATTTTATTTATTTTTGCTCTTACTGAGTTCGAACCGAGGACATCAAGGCGTGTGTTTTTAAATAGTATGTTATTAAAATGTGATTAATAAAATTTTATTAGAATTTTAGAATTTTTTTCCAAATTTCTAGCATAAAAATAACGGATTTCCAAGATGGCTACCGTAACGAAAAGTTCAACGATGTTTTTAAAGATTTTTATTAAAATGTAATTAATATATATTTTTTTATAATTTTACAATTTTTCCTGATTTTTTAGCTTTAAAATTTATTAAAATTTAATTAATATTTTTTTATAATTTTTACAATTTTTCCTGTCTTTCTAGCTATAAAATTACGGATTTTCAAGATGGCGAACATGATGTCATACTAACTGATGATATATGCTATGAAAACAGTGGTGGGGGTCAGTCTGCCAGCAGCCACCATGAGGGAAGGATCAGTTGTCAATTTTTATTATTTTTTTTTGCACTCACTGGGTTCGAACCGAGGACTCCGAGTTCCATGTCGTAAATGTATGTTTTTTTAAATATTGTTATTTCTATTTTTTATGAATTTAAAATTGTTTTCATTAAAATTGGATAATAAATAAAGATTTTCAAGATGGCGGCCGTAACGGATGCAACGGTTACATCATACTCCTATATGACGTCAGCGGCTTAGAGTGGCTAGCTCTTAGGACTTTTAAGCCACTTTTAGGATTACGTGTTCTTTCTAAGGCAAAAGTATTTTGAGGTTTTTTCAAATCCTAATTTTTGAATTTTTGTGGAAGAAAACGAGAAATTTTTCCTCAAAACGGGAATTTCTGAGTCATTTTGAGTCATTTTTGAGGAATTTTGAGGAATTTTTGAGTCAAGAATGGCCGCCATGATGTCACAATCCAATATGGCAGTCGGCTCCTCTGGCTCCTTTTGCGAGCGCATGTCCCCGGAGGAGCCAAAACATACTACTGTCGTTTGAGTTTTGCAATGTTGTTATTGGTTTTAATGTAGTTCGGGTCTGGACAAGGTCACCCGACTTGTGGGTCCACGTGTGTTGAGTTTTCGCGCATCTCTCGCCTTTCCCAATACGGTGTTTACTGATGCGGTTCCTGGCAGGGTCGAACCCCCCGCTTTTATTTTCTGGATTCGGAAACGTGGCAGACGTCTCCGTTAACCAATGGGGTTTCCTTCGGTATGTTGCTGTTTCCCCACCTAACGAAGTCACTTCGTCGCTGCCCCATCTCGCATTCTCGTGCCGTCTTTAATGACTTCGTTATCGCAAATAACAATGAGGACTATTTCTCATTTTTCTACTGTCAGCAGATTAAATCACTGTCGAGCATTTCTTTACGTTCAGAGGTTACCAAAAACTACTAAGTAATGATTATTTGGGGGTCTAGTTTAGAAGCTTTACTCCTTTATGAAGATACTGGAGTGAGAGAATCAGCCAGTCCCAGCACAAGCAGACGACGCGATTTTGTACACGGTGTTACTGAGAATTAGTGCTTCCAAACGATTTTCTGCTGGCCAGTAACCTCAGTGCTATCATAAGTGATGTGATGCCGCCATAATATTCACTGCAGACATTTTGTATTTTTGAAAATAATATCCTTTTTAGCTGCTAACCCTTATTAATAACTAAAAGATTTAACGTTTACCACTGTAATTATTGTAACGATTAATTATTTTACCCTATACTAGTGGTTAAGATTTATTTGATCTCCAAGTTTCAAGCATTGTTTGGGAAATACTAAATTCTAATAATTATGAAATAAATAAACGACACGACCCTTTTGATACTCGTTGCAATGTTGTCACACGCTGACTTTAACATTACAATTATTTAATGAATTAATTAGTCCAGGATGGACTAAAATTGCCTGTATATAATTAAGACTTTCTAGAGTGTCCACGGGTCGAAAACCAGGTCACATTCTATTGATGAGTTGTACGTGTTGTTCATAACTGAACCAGGATAATCAAGGACGAGTTAATAGCACTGCAGTGCGATCATCAGCGAGAAGTAGATGAATGCTTGAAAAATAAAATCCCGGCTGTTATTATCGCTACACAGAAAAAAAAATGTCTATACATTTACAAAAGATTCCTTTGGAAACCAGGTGTCATGAAATAGTTTGTAATACTACAAGAAAATAGTGTAGCTTTGTTTAACATATGGAAATTGTTATTTTTGAATATATGAAATAATTTTTTTCAAAATAATACTGAGTGTTTCTTATTAAAATTGGCTAATAATTTTATAAGTATTTTAATTGATGTTTCGTTCAAACATAATATTTTTAAACCATAAAAAATATAACCAAATAGTCTATAATTGAACTTTGTTTTTTTTATTATGATTGTTAATGTGCGCAGTTGATACTGTAAAGATATTCAGGGAACTGTTTACAAGTAACATTAACTATTGGAGGTACTGGGACAACCCAAAGCATAAATTCCCGGGTAAAATTCGGAACCCAGTATTACCTCGAACACTATTTCGGAGTTATGCAATTATTGTTTTCATATAAATGTATAAATTTACAGATATCTACAATTTTATATGAAAATTTCTGTTGAATTTATAGAAAAATATCAGTGTTGAGATGAATATTTATGATGGGAAAATTTTAACTCTTTGATATGTTATTGGTGAAAAAAGCTCGTTCCAAAATTAACTTAGCCAATGAAAAAGTGCGTACTGCAATGTAGAGCAGTTTCGTGCTTCGCCCTACGATAACTAAGTCACGTAAAATAATATATCTTCCAAAAATAAGATTAAGAAGACACAATGGATTGCAGACAATCTTGGCACAAAGTATTTTCTCGATAAATCATCATTAGGGCAGGTTTTATTTTTGCAAACACTGCACGCCCATTAGACTGCAACAAGGCATGCCCGCACCAAGGGTTTTCTTCCATTTTAATTGTAGGCCGTCCGCAAGGGAAGCTGTTGCCCTATTTGACCAAGTTATTAAGGACGCGTTTGCTTCCGCATTGAATTACTGCGGTTGGTGTGCTGACAGTGGACATGTACCTGAGAGAAACTCGACCACTCACAAAATACAGACGATGCTAGAGTATTTTAACTCTCAGCTAGTCTCGAAATCTTTTAGCGAAAAATAAATGCCCCTAATCATCGTCTCTAATCATGCCATAAGCGCGAAAGGCCACAAAGTTGAGGATGTGCTCGGTGAAGGCGTGTGTCGTGGTCTATAGTCTGTCTCACCCTTAGACTGCAGTACAGAGCAGATGACAAACACTGTTGCCAGATTGATACTGCCCGGCTTGTTAACATTAAAAGTCTTAATTTGTATACAATCGTTTATTATAACAAGTTAATATTTTTTCTCAGTTTTACCATTTGTTGATTTTTCTAAGACAATAAACTAGTCCCTTTTGACAGTTTTATTGCAGTTGTAGTCATTCTGACAGAAGAAAATAACCCAATGCTAAACAGCAGTAATTATTATCCAGGAGAAACTGTCTGTAGCAGTCAGTTACAGGCAATTCCATAAAATAATGCACAATGTTCAATATATTAAATTATATAAAAACATGTTAACAAAAACAGTTGAAACCAAGATGGCATCTTCCAATTACGTCAGATAATGCTCTTATATATTTTTTCAAAATTCTCATTACAAATGTTACTTTGCAAAATACATATTATTAGGTACATTAAAAAATATGTTTATTGCATTACAAAAATGTGATTTTGTGCTCTATGGCGTGCATCTGCCAACAGATCACACAGAAACAAGGACAGCGCTAATGGCCGAAATCGTGCATTGGAAAGAGATAGTAAATGCCCATTTAAATGCACCCTGAAATCTAAGGATGAGACACTATAGTAGAACAAGGCACGCGCATCTCACACGAACACATAGAGAGAGAAAGATACACAGACAAAGATACCATCTTGGATGCAACAGTTTTCTTTCTTTACTTTTTTCCTTGTGTAAATTGCTGACCTGCCACGCTCATGGCATGGGGCGAGGTGGCGCAATTGCAAGACAATGGAATCGTATTCCAAAGGACTTGGCTTCAAACACAGGTCGTCAGACCATCTTGAAATCACTCCAGGCAAAATACGGCATGGTTAAACTCTAAATAGTATACAATAAAGTCGTTATCCGTATATGTATGTTTGTTCGCTTACTTCTAAACTACATAATAGATTTTGATGCGGTTTTCACCATCGGGAGGAGAATTTATTCCTAAAGGTTTATATGCATAATAAATTCACATTTTATTTAAAAATAGAAGATAAATATAGTTTCAGAAAAATGTTTAAGACCACACAAATAAATCACATTTCATTTTAGTATTCATCCATTTGTATTATATTATGTTAAGAAAAACTTAAAAAATCAAAGACACACTAAAAAACAGTAACACTGTAAAGTTCAAAACTTAGTGGGACCACCTCTGGCCTTGTAGCATGCTTTGATTCTGTCAGGCATAGATTGTATTAGCTTCCTACACTCTTCACGTGTCACTCGCTGCCATAGTGAGTGCACTGCCAGTCTTAATTCTGCACCATTCTTGGGTTTCTGTTTTGCCAGCCGGTATGCCATTGTGTTTCACAAGTTCTCGATAGGATTTAAATCTGGACTACGAGGAGGCCAGAGTAGCAGCTCAATGTCTTTGGTTTCAAACCATCGCTTTGTTTGCATGGATCGGTGGCATGGGGCATTATCCTGCTGATAAATGAAATGTTCACCTAGTAGCCTCTGTGCTGAAGGAATCATTACTTCCTCCATAGCTTCACAGTATCTGGTACTATTCATCGTATTTTTCACCACCTTACACTCTCCAGGACCCTCTGAGGTGATGCATCCCCAGATCATGATTGCATCGCCTCCTTTTTGCACTGCTGGGGCAACACAAGCTGGCAGAAAATTTTCAGTTATTGTTCTGCGAACCCGAACCTTACGTCGGGGGAAAAGTTCAAAACGGCATTCATCAGAAAACATTACTCTCTCCCAAGCTTCTTTACACCATCCCAAACGCTGTCTACAAAACTCGCGTCGCTTCCTTTTGTGACAGTCATTGAGAAGTGGTTTCCTGATTGCAAAAAATGATCTTAGGCCTGCCTCATTTAATCTGTTGCATACAGTGTGATCTGTTATGGCAACATTGCCACAGGAGGCCCTTAGATCTCTCAGAAGATCACTACAACTAGCATTCCTGTCTTTCCTACACAGTTTCAATAACTTGCGGTCTTGTCTAGGTGATGTTTTCCTCGGGCAGCCAGACCTTGGCCTGTCAACAACTGTTCCAAACTCATTGTATCGCCTAATAGTTTGTTGCACACAAGTCTTTGACACTTTCAAAACCTCTGCAGTTTGTCTATGTGTTTTTCCAACCTTTAGTAAACCAATAATTTGCCATTTAGTTGCTTCAGCCACAGACTTTTTTCCCATAGTGAACTTTTTGTCTCCATCTCTGTTAAACAAACATAACCTCCAAATAATGAAGAAAGAAACAACTGAATGGCGGGAACTTACAAAGCAAGTGTGCCAGCCTACACCCTACCCTTACATCACATAAAAAAGAACACATGTTGCCATCCTAAGGACAAGTGTGTTGCCAACATCATGGTGACTATAAAATGACAACAGAAATTCAATTTTTTCTTTGTTTTTCCTTCTTCATGTTTTTTAAGTTGATAATTTTTTTTAAATTTTTTCCAAGGCTTGCATACATTTTCCCTTGATATGTTTGCTTTAGTGAAACAAACTCATTTCATATCTTAACCCATTTCGAAACTATGATTTTTTTTCATTAAAGGATTTTGGCATTTCTTGTTATTTAATAAAACTTAAAAATCTATGTAACTTATTAACTATTTTAGCTACATTGATTCTATTGGTACCAAAATCTTCTACTTTTCACATAGATTAAGAAGGTATTAACATAAATTAAAAACAGGAACTTATAAGGTTACTAAAAATTAAAAACCGAATTACACAATTTTAGACCTTTCTTCAAAATGATAAAGCAACAAACTTTTTAAGTTAATAATTTTTTTAATTTTTTTCTAAGACTTGCATTTAATGCTCCTTGGTATTTTCTCTATGGCGAAACAAAATCATATCCATATCTAAACCCAATTTTTAACTATGAATTTTTTATCTTAAATAATTGTTAAATTTTAGGTTATTTTATAAAACCTTTAATAATCTGTAACTATTGAACCATTACAAATAAATTAACTCCAGATATACCAAAATATTCCCTTTATTATGTATATTTCGGGAGAATTAACAGAATGGCATGATATAAAATAATGCAAGACCCACAGCACTTAAACTGTTTGTGAGGAGTGGTCTTAAACATTTTTCTGAAACTATAGATGTCTTGTATTCGCGTGGTAAAAAGACACTTTTAGAGCGCTTACATGCATGGCTTACGCTGACTTAAACATGACTCCTATATCTAATTAATCTACATATATATACAAATTAGTCTTGGTATGTTTGTGCTCACAAAACTCGAAAAGTAGTTGATAAACTGACATGAAATTTGAAAACATGTTGCATTTCAATGCCCAAGTGTTTTTATAGTCAAATTTTTCCAAAAAGAAAAAAATATCGTAAATTTTCCGATAGGTCCGTCATTTTCAAAGTAAGAAGCATGAATTTTGATATTTTGGTGTTGGGTTAGAAATAAACATACGGGTCTGATAGCTTTTGGAAAGGAAAAAAAAATATTTTTTGTTAGTATAATTTTTACACGTTTTATTTACATTCTGCTAATACGTAGTTTAGAACATAATTATCTCTGGAGGGTCTAGTGAGTAAGAAGATTAGACTCTTCGCGGAATAAATATATATTTTCCTTGGAATGCCCATTAGAAAAAAAAAGAAAAGAAAAATTACTTTTATCTCCTTTTGTTTCTGCTTGCCGTAGTTGGCCCACAAGAAGTTATTTCAAGTATTAGACGATATCTTGAAATATTCGAGAAATAATCAGGTTCAATTTGGTGAAACATTGGTGTTACTATCCGGTGACTTCAGACAAATGCATCCAGTCATACCTCGCTCATCACCAGTTAATGAATTGCATGCCGGTTTGTTTTTGGAGCACAGTCAAAAAATGTATTTAACAACAAATATTGAGTTTTCAGCTTCAAACTGATCCAACAACTGGCATATTTTGAAGATAATTACTGAAATCGGTCACGGCACTGTATACAAATCCAGAAACAGAAAAAATCACCTTCCCATCTAAATTTTACAATAACGTGAATTATAAAGAAGAATCAGTAGACAAGGTTTTCCAAAGCATGGAAACAAATTATCGAAATCACGCATGGTTAAGCGGAAGAAATTATCTTGCGGTTAAAAATCTCGATGTATACTATATGATTCTAAACAGAATCGCAGGTGGAATAGTGACATACAAATCCATTGACTATGTGATAAACCAAAATGAAGTAGTGAATTTTCAAAAAGAATTTCTTAATTCACCTGATGTTACCAGATTACTGGAACACATTCTGAATTTTTAAATTGGAGTGCCAATTATATTACTACGAAACATCGATCATCCAAAATTATGCAATGGTACACGCTTATTAGTTAAAACAATTATGAAAAATATGGGCAGTACGTGTTTGTAGGTATTTAATTTTTGAAAACATCGGACACTAACGATAACTAGATACTTATAAGTACTTATTTATTAAATCTAAATTACTCCACATTAGTAGAGACCGGAAAACGTGTATTAATTTCCCGATAGGCTAACTTTCAAATGATTTCACCTTTGTGATACTTCTGATATTGGTTCACCGTTCATCTGAAGGACTCTGGCTGAATGAGATACCCTCGGCGAACGAATTATCTAATCACAGGCTTTCCAGTTGAGACGTCTCTCAGTTCAGAAACCAATAAGCAGAGAACATTTGCCCGAGTGTTCAGAGGTCTGTGGAGACTATCATAGAGATCACTGAACCTTCGAATATTTCTGGTCCCTAAGTATCATCTGTAATTATCTCAATGTCAATGAGACATTAAACAACAACAAAAATTCACAAAAGAGAAAGTGGCGTTTTCAGAACATAGAATAAAAAAAAATAATTATTTGCTTATTAAAGTTTGTATCATTCATTGTATGCTAACTTCAACATACACAAACTATTCAATTAATGTAATAAACTAAACTAAGCAAGGAAAAAATTTGATCGTTTGTTTGGAAGATTTTCTTCATCAAAACAGAGATAAAACACATAAATGGGATTTTATGTTTAAATAAACCAATGTTTACTGATGTGATGGTAAAATCGCATAAATTTGTTGTCAATCTTTAAATTAATTTTATATTAAACTGCAATTATATTTTAAAAAGGGGAGCAGTTGGTACAGCCAACCAATATTAACTTAAGGCATCCCGTTCAGTTAACTGCTTTGTCTTAACGAAGCCAATACTTAAATAAATTATGTATTGTGTTTGTTCATGACTAGGGAACTGAAAAATTCGCGTTTTCATTTGCATACAGTTATGGCATGAAGTTTTCAATTGATCAAGGATTGATTTAGACACTGTAAATAACAAGAAACGACACAAAATTACAGAACTCATATGGCCCAATCATATGCTAGTCGGACCAGAAAGTAATATGTGGCTACATCCAATAAATGAAAGGCGCCGATCTGTTCATCAAGTGTGCAGAGTCTATTTTGGTGTCATAATATAATGCATATGTCTCGAGTTGAAACGTGATTCATAGAGACCGGAAGAATTCGCGATTTCAATGACCTGTATGATAGACTCCATGATCCTCTATGCACACGGGAAAATTACATTTGCTCATTGGCTTCTGACTCGTGTTACCTGTTAACTGGGACGCTAGTGATTCGATACTTCTTTTGTTAAAGGTTTTTCATTGGCCGAGTATCATTCAGATAATCTGTGGCCCAATCAATGATGCAGTAAAAAGGCAAACTTTTTTGGTTTCTAGCCTATCACGAAATGAATCCGCGAATTTTTCCGGTCTCTAGTAATTCAACATGAATTTAGTCTGCCTGTTTAAATGGAACGAGGTTGTTTGAAGGGGGCGAGGGTTCGTACCCAGGGATCCGACGCTGAGGTTGCGCACGCAGTAGTTGGGCGACTCGTCGATGTAGACCAGGTCGTTGGCTGTGGGGCGGTTGAAGCGCGGGTCCCGGATCTGCAGCCTGCCGCGCCGGTTCACGCGCACCTCCGTCGCGCCGTCGTACTTGTCCTTCAGGTAGTCGCCTGCAGCACACCCGCACACACAAACAAGGCTACCAACAGCTATTCTGCAGGTGCATCAACACACACAGGGTTGCCAACCGCTATTATATTTGTGCCACACAATACACAGGGTTACCAACAGCTATTCTGCAGGTGCATCACCACGCACAGGGTTGACAACCGCTACACTATAGGTGCTGCACAACACACAGGGCTACCAACAGCTATTCTGCAGGTGCATCACTACGCACAGGGTTGCCAACCGCTACACTATAGGTGCCGCACAAAACACTGGGTTACCAACAGCTATTCTGCAGGTGCATCACCACGCACAGGGTTGCCAACCGCTACATTACAGGTGCTGCACAACACACAGGGCTACCAACAGCTATTCTACAGGTGCATCAACACGCACAGGGTTGCCAAACGCTACACTATAGGTGCCGCACAACGCACAGGGCTACCAACAGCTATTCTACAGGTGCATCAACACGCACAGGGTTGCCAAACGCTACACTATAGGTGCTGCACAACGCACAGGGCTATCAACAGCTATTCTGCAGGTGCATCAACACGTACAGGGTTGCCAACCGCTACACTATAGGTGCCGCACAACACACAGAGCTATCAACAGCTAATCTGCAGGTGCATCAACACCTACAGGGTTACCAACCGCTTTTCTAATGGTACCGCACAACACACAGGGTTACCAACAGCTAATCTGCAGATGCTGCATTACACACAGGGTATACCAACAGCTATGCAGGTGCCATGTAATATACAAGGTTATAAACAGTTCTTCGGCAGGTGTTGCACCACACACAACTTTAACAAAAACTATTCTGCAGGCTTTACACTACACGACAGCTTTTCGGCATGCGCTAAACCCCCCGTTCATAAACTTTTCAGTCTTGTTACCCTTATGACCTATCAGGGAAAATGATTTTACCCCCCTTTAAAACGTTATCGAAGAAAACAACACATGCATACAAATAGCCTTTATTAATCAAAAATTTGCACTATAAAATATGTAAATACAATTTCAAAGAGTGGTCGTAAAACTAATGACTGCTAATTGTTCGAGTGAGAACTGCGCTGAGTGGAGGTGCGGAACTTGTGTACTTCCTTAATTAATTAATGACAGTTAATGTGAAGGTTGGAATTTTTGGAATTCGCAAGTTTTATTTTACGTTAGGTTTAGTTCCACTTAACGTGCATCTCAAGTCATGTTCTACATTGAGACGATTTCTGGGCTTTGTTTTTACTGTTATTAAAGTTAAGAAACCACTCTACATACTCTACATTATCTACCTACTCTACCTACATAATCTACCTACCTACAAGCACATCACCATGCTTTTTATAAGGGTACATGCAGCGCGTTAAGCGCAAGCCACGTGGCGCTGATCTGTCATTATGTTATCTATATAGCAAAAATTACCAGCATTCTTACCCCCGCAGAATAGCTGTTTTACCCCTTGCAGGGGAAATTACCCCCAGGTTCGGAACCCATGCACTAAATAATAAAAACATTTTTTTGTCAGGAACTATTTGCACGTGCTGACCCACACGCAAGTTTTCCTACAGAATTTTTGTACTGCTAAACAACATGCACAGTGTTGCCAGCAACTAATGAACAGCTGTTACACCACACACGTGGTCGCCAACTGCTATTCTGCAGGCACTAGGCACTGAACATGATCGTATAGATAATTCTGGCAAAATTCCTTTATTCTCCGTCCGCTTAGTGAAGCTCGCGGCGGCCTGCGAACTAATGGCGCTAGTAGTACTCTAACCCATCATTAACATTGTGTTAAATAAGAGTTTCGTATAAAAGTGAGAATATTTGGCACATATTTTTTAATCTGTTCAGTTTTAAACTTTGGTTAAAGCTTAGGCCTAATATTTTTAAATTATTTGGGAGCTTTGTAGGGGTTAAATGTATAGCTATAACTTGTAACTTTACCGATCAGTTAAAAGTTGGAGTGATGAGAATGCTAAACCCAAACAAATTGAGATCTCCCATAAAAGAATGTTTTAAATGTTAAATTCATATTTAAATCAATATTTTAATCTTCAAGCAAGTGTCATTTTTCAAATGTGATTTTTAATCCAGTATTCTTTTTAATCTAAGAAAGATTTCCACTCTTATTTTTCCTGGTATTGCAGCTTACCATAATTTTTTTAACGGGTATTTAGATATGTATAAAAACGAACAATCTTGACGTATTTAAGCCTTTACCTTCATTACAACCAGGAAAAATACAAGAGCAAGGCATTCTCTCTCACCACTTCAACTTAACTGAAAAATGCGGAAACATTTTAAGGCATTGGTACAGATCAGGTATTTACCAAGTACCCAAACTAATGAAAAATTAGTAATCAGGGGGAAAAATGTGGAATTAGGAATAATATTATATTATATACGAAACTCCATTTTAACACAACGATAATGATGGGTTCCATTACTACTAGCGCCGTTAGTTCGCAGGCCGCCGCGAGCTTCATAACCCTTCAAGACACGTCAAGGCAAAGTCTAGGAAGTTGCCAGACCTATATATATATATATATATATGGCCATGGCACTCAACCACACACAGTGTGGCCAACGGCTATTTGGAAAGTGATGAATCACACACATTTGAAAGATCGACAACTTTTAGTTAAGAGTTTTAAACGTTGTGAAACCAGTATCAAGTATACGAGCCGAAGCATTCCGACTGTATTAACTACATTTATTTATACAAACGTAATAAATTGAGACGCAGAAATTTTGCGGATTCTTTGGGAAAGTGCAACATATTTTTCTTTGCATTTCTTTAATGATTGGGTCATAATCAGTTTGACACACCCCTCTACGACTGCAGGCCAGTCAACTAACAAATAGCAGTAGAGTGACCGAATAACTCCGACCCACTCAGAAGAAGGGGAGGTTATTGAGTAAGAAATAAGCCAACATGAAATTATATGAGGGTATAATATACACAGCACTTTTAATTTAAGACTGTCATCATTTTAATCTGCGTAATTTCCGGGTCTCTAGTACTAAAACTAAGACAATGTCATTATTTTATACATTATAAAAATATTTTAAGTCTTAAGAAAAATTAAGTTAGAGTGTCATAAAACAAATAGCTGGGTTATTCTATTTTAATTCTATGTTAAGTAAATAATAGTTCACTAACAGACT
The DNA here is from genome assembly GCF_032445375.1 of Bacillus rossius redtenbacheri. Lineage (NCBI taxonomy): Eukaryota > Metazoa > Arthropoda > Insecta > Phasmatodea > Bacillidae > Bacillus > Bacillus rossius. Next base: position 72,546,876 of record NC_086332.1, read on the forward strand.
AAAATTATCAAAAATAATATAGCACATTTATACAACAGTTGGCAATACTGTCCAATATTTTGCCCTTTCTGCTATCCTTTTTTCCCGGCAATATCTTACATACCAACCGAATTCGCCTCGCATGTTGCAAATGCAGCTGTGTTTTTCAAAGTAAAGACATACAGCAAAGTAACACATTAAACTCAGATTCCAAACTCATAATACCTACACGGTAAAAATCTCTACAATAATGGAAGGACCGCAAATGTATAATTATTTGAATTTTAATCTCTCACGAAACGAATCTGCGAAATATTCCGGTTTCTAACTATAGCCATGTGTTGTGCAAAGTTACAATGTATATTCTTGTAGTATTACAAACTGTTTATTGGAGACTGGTTTCGAAAGGAATCTTTTGTAAACGTACATGAAAATGTTTTTCAGTGTAGAGTGTGAAGGATGTTGGGTGGTGACTGCAGGCACGCACGCCTGTGAAATAATTTAAGCCCCGCGACTGCCTACTGCACTTGCGAGGCTTGTCTTCTCAGCCGCGCAGAGAAGGCAGTCGGGTTGAAGCGGAGCCGGCCGGGTAAGTGGCGGCCATTAACCACAGAGGTGTTGCGGGGTGCAGTTGGAAGCGGCGATAAACGCGGGATGATGGTCGTGTAATCGCAGCCGTTCCGATGTTCCCTGGCATTTTCACGAACGATTCACAAGCTTTCGCGGGAGAAGTAATAATAAAAAAAATGATCATCCAACGGGAAAGCATTCAAGTTGGAAAGGATTTTAAGCGTGGCGAATGAGTGGGAGAAAGAAAGTATAGGATCAGGCGCTAACCACCAGATTAAGTGTAAAACGGTCTCTCCTTCCATACAAGAACGATGAAGATTGGAAAAGGTAGGAGGCAAAGCAACAGTAAAAAAAAAAATCTTTAAACTTACAGATTTATTTATCGTGAAACTGCTACCCTATAAACCAGTGCGAACAACATTTTTTTTTTTAATTCACGTTTAGAGCCTTTATTTTATTTTCAGTCGCCCTTGCAATGTTTGCGTATGACGTCAAAACAATTTTTTTTCTCTCCCAAGCACTTGAAGGTGATTCTCAAGGCTATGGAAACAGTGCCGAACCCAACTTAGAATCATAGAGATGACGGACGATTGGAGTATTAAGAGTGGTTTGTATTACACCCTCTTTTTGTCCAACAAGTGTTAAATGTTAAATTTTGAAGTTTAACTGTAATATTTTTAAGAAAAAATAATAATAGCCCAGTAAAAGGTTGTTTAAATAGTTTCTGACGTCTTAAACAAATCGTTATCAAAAATGCGGTTTCATCTCATTTTTTTTAGAATACTAATGTTTTAAAAAATTAGAAACAGTGCGATATAAATAAAAATGTACAATAAATCATCTTTACAACAACAAAATTGAACCGACCTCAAAGGTCAGGTGCGGACTGGAGTAGATTCATTTTTTATTTCTAGTTTTTTTTAGCTATAGGGGTTATAGGGATATACGCCACAGTAGTATAGAAAGTAGAATAACGTAGACTGGGCGTGGATACATTTGAAAATCTGCTACACGATGGTAGGGGAGGGGGAGGCAGCATATTCGGGCAAATGGACCGAGGTGGCAAAGCTAAGAAACTAGACTCGCATTCCAGAGTACCAGGGTTCGAATGCCAGTTCAGCCATTTTAAATTCATTTTTCAAAGTGTTTTTAAGTTTAAATTACTCCAATGAAATAATGAGATGTTTCATTACTGATTGAACATAACATAATGGACATACGCCATTGCTGATTTGTGATGGTTGCCATGGACAAAATTCAACCTCACGAACTGACAACAAATATGCATACATAAACACACGGAAAACAAGCCAATACCAGCTGATGTTAAACGCCACGTACTTGGACAACAAATTGAATAAAATAGTTTAGTCAGGATTAAATTACAGCATGCACGAAGTCCCTGGGCTGACAAACGACGAAACAGTTGCAACAAGAACAGTAAACACAGGGGGAAAATAAATAACTCGTGAAATAACAGCAATGCACAGAAAAAAACCAATGACTATATTTTTGTCGTTCATTTTTCAGGTTTTTTCTATGCCATTTAGTGCAAACCAGCGATAACGTTTGTACATTAAATTAATTTGAATCGAAAATTGAGCTGCTTCGCTCTCTCTCTTTCTCTCATGGGTTGGCTGCAGTAAGACTTTTCGGGAGGGGAAGGAGGGGAGGATAATGAAGGATTCTGTTGCCAAACATGACATTGAATACGTCAGAGACTGGCCTTGGAGTATTTACCAAGTTTATTGTCTTAAATACTTAACTCACGTACTTTCGTGCAATTTTTGATGGCAGGAAAGATTGTTTTCATATTTATTTAAGTATTTAAGTAAATATTAAAATATCCTTCCAAAAACTTTTGCGAGTCTTTCAGTACTCGCCAGAGATTTGTAACATCTATCCTTGGTAACGGAAAATCCATGTGTTCTCATGTTGCAAATAAACTTTTAACATGAAACTCGGACAGGAAATTTAACTTTGAATCCTATAAAATAATGCCGAGCGTGATAAATATATACGCATATTGTGTTTTCAACTAAATTTCTGGACTCGAATCACACGTCGTTTCCGAACCCATCGCTATAATTCGCGGCCGGAGCAACTACTTCGTCTATTGAATCGTTTGATTAGCAGACCGAAGTGTTAAGCTACGTAATGGAACGGCTCCGACAAAGGCGAAAAGGACTTGGAAAAAAAAAAAAAACTAAACCCAGGCTTTGGACCTAATTCTCAAAATAGGAATTTTATTAAAATACTGCCCATCTGGTTAAAATTCATTAAACCGTTAATACTGTAGAGTTTCGAGCCATCCGCCACAGATGGCGGTACCATGGTTACACATTTCCGTTCCAGGCGACTTCCGTTCTAGTCACGAAATTACTCCTACCAAATGCCATAAACCGAGAGCTGAAGATGTAAATTAAAAAAAAAAAAAAGGTTCTTGCCGCATACACTTTTGGAGCTGTGCTTTTTTTTTTTCTCCGTCTCTCGGTCTCTCTTTCTCTATTTCCCTCTCGCGGCAAGATCCAGCCCAGCCTTGAACTCCCCGGGCCTCCGGCATTCCCGCCGCTCGTCGCGAATGGACGTATACGCTCGCGAGGTCCCGGCTACCGTCCGTACGTGCTCGTAATGCGTCTTCCCCGCGAGTGACGCCGGGCAGCCGGGGGCTCCTTTGACCCGCGCGCCCGCGCCTTCCGCGTGCTCGGAATCCTCGCGACGTTGCCCGCAAGTGGCGCTCTCGTCTGCGAGACACGTGCGCGGCGACAGGGGGAAACATGCTCGTGCTTCTCACGAAGCAAGGATTTTTTTTCTTTTCTTTCGAAACATCATAAATATAGCAATATTACGAGTAAAAAAATGTGAGTGAGTCTTTCAGATGCGTAACATCTAACATCGGTAACGAGCAAATTTTTATTTTGTGTTCTAATGTCGCAAATAAACTTATAAAACGAAACTTGGACACAAATGGCCTGAGCGTGACATATATAACGCAAATTGTGTTTCGAACTGCATTTCTGGACGCGAATCACAATGTAGTTTCCGCACCCGCCAATAGAATTTGCACACGGAGCAGCTACTTCGACTATTGAACTTTGACTATGTAACGGCTCCGATAAACGCGAACAAGAGTTGAAAAAATACTAAACTCCGTCTTTGTCTTTCGGCAAAGTATTTCAATAGAATACTATCCACCTGTTAAAATTCATTAAACCACTTATACTTATATGGTTTCCTTTTGGCTGTATTAACATTGGTTTGTGCCATCCGCCACCGATTTAAGCACCAACGTTATACATTTACATTCCATGTGACTTCCGTTCCGTTCAAGAAATAACTCCTACCAAATACAGATAACTAAGATGTTACACATCAATAAATGTACTTTTATAAAAAAAAGGTTTCTGCGTAAAATACAATATCTACAGAGTTTTTGCCACAGTAGTATAGGAATGGGGCTTCTGGCACAGGATTCAGGTTGTGGTGTGTGGTGGGGTCAATGACCGACCGACCTCTGACGTCACGGCGGCCATATTGGATGACCTTGAACTTGACCTTTGACCTTGACCTTGACCCCGGCGGCCATTTTGGATCCGCCATCTTGGATCGGCCATCTTGGATGACGTCATTTTGTTTTCTCGAACTTTCCACCATTTTGATTTCCGCCATTTTGAATTATGACGTCACCGTTGCAATTTCCGTTACGTCCGCCATCTTTAACTTTTTTATTTATTATCCGATTTTAATGAAAATTTTTTTAAAATTTATAAAAAAATTCAATTAATAAAATTTTAATATATTTTTTTTAAAAATTGTACTTTTTAGACACGGAGTTCGGAGTCCTCGGTTCGAACCCGACGAGGTCAAAAAAAATTAAAAATGGCGACAGGCTCCTTCCTCAATGACGGCTGCTGGTAGACTGACTTACCCCCACCACTTTTTTTCAAAGCATATAGATCGTCATCTAGTATGACGTTATGTCCGCCATCTTGTCTTTGATGCTGGAAGCCATCATCAATGTATCGTCGGCGAGAGTGCGCTCACGCCATGTTAGTTTAGTTCTTATCCGATAGAGTGCAGTAATCATTTATTATTGCTGTGACACCCGCCATCTTGTCATTTGGCCGCCATCTTGAAAATCCGTAATTATTTAGCTAGAAATTCGGGAAAAGTTCCAAAATTCATTAAATAAATCACACATTAATTTACATATTGATTCGATGGATTCCTGTCCTCGGTTCGATACCCGATCGATGCAATAATGTTTAATTTTATGAAAAAAAAAACAATAACTTCAATAAACCATGTTCAACATTCTTAAAGAGACTTTAAATCCTCTACTACCATCATCCTATAAGCCATCAAGACCAACATATTGGAAATTCGTTATTTTAATGCTAGAGATTCGGGAAAAAGTTCAAAATTCATTAAATAAATTTGTAATCTATATACTGACTGATTAGATCGACTAAGCTCCTTGGTTCGATCCCTGGATGATACAATACAACTTTAATTTTTAAAAAAATACTAAAAAAGTGACAGGATTGAGAAAATAAAAAACACCGCAAGTACTTTTAAAAACTTTTATTACATACATTCTAATCTACTACAAGTACAAAAAATAATACACAGACAAATTACTAAAGTCTTGGTTAAGATTTATTTCCGCATTTAATCTTGTGCTGTTCAAGACCCTGTATAGCTGTGAGTCCTGATTTTCGAGGTCGATTAGCAAAATACTTAAAGCACATCTTACACATATAAATCTTATGTTGATGTTTTGTAACCTGGGGTCTCACAAGTCGGGAGAAGTTTTTGATGTAGCAGTAGTGTGCAGAACCGCCTTCACTTGTCACAAGCAACAAATCGAAATGATTTTTTCTTTCTTGTTTGGTTACCCGAATCGGACACACCTTATTATCCTCATTTAGCGCATACACATTAACTGAGACTTCAGGGTTATTTTTCTCAAAAACTTTTATCTGATTTAACGGTGGCGGATAGCACAGTCCATCGAAGTTGTACTTATTCTCCAAAGCATAATACCTCTTATCAACACGGTTTTGATGACTTCCCTCGACAAATCTTGCCAAAATACTCCATTTAAAACAAAACTGGTCCTTGAAGTTTTGGCAATTGACTACTGCTCTTTTGTTGACTATCGCCTCAGGTAAGGCAATAAATGATGATGTCTGATGGTATGGAAGCATACTATCACTTGATTCGTTTCCTATGCACATAATCTTGTGACTGTCCAGACTGTTACAATGCGAAAAAACCTTATCGCATTTGTCGCACTTATATGTCTCTCGAGAGATTGTCAGAGACCCACTGCAGGTTATTGATGCACCACAATATTTGAATTGATGCGATGTACGCTCTTCATTAGTTGAAGAATCCATTGCTGATGATGAAACTTCAGCTGATGGTGGAACAGCACGTATCGTTGTCTCCTCTGCAGCAGGTATCGGGATCTTCACAGCTGTCGACACCTCAGCCATTGAGCCCTCCGCTGCCGTGGTCTCCTCTGCAAATGGTATCGGGATCTCCGACTCCATCATCGCTGCTGTCGGTAAACATTCTATTCCGGTCGACATAACTAAACCTCACGAAACTTAATGGAGAGAGCACGTCCGTACTGCACCGCGACCAGAGGTGAACTGCGGGTCCAGCCGCCGATCCATCATATTGCCATCCGGGGCAGTTAGTGTGTGCGAGACCAGAAACCGAAGTTTCTATAACTCGCTTAGTGCATTGTAAATCAGGTGCACCCCACACTTTTGTAGAATCACTTGGATCAACGGGCGGGGCGCGTGTCTTGAGGGATAAGTTTGGCACACGGGCCTGTGTGTGCGCTGGTAGGTTGTGTAATGCTAGAAAAAATTACGTGTACCTAATTCGGCGGGGGAGAGAAGCTCCCCACCAGCTAGATCGGCTAACTGGCGTGATGTAGTGTCGTGTTGGTGTGCAATAGAGGCTTGTCGGTGTGCTGTAATTTCAAGTGACCTAGTTAAATTCGGGTGTGGCGTGTAGTGTAAAGCTGTGCAAGCCGCTCCTACGAACCCCTGGGAACACAGAAACATGCTAGGGTAGTTAGCCCATTATTGCATGTAACAAGGTAGTTCAGGCCGTCACTTCACACAGGCATATCTTCGTGTGGTCGTGTTGGTGATACGGTAAAAGAAATTACATAGATTAGTAAACACCTGGCCGCCTTAAGGACCGAACTATTGCGTTCCAATATAGTTCGGTCAAAGTTAGGCTAAACCAGTATTGCTGTAGCTAGCCCCCTGGCTGTTGTCTTCTAAACCTGAAAAATAGAAAGTGAAATTAATAAATGAAGGTCGTCCTATTCTATTATTGTTCGAGCAGAGAGATGCCCTCGTCCAGTATTTTTTTTTATTTATTTAATTTTTTTTTGTTTTTAATTTTTATATATATTTTTTATTTTATTTTATTATTTTATAAATTTTTTTTATTTTTATTTTTTTTATTTTTAAATCTAGACTTAAAACTACTGTACAAGCCCCCAGAGCCCTGCCCTGACAGGCATGCATGCCTCTCGGCCCGGATCCCCAGCGAGGGCTGGGGCAGCTCCCTCTGCCAGTTCACCTGCATGATTCTGCCTTGACAAGGTGCTACGACATGTGTGTGGATTGTCGCGCGTGTTGTAGTGGTGTGGCTGTAAAATGTTACGTACCCCGGGGAAGGGAAAATTAATTAGGTGATGATGGATTTACGGAACTAGCTTTTTTAATTCAAAATCCCATGCCTTTCCGAAACGCGGCCGGCACTGGAGGTGAAGCCTGCCAGGCGGGTCTCGCCCTTCAGACATAGGGAGTCAGCCCTAACAACACAGGCAGTGAATCTCCCGGGAGCCAAAACCTACACCTGCGTGCTTCGGACCATTTTGAATTAGCTAGGAGAGAGAAAAATGCAGATAATGTAAGAAATTTAATTTGCTATTATTAAGTGGTGAGCTATAAGTGTATTTTATTGTTATGATTCAAAATCCCCTGCCTTTCCGAAACGCGGCCGGCATTGGAGGTGAAACCTACCAGGCGGACCGCGCCCTTCAGACACAAGGAGTCAGCCCTAACATCACCGGCAGTGAACCCGAGGGGGCCGCACATACCTGCGTGCTTTGGACCATTTTGAATCGAAAGAAGTGGAGTTAATGATGCTGAAGTTATTTTGTAGCTTGTATTTATTTATTTTTATTGTTGTTATTATATATAGAAATTATAATTGTTTCACAATTCAAAATCCCATGCCTTTCCGAAACGCGGCCGGCACTGGAGGTGAAGCCTGCCAGGCGGGTCTCGCCCTTCAGGCATAGGGAGTCAGCCCTAACAACACAGGCAGTGAATCTCCCGGGAGCCAAAACCTACACCTGCGTGCTTCGGACCATTTTGAATTGTATAGGCCGTGTAAACTTTAAACTTTAAACTGTAGGCTCTGCGCGGTGTGAACACGCCCGGAGCTGGAATGCGACTGCCTTGGTGTCGGGAGAAAAAAACAGTTTTGTTTGGGGGCCCCCAGCGCCCCGACCAATCAGAGAGCTTCTAGGCCTGTGATTGGCCGGGGCCCCGAAAGCCCCCGCACGAGGTGTTCGGAGAGCTATTTTATGTAATTTAAAATTTATTGAAGACTTTTTTTAAAAACTG